>NW_025408588.1:2180749-2907666 GCF_019650295.1 Cercospora kikuchii
ACCACCATCTGAACGATCGTGGTAGGCAAGCACGATATCGGTCTCGTGAAGTTGCTCGACAGCATGGTAGAAGTCCTTGATGAAGTCCACATCGTGAACGTCTGGGGCAGTGTTGCCAACTTGACCAAAGACCTGTCCAAGAGCGGAACCGCCAAGTGCCTTCTTGCCCCCGGCCAGGTCGACGAACATCAGGAGAGTCTCGCCAACGTCTTCGTAGCGCGCCAGTGTTGGGGTCCATGTGCTGCTCAGGTCATTCACAGGCGCAAATGCCGTGACCACCAGCGAAAGTGGTGCAGTGACTTCTTTGTCCTCCCATTTCGTCTTCATCGACATTGAGTCCTTGCCGACAGGAATGCTGATACCCAGCTCAGGGCACAGCTCCATACCAATAGCCTCCACAGCCTCATACAATGCAGCACCCTCGCCCGGGTGACTGCTTGCTGCCATCCAATTGGCTGAGAGGCGGATGCGCTTCAGCCTGTTGGGAATGCTTGCAGCAGCGATATTGAGCAGAGACTCTGCCACTGCCATGCGTGCGGATGCAGCAGCTGAGATCAACGCAAGCATAGGCTTCTCACCCATAGCCATAGCCTCGCCAGTGGTTATGCCTGGGGTGAGAGACGTTGCCGTAACAGATACATCAGCTACTGGTGTCTGCCAAGGTCCTACCATCTGGTCTCGGACTGTCAGGCCACCCACTGTGCGATCTCCAATCGTGATGAGGAAGGATTTTGATCCAACAGATGGCAGTGCCAAGACGCGGTCAACGGCATACGGCAGAACATTTTGCGCCTTTGTTGGCGATGCAGGAATGTACGACGAGAGACTGCTATCGAATGCAGGTAGTTTGAGCTTGCGTGAGTCGACAACCCTCGACATCTTGGGCGGCTTTCCAAACAGGGTCGACATTGGCAGGTCGATAGGTAGCGGCTCCTCTTTGGAGTCTCGATCCATCAAGATCAGTCGTTGCTCTTTGGTAGCTTGACCTACCACCGAATAACCACATCTTTCGCGCTTGCAGATCTTTCTGAATGCCTCAAGTTTATTAGGTGCGACGGCCATGACATATCGCTCTTGGGCTTCACAGCACCAGATCTGCAGAGGGCTCAGACTCGGGTCGGCATTATCAACTTCTCTCAACTCGAATTTGGCACCATAGCCGGAGTCATGGGCCAGCTCTGGCAACGCGTTGGACAAGCCACCAGCACCAACATCGTGAATGAATTGGATTGGGCTCTCCGATCCGAGCGAGGCACATGTGTTGATGACTTCTTGAGCTCGCCTCTCCACTTCAGCATTTCCACGCTGCACACTTGCAAAGTCCAGGTCAACGCTGCCTTCTCCGGACTGTATGCTGGAGGCTGCACCACCACCAAGTCCGATAAGCATCGCCGGGCCACCGAGCACGACCATATGTGCACCAGGGCTGACATCTTCTTTCCTCTTGATCTCGTTTCCTGGTCGCACTGTTCCGACACCACCTGCGATCATAATGGGCTTGTGATAGCCGCGCACCTCGGTTGTGTTCTCGTCTACAGGCACCTTCATAGACAGAGTACGGAAGTATCCAGTCGTGCTCGGCCGGCCGAACTCATTGTTGAAGGCTGCACTTCCAATGGGGGCCTCGAGCATGATGTCAAGACTGCTGGCAAGATGTCCTGGTTTGCCGATGTCGAGCTCCCATGGCTGACCATGACCAGGAATGTGCAGATCTGAAACGCTGAAGCCAGTAAGACCGGTCTTGGGCTTCGAGCCTCTACCGACTGCGCCCTCGTCTCTGATCTCGCCTCCAGAGCCAGTCGCAGCTCCGGGGTAGGGAGACACAGCCGTCGGGTGGTTGTGAGTCTCGACTTTTCCTAGGTAGTGGACGTCTTCTTTGGTCTGCTTCCATTCTCCAGTCAGCTGATCCGGGGCCCATTGACTGCCCGGATATCCTTGCATGACAGCAGCATTGTCGCTGTATGCCGATAGGACAAAGTCTGGGTTGACTCTATGGGTGTTGCGGATCATCTGGAACAGACTGTGGTCCATGACCTTGCCATCGATAGTCCATTGAGCATTGAATTGCTTGTGCCGACAATGCTCGGAATTCACTTGAGCAAACATGAACAACTCCACGTCTGTTGGATTTCGCTGCAAGTCCTTGGAGTAGGCATCGATCAGATACTTGATCTCAGACTCATCTAGAGCGAGGCCGAGCGTCTTGTTAGCCTCGCGGAGTGCAGACTCGGGCCCGGCGGAATTGTGCAACAAGTCGACCCTCGTCAACGGAGCAGGAGCAGCTTGAGCAAACATCGCATCGAGGTCGGGTGGATGCGTTGCGAGGTTGTCAGTCATGCGATCGTGCAATGAGTCCGGGCTGGGAATAGAGCCATCCTGTGGGGCCTGATCGAATTTGGCAGCGTAGAGAATGCCGCGTTCCACTCTCTTGACGGCATCCTCCAGACCACAAACATGAGCGATGTTCGTGGCTTTCGAGCTCCATGGTGAAATAGTGCCTGCTCTCGGACTCACGTAGAAGAGCTTGATGTTGGCATCGGCAGGTGATTTGCCATGATTGACCGCTCCTTGAAGAGCATCATACAGCTCTCCTTGCTCGGGGTAGCTGTCGTACTCGAGCAATTGCTGCAAGACCTGGTGTTCTTCACTTGTCAGAGTCCTGTGAGAGGAGACATAGTGCACCCATATCGCCTGCAGATCCTTGGCACCGATTTGTGAAATGAGCCTGTCGCGACGAAATTTTGACAGCGCGGACGCGCCAGGTAAGGCGATGTATGCGCCGTCAGGCTGCATAGTAGTCATGATGTATGGGCGTAACTGCCAGCGGCAGTTTCTGAGAGTCGGTCTACATTGTCATCATTTCGAATGAGCAAGTCAGAGCGAGTCAACTTTTTTGAAGCGCTCGGAGCGCGGCACGATCCGCGAAAACAAAAACTCACTTGCATGAAACATGTGACCTTTTACCAGCACAAAATGAGTAAAGTAAGGAATAATCGATACATCGGCATACTGCAATCCACAAAATCTCTGTTCGTCTAGGGTGTTCAAAGACTATGCCTCGGCTTCTTTGCAAACTCATAAACGCCGTGAAGAAAGAACGCTTCATTCCATCTCGGGCCGACGAGAACTCCTGATACACCACCTCCTGGTTCTTCTTGCCCGTGTGCCCAAGTCGTCAAGTCGCCCCGCTACCCTTTGCACTATTACTTCTCGATCTGCCACTGCTCGTGGCACTGGCTTTCGAAGGTGCCGAAGAGCTCGCCGAGCGGTGAATCTTGCTGCCGTGTAAACCTCGCTTCTAAAACACATGCCGCACCCGATCAGAACAACCGTCGAGCTGCGAAGAGCGTCACAGTGGTGCAACGCCAAGCGCTATGCAAAAAGGGTGTGAAGGGAAAGGTCGCAGAATGGAAATGGAGAAAGCAACAGAACGGTGCAGTAAATATGCTAGGGATGAGGCAAAGGCGGACACACGCTCGAGCTTCTCATCCACGTACCGAGTTGGTATGCCTCTCAGCTCTCCTGTCGTCCTGTAAGCGCAAGCGCTCCATTGAAATCGGATCTCCGTCCTCGGTGCGCGTAGAACTTTGCTGATTGCCATACGCTTGGGGAGGTCGTACCGCCGGGGCATGTCCATTCTGTTTCATGGACTCTGCAAGTTGCGTCAAACGATCCCACTTGGCCTGTCGGCTAGCCTTCACAGCCTCCGCGTTGTTCTGCTGCTCCGTGTATTCGTGCGAGCATTCATCGAATAGCTGTGGATTGACTTCCATGAACAACTTCATCGCGTTGTACACCATGCCGTGTATTGTTCTGTGCGTGTCGTCAGTGAGGGCCAGACGTGACAAGTCTAGTATGAACGTACCGGTTCCAGTGGCCCTTGGAATTCTCGTACAAAGGCGCGAACATGATGGGAAGGATGACATCCACATTGTCGCTGACAAGGTTACAGAAATATTCGTTGTTCCAGAAGTAAAGTGCGCGTTCAGCGACCTATAGCACTGTTAGGCATGCGGTGCGGTGAGTAAAACGGCGACTTACCTGAAAGTGTGGACTTGCAACGCTTTTCGCGAGCTGGTTAAAGAGAGGCTCCTGCACTTTCGCAAACTCGGCAGGGTCCATAACCTCGAAGATATCCTCCACTTCGTTCAAGAACATGACCTCTTTCGTGCTGTTGACCTTGGGCCAGTAGCGGAGTAAACCCAGCACAACCTCTTCAGTGAGGGCGGCATCCTTCTCTAGGAATTGCACGATGCAGTAAGCAAGCTGGGGATGATACATGCTTAAGCTTTTGACCTTGTGCAGAGGGATCAAAACCCTGGTCAAGAAGAGCTTGTGCTCTTCCTTCAGTGGCAGGGCGAAGCCATTGATGATCGAGCCCAAGATCTCCAGAAGCTCGGCAATTCCATTAAATCGCTCAGTCTCGTATATGAATTGGAAGAAGACATTATTGATGCTGCGTCTGATGAAGGAGCGCAAGTTGAGGAATTTGCCGTATATCCTGTGCAACGTGGTCTTCAAAAAATCGCGCTCGCGAGGATCTTCTGAGTCAAAGAGCTCGAGGAGTTGCAACACAAAGCTGTGATCGATGTACTGCTTCGCATAGTTTGTGTTGAAGTCCTGGCTCTCGATGAAGCGCAAGAAGAACTCGTAGACGACCTGGATGTGTGGCCAGGCGACTTCGAGGACGGGCTCATCCTCTTCCGGGTCAAACGCTTCACCTTGCGGGTTCATAGGTGGAGGAATGGGTCTGAACAAGTTCTTCGCAAACATTTCCACGACCCTCGGGTACATGGGCTCTGAAATGACCTGTCGGTTCTGCGCGACGTAGTCCAAGAGCTCGTGCAACGCCAGTCGCTTGATTTCTTTGCTTTTCATGTCGCCCGAGGCATCATTGAAATCGAAGATAATGTTACATTGATCCAACTTTTGCATGAACAGTTCCTGTCTGCGATTGGGTGGGACTTCGTGGAAGCCAGGAAGCTTCTCAAGCTCGCGTTGCCTTTGGTCTGAGATGTCGAAGCGTGAGGAGTGCTGGCGTTTGGGCGTCCTGATCCCCTCTGGAACTGTGTCTTTCGGTGTGGCCTGTAATCTGTCGAAGAGGAGACTCTTTTGACCAGCTTTGGGCGGGGCGAGGTCGTGCGGCATTGTTTCTGCGGCGCCTGGCGGAGGAACGTGCTACATCTGTCAGCCTCCATTATGATATGAGAGATGATCGCACACAAAGGAACACGCACTGGAGCGCTTGGAGATATTACCACACTAGGAGCAAGCTGGCCAAGTCGTCCCGGAGTTGATGGACCGCCCTGCTGATGCGGTCCACTATTCGAGGGGTTTGCATTGGTGGTGCCGTGCTGTGAGAATTGGCCCTGGTTGGAGGCTACGTTCGATGCAGGCTGGCCTGGCATTGGCGCGCCTGGGTGTGACTGAGTGGGCGCATCGGACTGCGGTTTGTTTCGACCGTCCACCAGGTTGCTGGTCGAGGAGGTGGGCGTCGCTTGAGCTGAGCCCGCGGGCGACTGGCTATTGGAAGGGCCGCCAGCAGGGGACTGGGTGCCAGAAGTGTTGTCTTTGGAGCCCTTCTTCGCGAGCTTGTTGCCCTCTCGGTCTTTCGCCCGCGAGAGCTGTTCTTGCTGTCAGATCACCACATTACTGTCTGCCTCGCACGCGCAGTGTCTCAAAACGGGTGGAATGGAGCTTACCACGCGCTGTCTGAAGCCCTTCATCATCTGTTGCGCCCAGTGGGACGACGATCACCGGCTCGCCAATGCTGCTGGAGGGAGAGAGGGAAAGGGTCCGGCCCTGCGGACGGCCTCCTGGTGCTCGTCAGGCGTCGTCGTCTGGAGGCGGCGGAGCGGAAGCGACACGTGACTCGAGGGAACGGGTGATGTCGGCGCGCGCGGGCGTGGGTTTAAGGAGCGGTGATGGTGGGCGGCGTCGTCGATGTGTGCAATTGACGCGCTGATGTCGACGTGAGCTTCGGCTTGGCCAAGGAGCAAGCCAAGGACGTGCAGTGGTGTTTGGGTCGACAGGGGAGGGCGGGAGAGGGCAGTGGCAGCGGGGAAGTCGGCGACGTGCACGAGGACGGCGAGGTCGCGAGAGAGAGCGTGCGGTCGGTCAGGTGTGTCGTAGCAGGAGGAGGCTGATCGACGACGGGGAGGGCATAATTGCGCGCTGATTCGTGCACGGCTCCAGCGCAGTGGCAGATGGGCCAAAGAGTTGGAGGGAGACCTGAGCTCGTCAAACACGCACACGTCTGCGCCCCTCCAGCTTCTTTCCGTTTCACCCTCCCACTCCCACCTCATCTTGACACAACACCACCACCACATTGCACCCACGTGACATCGCTTCCGCCATCGACTATTTCACCTCGTTTCATCGAGGCTGCCGTCGCCTACCTGATGCGACGCGAAAATGGAACAAAATGGTGCTGAAAGTGGCGATGCGCCAAGCCGCGCAGTCGCGCCCATATATCCTGTGCCCGGGCAGCGTATTGTAGCTGTAGAACATCCATGCATCGTGCGCAATTTCGACAAAGGCTTCAAGTCGCTCGGCGGGGAGGCGCAGCTCAAGCATGTGAGTGTAGTCGAGAGCCTCGCTGCACGGTAAGTCCATGTCTCACATATCGTACAGGTCCTCGAGCATCATGTGGGCGACTCGAAATTGAGTAACAAGCAAAACGAACTCCCAGAACCCACGGCCGGCGTCTCGCTGCGGCCGGGCGATCCATTCGCAAAGAAGCTGACCTCTTCCGGCATCTCGACGAGAAATGTGCTTGTCAAGGTGACGCTTCCGAAGAGAACAGGGCGGAAGCGCAAGCGTGGCTCAGATGCGCCTTTCACAGACTCTGACCAGGCTGCGACCGACTCAACGAGCATTACTGCGCCTCAACTGCTCAGTAGATTGCGCGACAACGAGGGCAAGTATCAGATTGAAGCCGTAGGCATGCTTCGCGAGACACATCGATTTCGCACCCTACCGGACTTTCAAATGCGCAGTGCAGGCCTTCCCGTCATGCAGGAATTGAGAGAGCATGTTCTGACGCCCGACTACAATCGTCTGACCAGGTTCAGCGTAGACCTCTCGCCATTCGCATATCGAGGGGAGTATCCTGGGCCGCCGAATTTCACCAGCTACGATATGCCTCACAAGTACGAGTACCAGCAGGCTGCAGGTGTCATATTCGTGCAGGATGACGATGGACAGATCAAATCCAGGAATATTGCGGCACCAGTCAAGCGAGTTACATGGGGTCTGCCACCAGATATTGATGAAGTCCCTCAAGGTCCTCCACTCGAATTGCCTAGGAAAAGTCCTGGCGGCGAGATGCTGCCTCGTACTGTCGCAGCATTGCAGAAGATACTGGATGAGGACCGTCCCCTGGTCACAAAACGTGTTGCTCTCAACTCGATGCCACCGATTAGTGAAAGTATTTTCAAGGAAGCTACGCAGTATGTGGGCTACAGCTTCAAAGCCGGACCATGGCGTGACAGCCTCATCAAATACGGAGTGGACCCTCGAAAAGACCCCAAATACCGCCACTATCAGACGCTCATGTTTCAAGTCGATGCGCACGCCTTCAAAGACTCTACTGCCAGCGAACGTCCATCATGGAAGCAAAATGAAACGAACACCACGTGGGCCAGACCTCTGCGGCATACGAAAGATGCACCATCGACACACGTCTTCGATGGAAAGAACATTACCGCGAACGGCAAAACATGGCAGACCATTGATGTCGTTGATCCTGTAGTATACAAGCTTCTTCAGACTGAGGACCTGCCCACCGAATGTGATGTCTATCAATGGGGCTGGTACCACAACGGCACCATGGCTAAAGTTCGCACAATCATGAAAGACAAGATGAGATATCTGTTCGCGAAACAAGAACCACCACACGCAGACTACGAGGTCATCGCGCGGCTACCCGACAAGCTCACCAAGGAGAACATCAAAGATGCTGTACTGAGTCCTCGAGAATACAACAACCACTGCATGCTCATGGCGACAGAGGTGAGGAACATCGTCAAATCTGGCGATGGCCAGTGCGCCAGAAGTGCGAAGAACATGTGGGAACGTAGGGCAAAAGGTCTGAGTGCAGACAATGAAGACAAGGACGAAAGTGATGGTGACAATGATCCCAACGAAGACCTTCGAGATATCGACATCGGTAATAGTGGTGAAGGTGACTTTGAGCAAGATTTCCAGATCGACCCAGCACTACAGGCAGAAGATTCTCGTGGTGGGAAGCGTAAGCAAGCAGCATAGAAAGGTGATGCGGGTTTCGGACCCTGCATTCATCATCGAACCCCAACTTTTGGAGTCGTTCCTTGGCGGTAGACAGTACGACGATACTCTATATGTGCAGTATATAATAGTAATCGCTTGCTGTAGAAACAATCTGCAGGACAATTCGCAACCTCACCTTGCGCAAGGAAAAAGAAATAACGAGCCCCATCGCTAAAGCAACAATGGCCCACCTCCAATACTACAACTACCCAGGCTACGGAGAGCGAGCGGTAGAAACATACAAGTACAGCCAGGCAGTCCGAGTAGGAGATCGGATCGAATGCTCTGGCCAAGGTCAGTCGCGCCTAGAACTCGTATGTTTCATCGATGCCGGCACTGACACCTCCAACCAGGCGGCTGGAACCCCGAAAACGACATCTTCTACAAAGAAACCAACGCTCAAATCGACCAAGCTTTTGCAAATGTCGATCTTGCATTGAAAACCGCGGGCGGGAAAGGCTGGAGTCAAGTCTTTCGGGTCAATAGTTATCATATTCCGCTTAACGATGAAGCGATGGAAGCTGTGAAGAGGAATTTTGAGAAGTGGATGCCGGGGCATCAGCCATGTGAGTCGAGCTTTGAAGCTGATCTTTTCTTGGGGAATGTTGCTGACCGTGACAAGTGTGGACTGTCATTGGGGTGTCTAGGCTTGGAATGGATGATATGAGAGTTGAGATTGAGGTTGTGGCTCATGATCCAGAGGGGGCGAAGGCTGCGGGGACGGTTTAGGGGTGGATGTTGGACGGACGGAGGATTAGGTGAGTGCAGCTACTTGGGTTCCCCAGGACAACAGCAAGCTCGAAGTCCAGGGAGCGTGGTTACGATTCCAATCATGCTCTCGCGGAACAGAAGGGTATAAGCTCGAGACTGACTAAAGAAATTTTTAGATATATGTCGACCCAATGGACGACCTCGCTGGAGCTGTTAGGACGATGAGGGCAAAGGTGCTCTAGATCGTCTGCTAACAAGGAAGCGAATGTCCAGGAATCGATCCTGTATATTCCCTGCGATACGTTCCTCGTATACACATGACAAACTGTACATTGACAAAGCAACAGCGTACATATAACTTCTTTGCCTTCTCCTCCCAGACACAACTTGCAGGTCATTGCCTTTGGTAGTGAGGTCTCAACTACGAAAACCAAAGTCCTTTATCAGAAAATGAAAGCCTTTGCCTCCCTTTTGCTCTTTTATCTTGCTCTGTAAGAGATTACCTTGCGACACACAATGTGGCTGAAATTGACATAGCTTAGCAAGAGGTCAGCAGCGTGTGAGACCGAAGAGTGCAGAGAGTGCGTGAACGACTGTCTATCAGACGCCGAGGAATGCGTTGATATTTCACCTCCTGTAAGTATTCTCTTCAGCGCGTCAACTTCGCAAGCTAAACACCCGTCGTAGGTGGTGGGCGCTCTAGGGTGCAAGTATATATACGACAAGTGCGTAAGGAGCTGCCCGAAATAGTAGATTCTTTCGCGGACCATATCAAGTGTCACAAGCTGTAATAGTGGCTGGGGCTGGATTTGGACCCCCATGTATAGCATGGACGTCATGATTTTCAGTTCGACACGATTCGATGCGTGTGATGGTATATAATGAACCGTGTTATCCTCCAACTTTAAGTGATTCCTCCGTGATCGAACCAGCTCATGGGCGTGATGTCTCGGCAAGTGAGGATCTGGAGGCCACTGGGAATAGGTCAGTTGCATTCGATTCTTGTGTGAAAATCTCCATTGCAATCGAGATTGTGGCTCATGATCCGGAGGGGGCGAGGGCTGCGGGAAGCGTTTAGGGGCGGAAGTTGATGAACATCGCATGCCTGTCAGTAGACCGGGCGAGAATAGCGATGTGTATGGACGAGCCGACAACAGAATCGCCAAACAATAGCCAACTACAGCAACAACAAGCTGTCTCACGAATTGACAGCCAGTGACACTTATCATTGGCGAGTTTTGTTGCGAGCAGCGGGGATTCGGCGGCTGATCAACCACAGATGAGGGCCCTTTAAGTTGCGCTGAGGCTACACAACAACGGCGATGGTATGATCAGGGCTCCTCGCTGTTGTCGGTATTGCTCTCGTTCACATGCAAGACGTCGAGTGGTATCTCTGCATGCTAGGCCGAAAGGGGCTCAGCGTTGTCGAGGATTGGCACTCCTGTTTAAGCCAGTGCGAACGCACATTGAACACATGCTCTGGCTGTCGACGCGCATGAGATAGTTCGTTCGGCGCCTGAAAGCCGACTGACAGCCTCGGACTTCGAGCATGCAAAAGTCAAGGCTCCATTGTGCAAGCCACTCTGTACTCAGCGAATGCGTGTGAGTGCACTTGTATGCATTCAATGTTTGTTAGAAGATTTCACGAGTGTGCCTTCTTTGATGGAACAGCGCTCCTGCCTCGTGTCGATCTTGCCGCGATCCGGTTGGCCGCGAGCTAGCGAGGTGTGGCTTCCAGGGTTTCCAGATCATCGTCATCCTCCATCACAAGCAACGATTCGCAACATCGTGAAAGACAACTCCACGTGCGACAAGCTGGCCTCATCGTCAAGTCGTGCTGCTGCAGTAATATACCACCGGAATGCATCATCTCCTCACGAGCTGATCTGACACGACTCTCGGGCACATTATCCAGCATCAGAAGCCGTATTTCCCAGCGTGGCGTCCGTGAGATTGCCGCTCACCATCCTACTCGTGGCAACGATTCACGGCCTCGCCCCGCGGCAGACGTTCCGAACGGCTTGTGCAAGAGCTGCTGGCGAGAAGTTGGAGCTGGGCCAGCTGGCCCTGTCTGCCGTGTACTGGAGCAGGTACACTACTGTACAACTCCGAAGTCGCGTATGCCTGCGCCATTGCGTGCGGGACTGATCAAGCACGTTCGGCGAGTTCAGGAAATATTTGCTGCGGGTGGGTCAAGCTACGCATGCGATTGATATCAGAAGCACGTGTGAAAGCGAGGTTGGGAGACTGAAAAACGTCGCATTCACATGCTTCTTCTACCACGAGTTTTAATTGGACGGCGACGAGGCTTCTAAACCGAGCTACAAAATGACTAAGGAGACTAACAGATCTCAGCTAAGGAGAGTGACTACCCCACAATTTGAAGGCACTTTCACGGCCTTTGGAGACACTCTTGAATGTCATTGAGCCAAGCGACGCGAGCTTACGAGCGAAGTGAGTCCTTGGACGCTACCCAAGCGCGTGAGGCATAGGTCCGTTACAAAGATAGCATTATTCCGTAAGGGCAACGGACGAGCTCGAGCTGGAGGGCGAGAGCGACGGAGGCGCAGTGTACTTTGAGAGGAAAGAGGTGTGTTGACTGCGAATCTACTGTATTTGATTCAAGTTACTCTCCCTAACCAAGATTGGTCCTTCTCCTTAGCCGTCTCGACCGAGCTACCGCGCTGACTGGGATGAATGCACATGCGTCAAAGCGTCTTTGCATGTGACTTATGATCACACACAGGATGTCCGAGCGTTTCCCACACTTGCGATTCATCTTGGGTGTGGGTAACGTCTGCAATCACTTCACCTCGCGGTGTATTTTTCTGTCCATGTCTGCGAAGGCATTGACGCACGATCTCCGGACACCCTACGTCGATACGAGCTGACAGCGCCCTATGCGCCAGCATGGAGGCTCTCCAAGATAGACCGCCGAGCGTGCTCTCGCGGTCGCCTGAGAGCGTCGAATGGCCCACCGTACCCAGACACGAGATTCGATCACCCAGCGATGTGCGACTACCAGACCTCAAAACAGTGCTGTCGCCAGAGTTTGAGCACATGTCTGCACCGCGACACAGTGCGCATCCACAATCACCGCAATCAGTGCGAAGCCTGCCGCGCATCGATCCTGGTCGCAACTCGCTCGGCGAGCGAGGAACAGACGTCTCGATGGCAAGTCCAGTGGACACTTCAAGCGTAATGAGCATGGACGACAGAAACGGGCGTGCGACAAGTGTGGTGTCGATGGAAGATCCAGATGTCCGCGACGCGGCCGAAGCATTGTCAGGGTTGGGTAATCCAGGTGAGTGTTCACTATACAAACCCACGTGACAACGCTTTGCAAGTCATGTCGCAACATGCTGACGATGGACTAGAATACAGTCGTGGCTCGAGAGGCCAAAGCAGGCACGTGTCTAACGCTAGCTCGAATGGCATTGGACACCCCGAATATAGGGAAGACCCCGAGCCTATTCTGGAGCTCATAGCGCAGGCCCACCCTTGGGTCGGCGGAGCCGTGAAGACCTCTCTGGCAGCATACTCGACAACAAAGGGCTTCACTCCACGCATTGTTCAGGGTGCTGCCAACCTAATGGAACGGAACACGATCAACGTTGCGAGTTCGGTCGGTGGGATTACTGGTATCGATGCTGGCGTTCGACGATATTTGGAATCCCGCAGGCCAGGAGATGTTGCGAACGTATCTGCGGCAAAGCAAGACGTAGCCCTAGCGAACGGCGACATCGAAAGGCCGCCTCGCCCGGAGGCTCAACTGCCACCTTACACAACGAGCAGACCCCCTTCTTATCGCGAAGAGGCAAGCCCGATGCGTCCGCCCCATACGCGGAGCTGGAGTTCACAGTTCTGGGTGACCACTGGAGGATTGTCGGTGGCGCTCAGCTACACATCACGCAATAGTCTGAGGATTTGCCTGACATTGCTCCGAGACGCCGCTTCTGGTGTGCAACAACTCAGCAGAGCACTTCAGATCTGTCTCGAGAAATACGAAAGCACTCGTGCGCAACAGAATGGAAACGACGGCGCCATTCTAGAAAAGGGACAACGCCCTTCCACGCCGGAACAAAACGAACAAGCCCGGCATTTGGCCGAGCAAATACAGAGCGTATGCGATGAGATTATGAAAAAGCTACATGTGGTTGTGCAGTCGGTGTCCGCCTACACTGGTGGAGTGCTTCCAGAAAACGCAAAAGACTTTGTCCGCCGACAACTCATGTCGCTTCCAGAGCGCTGGCAGATCGTGTCGAGGCAGCAAGCGGTTGCTTCAGAGACCAGCCGAAACGCAAGACGCATGATCGACTTCGCTGGCGAGGGTCTGGAGGTCATGAGTCAAGTCAGCGGTGTCCTAAAAGCGACATTGGACTCTGCAGAGCAATGGCTCATGCGCGTTGGCAGAAGCGACAATGTCGACCAGGATCAGGAAATGGGCGATGCTCCACACGCATCTCAACGCTCAGACATGGAAAAGTTCTGAAAGCTGCAGGGTGGAAAATGTTTCGGCCGGAGCGAGCGTTTTAACTCCGGATTCGAATGGACTATGGGATCCTTAATCGCCGCTGAATCATTCTGACACGTGCGAATGGCACCTTCATTCACATCCGCGATGCAGTAGCTCTCCACTAACGAAAGCTTGGATGCGGGCATATGGGGATGCACGATGCATACCACTTTTGCTTACAAATGCAGGGAAGAGGTGCATTCACTGGCGACGCCATTGTTGCTCATACCACGATCTGCAGCCACGCCGAAGTATAGCAGCGCTGGCAGCGTGATGGATGCCTAGCATAGTCACAGTAGTGGCAGTACATACCACCTGTGAGGTCTTCAGAAGATCACAGCAGGTTTGCAAGGCATCAGAGGCCGGCTTGGCATCACACAATCGATGTCTGCAGGCAAGGACAGGGAAGTCCGCCTATCTGGATACGTGTATTTCTGTGACACGGCGCACAGAGTGTGGCGTTGGGCAGGGCAGCAAGATTCGAGCCACGAAGTAATGATACCCGGGTGGGGAAAGGATTGATAGTAGAAATTCAACCATGTTATGTATGCATAATCATAGCACAAAGCGGACAATGCATCGCCAGATCGTACTCAACCCTATGAGATTGAACCTGGTGATCATTGTTCATACCCAATCAGAGCTCTCACTTAGCTACCACCCACGATCATGGAACGTCGTGCGTGTCTTCTCGTGGCAAGAAAAAAACAAAATTCGGTCCCGACCTCTTGTTACGAGCGAGTCCGCGAGGGCTAACGTTCGATATTTCTCGAATATGCGACCAAGCGACGGGTACTGACAGGGAGCCGCTCCACCAGTCGAGGATAGGCCGAAGAACGCGACTCAGGCCAGAGATCGGTGGAGGCCGAGTTGCTGCTTTGAGGCAAGACGACGGCTTCGGCATTTCGAAAGCCCTAGCATCCGGCGCGGCGCTGGCAGTGGCAGCTCCTCGCGAGCTTCAGCCTTCGCGCAGCACATCGAGACGGCGCCTTGCAGGCGAGAATGGATGAATCATACGTCTTTCTGCACGCCAGATCTGCTGGCGCTTGTCCATTTTCTGGACGCCGCCGACTCCACTCCACTTGCACGGGGCTGCGGTGTGGGTATCGTTTGTAGTAATCAACCATCTGAAGTGGATAAACAAATGTCTCGAATCTGTTACGAAGTCGCGTATCGTCGCATGTTATCGGGGGGCACTAAGGGACCCTCTCTCGTATTGTCGGGCAAAAGAGGATACAAAACTATCTACACTATCGAATGGTACTATATAGGGGCTAGTATACAGGGTCTGGGGTCCCGGGTATATAGGAACCAATATACATGACTCACAGCAGGGCCCAGTGGAGTGTCAGTTCACAACACTCCCCTTGACAGTGCACTGGGGCTGTTCAATCCACCTCCTCATCCCAATCATCATCCTGATCATGTGCAACTAGGGCCAAGGCCTTTGAGTCTGAGATCTTGTTCTCAGAGACCACCTTTATTATTCCTTGGGCCATTTCCAAGTATGGGCAGATTGAAACATAGTGCCCAGCTTGATTGCATAGCTTGCATCTCAGTCCTTGTCTGTCAGACATCTTGCTGTCTGATCTTCTTCCTCTGTGAGATGATGATCCTCTTGATGATGCAGCTCGGGCTGCAAAGGCCACAGGTGTGCTGCCTGCAGGCATGCTCACCTCTTTCTCCTGAAGGATTGAGAGTATGCTTTCAGGTGACAGTGAGGGTTGACCATCTATTGCATCTCTGATGGTAGACCATTGTTCTGGAAGCCCAGACAAGAGTACCTGTGCTCTTGCCTTTGGGTTTATGGCAGCAGCCATTTCAGGTTGGGCAACTTTGATCCTTTTGCCAAGTGCCTGAAGGTGTGTCCATGCTCCATCAATGCTCATGTCCTCTGCCTTTTGGAAACTGAAGTACTGCTTCAGAAGTTTCCTTCCTGTAGCTTGGTTGTCTGCATACTTCTTCTTCAGCTCTTGCCAAACCTCCTTTGCAGTTTGGAGTTCTGAGACCAGCTCTTCATCATCCTCCCCTATGCACAAAGATATCCACCAGATTGCTTTGTACTGTGACTTTGGGGTGATGGGTGTGTGTCTCATGGGAGATTGTGTGATACAGGTCTTCTCCCCTCAAGAAGATTTCCATCCTTCTGAACCATCCTTCTGCATTGTCCTTGCATAGGATTGGGCATGGTCTTTTCTGAAGTCCGGAGGATTTGTCTTGAGTATCCATTGTAGTCTTGTAGAATTAGTATTGGGTCAGATGGAAAGTTGTCCTTCTGTCCCAAGGAGAATCAAAGCGGGGAAAAGTCAAATGATTGCAGGGTTCTTCCTATACATGGGTCACCCTCTGTCCCTCCTCAGATTAGAGCCTCCTGTTGGAATGATCCGGCTATCAAGCAGCCGTGCTTTCCTGCTGGCATATGGGAATCAAGGGAGCATACCACTTTGGCACCCTCCAGCTCAGGACTTCCTGTAGCTATCCCATAAGACAAAGGTAGGTTCATGACTCCTCTTGATCCTGGATTCACCATTGGCCTCCAGAGGTAGTGAGAGGTTCAGGCAGTCTCTGAAGTGTTATGAGCCATCAGCAGTCCATGTCAGAACTGCCTTGCAACTGCTTCCTCCCTGAACATAACATATCTGGTATAAACCAAGCCTTTGGTTACTGCAAGATCTTCCTTTGAGAGTTGGCAAGTTCTCCCAGCACCAGAGATAAGGTACTAATCCAGACAGCTTGGGGTGCAGTCTCTGAAGTGTTATTCTGCCAACAGCAGGTTTGGTGTACTGCAGGTTGCTGTTACACTTTCTGCAGCCCTCTGTTGCAACATCCTCTCCCCTTGTTGTCTGTCTTGGTGTCCTCACTCTAACTATCATTCCTCAATGCTCTTCTCTCTTCTGCATTTGGTCTCAGCTGCAGGTGGGCTGGCTGCAATTCTGCATGCAGCTGCACCGCTGTTTTCAGTCCCTCAGCTAGGGTCCATGGGGTCCTACACCCAGTTGCAATCTGGGACTCATGTTTAACCATGGAAAGGGTTTTGCTCCTTCTTTATACAGGGGCACATTGTCCTTTGTCCCTGAGCACAGAGGGCACAGTCCTTCCTCTGTGTGCCTGTCTTCACCCGCAGGCTCCTGGCGCAGTCTCTGCTGCTACTGTCCCTGTTTATACAGCCACAGCTCGGGCTGTTTCCTTGCTCTTCTAGCTCGGTGTCTCGCTGTTGCCAATAGCGTTCCTGTTGTCCTGCCTTCGGCTTCCGTACTCTGTCGGTGAACCGCGCCTCGCCTTCTATCGGAGCTTGGAATACAATAGCGCTAACCCGGGCTCATAACCTGTTACGAAGTCGCGTATCGTCGCATGTTATCGGGGGGCACTAAGGGACCCTCTCTCGTATTGTCGGGCAAAAGAGGATACAAAACTATCTACACTATCGAATGGTACTATATAGGGGCTAGTATACAGGGTCTGGGGTCCCGGGTATATAGGAACCAATATACATGACTCACAGCAGGGCCCAGTGGAGTGTCAGTTCACAACAGAATCCTTCCTTTTTTGCGTTCCGCATTCTTTCGCGCTTCGCCTCCGTTTGTTCGTTCCCCACTAGGCCTTTTGGTGTGCATTTATAAGTTGGAGATGATACCCACCTGTGTTTGGAGATAGCACGACAAGTCTCGCCATCGTTCTTTCCCAATCGCTGTCATTGGAGCGCGGTGCGGTAGGGCTACACGGCTCAGGCCGACCTGACTACATCATGAGCTCCGCGACCGAGAAAGTCGAGCAGGAGCTCCACCTCAACCACCCAGGACAAACACACGGCGGCCATGGCTTCACACAGACGGAGAATGCAGAAAATCCATCGTCGCACGTTCAGGCCAGCGAAAAAGATCATGAGGCAGGTTTCGCTACCGAAGCTATCGAGACCAGACGCGATATCGACCGGGATACCCTTGCCACCCAGAGAGACACGTCCGAGGAAGAAGAACGCCGAGAGTCGGTCGAAAGACCGGTAGCGTATGGCGTTGATGTACAACGCGCGCACAGCGATTTTGCCGAGCTCCAACGCGAGCTGAGCAGCACGAGCCGTATCTCGAAGAGCCGATTGTCGCGTACACAAAGCAGAAGGAGCGAGAAGAATGGCGCCAAAGATCTGGAGAAAGCTGTGTCGCCATCGACTACAGAAGAAGAGCCATTCGATCTGGAGGATACCTTGAGAGGCAACAAGCGTCTGGAAGAAGAGAGCGGAATCAAACACAAGGCCATTGGAGTGATTTGGGATGGCCTCACCGTCAAAGGCATGGGCGGTAGCAAGATCTTCGTACAGACCTTTCCCGATGCCTTTACGGGATTCTTCTTTTTCCCCATCAGGTACCTTATGGGACTTGCCGGTTTGGGAGGCAAAGGCAAGGAAGTCAACATTCTGCAAAACTTCAAGGGTGTTGTAAAGCCGGGCGAAATGGTCCTTGTTCTCGGCAAACCAGGGTCTGGTTGTACCTCGTTCCTGAAAGTTATCGCCAATCAACGCTACGGCTACACCGGGATTGATGGTGAAGTTCAGTATGGTCCTTTTACGGCAAAAGAGTTCGAAAAGCGATATCGTGGAGAAGCGGTCTACTGTGAGGAAGATGATGTGCATCATCCGACTCTCACTGTGGGCCAAACACTGGGCTTTGCTCTGGAGACCAAAGTCCCTGGCAAGAGACCTGGTGGTATCAGCGCGGCGCAGTTCAAGGACAAGGTCGTTGATATGCTGTTGCGGATGTTCAATATTGAGCACACTAAGAACACGATTGTTGGAAACCCTTTCGTGCGTGGTATCTCAGGAGGAGAGCGTAAGCGCGTGAGTATTGCGGAGATGATGATCACTGGTGGATCTGTTTGCTCGCACGACAACAGTACCAGAGGTCTGGATGCTTCTACTGCTCTGGATTACGCCAAATCCTTGCGCATCATGACTGACATCTACCACACCACTACGTTCGTCTCGCTGTACCAGGCGTCTGAGAACATCTATTCGCAGTTCGACAAGGTCATGGTCATTGCTGAAGGTCGCCAAGTGTTCTTTGGTCCTGCTAAGGAGGCGAGATCATATTTCGAGAGTTTGGGCTTCCTCGAAAAGCCACGTCAAACAACTCCTGACTATCTCACTGGTTGCACAGACGAGTTCGAGCGCGAGTATGCCTCTGGTCGTAGCGCTTCGGACGTTCCTTCCACTCCTGACGAGCTTGTGGCAGCCTTCGAAAAATCCAAATATGCCACATTACGTGACGAAGAAATGGCCTCGTGGCGCGAGCGTGTCAAGGAGGAGCAGCACGTCTACGAAGACTTCAAGACCGCCATCCAGCAAGGCAAGCGTCATGCGCCTCAGAAATCTGTCTACTCGATTCCGTTCTACTTGCAGGTGTGGGCACTCATGAAGCGCCAATTCATTCTGAAGTGGCAGGATCGATTCTCTCTCGTCGTCTCTTGGATTACATCGATTGTCATCGCCATCGTCATTGGTACTGTCTGGCTTCAGCAACCGAAATCGAGCGCTGGCGCTTTCACACGTGGTGGTGTTCTGTTCATCGCACTTCTGTTCAACTGTTTCCAGGCTTTTGGTGAACTTGCAGGTGTTATGATGGGTCGGACTATTGTCAACAAACACCGCGCTTACACTTTCCACCGACCTTCTGCGCTCTGGATCGCACAGATATTGGTGGACGTTGCGTTTGCGGCTGCACAGA
Source organism: Cercospora kikuchii (assembly GCF_019650295.1). NCBI lineage: Eukaryota > Fungi > Ascomycota > Dothideomycetes > Mycosphaerellales > Mycosphaerellaceae > Cercospora > Cercospora kikuchii. The sequence continues at coordinate 2,199,983 of NW_025408588.1, forward strand.
TCATGGTCTTTTCCATCATGGTCTACTTCATGTGTGGCCTGGTGTACGATGCCGGAGCGTTCTTCACCTTCTACTTGATCATCATCACGGGCTACTTGGCTATCACGCTGTTCTTCAGAACAGTCGGTTGCTTGTGCCCTGATTTCGACAGTGCTATCAAGTTTGCGGCAACGATCATCACCCTGTTCGTTCTGACTTCGGGCTATCTGATTCAATACCAGAGTCAGCAAGTCTGGCTCTCCTGGATCTTCTACATCAATGCGCTTGGCTTGGGCTTTTCTGCTATGATGATGAATGAGTTCGAGAGACTCGATTTGGAATGTGACGGCACTTCTCTGATTCCAAATGGTCCAGGATACGGCGATATTGCGCACCAAACTTGCACACTCGCTGGTAGCACCCCAGGATCAGCGTCAGTTTCGGGCACGAGCTATATCGAGACTGCGTTCTCGTACTCACCCAAGGACCTGTGGCGTAACTGGGGTATCATTGTCGTTCTTGTCACCGCATTCTTGATCTCCAACGCCTTCCTCGGTGAATACGTCAAGTGGGGAGCTGGAGGCAAGACCATCACATTCTACGCCAAAGAGGACAAGGATCGCAAACAGCTAAACGAAGCTTTGGCTGAAAAGCGGAAGAAGCGTAGCCGGAAGGAAGGAGAGGCTGGTGGATCGGATCTTAAGATCGAATCTAAGGCCGTACTGACCTGGGAAGAGTTGTGCTATGATGTCCCTGTTCCATCTGGTCAGCTACGCTTGCTCAAGAACATCTTCGGCTACGTCAAGCCTGGTCAACTCACTGCGTTGATGGGTGCTTCTGGAGCTGGTAAAACGACTTTGCTCGATGTCCTTGCATCCCGAAAGAACATCGGTGTCATCACCGGCGACAAGCTCATTGACGGCAAGCCTCCTGGTACAGCTTTCCAGAGAGGCACCTCTTACGCAGAACAACTCGACGTTCATGAAGGTACCCAGACTGTACGTGAAGCTCTTCGATTCTCAGCAGTCCTTCGACAACCGTACGAGACACCGCAAGAAGAGAAGTATGCCTACGTGGAGGAAATCATCGCCTTGCTCGAAATGGAGGATATCGCCGATGCCATCATTGGTAGCCCTGAAGCCGGTCTTGCGGTGGAACAACGAAAGCGCGTCACTATCGGTGTCGAACTCGCCGCGAAGCCCGAACTGCTTCTCTTCCTTGACGAGCCTGTAAGTTTGAAATTGCCATTTACCCACGGACCTTTACTGACATTGCTCTGTAGACTTCCGGTCTCGACTCTCAGTCCGCTTTCAACATTGTCCGATTCTTACGCAAGCTCGCCGGAGCCGGACAGGCCATTCTGTGCACAATCCATCAACCGAACGCATCCCTCTTCGAGAACTTCGATCGTCTCTTGCTTCTGCAGCGCGGAGGCGAGACTGTTTACTTTGGTGACATCGGCAAAGACGCAAGTGTCCTGCGAAGCTACTTCCACAAGTACGGAGCAGACTGTCCACCTAATGCCAACCCTGCCGAATGGATGCTGGACGCAATTGGTGCTGGCCAAGCTCCTCGCATTGGTGACAAGGACTGGGGCGAGATCTGGCGCGACTCAGAAGAGCTTGCGGCTACCAAGGAAGAGATCACTCGCATCAAGAAACAGCGTATTGAAGAAGTCGGATCCCAGCCGCCTGTCGACCAGAAGGAATTCGCCACACCGCTCTGGCACCAGATTAAGACCGTGCAAATTCGCACGCACAAGTCCTTCTGGCGTTCCCCTAACTACGGCTTCACACGTCTCTTCAACCACGTCATCATTGCACTCCTCACTGGTCTCATGTTCTTGCAACTCGACGAGTCCCGGACTTCGTTGCAATACCGAGTGTTCATTATCTTCCAGGTCACCGTCTTGCCGGCGCTCATTCTGGCACAGGTCGAGCCGAAGTACGATCTCAGTCGCCTGATCTACTACCGCGAAGCCGCCAGTAAGACCTACAAGCAGCTTCCGTTCGCACTATCCATGGTTCTCGCAGAAATTCCATACAGCATTATCTGTGCTGTTGGCTTCTTCCTGCCACTCTATTACATCCCTGGATTCAGCTCACAGTCCAGCAGAGCAGGATACAACTTCCTCATGATCCTCATTACCGAATTCTTCTCGGTCACCCTTGGTCAGATGGTTTCTGCTCTAACGCCCAGCACATTCATTGCTGTGCTGCTTAACCCATTCCTCATTATCATCTTCGCCCTGTTCTGCGGTGTCACTGTGCCCAAGCCTCAAATTCCAGGATTTTGGCGAGCATGGCTGTACGAGCTCGACCCTTTCACGCGACTCATTGCGGGTCTCGTGTCCACCGAGCTGCACCAGAAGCGAGTCGTCTGTACCGACGTGGAGTTGAACCGATTCACTGCACCTGAGGGCCAGACGTGTGGCGAGTACATGTCAAACTTCTTCAGCGCTGGAGGCCCTGGCTACATCGTCGACAACTCTACTTCTGAATGCGGCTACTGCGCATACAGTGTCGGCGACCAGTTCTACGAGCCACTTGGCATCTCGTTCGACAACCGCTGGCGAGACCTGGGCATCTTGTGTGCTTTCATTGGCAGCAACTTGATCTTGCTGTTCATTGGCAGCAGGTACTTGAATTTTAACAGGCGATAGAAGGATTCTGCTTGGTTACAAGTTGGTCAAGAAGCGCGGCGTTGGACAAAAGGGTTTATTGCATTACATAATAGGATAATAGACGGGCGCGGGTGCATTTCCAGAACCGTTGTCTTGAGTAGAGGTATCAGCCGGACATGCAAGAATGTCACGAAGATAGGAGAATTCGAAATGTTACGATTGTGTGTGGAAGTTGGTATGAGCTTGGTTTCTTACAAGTGGTTCGTGGTGCCCTCTACTGGATCTGAACCGGTTGCCAAACCGATTCAGATCCAGTAGATGAGCTAGCGGCGGCTCTTGCCGATTGGCGCACGATGTCTACCAGGCAGCAACTCGACCCCAACGCGTCGACTGCACTTGACTTCGACGCGTCCCTCCATCATCAACTGACTCACCACTCATCAAGATGGCAAACCGAGGACATCCAACGTCTGCAGCAGGATCGAGCTTCTTGCGGCTGTCGCCCAGACACTAGTCGGGCCTGGGCGGAAGTATGTAAATACATACATATAGGTGAGCCGGATCTGAAGTAATATTCCATTGTTCCATTCCCCTCCTTCCTAAGCCGCAATGCCTACTTGCAACCACGATGTTCTCACCTTCGAGCCCTCTCCGCATGCAAACGAAGCTGGTTTCGAGAGACAGAACGAGCTAAACAGAACGTACGCCGCGCACGGCAAGTCCAACAACGCTCCCCCAACACAAGTAAAGGCATCCCACTTCCCGGCACCTTTGGTACTACCTGGTGATGAGCTCTCTTTTGATCCAAAATATAAGCCGCAAAGTCTGGACTGCTGGCGTCGTTTGAAGGGAAGAGTCGCGGCGAAAACCAACAGGCGTACGATCTACCTTGTTCCTCATCCAGAATATGCAGCCGAGGTTGAAGATGCTCGAAAGTGGGCTGTGCCGCAGCTGCAGAATGCTAAGAAGGGTGTTGCTCAGGCTAGATCCAAGCTTGGAGGGCTATCTTCACCGCGAGCTACAGACCTGCTTGAATATCTTCAAGCTTTCTATTATCCTCTCGAAGTCAAGATGTATGATGGACCGCGGCTCGAATTCGTGTCTTGGGAGAAGGCCTCTGGCAAAAAGCAGAAGAACAATGAGCGCGAACGAATTGGTCTCAATATCGGGAAAGAAGTCATCGGTATTCACCACCGTCCTTCGAAAGATGACTTGTTTACCGGACAGCTGAATTTGAATGATCTTTTGGACGCTGCGATTGCTATGCTGCCAGCGGATGCGTATGCAATCTTGATGGCCGTTGACCATGACCTGTACGAGGATGAGCCAGATGACTTTTGTTGTGGTAGGGCATATGGTGGCAGTCGAGTTGCCGTTGTCACCAGCTCGCGATACAATCCTTTACTGGACAAGGCTCAGGAGATCGAGACTGAGCATGTCTGGCCAGCGAGTCACTGCCAAGCGTTCGTGAATGCTTGCTGTAGTGATGAGCCCCTCGAGCTGCCTGCGAAGAAGTCAAAAGCTCGGAGACACTTCCCGGCCGACTCTGCGATGGATGCTGCTGTCGATGCTTATGTGGCGAATCTGAAGACTGCAAAAACGTCAGCCGCATACATGTACGGCCTGTGGTTCTCTCGCATGTGCAAGACTGCAGCGCATGAGCTTGGGCATTGTGTTGGAATGGATCATTGTGTCTACTATGCTTGTCTGATGCAAGGTACGGCGGGTTTGAGCGAAGATGGAGCACAGCCTCCGTACCTCTGTCCAGTCGATCTGGCAAAGCTTTCAGAAGCAACTGGAGGCGTTGCGAAGCAGAGGGGGAGGTATGAAGCTCTCGTGAGATTTTGCGACACGTGGAGCACGAAAGCTGGAGGCGAGATGTGGGCAGCGTTTGGAGCTTGGCTAGGAGTGCGACTGCAACCTGAAGAACGGCAGTCCGTGCAACAGGGTTCGAACATTGAGAATGCTATCGAGCTGAGTCCGTAGTATGAAGTTGCGGCATTTGTGATGGGAGGATACGTAGCGTAGTCTCTCGTAGTGCCAGTCCGAGATGAGAACGATGTCGAAATTGTCTCCCCTGACAATGTTGGTATACTGCAAGCTTCAGATATTCTCATTCACATCAACACTCCCATGCGCAGCTTCATTTTTGAAGTCGCTGATCCTTGCCGAGAGAAGTGCCGATTTCGGTACCGTATTCGTACCTCGTCAGTCCACCCGCCTTCGACATCTTTATGAAGCTTCGCGTGAACATAACTTCAAGCAGACACTCACACAACAAGAAAACGGACGCAAGATGGTATTCTATGAACCAGGCAAAACCTCTCATGGCCTCCCTCGGGACCCATTCAAAGTAAGCTCGAGCTATCCCACATGTCTATCTTCAACAGCTCACCACAAGAACTTAGTCCTGCGTAACCCCCCGCCCCATCGGCTGGATCTCCACCCGCTCCGCCCAAGGAATCGACAATCTGGCCCCCTACTCCCAATTCAACAACCTCACCTTCGACCCACCCTACGTAATGTTCTCCGCCAACCAAGACCTCAACTCCAACCGCAAAGACACAGTCAACAACGTCGAAGCCACGGGCTATTTCTGCTGGAACATGGCAACCTGGTCCCTCCGCGAAGCAGTCAACGCCTCAGCCGAATGGCTCACCCCCTCCGTCGACGAGTTCGCCAAAGCAAACCTCGAAAAACAACAAGCAGATCTCATCGATTGTCCAATGGTAAAAGTCAGTCCGATTAAATTTGAATGTCAGTATTATTCGACGTTGAGATTACCCGGGAATCCGCCAATGGGGAGTGTGGATGTTGTGATTGGGAGGGTTATTGGGGTGCATATTGATGAGAGCGTGTTGACGGATGGGATGGTGGATTTGGGGAAGGCGATGCCGATTGCAAGGTGTGGGTATCATCAGTATACGGTTGTGAGGGAGGAAAGTTTGTTTGAGATGGTTATACCGGGAGATCCGAAGCAGTTGGTCGGGCTGGAGGGGAATGCGGAGAGGCAGAAGGAGGTGAGGGGGTGTGGGGTAATGCCGGGGACGAGTTGAAGAGTGCAGACAATATGTAGGCCACTCCGTGAACCGAACTCGTGGCACTCGCGCGTTCCTACTGCTTAATCGACCACTGTAGGGCATCTTTCTTCGTTCGCTGGCTGCCTGCCATGACTAGAGTCCTCATCGTCGGCGAGCGTTGCATAGCGTTCAGCGATATGATGTACGCCGATCTGTTGTACGATTGAGAATTGGCTGGATCGCCAGTATTTGGTATTTCTACTTATGCACTGCCGCTACTGAAAGTGCTCGCAATGCAAATTTTTGGCCGCGGTTTTGTATGTCGCAGAAAACGCGCGTCTCCATGCTATCATGCAATACTCATACGTGTCATTACCTCCTCGGTGCATCTATTCGTCTGAACTGAAGACATTCGCTGCCTTAACATCCTCCGACTAAACCGTGCCTGCAATGCTGAGCTCGCGTATCTGCCCTAGCACATCTTCCACACGAGCATCGAGATCTCCACTTGCATACTGGTCGCGTGTTGAAGCGTCGAGGTACTGTTGAACTTGTGCCATACGACTGTAGGCTTCGGCACAGAAGCGTAGCTGAATCTTGACCAGAGCTTCGAAAGACGGATCGAGGTAAGGTACGCTGTCTTCAAGTCAGTACGCCAGCTCTGCCCAGCACTTATTGCACTCACCGAAGGTCTATCAATTGCGGTAACTCATCGGTCAACTGTTGGTTCAGCTGTTCGTACGCCGCTTTCGCCTGTTCCATCAAGTCAGCTTGCTCTTCGGCGAACTTTTGCCGAAATGGCACCATGATGTCTTCCAGCTCCGAAGGTTGGAAGAAGGGCGTGGGCACGGAAACTCGCAGCTTCGGCTTCGCGCTGTCGTCGCTCATCTTATGCCCCAGACTCTTCGCGCGCGAAATGAGCGGACGAGTGCTCTCTGAGCTGCCACCGCGTGTTGAGACGCTTCGGCGCGACTGAGCAGAAGCACTTCTCTCAGTGTCCACACGCGAGCTGATCGAGATGGAAGAACTTCTCTTGGGATCTTTGCTGCTTGGAGCACTCGAAGAAACAGAATCTCGGCGGGTCAAGGTGAAGAGCTGTAGTGGCGAAAGTGCCTTGGACTCGCGGGAGCTCTGCAATGGCATGCTCGTGTGGCGCTTCGGAGTGTTGGCGAGGACTCGTTGCATGTTCGGACTGAGGCGGCTGTGGCGAGTGGGAGTAAGCTGCCCACTGAGATCGAAGGCTTGATTTGACGCTTCGCGCACGACTGGCAGAGTATCAAAGTGGCCAGAGTGCCTGAGTGTCGAAGGTGGCGTCTTATTCATGGCAGGACTCCGCAGCGGGAAATGAGGATCTCCTGGCCCCTGTCGTGGTGGGGGGCAGTCTTCGATCGGTGAGCCGAAGGCCACATCCAGAACCGTATTCCTGATCAGTGTGCTGGCCCGCGAAACGCGCCTCATCACACTCGAGCGCCGCCGAATACCCACGCTTCCCAGAGCAGCTTCCTCGTCGGCCTGAATCCGAGCGACCCTCTTCTCGTGCTTGAGCCCATCAAGCGCTTTCGGTGGTGGAGACATCATAACATCATGCGAAGCGGCAAAGTCGTCGGGGAACTGACGACTGCCGCGAACAGAATCGGAAGCAGACATTACCATTTCAGTTTCCTTCTCCGTGCGTGGAAGCTTGGAGGGATCTTTGTCAGGTTTCTCCACTAGCTTCTTGACTTTGCTGCGCATGGCATCGTAGTCGAGCATTTTGTGGTTTCGCTTCTTGATGCCTGAAAACGATTAGTATATGGTTGATCAATTGAGTTCAAGGGATTGTACTCACATTCGTTGATGTCGGGGAAGTATGCGCAAAAGCGATTGATGGGCTCCAGCACGGTAGTTCTGTAACAAAACTCAATGAGCTTATCTTCTTTCTTAACCTTTTTAGAATGCACGTCTCTGGTAAAATTCCTCCTGTTCCCAGCGCTGAAATTGAGTTCCCTCTCAATCTCCTCTGCGACATGGTAGTCGTAGACGCCGGTATCCTCATTGAAGACGGCAGCCAAAAGACGTGGATCTTGAGCGACACACCTGTAAGGCCCATCAAGCGCTTTGACAGTCTCGGCGTCGAGATCTTCAACCGCCTGCTTGTAACTCCTGCTTACGCCGTCCGTGGCGCCGCTGTCTCCGTAAAAAGCGTCGATGGTCTCGGCGATTCGCATCTGGCTAGCAGTCATGGCGCGCAAGCTGTCAAGGTAGCCTTTGGCTTCCTTTTGCAGGCGCAAAGAAGCGGATTCGAGGGTACGATACCGGCGCTCTTCGACTTCAAACTCGCGGTCGGTGGTGCGCTCAACGTGGCCCGTCTTCATCATCAACGTGGTAGTCCCACGCGAGACTGCAAACCGCTTAGCCAATCTCCAGCCATGTTGTGTGCCAGTCCATACCATTCTTCTTAAAGCCGCTCCACGACATGTTGGCCGATTTGTTCGCTCGTGTTCGGAAAGAGGTGTTCGGGGTTTGGGCGCCGCGGCGATGCGGAAAGTGCTGCAGCCGCCTCGGCGGTCAAAGTGAAAAGAAGAAGATCAAGGGGAGGGGAGGGTAGTGAGGGCGGAGTGAGCGGCGGTGGTGGGTGTGTACTGTGTTGCTTGCTGTTCAGCCAGCATTGAATGTTGTTGACACGAGTCGAGGCGCAGTCCAAACCAGGTCTTCGTCATATGTCTTGGCGCGTCAGCGGCCGGGTCCCGCACTATCGCTCCTTCACATGAAAGATTGATGAGTCGAGGCTGAGATTAGACACAAGCCATTCACTTACCATGCCTATCGCTCTCGGCCTGGAGGGCTCCGCCAACAAGCTCGGAGTGGGCGTGATACTGCACCCAAACTCCTCCACCCTGTCCTCTCCGCCGTCTCCGCACGATAGCGCGCATTCGGACGATGGCCTCAGAAAACAGGTCGATTCTCAGCCTGTGCAGATCCTATCGAACCTAAGACATACGTTCAACTCTCCTCCTGGTACAGGCTTCCTGCCAAAGGATACAGCAGCTCATCATCGACGATGGGTGGTCAGGATGGTCAAGCAGGCTATCAAGCAGGCCGGCGTGCAGATTGAGGACATTGACTGTATATGCTTTACCCAAGGACCTGGCATGGGTGCTCCTCTGTCAAGCGTTGCTATCGCTGCCAGAATGCTAAGCCAGCTCTGGGGCAAGCCTCTGGTTGGTGTCAACCACTGTGTAGGTCATGTTGAGATGGGCCGCGCGATTACTGGCGCTCAGAATCCTGTGGTGTTGTACGTCTCGGGTGGCAATACCCAGGTTATCGCATACTCTGCGCAAAGGTACAGGATCTTCGGGGAAGCACTTGACATCGCTGTTGGCAACTGTTTAGACCGATTCGCGCGAGTGCTCGAAATTCCAAACGATCCAGCTCCAGGTTACAATATTGAGCAGCTGGCGAAGAAGGGCAAGGTCTTGCTGGAGCTCCCGTATGCAGTGAAGGGCATGGATGTGAGCTTCAGTGGTATACTTGCCAAGGTAGAGGAGATGGCACACCGATTGGGCAAAGACTGGAAGGACGAAGAGAGTGGAGAGCTGATCACACGAGAGGATCTGTGCTTCACGCTGCAAGAGACTGTCTTCGCCATGCTGGTCGAGATCACAGAGAGAGCGATGGCGCACGTTGGCAGCGCACAAGTCCTCATTGTTGGTGGCGTGGGCTGCAACATTCGCTTGCAAGAGATGATGGGCATCATGGCAAGTGAGCGCGGAGGCAGTGTCTTCGCCACTGATGAGCGCTTCTGCATCGACAACGGCATCATGATCGCTCATGCCGGTCTGCTGGCCTATGAGATGGGCTTCCGGACGAAGCTAGAGGAGACCATGTGCACGCAGCGCTTCAGAACCGACGAGGTTCTGATCAATTGGCGTGATTGAGATATTCTTGGCCCGCGAAGTGAGATTCGATGATTTCCATCACTTCACATCCCAACGGTTCCGCACGGACACATGCAATCTTGAGACGGCGAAACAGCCTCACTCCAGTAAAGTAAAGTCTGAACACCCAGCTGTTCACAGGTCAATTGTTATCAAGAGGGCGCCCACCCCCATCGGCCTTGGTGCTCCAGACATCGCACAAGCATCTTGCTACGACACACCACAAGTGCAGGCATGGTCGCTCAGCAGGATTCCACCAGCATGCCCGCCGGCTTCTCGTCGCCGTTCAACATGGTGCAGACGGCCAGTCCTACCACGACTCGCGAGCCTTTCATCGAGCGGTCGCAGACAACGCCGCATTGAACAAGCATATGCAAAGTCCAGGTTCTCTTCCATCGAGCAGCATCGCCATGAGCAGCTTGACAACACCTTCACCATGGAGAACCTGATCAACGACGTCATGTGCAGCAGCTTTCCGCTTGGAGATGGTCCCAGATTAGGTCGCGCATGCCCAAACGCAGTGGAAGATGCTGTGTTCTTGGGCAGCGAGATTTGAGTGAAGAAGCAAGTTTCTCGGGCTCCTCACTTCCAGGTCTGCTGCGCGCATCTTCACAGAGGATGCGCTGCTGATGGTAAGGCGGCGATGCAAGGACGTAGTTTCTCCCACTTACCTCTTCAGGTATCTGTGTCGGGCCTCATCAGGAAGTCTTGAAGGACGATGGGCACACCAACATTGCTACTCGTACTTGTGTAGGAGCCACCACTGTCCGGGAGGCAGTGCGATATGCTAAGCTCCTCGCTCTTCGATGGGCGCAAAGAGAAGGTCTTGAGCGTCTTGAGCATTGTGAGCTGCATGGCTGGCAACGAAGTAATCCGCACGACGGAGCTCTCGGCCAGTATCGATCGAATGGCCTCCAGAACAAGTGCTGCTCATGCGAGCCTCGAGTGGTGTGCACCAGAACCGTCTCTCCTTTTCCACTACCGCCGCAGAACTTCTACTCGGCCTCAACAGGCAACTTCGGCATCGCCAGCGATCACACGATGCCCCTTCGCTTGGTCCTCAGCACGCCCTGCGATGCGGAAGGAAGGCCTGCAGCTGCCCAACGGTCTCCTTCACTTGACTGGCATGGCGGACATCGAGCGCCTTCCTACATCTCCAACTGTGGCGGGAACTCGTACGGTGGAGCTTCCTCGTAGCCAGGAAATAATATCCGTGAATGTCCAAGCTGTTTTCGGGAGCGCACTCTGCAGGGTCCCCTGTTTGGTCGTGGCATAGAGTGCCGAGGGTTGGCGGTCCCAACAATAGGAGGGTCTGGAGGGTAGAAGAGTTGTTGCTAACTCCAGCGTGCGTGCACCTACGCTGAGAGGTAGGCAGCAGCAGCCCTTCCATGCGCGTACCGTTGATGGCGGGAACGCCCATGCACTGGTGACGACAAGCGTTCCCAGTGGCTGGGCAAGAGGCTGCACAATCTTCAGGAAGTTTTACTGCCGATTTGATCGATTCCCACAATCAAATGGGCCAGGAGTTGCGCAGTGAGCTAGGAGCCAATGGGAAGGCAGCTCTTACGGTGCGTTTGTTTGGGGGTTCAAGTCCCGCCTTTCTCCCCTCCCGCCCTATCCCTTTTTCTTCCCACACACAGTCAAAAACTCGCACCATCGAGCTTCTCGACCGCTACAACAACCATCACCTCAAACCATTACAAATCAACACATCTCTCTACTTGTAAGAGTGCCCCCATGGAAGCTCGACAACTCCGCCGTCACCCCGCGACCGCACCCTGACTGACTTGACCTTTACAGCGACCACCCACCCTCACCATCCCTCACCCACAATCATGTCTGAGGCTTCCGGCGCCCCGAACGGTGACAGCGAGTTGTTCAACATGCGCGAGCAGAAGCTCATCCTCGCTGCCATGGGCTCCCTCAAGAGGTCCGTCCCCATCGCAACCTGTCTCATTACAACCTGCTGACAACCCCTTTAAGTGGCCCACCAGACATCGACATGGATACCTTCATGAAGCTTGGTGGCTTCAATACGAAGAAGACCGCTCAGAACCAGTGGGGCGCACTCAAGAAGAAGCTGGCCGCCAACAATCCTGACGGCGAGGAGGGCGCTGCTGGTACGTCGCGTCGCAGCACCCAATTACTACTTTATACTCGACTGACACTTTGCCACAGCCAAGACTCCGAAGACGCCATCCAAGACGCCCTCCAAGAAGCGCACCAAGAAGGATGCCGACGACGAGGACGGCGCCGATGGTGGCGAGGGCACGTCTTCGAAGAAGGCCAAGACGCCAGGCAAGAAGAACGCTCTCGACGGCGACGGCTCTCCGACCAAGAAGGCTCCGGCCAAGCCACGCAAGAAGAGTGTGGCTGTCAAGGGCGAGGAGAACGGCACTGAGGAGGTAAGTTTCATGGTCGATATACATACAACGCAGCTACTGATATGACATAGGCTCCCGTCAAGTCCGAGGTCGCCGCCGACGGCGAGGAGGACGCTCCTGGCGAGGAGGAGTAGGTCCCAGTCGCCTCTTCTCCCTTCCTTCCCCCTTCCCTCCCCTCCGGCTACTTCATCAACGCTCCTTGACGCCGCGCGCCATCACGAGTAGATAGATTGCTGGTGGACGAGACATCCTGCGCGTGCTATAAGCACTGAAATGAGCTGAGAATTGGCTACGAAAAGCATATGACTCTGAGGACACGATACGCATTCCAGCAAGCATGATCTTGGTTTGGTGCTACGAGGAAGTGTCAAATGCTAGAATAGCTACGAAATGAATGAGAAATTACGAGAAAATTTTTCAATTGGATGTTATTGTCACGTATTTTGAGGTTTCGAGGGCGATTTTTGGTAAAGTGAAGCGTTGTGAAACGCTCGTGCATGGCAGTCTCGTCCGTTTGCGCACGAAGGAAGGCACGTGCGTGAATGATTGCACTCGACAACGTCTTTGCGGAATGCTGAGCAAGCTGAAGGAATCCATTCATTCTGTGACTTTATAAGTTTACTCGGCCGCGGGTTATACAAATACTACGGTGATCTGCACTCGAGACAGCTGAAACAAGCGAAAGTTCTGGCTGAATTCTTGTATTCTCGTGTTGCAGCGAACAATGGCAGGCACCTATGTGAAACTTGTCCTCGAGAATGCGCCTCTAATTCTACAGAGCGAAGTGAAGACTCGACTGTTTCTGTTGTTTTGCAATAAATCTCGGCTGCTAAATGGCGATATTGCCTCGATGCTTCAAGCTCGAGAAAATGCGAAATGGGTGATTTTCTGAGCTAGATGCTCACGTTCTCGGCCTTGTGGGTGTTATGCAGGCCACTTGTGTAAGTTCTTGCCCTCGAAAACGTATCTTCAGTTTGTCGGAGTGAAGTGAAAAAGCCGATCAACTCTATTACTTCAGTACAGCTCTCAGCCACACCACGGCGATAACTCCAAGGTATTCCGCACTCGAGAACTGAGAGAAATACGAAGACGCGGGCTGAGTACCTGATTCTCGCCCAGCTGCGCAGCTTCCAAGGCCCAATGCAACCTATTGCCTTCAGGGATACATCTTCGGACCGGCAGAGTACTCTAAGCAGATCAATTCACTCTGCCGCTTCATGAGGAGTCTGTGCAACCGAATTATAGCAATACGCCTGTGCTTCATATCTCAGCAATGGGAAGTAGAGAAAATTGAAAGACGTCCACTCCTTCTTTCCGCGTTTCGAATGCTCCTGCCGGTTGTTCTCAACCATTTGCTTATGACTGAAGGCACGTGGGTGCACCACTGCTCTCAAAAACGTACCTTCAAATCCGCAGAGCGAGCTGGCCAAATCTTCACTTTCTGTTACTGTACTAAAGCCCTCAGCCGCCAAACAATAGCAACTCTCGTGTGATTCGGCGCCGAAATATCAGAAACAGGTCAAGCGGGACAGATTTCACGTTCTGTTCTCAACATGATGCTTCATTCCTCTGGGTCAAATGCTACGTTCCCGCGCGGTCTCACAGAACAGAAAGCAAGTGCATGGCAATATCGCACTTGACAATGCATCTGCGAAATTCAGAGTGAACTAATGGACGCAATTGACCCCACTACTTCATTCAAATCTCAGCCACTTGGTCATTACAACACAGATGTGCTTTGCATTGAAGACTGAGAGAGCGATGGAGCTAACTCCTTTCCTGCAGCTCAGTCGTCGTCCTTGGGAATTGTTTCTCGCCCCATCGCTCGTAATGCAAGGCCCTTGCAATAACTATTACCCAGGACAAGAGATTTCCTGGTCCTGGAGCGACTTGATGCAGTCTTTCTTTTCTGCAACTTCTCCTGACTCTCAGCAACTGAATTGTCCCAAGTCTGAAGATTTTCAAATTTCAAAATTCGGAGAGCAATAACAGTTGCTCCTTGTCTGCAAGTGATGCGTCGTCCTCCAGGACGGATCCCATACTCTCTCAGCAGGTCGCTTGCAGTAAAAGGCACCTGAAAGGATAATGGCCCTTGAGAACAAGGTCACGATATATGGAGCTATTCGAAGGATTCCCGATCTACTCTGTCAGTCCACACGAGTCTCAGCCTTGAGATCACCACAAATCCAGTGTAGCTCGGGGCTCAAGAATTTGGAGAGCCATTGAAATGTCCTCTCGTCCACGGAAAGTGTTTAAATCTCTCCCAGCACTACTAATCACGGCCACTCCTGCACTTTGTATTCTGATTACAGCCACGATTGCTTGGGTTTGCCTGCCCACTTTGTTTGCAATTGTCATAGCTCGCACCCCAACGAGAGCACGGCACGGAGTTTCTCTGCAAAGCTCCGTAGGAAATGTATTTGGTGCCGTCTTTAAATTCGGCCTTCACGATATCCGAATCTTTTGGTTCTGGTCCGTATGTGTCTTGAGTAACTCGAGGGTGGATCTGTTTGGTTTGAGCAGCCGTGGCCGGATTGTCGTGATGATGAGCTGGTTGATCTGGCGACTGATGATGATGATTTTCTCCTATCATGAAAGGAGAAGTTAGTTGTGCTTTGATCTGATGATAATGGTCGAAACTGACCAGACGCTTGCAGATGGGCAGTAGAGGGCTTATATTGGTCTTTAGGAATGGCAGCGCTGTTGGCAATTGCCGCAAGGGCTACGAGCATAAGAGTAGTCTTCATATTGGTTGATCGGATGGAACGTCGTTAGGTGGAAGGGATGGTGAACTGAGCATTTGATGACCACCATCGAGGGGATGAGCGACCATACCGCTTAAATATGTCGACTCTCTCGCGGAGGGAAGTGTCGGAGAGCTTGACACGCCATGTCGAAAGGAATTCTGGACTGGGTACGTGCGAACGCGAATCCCTTGCAGCCTGCTGAGTGTTGCTGTTAGAGAAGGGGGCCGTTGCTCTGCGGAGTTGCTGTGTGATGGCTCATCCATGGTGAATCGCCCGTGCAATGATACGACAGCGCCACACACAGTCAGAGCATAAGCGGAAAGCGTCGTCACTCTCGTGGTGTAAAATTCCGGGAGACGGTAGGAGAAACTCCCCAGCTTATGTCTGTACACTCGAGCAAAGACAAGAGCAATCAGCTACCGAGTTGAGATTGCCATGTCGCCCCTGAGGCTATTGCTTCCCAGCATCTTCACTGTGCAGGCAGCAGTCTGCGTTTTCGACTTAGTCTCCCCTCGAGGAATATGCGATGTCGGCTATGGCATAATCCAGTGGAGCTACACACGATGCTCCGGTAGCATACAAACCAGCGTTCTGACATTATGAATGGTCAATGCGCCCACGAATGGATATACCCTAAGTAAGCCGAAGTCTCCTGTCTAATAAGGGTATGTACCGGTGCCATAGCCTTGGAGTGACGCCCACACAGTAAGAATATGCCAAACCTTAGCCTCGGTCTGTGTCTGCGTCGTAATCATAGACAGCTGGGTCAGCCCTAAGTATCTATAAGTCCATTGCCTAAAAAGGAAGGAACCGGTGCCACAGTCAGGGATCGTAGAATCTGCGAGTCCTTGTTCTGTGTCTACGCGGCTACCGCGGGCATTCAGGCGCGTGACTATCCATAGTGAGTCGTTTGCTGACAACTGCTATGTTTGGTGTTCGTAATTGTTGAACTGGTCGGTGACAAGCTCGAAGACAATATCGAAACCCGAATCCATGCGGTGTTGATGCCAGACATAGCACGGACGACTAGTCTCGAAAGCTTGGGCGATTCGAATTGGATGGCGCCGAGCATTGTAGAAATTTTTCATAAATTGGCACAGCTTACGGACCCTTCTGACAGTCCATGATTCTCAGTTTCCATTGATCCAAGAATATATCGCTGCGTAAAGATCATCCATCATCCATCATCGCTCATCATCGTCATCATACTACCGAAAGTCTACAGCGGGAAAGAAACGCGCTCCGCCATAGCCCTTAGCTATGATACTTTGCACGTCCACGTTGCTCCGATTTGCCCAAAGCTTGAGCAAAATAAATCGCCCAGATACTGGAGGATCAAACTTGATAGCAACCTTGTACTTGCCCCTTCGAATGTGGAAGCGAGCTCGGGTGACATTCGGGTCATTCAGGCAGTCGTCATAATATTCAGTGCCCTCCGCTGCTTCGTCTTCTGTCTGAGGCTGGTAATATGAAGGACCGTAGCCTGGCTCTGGACCTTGCTGAGATGCACTGTCGCGTTCATCGAGCTCATCCTGTTGCGGAGAACCAGCCATATTTGTTCGTGCCATCATGGCATCCAGCCGGCGGAGATTCCACGAATCATTACTGCGCTCTTCTCTCGGTATGCCAGCCCAGCGAGCGCGATCACGATCCCAATTGTCTGCTTCATAGCGACGCCGCATGTGGCGCAACCGATGGAGTCGGAAGTCGAGCACTTCCTGTGATGAGCTCTCCTCAGGACCGGGCTCTTCGTCGCTAAGTAATGTCACAGGCAGGCTGTCTTCAGTCGTAGCGAAAGAGTCAGCATCTGCTCCGGCAGGCGGCAAGTCACAGTGTGTGTCTGCATCTTGCCGATCGAAGTTGTAGTAGTCATCATCATGATCATTATTTGACTCGCCCGCAAGGTCGTGTGCAGCATCGGCACGATCAGCGTAGCTGCGTTCTCGATCGAGCGCAGCACTGACCTCGGGGTCACGAAGGGCATCAGACAAAGTTATGCGTTCAGACGCCGGCGCAACTCTAGGGCGCCGTCGTCGGTAGGGCGGAGTGTGCACACCGTTCAGTCTGGCATGCTGTGGCGGATCCATGTACTTGCTGAGGTCTTTGCAAGTCATTGCTACATAGACAAGACCTTCACGAACACTGCAGATGGTCAGTAGAGTTTCAACAGCGAGGCAAGGAGAGGCAGTACGGGGCAGTGAAGCCATGCTCAGGCCCGCAAATGTGCAGCTTCTCCAAGCAGAAGGGCGTGTCGTCAGCATGCTGGAGCACGATGCTGCTGCTGGGTCTATCAGAGCAGTAGACACTCTTGTCGTGTCGCAGCAAATTGTCAGAACCGAGATAGGTTTGAGGATGACGCGGGTCTCGGTGCTCGCCTCCATCGCAGCTGATGATGTCGAGCTTCAGTTTGCCAGGCTCTACTTGGCCATAATGCCCATACTTGATGGATTGTTTGGGAAGAATCGAGGCCTCCGAGTCCAGCCTCCTGCGCTTCGGCCTTCGCCTACCAGCACTGTCCTCATTCCATGTGCCTCTATCATCTGAGCCGGGCGAGCGTTGGCGGCGTCGTTGCATGGGAAAGCGCGGCGATCGGCCGAGGGGAGGAACAGGCGGCGGTGGGCGTGCTGGCGGAGCTCCGAGGTCAGCCATGTCACTGGGAGTCATGTCTGCGGTAGCTTGCAACGCGTGATGGAGGCGATTTCGGCGACTTCGTGGGGTGGAAGACTCCGATGCGGGCGGGTCATCAAAGTGTCCCTTTGTACGTCCACATCAGTGACTCGTTCCCGCGAGATACGCAGTATGGTGCAGGAGCAGGGTGCGAGCATACCCGTATCGAGGCAAACGGTCTTGGGTCAGGCATCGCGCAGTGGCGGGCGGTGTCCGCTCTGGCGGCGCGGTTGGGGTGGGCGGAAGGCAACAATGGCGGGAGGAATACGGCGGCAGCATGTGCGGGCGGAGTCTGGTGATGGGGTGACCATCCGCGTGGGCAAACGATCTCGCTACTGAGGGCGGAATGTGTCGATGTTCACAAGATGCTGGCCTGGCGTGTCAGACTGCCTGCCACAATGACAGAGACGCCCGCTCACGCTTCGTGCCATGCGGCCTGCAGTGACGATGTCGCTCGGCGGCTCGGAACAGACCCTGACTGCACGGCGCGCCGAACCGGAACTCTCCTCGATCTTGGCATGCGCATGCGCCTTCCACTCCGCGACATCAACATTTGTTCCGCCATCACTTGTCACCGTGTCTCCTACAGCACTTCCCAGCACTTGCATCTCCATCCGCGCATCCAAATAGCTTCATCTTGAGAAGTACGCATCTATCGAAGGCCCAGGCAACCCACAAGCACTTCCGGCGCATCCTGGTTCTGGCCGTGCCACGCGATTCACAACTGGAGCCAGGCCGACATCAAGCACCTGGGGCCACGAGGTAGTCAAGTGAGCGCCAGCATTCGCCATGGACACAATGGAAGCAGCCATGCCCGCAGCAGACACTCCCCAAGCTACAACCAACGGCGTAAATGGTCACAATTTTGACACCACGGCGATGAATGGAGATGTCGAAGGAACTGTCGCGCCGGGTCTGAGCGCCGACGAAATGGCCCTGTACGATCGACAAATTCGACTCTGGGGCGCGAAAGCACAAGAACAGATCAGAAGAGCCAAAGTTCTTTTGATCTCCCTTCGCGCTGTTGGCACAGAGATTGCAAAGAATCTCACTCTCGCGGGCATTCAGGAGCTCATCATCGTTGATAGTGACGAGGTGACAGAAGACGACCTTGGGTCTCAGTTTTTCCTACGAGAGGAGGACATCGGAAAGCCGGTGAGCATTCCTACGAATTCAAATTGTCGCTAATACTGATATCTCGCAGCGCGCTGAAGCAGCCATTGCGAGGATACAAGAGCTCAATCCACGCGTGAAGGTGAGATCTGAAGGGAGCCTGCAAGATCTTCTCATGAAGGATCAGACCTACTATGCTCCATTCAGCTGTGTGATTGCCTGTGATCACGACATCATGACTCTCTCGACTATCAACACTGCTGCGCGATTCGCGAGCCGACCCTTCTATGCTGCTGGCATCCATGGCTTCTACGGCTACATTTTCGCGGACCTAGTGGGCCATGAGTTTGTGATCGAGCGCGAGAAATCGAATGTGCCCACAACCATCAAAGCAGAGACCATGACTCGATCTGTCGTCAGCGTCACGAACCGAAAAGAGAATAACGGGAAGACCACTGAGATTGTTAAAAAGGCTGAAGTCTACTGCCCACTTATCCTGGCCAACTCATCACCACTACCAATGGAAGTCATGAGCAACCGTAGGAAACTCAAGGCTGTGTCGCCGCTCTTGCCATGTCTGCGCGCACTCTTCGATTTCCAGCGCGAACAGTCGCAACTGCCGGACCTCAACAGGAAGGAGCACATCATCAGATTCAGCGAGCTTGCCAAGCAAAAGACTGCTGAGCTACTGCTGCCGCCTGACACTCTCAACGGCGAGTTCTTGAAGAGCTTCATGCAGAATATAGGCTCCGAGATTACACCAACTGCTGCTTTTGTCGGCGGTCGCCTCAGTGAGGATGTCATCAATGTTCTCGGCAACCGTGAACAGCCGATTCAGAACTTCGCACTCTTCGATGGCGACTCCCTCGATGGCCGGATCTACAGCTTGTACAGCATGCCACCGGAGCTCATGGCCTTTAACCCAATGTTGCAGCCTCTTGATGGCGGAATGGTAGGCATGACAGGGCAGTTGGACGCCACACAGATCAATGGTGGCATGCAGACCAATAGTGGCATGCAAAATGATGGTGGCATGCAGAACAATAGCGCCATGCAGAACGGAGGGGATCTTTCGAACATCATGCCTCCTGCAAATCCCAACAATAACATCGACATGCCGAATCCTGGCCAACCCAACTAGGAGTCATCAGTTCCAGGAGTTCAATATCGCACAAGGCAATTCGGTGGACCATTGATGCCGCCGATGGCAGCGCAAGACTCTCGAGCAGAAACGCTTTCAGCAGGGTCGTCTCAACCTGTGGACCCTTTCGCTGCGCTATATACCCGACTAAGGCGCATGCAAGATGCCCGCCCAGATGAGATCCTTGAGTTCAGAAACATAGGAGGAAGAGGCGTATTTGGTTGGCGAAAGTTCGACTAGCGATCGAATTAACATAACGCATCCATGCCTTCTATTTTGGCTTGCGAGTGGTATTGCGCATGCATGCCTTCTCCATTGGCTTAGGAGTGATTCTGCAGACCATGCCCTCCATATTGGCTTGACGATTCGCTGAGACCCATACAAATCCGCGCATCTCACCGCCTCTTCGAAAGGACTACACAACATCGAACAATCGATGTACGAGCTTCGCGTAAGAAGCAGAACGGACCAAAAGAGAGGCAGAGAGGAAGCATGAATTCAAGATTGGCAAGAAGTAAAGCCACTACTACGCCTGCGATGATGCAGCAGGCACTCTACTCTTCAACCCCGTCTTAGTTTCCGTATGCTCCGTACTAAGCTTCCGATGCGCAATAAAAACACAAACCAACAAACCCGTCCCTGAAAGCGCACAATACATAATCCACATATGTCGAATACTCCAAGCATAAGCCGCTTCCACCACTTCCCTCTGCATCGTATCCTGAATCGTCTTGATAAGTTCCACATTCGCCGCTGCTTTGCTGTCCGAGAATGCATCGATCAAAGTGTTGTCGAGCCCAGCTCGTTCTAGTTCACCACTTCGTTTGTTCATTCCATTTTGAAACACAACCCCGCCGAGAACGAGAGACATTGCCGTCGCGACATTTCGGATGAAACCGAAAGTTGCGGTGGCGGCCGCAGTATCGTCCTGAGGTGTTGTGCTTTGAACTGCGACGAGAGGAGCTTCGAAGAGACAACCTGATCCGAACCCCACAATGAGTTCGAAGCCGATGACTGTAGCCAGAGAAGTACTTTCTGTCAAACTGCTGTAGAGTCCTGTACCGATTGTAAGAAGCACAAGTCCCACCCAGATGATTTCTCGATAATGGCCGGTCTTGAGCATGATGAAACCGTTGACGATTCCCATGACAGCTTCTGGAATCGCGTATGGTAGAATCAGAACTCCAGAACGAAGAGGACCGGCTTGTTTGACTGATTGGAAATAAAGCGGCATATAATAAGAAGCAGCGATAAAAACCGTTCCATGACAGAAACAAACCGCAAACGCCGCGCTTGTGGATCGGTTTTTGAAGATTTCTAATGGCATCAGAGGATACTTTGCGATTTTCTTCTCGGTGAAGAGGAACAGAGCTGCCATTACGACGCCGAAGATGACGAGGCAGATTACGGTGGGGGAGTTCCAGGGGAAAACTACGCCGCCGAAGTCGAGGCCTAGGAGGAGCATGAGGACTACGCCGACGATGGAGATTGTGCCGAGCCAGTCGAAGGCTATGAGGCCCGAGGTGAGTTTTGTGCGGGGGTTGTGTACGTCGAGCCAGATGAGGAGCATGGCGAAACTGCAGAAGCAGATGGGGAGGTTGAGCCAGAAAATCCTGCAAATCAAAAATCAGTAAGCCAAATTTGAACAAAATGCGGTCTGGAAGATTGGGATGTTGTCGACTCACCATCTCCAACTAACATACTGCGCCAAAGCCCCACCAACCAACGGCCCAATCCCCCCAGCCAAAGCCCAGACAACATTCACCATGCCCAAAAACAAAGTCCTCTGCCTCATACTAAAAAGATCCGAAATGGTAATATTCACCAACTGAATCAACCCGCCCGCCGCAGTCCCCTGCAACGCTCTCGCAGAAATTAACATTTCGACATTATGCGCTCTGGCGGCGATAATACTCGCGACGAAAAACCACGCAACAGAGGATAAGAGGGCGGGTTTCCGACCCCAGATGTCGCTGATTTTGGCCCAGATGGGGCCTGCGGCGGCGTCGGCGAGGAGGTAGGCGGAGCCGATCCAGAAGTAGCCGGAGGCGGATTGGAGGTCGGAGGAGATTGTGGGGATTGCGGTGGCGACGATTGTGTGGTCGAGGGCGGCGATGAAGAGGGCGAGGTAGAGGGCTAGAAGAATGAGGGCGAGGCGGAATTTTGTTCGTGGGGGACGGGTTTCTTGGGAGTCGAGGATAGTGAGGTGTTCAAGGACTTGGGGCGTTGTTGTGACATTTGGGGCGATGGATTCTTGGGCGTGTTGGTCTTGTGGCATTTCAGGAATGATGTTATGTGTGGCTTCTTTGGAGTCTGCCATCTTTTCACATCAGAAGTCCACGAATGTGGATGTGTGTATTCGTGAGGTGAAGAGAAAGGTATACGGAAGAAGATATACTTGACCGCTTGACGTATATTCGCCCTCATTTTCGCTACGTGATTACGCGATGCGGTTAGCTGTGATGTGGCTCGCAGCCCCTCGCAGCTCCCCGTCGGCCACAGCTTACATGCCGCCGCGGGATATGTCCAAAGGGCGCGTTTAGCTTGGCAGAGGATTGTATACCAGACGACATGGTGATGAATACCACATTGAGTAGCGCAGCACGTGCTTCGCGAGTTGTCGGCAATGTTGTGGAGCATGGAAGTGAATGGGCCAGGATGGAAGCAGGCCAGCTTGCCAAGTCTTTGTGGGAAGCTTCCGTCGCCGCTGCCGCCGCTGGCAAAGAACCCTGAAAGAGAGTTGACAGCCGAAGTGAAGATACGTGGGTTTTTGCGGAAAGGATTCGTGCTCTTGCTACTTCTCTCCCATCTTCGCCCTTCTTCTCAACTTTCTTCACGTCGCGCGACAACACTCTACCGCAAGCCGCGACTGCCCACGGAACCACCGCCAACATGAACCCGCAAATGTGAGTGCGACAGCGCGAACGCCAACAACGTGGCCGTGGAAAAGAGTCGCGAGACTGACATGCAGCAACAGCACCAACCTCGTCATCATCCTCGTGATGATGCAGGCGAGCAAGAAGATCCCCTTCGAAGACCCCAACGTCCTCATGGGTGTGCGCGGTCTCTACATCGTCAGCAACATCATCATCTTCGGCATCTACATGTACGTCAAGATGCAAATCGACAAGAAGAAAGGTAAGTCACAAACCCCCTCCATCCCACACCCTCCCTCCAATCTTCTAACACTTCTCGCCTGTCACAGACATGACGGTCCTCAAATACGTCGAACCCGCCCCCATGGGCAGCACCGAAGAACCCAAAGCCGTGACCACCACCATCCACGCCTACGACCAACAACAACTCAAAGGCCTCTTCAAATCCCAACTCATGGGTCTCGGCATGATGGCCGTCATGCACTTATACTTCAAATACACCAACCCACTCCTCATCCAATCCATCATCCCCCTCAAAGGCGCTTTCGAGGGAAATTTGGTCAAAGTTCACATGTTGGGCTACTCGGCGAGCGGGGATTTGAAGAGACCTTGGAAGGCGAATGCCGGAATGATGGGCGCGTTGAACCAGGGTGCGGGCGAGATTAAGACGGATAAGAAGAGTATTGAGGCGGCGGAGAAGGCGGGTCGTGGGGGTGCTAAGGAGGAGTAAAGGAGATTCAACTCGATTGAAGGATATGGAGTTGGAAGGGCTGAACAAGGCGATAATTGCGACTTGGGTGTGTGCGTTGGTCGGATGAGTCTTCGTGGCAGATACATTCGTGTGTCGCGTGTCTACGCAAGTGGCCATCGAAGTACTTCAGTCTACCAGCGCTGAGCACCTTGGACAGTCGCATCACATAACATGAAATCTGAAAGCGTGAAGGCGACTTTGTCTACCACCATCTCTCAAAACTTCGCATGCTATTCGGGCACTGATGAATTCACGCGATCGCATCATCACGAAGCGGGTCTAGGCTTTTGGCTGATGCCTCTCCCGAGTCGTGGCAAGTTCCACCAATACGGTCAAGACAAGAAGAGCGCACTTGATCACAACTCCTGTCAAATAGAGACTTTAGATTCAAATTTTGATTTTCAATGTCTACGCTCTGCGCCATGGAGCGTTCTCATGTACCGTCGTTGCCAACCCCCGGCTTCAAGCCTACCAATCTATGGAGAAGAGCTGCAAGGGAATATGTGCGCGTGTCTCACTCGCACCCATACTACCGAATGATCATGTTCTCGTTGCCTGGTCCCGTGCCGACATACTTGACTCGCACACCCACGAATTTCTCAATGAACTCGACATATCTGCGAGCATTTTCAGGCAGTTTGTTCCAGTCCTTGATGCCGACGGTGTTGCTCTTCCAACCTGGGAATGTCTGATATGTGATATCGACCTTCTCCAGAATGCTGAGATCTGTGGGGAAGGAATTGAGCTTGCGGCCATTGTGATGATACTCTGTGGCCACCTTGAGCTCGTCGAAATCGTCCAGGATGTCGAGCTTGGTCAAGTTGATTGAATCGTATCGGTTCACACTGTGAGACAATTTGACAACGACAAGATCGAGCCACCCACAACGTCTCTTACGACCAGTGGTGACACCGTACTCTTTTCCAATGTCGACGAGCTTGTCGCCAATTTCGTTTTGCAGCTCCGTGGGGAATGGTCCTGATCCAACGCGAGTGGTGTAAGCCTTCACCACACCAATAATCTCGTCGATCTTGCGAGGGCTCAATTGCAGACCAGTCATGACGCCGCCAAGACCGGTGTTGGAAGATGTGACATAAGGGTATGTGCCGTTGTCCAGATCCAGCAATGCCGCCTGGCTACCCTCCACCAGTATCTTGACGTTGCCTTCGACCGCAGAATCGATGAGCGGTATTTGATCAACAACGTACGACTTGAGCTGTTCGCGATACTTGTCGAACCGAGCAATTTCCTCTTCCGGGTCGTATTGCAGAAGATCGCCATAGCGCTTCTTGTAGCCGTTGTACAGGTGCTTCACCTTGGAGTCGAAGATCTCCTTGGTGAAGACATCAGCCATGCGGACACCTGTGCGGGAGGCCTTGGTGGAGTATGTTGGGCCAATGCCCTTTCCTGTTGTGCCGATGTTCGCCTTGCCAAGCTCAACCTCTTCCAGACCGTCGACCTTGGTGTGCAAGTCGAGATCGACATGACATCTGTCGCTGACCAGGATGCGGTCTTTGGTGTTGATTCCTTCTTTTTCCAATTGCTCGATCTCCTTGAAAAAGTTTGGCACATGAACCACACAACCAGTTCCGACCAGATTGACACAGCCGTCGGTGAGAACGCCAGAAGCTACCAGACTGTCAGCATCGAGTCGCGGAAGTGTAGAGAATGCACCTACGCAAGATGTGCACATCGAACTTCTTCCCATTCTTCACAATGGTGTGTCCCGCATTGTGACCACCTTGGGCCCTGCAGCACAGCTGCACGCCGTTTTGTGCAATGACATCGACAATCTTGCCCTTTCCTTCGTCACCCCACTGCGCGCCGAGGATGATAGTTGCCATGTTGATGACCGGAGTGGTTTCGTCCTGGAGTTATCGCGTGAGTCGCCATTTTTTAGGAGTAGGAAAGATTGAGGGTGACTCGCGAATTAAAAACACCGCTGCGTTCGGTCGGCGTCGGCAAGCCCCGCATGACGCACCCAATGGTTCTGCTGAGTCATGGGAGCGTCTGTTCCTGTCTTCTCCGAGCTGGAGGAGAAGGTGAAGCCTGTTCGAGCAGTGAGGGAGGGGACTCTGCATTCAACTGTCGAGTGAGCTGATTTCCTTCTCACATTGTCGAGATCTGTAGAACAGTGGTGAGTCGGCGCAAGGTGAACTGCTCTTGGCGTCAGTTCCTCAGGCCTGCACGAGCACGAGCACGAGCAAGCAAGAAAACAGGCGAGGTTGCACAGAGTGGGCTGTGCTTTCCACGACGACGCGTCCTGCTGTGGCGAATGCGCTGAACAAGTTGCAAGTGGCAGCCTGACCGATGAGCGCACACGCCGACAACAAACACTTGCCGGCAAACCGCATTATGCTACATCCC
Source organism: Cercospora kikuchii (assembly GCF_019650295.1). NCBI lineage: Eukaryota > Fungi > Ascomycota > Dothideomycetes > Mycosphaerellales > Mycosphaerellaceae > Cercospora > Cercospora kikuchii. Next base: position 2,225,568 of record NW_025408588.1, read on the forward strand.
ACCTCGGAGCATCGCACCACGCGGGACCCCTATCGCTAACATGGCCAAGATCCGCTGTCCATTCTGCAACTCCATCGATGGCGACGAGTATTTCATCCAGCTGCATATCGAAGAGTATCACACCGAAGACTCGCCATTTGCTGTGCAGGATGGAGGACCATATCCTTCCGCAAATACCGCAGACACCAGCGAGTCAATGCCGGGCGACACATGGACGAAGTGCACGCGGCGCGGGTGTGGAGAGTACGTCCTCTTGTCTGCTATAGACGAGCATTTGGATTTCCACGCAGCAGCGGAGTTGTCCGACAAGGAGGGTCGTGAGGAGCTTGCGCCGCCGCTTCCGCCTCGTCGAAGCGTCAGTCCACTACCCAGTCCGACTCGGCCACAGAAGGTCGCAGATCGTTCAACGCCTGAAACGCCGTCCTCGCCCAGATCTGAGAAGCGGCGCTCGAAAGAAAGAGAAGACAGGCACTCCAGTAGCAGCACTCGCTCTAATCGGCTGAGAGAAGCCCGGAGGTCGACCAGCAACACTCTCTTGAGCTATTTCTCAGGGTCCTCCTCGTTGCTCACTCGCTCGAATCTGCGTGCGATCCAAGTACCGCGAAATCCTGGCAGGCTTGGGAAGCGAGAGCTTGGTCCTTACGCTTTCGAGAAGAGCATGCCCTCCAACGTTCGCAAAGCGCTCATCTATGGCCCTGAGCCTCAGACCGTACAACGAATTGCCAGCAATGGCGCTCTGTATCGGCATCGCGTGGTCCCGAACGAGACAGAAGGTCTTCCACGTGCCATCGCAGATCTTTGTGCGCTTGACAAGGATACTGTTGCAACCTACCTCTGTCACCCGAGTACGCGGCACATCCACAAGATCGAGTGCGAGGGCAACTTCTGCGGCTTCTGGAGCTCCCAGGTGCTCCTGACATACGTGCAACATATGGATCGTGAAGGCCCGCAAGGGATGCCGCATGTGATTGAAATGCAAGAAGTCATCGAACGCGCTTGGGAGAACGGCATTTGTACCTATGGCAAAGTCCAGACCGGTGGCGTCCTGAACACTCGAAAGTGGATCGGTACCACTGAAGCTTTGGCCTTCTTCACCCAGATTGGCGTCAAGGTTGATGCCCTCACTTTCTCTAACGGAGGGAATGACGATGGCAAAACTGCAGCGGCAGACCTGCTTGACTACGTCGAGGCGTTCTACATGAGCGGAATCGATGGTGCTCGAGCGCATGGCACATCGTACGTCACGCAGCTTCCTCCCATCTATTTCCAACGATTCGGTCACTCCATGACGATCGTAGGTTTGGAGCGGCAGCGCAATGGCTCCCGCAACCTGTTGGTCTTTGATTCTTCTTTCAAGACTTCGAAGCCGATGCGCCAGCTCGCCGAAGGTCGACGCGCACATTCGACTGTCTCGGACTTGTTGAAGCCCTACAGGAGATCAGATCAGTCACTAGAGAGGTGGAACGAGTTCGAGCTCTTGATGTGAGTTGCACACTCTTTTGCCTCTGTTGCTTACACTAATCCAGCTCTAGTCCTCAGTCGCAGTCAGTTCGTCTGTCGTGAACCGACGTGGCAGGATGCTATCCGTTCAGCACAGTCCTTTCGCCTGTAGGATCGACTATGCATCAATAACGTCTGACGAACAACCTCACTACTGCAGTTCATTTGTTCACTTCAAGAAAATAGGCTACGAAAGATGACGCAGCTGTCCTATCATACTTCGGTCGCCAGAACTCAGTGGCATGCTAAATACAACTTCGACGGCAGGATACTGAAGCTGATAGGACAGATCCGATCGTTTAGCCCTTCACATGAACTCCTTCACAGCCACGAGCAGCGCGATTATGCAAGCGAACAATCCAGAAGAGCGATCGATTGCGCAGCATGCACCAACGGACCGATTGGCATCCTGGTCGCGCTCTTTTATGCACTGCAATCCATGCCATAGCCCGACATTGCGCCCGTCTTTCTACATCAGGTCAGTCATGCCAAGGACGCCCAGTTGTATGAGCTTTACCTCCGAGCTTGGCACCGATGATAACCCAGCTCGGTCACTCTGGTCGAGAAGCCTTCATGAGCTGCCACTGACAGCTCGAGAGCGAGCGTTCATGCTCAAAGACGAAAATGAATCTCGTTATAGCATTGCGCGTGTTCCATAGGAACTCGTGAAGAAACATAAGCAAATGCCCATGAAGCCATCGGATCAAGAAATGAGAGACCATGCTTGGCAGTGATCACCCAAGACTTTCATCAAGACGAAAAGGTTAGGTTTCACCGGTGGTCACCATATCATTAGATGCCGAAGCGCCAGCGTAGCTCAAAGTATGAAAGTACGGCCACCAATGCACATCCGGCAACAGACAGCCCTACAGCTGGGGCAAGCGTGGAGCTGTGCGGAGCGTTGACCAGGTTGGTAGGCGTGATTCTGGGGATCGACCATGAGGTTGGCATGGATTCGCCTTGCACCGGGGCACTGCCCATCGTGCAATGGACTGTTGCGTGGTCTCGTGTAGTGCTCACACAAGTGGTAGGTTCCGCTTCTGATGAGCGATATAAATCTGCGACGTCTCTTCCCTCTCGTTTTCGGGGTTTTTTTTTCTTCTGATCAGCCTTTTGAGCGCTGCCGTTGTTGCATTTATTGAGATTCAACGACAAGATGGGTCTTGCGATCAAGAAGCCGGCCGATGTGCCTGGCAAGACATGGCCTGCTATTGTCATCGGCCTGTTTGTGGCCTTTGGTGGTGTCCTCTTTGGATATGATGTACGCGCCATTCTCACGGCAGCCCATCAACCCGCAGGAAGAAGACTAACCATGAATATAGACCGGCACCATCTCCGGCATCCTCGCCATGCCCTACTTCATCGAATCTTTCCGAACCGGCGACAACGAACGCATCACCGCAAGCGAAGACTCCCTCATCGTCTCCATCCTCTCCGCTGGAACTTTCTTCGGAGCCTTGACTGCCGCCCCCGTCTCCGATCGTCTCGGTCGTCGATGGGGTTTAATTTTCTCTTGCGGAATTGTGTTCAACCTCGGAGTCATTCTGCAAACTGCGGCTACTGCTCAGCCTTTACTGATTGCTGGACGATTTTTTGCCGGATATGGAGTGGGCTTGCTTTCTGCTATGGTTCCGCTTTATCAAAGTGAGACTGCGCCGAAGTGGATTCGAGGGACGATTGTGGGGGCTTATCAGTGGGCTATTACTATTGTGGGTTTGGTTTCTTCGATAGAGTGATTGGAGGTCTGGTCGCTGACGCTTGGAGTAGGGATTGTTTTTGGCTGCCATCGTGAACTACGCCACCAAGAACCGCGACGATTCTGGCAGTTATCGTATCCCCATCGCGGTTCAATTTGCCTGGTCGATTATCGTCTGCGTTGGAATGTTCATCTTGCCAGAGACTCCTCGGTTCTTGATCAAACAGGACAAGTCGGAAGCTGCTGCGGCTTCTCTCGCGAAAATTCGTCGTTTGCCTGCGGATCACCCTGCTGTTATTGAAGAGTTATCGGAAATCCAGGCGAACCATAACTATGAGTTGAGCTTGGGTAAGAGTTCGTACTTGGATATCGTCAAGGGTACGATTGGCAAGCGACTTGCGACTGGTTGTGCTTTGCAGGCTTTGCAGCAGCTTACTGGTGTTAACTTTATCGTAAGTCGAACTTCATCAGAGTTTGTGTGAAAGTTCTGCTGATACCTTTGACAGTTCTACTACGGAACGCAATACTTCGAGAATGCCGGTTTCGAAGCTGGTGGGTTCACCATTCAAGTCATCACCAATGTTGTCAACGTCGTCTCTACCCTTCCTGGTCTCTATCTCGTCGAAAAGATGGGTCGACGAGGTCTCCTGCTCATGGGCGCCATTGGCATGTGTGTCTGCCAATTCATCGTCGCCATTACCGGAACCGCGGCTCCAGAAGATAATTTGTCTGCTCAGCGTGCCGCTGTGGCGTTCGTTTGCATTTACATCTTCTTCTTCGCTTCCTCCTGGGGTCCGGTCGCTTGGGTCGTTACTGGAGAGTTGTTCCCGTTGAAGGTTCGAGCGAAGTGTTTGTCGCTCACTACGGCCAGTAAGTACTCGTTTCGGCCTGCGGGCTTCGAGTGCGAGTGATCACATTTGCTTACCTATGACAACTAGGCAACTGGCTCCTTAACTGGGCAATCGCCTACTCCACCCCTTACCTCGTCAACGACGGCCCCGGAAACGCAAACCTCCAATCCAAAGTCTTCTTCATCTGGGGTTCTTTCTGTTTCGTTTGCATTTCCTTCGTTTGGTTCTGCATCTACGAGACTAAGGGCTTGTCGCTTGAGGAAGTCGATGAACTTTATGCACGGGTGTCGAAGGCTTGGGAGAGCAAGACGTTTGTGCCGGAGATCAAATTTAGCGAGGTGCAGAAGGATGGCAGGAATCTGAGTATTGTGGAGGCAGCGGCGGAGGTTGAGAGGAGTAAGAGTGAGACGAGGGTTGTGGAGGAGAAGGGGTTGGCATGAGGGAAGCGCGAGTCGAGGGTATGCTGCTTCACGAGACAGAGAGGATCCGAGTGCTCTGATGGGATGCTCGAATACGAAAGCAGTCAATGTCGAGTCGATAGTCGATAGTACTGCAAATCCGACCTCGCTAACATACCCATTATCACTGTGAGAGTATCTCGCACGAAATTGTGAATTGATTCAATGGTTCCAGGTGTTTTATCATAATCATTCGGGACAGGTAGCTTTGCTTCAACTGCAATCGCCATCTGCTTTCAGCGCACATTTCCTCGCTAAAGTACATTCGTTCTGCCGTAACGCCTTCGCTCAAAGCAACTACAACGATCAACCAAAGACCTCCATGAGGAAGTCATATCTTATCTTCAATCCCATATCACGCGCCTTGGCCGTAAGTTCGTGGCATCGATCAGATAGAATTTCACCAACCACAGGTGCTCCGCAGTACTATAGAACAAGGTTAGCAAGAGTATCACATGTAATACGAGGTTTCCATAGAACTCACAAAAACCCCAACCTTCTTCTCTCTCACTCCATCATCCACCAGATCCTGAAAATGCTTCTCCAAAATCTTATCGAAATCTGGTCGTCCAAAATGGCTTCTCTGTTTCAGACCTGTCAAAGCAGAATATGGCGCAGCTTCGGTTCGATAGCCATCGAGGATGTAGCGAAAGATATGAACGGAAATGTCTTTTCGTTTGGCCGTGATGTGCGTGTTGATGTTGAGGTCGAGTTTGTTCTGTTGGGCGAGGGGGCCGGCTCCGATTATGGCGCGGTTGAGAAGGTCGGAGAACCAGAGGAGGTTGTTCTTCTCGCGGACTGTCCAGTGGAAGTCGACGCGGCGGTCGGGGTTTATGCAGCGGGGTGGGGGGCCGGCTGGGTTGGGGTTTATGGACTCTGGTTCGAGGGTGAGGTCTGGGGTGTCATTGTCGCTGCGCTCTTTGACTGGTGTCGATGCTGGGGAGGAGCGGCGGGAGCGTGAGGCGTGGCGGGAGCTGGTGCGTGAGCGGACGCCTCGTGAGAGAGATCGGGACATTGAGGTCGAGCTGCGACGTGATTCCCAGGGATCGCGGCGTTCTTTGAAGCTCTCTTCGAGATCTGTCAAGATGGCAGAGAAGGGAGTGATGCCGATTCCGCCTCCAACAATGATGGAGTAGTCGTAGTCGTAGAATCGCTGTGCCGGAGCACCAAATGGGCCATCGAGCCCGACCTTGATCCTCGATTGCTTAAGACCGAGATCACGAAGCTCTTCTGTCCAGTCACCTTCGACTTTGATATGCACTTGCATCTCGTCGCCACGGCATGCTGAGATCGTAAACGGATGCCATTGGAACAAGCTGAGTTGAGGCACCTGCAACAAGATGTACTGTCCGGCATTATACGAGGACCAATCGGATCCGTCTTTTGTTTTGATCGAAATACAGACCGCATCCTCGTCGAGAACCTGAATTCTTGCTGGTATGCTCAAGAACCCACGAATGAACCTTCGAAGTCGCTCGAAAATGACCAGAAGCGCTGGAAATGCCAGGAAGTACCCAAGCATTGGTGCCTGCAATAATGCAGCTGTGCCGTGCGCTGCGAGTAGCCCAAACATGGGAAACATGAGCAAATGACCCAGCTGAAAAACTTCGTAGTTCCAGTTTCGAATCATTGGCAGACTCATCAAGCTGATAGTCCAGAAGAGGCCGAGGCTCACAATTCCGGACCATCCAGGTAACGTGCGCACAAAGTCAACATAGCGTTTCGGCGTTGCTTCAGGCCCAAGAATTGCCGCCAGATTGTCCTGTTGTGCTGGTCGTGATCCATAGAGAAAAGTGCCAGTAAGATGGCCAATGGCATGCAGGGTCGCGAAGAAGAGACCCGCAATGCTCATGATAATGTGGAATTTCTGGCTCAAATCCCAATTGATAACTTTGGAGATCCAGAAGCTGCGACGCAGGAAAGTAGACAAATGTCTGCTCATGCTCAGCAACATGAAGACAAATGTAGGGTAGAGCACACCGGCATTCGCTTTGGCCATGATCACACCCCATCCGAGTGCCTGTCGTGCGGGTTGGTTTTGGATGTAGATAACCATTTGCCATACACCAAACGCGATCATGCAAGCGACCACGAACGCGACGAAGAGGATGTTGGGCCCATGGACTGCCCAGTAGGCACGCAAGCGTCGCCGGAATGGTAGCTTCTTCTCTTCCTGCTTCGCCTCTTTGTCGGTTTCCTGTGAGTCGCTCTGTTTCTGACTCGGCACTTCCCACGTCTTGACATGTCGGATGAACTCTTCTTTGCTCAGCTTTGCGCCACAGCGCGGCATAAGATGGCAGAGAAATGCGTGCAATCCATCTCCGTCGTGTCCAACGCGCTTCTCCGCGTCTCTTCGCGCTGGGTGTAGGATATGATGTTTCTGCAACTTCGGTGCTAGCTCCTCATGCACTTCGTGCAGCTTCCTCTCCAACTCGGCAAAATTGACGTGACCATCGTTGTTGACGTCCAAAGCCTTGAAGAATTCCTCGATTTCCTGGTCTGTCAGTGGGCGATAGTCCTTTGAAATGACGGGTGCTAGCTCCTCCATCGCAAGGAGCGTCAAATGGAATTCAATAAGTCCCTACCGTTCAGCCGTGCGCGGCATGCAGTCACCACTTATATACGTATCATCAAAGTCAGTTGCTCCTCGGAGCGATGAGAGACGCCATTGGGAGCCAAGCATTGTTGCTTCTTGGTGCTGCACGTAAAGCAAGAGATGTGATTCGACCCCAGCAGCGCTGCCACGTGCGAGTGAGATGTCGAGGGCGGATAAGGTTCACAAACAAGTAGTGACGAGAATCAGGCTTGGGATATGACGCTCGCCAAGCCAAAGTGGATGAAGTCTAGGCGCGGTATTGCCTGACGAATGCCTCAGCCTTGCGTGTTCACTGTCTCGACGGTCTTGGACTCTTGGGTGTGGTGCATGTTAAGAAGTCTGTGCTATCGCAACGCGTACTTCCCAGTCGCGGCATGGGCTGATATCCGTATCCAGTGCCCAACATGCCTTGACGAAAGGCATGAACTGCGCGCATTGACCTGATATTGGCCGATAGCTTTGTATGTTCTGAATCTAGCCTGGAGTATCTACATGTCGTGCAGGCGTCGTTACAATCGTGTCTCATCATTCATCAAATTTCATGCTCATTCAAATGCAATTCAGATGTCGGATCGAGCGAAGGATGCAAACGCAGATCACGTATGCTCCGTACGATTGCCGCTGATTCGCACCCTGTTGTCGTGTCCATCATTGTCTTTCGTAGGCTCTCAGCGAAGGTGTCGGTCACAGCGCCAGTTATCTCCACTTTACGTACTCCGCGTAGCTCGCCGAATGGCTCGAGCATCTCCTCCAGATCCTCGTTGACTCTGATGCCGCCTTCGCGCTTTCGTACGATCTCGCTCTTGATCTGATCGAGCACGGCATTGCCATTGGAGACGCGAATGTGTACTTTGGCCAGTCGACGATCCCGTTGCGAGCGAATATCGGACCAGCCGTCATCATCCTCGTCCGCGACTTCCGGCATGGCAAGAGGAGCTGGTCGCAGCACATTCACAAGACGCTGGACCTGCTTTCGCAAGCCATGCGTCAAGCCTTTCCCACTGACATTGAACTTGATCATGCCGGTGTAGCTATCAACGTGATCCACATTGACCACCACGCGCTTGACGAGAGCCATATATTTCGCAGGGAGGAGTTCAAGGAAATCGTACTTCCTCTGAGGTGCCATACCGGACAGCAGAAGCCAGTTGAAGCGGAAGGAGATGCCAAGGTAAGTCACGAAGAGCAGGAATGTGCTATTGCCATACAGCAGCTCTGCACACTCATCATGCATCTGCCGACATACGGACAGCAGGCGGATGTTACCCCTCTGCCACACGATATGCGCCGCTCTTGAAAAGCCCGGCTCGCTTTGCGGTACAATCATGCCACGAGCGCTGCGCTTCTTGACGGCGGAGAAGTTGCGGGCATGCTGCGCCAACGGGTTGGGCTTCGTATGCTCGATCGTGCGCGGGAGAAGATAGGTGTATATCTCTTGCCGGATCTCTAGGGGCAAGCGGAGGAAGGGGAACCTGCTCGCCTTGAGCGGACTGCGCGAGCGCTGCTCGAGTTCGTCGAAGCTCTCATGGCGGAAGAGCAGGGGCGAGCGGGTGTGGATGGTTTTGGCGACGGTGGTGGGCGCAAAGTGCGGCGAGATGTAGTAGTCTCTGCAATTGTAATGGCCTTGATCCATGCCCGATCTGTATGATCGCAGGCGGTGGAGCAAACAAGCGGGCGGGCCAGAGTTGGGTGGATGGCGAGAGTTCCGGGGAGCTTCCCTCGTGGCACCGCGCTAGCGACAGCCTCCTTGTTATTGATACATGACCTTCATCTCTTGCATCTTCTTCCTCTTCCTCCTTTTAATACACGCTACACAATGAGCACAACCATCATGAGCGCCCATCGCGGGCCGGCGTCGCCATCCGAGTGTGTCACCTATGGATCTGAGTCCGACCTTGATAGCCCCATCGCGATTGGGGTGTTTGTCTCCTAATTTATATCTACACTACTGGACGTACTCTCTTAAGACCGTCTGGTAGCCGATCGCCGTCAAACACGATCAACAGATCCATACATAACACAAGAAGAAGCCTGCATATCGGACACTGGAGCTAGTCCACTCCAAAACCGAATACTTATTGTCGACAACCGCAATCATGCACTTCGATCATCTCCCGAGCGAGCTGCTGACGCAGATCTTTCTGTCTCTCCCGAGCATCTCATCTGCCATCGCACTATCCTCCGCCAATAGTCGCTTCTACGACACGTACCACTCATCGAAGAAGCTTGACATCCTACGAGCTGCCGCCGAATCCGAGTTCGGACCTATCCAAGATGTCGTCCAGGTTCTGACTCAGAACAATTCACAACCTGCACACATCCAGCGCGATGTGCCCATCTCGGACGCTTTCCTTCGTCAGATCGTCAAAGCCGGACGAATTGCGCAAAGCTACGAGGAGATCTACACATTCAAGAAGTGGAAAACAGACTATGCCAACCGTCGGCTGTTGAGCAATTCAGAACGCTACAAATTGAGACGTGCCATTTATCGTCTCTGGCTGTATGACAAAGCCTTCCACAATGCGGCCCACGTACGTACGTGTCGCACCTTGCCGGGCATCGTGTTCAGCCGGGCTGCGCTCTTGCACAACTGGTCAAACGCCGAGCTCGCAGAGATGATGGATGTTCACAATATTCTCAAAGATATGGTTGCCAACAACATCTGTCCCTCCAACGGCAAGATCAGACAGAAGTTCTCAAAACGTTTTCCCGACAGCAACCAGCAATTACTCTTCAACATCCACCTGAATTACCCTCCCGCGCCATCGTCGTTCGTGCCAGACGGATGGTACTACAACTCTCCGATAGGATCTTCCCGCTACCAATCGCGACTTTCTCCGTCACGATTCCATGAACCCGGCGCGGAGGGCTGGGGCGATGATATCTCACACTATTATGTCGTGGAAGACATGATGAAGCTGGATCCCGAGCAGATCTTGTATCTGCGGGACAATTGCCCTCTCAAGGCACAGGTTGAGATGCATGTCAGAGGTCTGGGAGATTGGTTCGTCAATAATGGAGAGACATTTTCCGAGACTGTTGCACACGTGCTGAGACAAAGGTTTGAAGACGTCGAGGAGTGGAAGATGCGTATTGAAGATGGAGAGGTCGGCATTGCTGTTTCTGAAGAATAGGAAGTATGTTACATAACCACAATCTTGCGCATCTTATCAAGTTGTTATCTGCGATATCAATGTTTGTTATACGTCACACACTTCGGGTATGAAGGGCATGACGAAATTCCGTCGATGTTTCCACCCACTGTGCACATTTGTGCCTCATCGTTGATGCCAAGACCGCGCATGCACGTAGGAACTTAAGTCGAGCTTACACATCAACACGAACAACATCTCGTACCAATTCTGCAACCATCTGCCTTCATTCCACAGACTTGCGAGCCTGATCCGAAGCCATGGATCCCAATACTGTAGATCCCGCGAAGCTCTTCAGCGTCGCCGGCATGGTCGTTGTAATCACAGGCGGAGGAGTATGCTTTCCTGATTCCCAATCCTGTCGCATCAATAGACAGCATGCTAAAACGGAAGTCACAGACGGGTATCGGCCTCATGATGACCAAAGCCTTCGCCAAGAACGGAGCAGCAAAAGTCTACATCGTTGGCCGACGCAAAGAAAAACTTGAAGAAGCTGCTCGCGAAGCTGGTGTCAATGGAAATGTGATACCCATCGTCGGCGATGTGGGATCGAAAGAAAGTCTCTCGAAAGTTGCCGAGCAAGTCAAGAATGAAACAGGTTTCGTGAATCTTTTGGTCTGCAATAGTGGAGTCTATTCTCCTCCAGTGGCGAAGCCAGGAAATGTGAGCGTTGAGGAGTTTGCGAGGTTAGGTCTTGAGCAGGGGATGGAGCAATGGAATGGTATGTCCCAAACACCACCTAATCTATCTGACCACTACATAAGTGATTCCAAGCTACATCCTCAACACTGACGAGATGCTACAGATTGCTTCGCAATAAACACCACAGCCGTAGCCTTCACATCCTTCACCTTCCTCCCCCTCCTCGCCTCAGGAAACAAAAACGGCAACTGCGCAGGCCGCAAATCCCAAATCCTCGTGACAAGCAGCATAGCAGGCTACCTCCGCAACCCCAACGCCATAGGCGCCTACCCTCTCTCCAAAGCCGCCACAACACATCTCGTCAAAGGCCTCTCAGGTGCTTTTGTACCTTACAGCATCCGAGTGAATGCTTTGGCGCCGGGCTTGTTTCCTTCGGATCTCGCAGCGGGGATTATTGCTGGCGCGGGAGATTCCAAGGGACAGGATCCTTCGGTTGAGGGAGCTTATGATAAGAATTTTATTCCGGCGGAGAGGTTGGGCAGTCCGGCGGATATGGCGGGGACGGTGTTGTATCTTGCTTCGCAGGCGGGAGCGTATGTTAATGGGAATGTGTTGGTTGTGGATGGGGGAAGGATTTCGCAAATTCCGGGGACGTATTGATGATGTGTTTCGGGCTGGGTGATGAGGATGGAGCGTGGGGGCTAGGAATACAGGTAGAGGGGCATCGAAATGCATATTTGCCTGGCTTGGAGATATATAGTAGATGGCCCATGCGACGTGGAATGAGAGTTGAAGTGAGTTACGACATGGTCATGTTTAAATGAGATGAATATGCATTCTTGTTTCTGCTCAGCGATTTGAGTCGTTGATCGTTTCCAAGAATCTGTTTGCTGTGTACTTGCTATTGAACACACCTGGCAGGGCGGTTTTCTGTGGGCTCATCGATACCCGAGAGCTCTAGTCTTGTGATACCCAAGATGCCTCTCGACGATTCTGCTGGCAACACTTGCAGAGCTACAGTCACATTGGGGCACTTCTGTCTTTCAGCAGCAGAGCAAAACTGTGACTTAAGCACCCACTCTGCTCCTATCGATCATAGCTTCGCCGTCTCGACACGAAAACCTTGCCAATCTTTAATCGCCTCGCGACAAGCATCATGCCACGATGGAACACCTCCAAGATAAAGCAAATATTCGCGTTTCTTGCCCGGCACGTTTGCGCCCATGTACCTACCAACAAGTCAGTCTCAGACCCAGCAAGGGAACGAGGGTCGTGAAGTGGCAAAGAAGTACTTACCAAGAATTCGTATGAATAGCAAGCGTCCCTTCAGCAAGCTGTAGTACTTGGTCTCGCCACGCTTCGGCTTTCTCCCGCTTCGCATCGATTGTGCTGAGATTCTCTGTTCGCATTCGCTCGAGGACGTCTCGGACCCATTCGCACTCCAGTTCGAGGAAAGGTGGGCCGTTTGTTAGAGACGTGGGGGCTGCAAGAAGAAATATTTGATTAGCGACTTTGTGTCTTCGACAAGTGAGGGGAGAGTTTATGTACCTTGTGGTCCGTAGAGCATGAACATATTTGGGAAGCCTTCGACTGTTAGGCCGAGGAAAGTTGTAACACCGCCACGCCTGCGATGGGAGATCTGTCAGTAAATGCCGGGAAGGTGATAGGGAAAGGAGGAATCTCACCACTTCTCGTGCAGGTACTCTCCATTCGCGCCTTTAATATTCATAGTCATAAGCCCACCCGTCACAGCATCGTACCCTGTACAGATCGCGACAATATCAAAATCTTCAGACTTCCCATCCGCAGTCTCAATGCCGGTCTTTGTAAATCGTTGAATCGGCGAATTCGTAATATCAACATTATCTCGATCGCTCATCTCGTAATAGTCCTGCTCCAAACTCGGACGTTTCGTCAGAATATAATACGGAGGGTCCAATGGAGCTAATAGATCACGCTTCTGAGGATTCTTGATTCGAGGCCTTGTCTTCTCTGCCCAGAAATCGTATGCTGCTCGGTTGGCTGCTTTGTCTGTCAATGTGTCGGCAAGGCCGCCGATGGACCAGTTGAAGCCTCCTCGCTCCCACATCTCCTCGAATAACTCGCGGCGCTCGGCTTCGCTAATGTCAAATGTTTTGATGCCAGTGTTTGTTGTGGGAAGCCCGGCGGGTGTTGTACGGCAAGCTGAGAGAACGTGCTGGAAGATGGGCTTGTAGGCGTAGATTTCTTCTCGCGATACTTGACGTTGACGCATGGGTAGTGCGATGTTGGGTGTGCGGATGAAATGCGTGACCTTGGATGATACCTTGGCTGATTCTTGGACTATTTGGACGCCAGTGGAGCCGGCTCCAATGATGGCGATGCGTTTATTGCGCAAGTCGACGCCGTCTGGCCAGAGGGAAGAGTGGTGGATCGTTCCTTGATAGCTGTCGAAGCCCTCCCAGGGCGGGATATGCTGCTTGAACGAAGTGCCAGTTCCGCAAATGAGGTACTTTGCCACATAGCTGTCTCCATTCTGTGCAACCACTTCCCATCGAGGCCCACTCTCATTTTGAACATATGTTGCACTGACGATTCTCACGCCGAGCTGAACATCTTTATGAAGATCCCAGACTTTAGCAACATGTTCGAAATATGCCGAAATCTCGACTTGACCAGGGTACCGCTCTGTCCAATTCCATGTCGACCAGACAGCTGGGTCAGAGTAACCATAATATGGCATTTCCACATCGACGCGTGCTCCGGGGTACTTGTTCCATGCCCAGACGCCTCCGATGCTAGACGCAGCATCGACAATTTTGGTCGAGAAACCTGCATCACGCAGAAGCTTGAGTTGGTAGCATCCTCCGAATCCTGCCCCGATGATGAGGCAGTCGAGCTCAGTAGGAGGTGACATGGTGACAAAGCTGAATTTGCTACAGGTTGTTGAGTAATGTGTTCAAGCCAATAGCAGGGCGATATTCAACCTATAACAGTACACTCCACTTGCTGCTATACAGCATCACGCGCCTCTCGAGTCGCCTTCGTCGGAAGTGCGGTCCCGCCATGTTACTGGTCCGGAAATGCGACGGAAAAGAGCGACCTCTGGGTTACGAACGGCTCGGTTGCCTTTGCACATCATAGATATGTGTGCAGAGCATTTCATGTTCAGTGTTATGCAGTGGTCTTTCTAAGACTGTGAAGAAAGTGGATGTCGGCATGGTTGTCGCGTGTGTAGACGTTGACAAGATTTGGGGGAAGCGCATTGGAGGAAATGAACGAAAGCTTCGATCATGAGAGTCCCAAAATTGACCAAGCTTGATTAGTCAGCAACTGCTGTTGGCGATGTTGCTCTTGTACAATCTCATGAGCAACGTCTGATCATATGTACTCAATGTCAAAGCTGTCATATTCAAGAAATCCTCCAGATCATTGTGAAGAGCCCTACAGCAGCTCGATGGCCGGCCGGACCCTCCATTCAACGGCTTATGAGCTCACCCACTGGAACGGCGTTTCCAAGACCTGCCAGTATTTGCACAATGTCTTCGGAAAGACTTGCGTATCGGTAAAGGGTACTCAAGCTCTTGAAAATAACCCTGGGCCGCACGCGAGGTCAACGCGTGATAAGCCTGTGCGTCCAGCATTTCCTCCCAGTCTGTAGCCTCTAGAAAGCGGGCCGCAGGCAGTGGTTCGTGAAACTCGCCCCTGAATGGAGAACACGCGCAGAGGCCATCATGCGCCAGAGATATTGGCCTTGGTGTCATGATTTGACCGCATGCGCCATGCTTCACTTCTCTGATTTGTGAAGGAATTTCCTCATATGAGCTTGAGTCTCCTTTCCTCCGTCCACAAATGTTTCCCTCATCGCATCAACGCCTGCGAGAATACCTTCCTGGACTGTAGACTGCTGCCACAAAGTCACTAACTTTTTCTGTCGCCGCATATTGTCTGGCGGCATATCGATGATTTTCTTTACCCATTCGTCGACCACGCTGTCCAATTCAGCCTCGTCTTGGACTACCTCCTCCACAAGTCCCCATTCTCGAGCCTTTTCCGCAGAGAGCACCTCAGCGAGATACAGGAGTCGCCTTGTGTTGCCCCATCCAATCAGACCTGGAAGCAAAGCCGTCTGTATCGCACTCGGCAGACCAACTTTCGCCTCAGGCATTGCGAACCTGCTCGTCTTGGACGCGACTCTCAGATCGCACGAAGCCATCAGCTGCACGCCTGCACCGATTGCTAGTCCGTGTACCCGAGCAATGACAGGAACCGGCAGGGCACTGACTGCTGCACAAGCATCCATTGTCCTTGTCACATATGCTCCCGCCTCTTCCGCTGTAGACAAGCTGCTCACTTCTGACAGTTCGGCTCCGCCAACGAATGCGGGCTTCTTGCTTCCAGGGTTCCCTGTGAGAATCACGGCACGCAGCTTTTCATCTTTGCTCAAGGTCCGGCAGTGTTGAGTCAGTTCGTGGAATAGTCGACTGCTCATCAGATTCAGCTTGTTCGGATCTCCTAGGATAAGTGTTGCGACATTGTGACCTGGTTCATGTTCTTTAACCTCACACAGTACTCCTGGTGGCTCATTTGCACGTTGCGCACTTCCTTCATTCAGGTGATCGCTCACTTGATCGAGTCTTTTCTTTGCGGACGACATGTCCGATCGCTGGCAACGTGCTGCGGTCGGAGCGTCTGCGAGAAGGGACAGCGTCCTTGTACGGCGCAGTCCTGACACGAAAGAGCCTCTGCCGATCTGTAAGAATGGAGTGAGAAGGGATCTTCTGGAAGACCACTTGCGATTTGAAAGAGCATATGCGGCACCATTTTCCGTCAATCATAGTCTGCATCGATGAACGCAAGATTAGGCCATCTGAGCCTGGACGTTGCAGGTGTAGAAGGTCATATCAAAAGTGTACTGCGAAGGCATTAGAGCATCAAAGATTGATTATTGCGACTGCAGCACACTGGTGACTGTATCCCGGCTTTGCGACTTTCTCTCTGCTCCTCAAGGTTGGAGCAGCAACGAGCGCATCACTGCAGGATGAGGTGGGCATGCGAAAGTGAAGGAAATTGCATTGTAACTGAAAGGTAGGAACGTTCATGGCTTTCGTTCAACTTTGGAGGCAAAGTTCTGCTACATAGCAAACTGTGCACACTGGTGCATTATTCCTCCGCAGTCAGCCAGCATCGGGCTGCTAAGTCGACGATGCAACAGTGATCAAGTCGTTAACCATCAGAAAGAAACACACAGTCTGTCAGCCTTGGGGCGATCTTGACCTATGCCGAGAACAAGGTTGCGTCACGCTTCTGACCTCCGATAGGGAGCTGCTGGCAGACAGGGCCGAGGCCACCGCCTGGAGCACCGATGGCAACAAGCTGTCCGAGGACAGAGGTTGGAACGTCGGCATAAGCTCGGGCAGAGTAGATGCGGCAGTCGTCGTTGTAGTCCATGTAGACGTATCCGTGGAAGGTGACAGGAATCTGTAATCCGAAGTTAGCATTGTTCAACGGATTGGCCAAGGTCAGCGGGTGTTGTAGACTTACAGGCACGAACTCGCGGGCACCGATTCTGATTTCGACACTGAGCAAGGTGGTTCCGTTGCTGAATGCTGGGATAAAGTTAGAAATGTGAAGGAGTCAATTGGTGAGATAGCGGGTTGACATACGGACGATTTCGGTGACGTTCAATTGATTGAAGACTTGTCGGGTCTCGACTACGAATGGTCAGCAAGAATCTAGTAGGGAATTGACGAGACATTGTTCTTACCAGCAAATTGGTAGGTACCAGCGCCCGTGGTTGCAACCGGGATAGCACAGCCAAGCCCATTAGGGATGCTGAAAATAGCGTCAGATGCTGTTCTTAGTCGTCCTATATAGGCTGTACTCACATGGTTGTGAGACATGTGCCTGCGCGGTTTGGAGAACCCCACGGGACCTTCTCGAACTCTCGTGCTGAGTTACCAAGGCCTTGAGCGTTGTAGGCTGAACACGCAAGATGTCAGCACGCCATTCCGATGCATTGAACGGAACTCTTCTTACCAATGGCGACCTGGTTCGAAGTTTGGATCCGCGTATCAGCTGGACACACGGCGGAGGCCGTAGAGGCGAGGAGTGCCAGTGAGGCCAAGGAGAAAATGGAGTACATGTTGATGTTGTTGAAGCGTTGGTGGTATTATTCTGTTGAACTTTTGCAAGATTCACAACTTCGACTGAGCTACAAACAGGAGGCGACGATCACGATTTATATAGCCCTGAGGTACACCTACAGACTATTGACCACGCGTATACCGGACTCGCGTTTGATATGGCGGGTGCGTTTTCCGAGGCCTACGGTCACACTGCTAGACGTGCGTGGCTTGGGTAGTTTGTCCAAGATATTGGGATTCTGCAGCCAAGCGGGGAAGTCGCGGTGCTTACCACTCATAAAGTGCTGATCTTGACCTATTTACGTTGTGATGGCTTGCCGGTCTTGCTTTTATGCCTTTTGGTGCGAGCGACTCTGCGCAACATGGCAGATTTGCAAGCGCTCGATAGGGCGGTAATAAGTGCTCCGCTTCCAAGCTATGATCAATGTGGCATGTCGGGGATATCGCTGCTGATCCCACTGCCTTGGCGTCACGACGGATCGACGACTCCGGGTGATGAGCTTCGGAGGTATGTCCTGTGCGTCGGATTCTTCTGTGCTATCGCACATCAGGGACGTCTCTTGAAGCCTCGTGCTCGAAAGTTTTCGTCCGCCGGATTTAAGCAGGGTCTAAATCTTCTGCAGCTTGTCGATCGCTGGAAGTAGTTTGCGCCGCTTTGCGCCGATCAGGAGGATGGGCAGTCGGTGATGCTCATCACAGTGGGGCTCATGAGCATTCAATCTTGCTGGAAGTATAGTCTTGGTTCTTCTGTGCAGTGCCGGCTCTGAAACTGCAAGTTCCATGATGATTCTCGTTCACAGGACGATAGGATCTTGGACCCCGTAAGACAGATGAAGTGAGAAAAGGGTGGCACCGTTCAGACTAGTCCCCAGACTCCCCAAGCAAATGCGGGGAAGGGTCGGCTAAACCCTTGTCAGCGGCGACATGAGAACTCACTGAGTGGTCAAGTCGCAGCCCACGTTGCAGAGGACATGGTTGCACTTCACTCATGACCGGGGCAATATCGTGGCAGCTTTGTCGCCGTCATGGCAGATGCTCGAAATAATCGTAGCACCGGGAGAAGAGGTAACCCCCGGGCTTCTCAAGCCTGTGTTCGATGTCGACAGCGTAAAATCAAGGTGAACACAGATGCCCGACAGCCGGCCACAAGCTGAGAACAACGGACTGACATTGAGTGGTGTAGTGCAATGGTCTTGCGCCGGGCCGGGCATGCGAATCATGTACATCTCTCCAGGTGTCCTGCACGGTCAGCGAAACGGGCGACGGCAGGAAGTAAGTCTTGCGCCAGATACCATTCACCAAGACATCAGATTATCTGGCTGTTGGTAAATACTGACACGAGGTTGTGCAGACACGGATCTCGGGCCCACTTTGACGCTTTGCAGGCTCGGATTCGCCGTCTAGAATCTGCCCTCGCCCAGCAAGCACAGCGGCCGGAAGATGAGCCGGAGGAGACCGATCATGCTTTTCCTGCCAATACAACATCCTCAGGCAACGCTCAAGCTCGTGCATTATCTCCCATCGATGCGCTGGATGGTAACGACCAGTCGTACCAAGTGACGGATGATGGCGAAATCCCGTCATTCTATCCGGATGAGGTAGTCATGGAAAATGAGTCCAACATCCTCGTACGACCACGAGTTTCCAGTGTCGCTGCCTTAGCATCTCCGGTATCTCAACGAGCTCAGACATCTACCTCGCCAGCGAATGTAGCCACTGTTGTGTCTCAGGAGCAGCAAGCTCGTCCGCAGTCCCGGCCTCTGGAGCCCTTTGATATGCCCGCCACCCAATTGACACCTGCGAGCGAACAGGACGAGCATCTGGACATGCTTCTGCCCGGTCAATCAAGATTCTATGGTCCAACTTCTCAGCGGTATCTCAAAGACCATGAGTTGTATCCCTTGGAGGAGCCTGAGCCTAGGAACACAGCCCGTGGAAGCAATTTGAAACTTGATGCCGCGCCTCGGAAAGAATTCCTGCTTCAAATATTCTTCCGCGCGCAGCTCCTATCCACTTCGGTCGTTAACCAAGCTTCATTTGAAGCGGGACGCGTGCTAGGGGTGAGGGTACAACGCTACTCCAAGTTTCTGGAAAACGCCGTCCTGGCTTGCGCATCACGTATGTCTACTTCACACGAGCTACGAAAGTCGGGCGCTCAGTATGCAGATCGCGCAAAAGAAGAGATTCTTGAGGAGATGAGCAATCCCAACATTGCCTCGCTACAGGGATTTCTTCTCCTCAGTGATTTTGAAGCCACCAGAGGTCGGAACCGCCTAGGTTACATCTATAGTGGAATTGCGTGCCGTCTAGTCTTCGATCTGGGCCTGACTGCGAGCTGTGACGCGCTCGTAGCTGAGGGTAAAATATCGACATCCGAGGCATTCGAAAGACACGATCTTCTCCTTGCTGCTCATGTCTATGACAAATTGTGGAGCATGTACATGGGCCGCCCCAGTGCAATTCCCACCGCTATGGTCGCAGTCGCTCACCAACGCTTAGTCACAGGAGGATGGAAAGGAACCCCCACTGTAGAACACTGGGTGGGCCTTTGCACGGATGTTTCTGAAGCTACCGAGCTATTGTTGACTACCTCAAATCTGGAACCCACCACTCTCGACAGGCTCAGAGCACTAGACAGACGCCTCAAGCAGCGTTTTGACAGTCTACCAGAGGAGTTGACGGCGACTGATCTGGATCGTGCATTTGATCTCTCGCCGTCTGCGTACGCTCTCAACATTCAGTTTCACGGGGCACAAATTGTGTCTAGAGGGTTATTGAAGAAAGCCAGCGAGTCTATCAGAAGAGATTCTCAGGCCTCGGTCAGGGCCGGTGACCAGCGCGAGAGCTCTAACATGCATCAACCTTGCCAGGAGATGCTAGGTAACGCTATCGCGATCGCTCGACTGGTATCCACATATCACGACACCTACGGCGTGGAAAACATCGTCACCGTCATGCTCGACAATATGTACGTCGCATCAGCAGTGCTGGTGTCACACGTTCTACACAACCACAATTCGCAATCACAAGGCGTCGAAGGTTCTCCTCGTTCATGGCTAGAATCCTTGCGCAACATACTTCACTCAGCTCGAGTACATTACCCAGTCGCCACAAGAATGTGTTGGACTTTGTCGAAGACTGTTCAGGGAACGATTCTCTCTGGTATGTACGATGACTTGTTGGCAGACAATATCCGCTTCGTGCGCAACGGGAATGCGGTATCCGGGAACGATCATTTAACATCAGCCATGGGGCCCAATACGTTCCGTGGACATACCCCAAGACTCGAAGCTTCTACGTGTACCTTTGACAACGACCCGATGCTAGGGAACATGTTTGCTGACGAGCTGACCATGGATGCCGAAGGGAATCTGATGGACTGGCTAGCTCTTGGTCTCGAGACTGATAGGAATGCAAATACTGATCCCTGAGCTCAGCATTTTCGATGCCAAAGCTCTAGAATAGGATCCGAAACCTTCGACACGCGACGTCATAGAGGTCTGTTCTACATGAGCTAGTACTTGAATGAAGACAAGAGCCTATCCATTAAGGTCATACTAAGTAACAGCGAAGTGACCAATGTCAGTCCAGTGCTAGGCTCATCACTTCTGTGGGATTCCGGTTCTCCATGTTGCGCCGACCTCGTTCTCGCCCCAACCATACTTCCCGCTGTCCTTGGTTGTGGTCCTGCGCATATCCCGACGATACTGAGTCGTGTAAGAGCCGGTAGCGGTGGCTTTATGAAGCACACCAGTGTTGTCCCAAAGAACAAGGTCACCATTGTTCTTCCAGTGTACCGTGTGCTAGAGGAGGACCGTCAGCGAGACACTATGATACATTGATGGAGGGCACATGTAAGACTTACAATGTATTTTTCCTGCGTCAGATGGTCCCAAAGCTTATCGAAAATAGGTTGACTTTCTTCCTGAGTCTTTCCATCCAGGTGATGCGCATATGTAGTCAAATACAAATTCTTTCGCCCGTCGCCTTCGTGTGGATATACCAATCTGTAACGCGCCATCGGGTGATCCAACGGTTCGAGATTCTTAAAAAATTCAGGGCTTGCGAGTTTGCGATTGTGAAAAAGGGAGTTGTTCGTGATCATCGGCTCAATCTCATCTTTTGTTTCCTGGGGCAAGTCGGCATACGCAGTGCGCGAATCGATGTATTTTGTTTCACCGCCAGTTCCCGGTGGTGGAAGCTCCACAGCACGCAGCATTGAGTATTTGGCTCGCTGCGGATCATATGCCATGTCGGCATGCCAGATGAAATTGCCCTTGTTGCCTTCCCGGCGAGCCGGATCTGCATCAGTCACAATTTCTCCTTTGTCGTCCAAGTTCGAGACGTCAAAGATCTCTGGTGTCTCAGGGAACCGCATCACTCTGCCAGCCTTGATATGAGCTTTGACGTCCATGAGGTCGCCAAGCTGTTTCGAGAAGCGGATATGCTCGTCATTGTTCAGATTGGCCTCGCGAAAGATTAACACGCCATATTTATCTGCCCCGGCTTTAATCTCGTCAAGAATAGATTCTGGAACGGGGAGTTCCCATTTCATTCCCTCGACTTCGGCTGCAAATGTATCATGCACCGGCGTGAACGAGAGCTGTGCGTCTGATGTACGAGAAGGCATGATGGTGGAATATGGGTTGTTACAGTATTGTTTGTAAGTATGGATAGAAGAAAGTTCGATTAAAGCCTACATTCAACGTATCTTCTGGAGTTACGTGTGACGCAATCTTGTTACCCCTCGGATCGACGGGTGCTTTGAGTGAAATGTCACAGCCCGGAGTCCGTCGGATAAATTTTCCGAGAACACTCACGCAGCCCTTCAGTCTGCGGTATGGCATCAAAGGCGTCCTGAACATGGATACGTATCTTTCGCATTACCCGCCGTGGAACTCATCACTTGACCAGTGAGCTTCGTCACATTGCATGAGAGTTGTCCCTCAGGCCATGCAGGTCTTCACACCGCCGTCCCAGTGGCAAAATAGTGGCATGTAGAGTGTTCCAAGAGATCGAGCACATGAGTATCATCTCAAGAACAACGACCTATAGAACACGCCCGTAAATTTATTCTGCCTACTGTAGATCCTGGTCTCTCTACCGCAAATAATTTGCTACAAGACACATGCCACGACTTAGGCCCTCCAGCTTGATCTCAAAGCTCTGACCGCGGTACAGAGGTCTTTCGAGCTCTCTCCAGGCCAGATCTTGCCTTGGTTAGATCAGCATTATATCCACCAAGTATTGCTCCGTAATCGAACGTTGACAGCAAAAAGTCCATGCCCTCAGAGCCTCGCTTGTACGATGCCTCTTCTCCTATTCCCATACAACCGACAACCTTGCCGTATTTCTTTGCAGCTTTGGTGATTTTTCCCAAAGCGGCCAAGAACTCAGGCTCCTCCCCATCAATTGCTGGCTCCAGACCGATCGACAGTCTGAGATCTGCAGGGCCAATGAAAACGCCATCAACACCGTCCAGTTTTAGGATTTCGTCACAATTCTCCAGTCCTTGCTTTGATTCAATCATAGGAATGATAGCTATTTCACCGCGTCGTGCCCTCTGGAAGTATTCCCCAGGCCCAGCATATGACGATGCGGCGTTGCCTCCTGCAGCGAAAGGGGCGTAGAGGGGTCCAAAGCTTCGCCTGCCACGGGGCGGATATAGTGAACGATCAAGAATGGCCTCCATCTCGGTAGCTGAATTGACCATGGGAATAACGATACCAGAGCAGCCACTGTCTAGGGCCCATTTGATCCATGCAAGATCGTGGGATGGTATGCGGATCAAGGCATGCTTCACGGATGTGGTCGCCACTGACATAAAGCCATGGACCATCTGCGTGACTATGTCGAATGTCAAAGGTGCGTGCTCGGCATCGATCATAACGAAGTCTGTCCCCGAAGTTGCCGTGACTTGCGCAATCATGGGCGATGCCAATGTCAAGACCGTACCCAAAGCGGGCGACGAAGCCGGTAGTGACTTCAACCGAGCTACGAACGATGGATTTGACGATGGAGACGACATTGTGTATGGTAAGGTGGTTCTCTCAAGATCAGGAAGCTCAAGCAGTGTTAACTATGATAACCTCGAAGATCAAACTGCTAGAATTACGTTGGCGGAGTGAAGTGTACAGCGCGCCGAACAGGTGCATCTTTGTATCGGCTCTTGTTTCCGACCCCACCTTGTAACTATCAAAGGTCTCAAGCTGCCTTGACAAGCTTGCATCAACAGAACAAATTGAATTAACAAGTCACAAGTGATTGAATATGTCTTACGAAACACGACTTTTCATTGACGGGCAGTACGTCGACGCCTCATCGCCTGAGAGGCTCAGCGTTCGCAACCCCGACAACGATGATCTGGTCACGGATCAGATCCAGGTGGCCACTCAACAGGATGTTGACAACGCGGTTGCAGCTGCTAAGAAAGCATTTCCCAAATGGAGAATGACTGCCTCGACGACACGACGCAACATGATGCTCAAGTTCGCAGACATCCTTGAAGCAGAGAGTGAGGAGCTAGGCAGGCTGGAGTCCATCTGCATGGGACAGCCTATGACACTCGCAAAAGCCTTCGTGCAAGGAGCCGTGGAGTACTGGAGGTACTATGCGGGCTTTTGTGGCAAAGTAGCCGGCGAGAGCTTCCCACCAGACGAGGACGGCACCTACAAGATCGTACAATACGAGCCCCTCGGCGTCTGCGCTGGTATCAATGCATGGAACGGCACACATATCCTCGCAGCATGGAAGATGGCACCTGCCTTAGCTACGGGCAACACCTTTGTGATTAAGGCCTCGGAGAAGTCTCCTCTTGCCCTTGCAAGATACGGCGAACTCCTCACCAAAGCAGGCATACCTGCAGGAGTAGTCAACATCGTTTCCGGTGGTGGTGCCGTGGGAGCAATGCTGGCTTCCCATATGGACGTCTCAAAGATTGCTTTCACTGGTTCAGCGCCCGCTGGTCGTGCTGTAGCCGTTGCTGCAGCGAAGTCAAACTTCAAGAAAGTGTCTCTCGAACTTGGTGGAAAGTCACCGGCCCTCGTATTCGATGATGCAGACCTAGAGAACGCCGTGCAGCAGAACTCTGTGAACTTCCTTATGAACAGCGGCCAAGTGTGCTTTGCCGCCACACGCGTCCTGGTACAGGAGAACATCGCTCCCAAGTTCATTGAAGCTATTAAGAGCGCCTTTGAAAAGGCGGGCGAATCGATGGGTGACCCTTCGAAGTCCGAGACAGCCTTCGGACCCTTGGCTGACCAAGCACAATTCGATCGAGTCATGGGAATGCTGGACGACGCTCGAGCGAACGGAGTGGAGTATCTGACAGGAGGTATCCGCAAAGGCAAGAAGGGATCCTATGTGGAACCAACAGTGATTCTCAACCCCGACGTCAATGCGAAAGTGTTCACCGACGAAATTTTCGGGCCCGTCATAGCATTGAAGACATTCAAGACCGAGGAAGAGGGCATTGCCCTGGCCAACAACACAAGCTATGGTTTGGGATCCACAATCTTCACTACCGACGCCGCACGCGCCCTCCGTGTTGCCGGACAGATCGAGGCCGGGACCGTTGGTATCAACAGCGCTTTTACGACTAGCACAGCAACGCCTTTCGGCGGATGTAAGTGAAGATGTTCCACGTATCAGAGAGCATTTGCTAACGAATATGTAGTCAAGCAATCTGGTTATGGACGAGAATCGGGTGCTGCAGGCCTGAAGGAGTACCTGCAACCAAAGACAATCCACATCAAAATGTGATATTCGAACAGCTTCACATTTAGATAATTTAGCATTGAAAATTACTAAAACAATGATCGTTATGCAGTAGTCAAGTGGCTGTCGGTCATCTCAAACCAGTGCATCATTACTATTCGATAGGAGTTATGTCAGCTCGATCTTGTCTCATTTTCTTTTGGCCAGCATTGCTATGGGCTAATGATCGTACCGCCGGTACTTTGCAGTTGTTGGACAGCACACAGCGAACCAATTGTTCGGGAGCAATGACGATGACATCGTGACAGCTGCGGCAAATGCTGCGGAAAACATGCCACCTCCAGATCTTCGCTTTACTGCAGCACGGGCCGCGTCTCCGCACCCATGTCCTATACCACTATTAACATACAGCATCACTTCGTTATTGGGGAAGAAAATGGCAGACACCAATGGCACGGAAGTTCCCTGGGACCAAAAACCCAAGTCATACGGCTGGAAGACTACTAATGATCGCGGGTACACGATTAAAGAAGACTGCTCAGGCCAACATCGGCCCATAAGGGTGATTTGTGCTGGTGCCGGTGCCTCTGGGATCTGTCTTGCGAAGTACATCCAGGACGATGCACAAAATGTGGATCTGGTCATCTATGAGAAAAATGAGGATATCGGCGGGACTTGGCTAGAAAATCGTTACCCGTAAGTTCACCAATCTTTGAACGCAAAGATAACTTCCTGACGCAAATTTGACAGAGGAGTGGCATGTGACATTCCCAGTGTCATCTATCAATACATTTGGAACCCCGAAGTATGGACACATTATTATTCTGGTGGAGCAGAGATTCAACAGTACTTCAAGAATACGGTGAAAAATTTCAACCTCGCACATTTCATTAAGCTTCGACATCGTGTCGATCATGCTGAATGGCAAGATACCGATGGACGCTGGAGAATTGCGATTACAGACCTTGCTACTGGTAAGCAGTTCGTCGATGAAGCTGAAGTGTTCGTCAATGCTATGGGATTCTTGAAGTAAGTCTGCCACGGGTCAAACGTTAGGACCCTGCTGATTTCACTTATAGTGCCTGGCACATGCCAAATATTGACGGACTTGAAGACTTCAAGGGTGTCATTGCTCATACAGCCAACTATCCCGAGAATCTCACCCTTGAGAAGAAGCGAGTCGCCGTTGTCGGCAACGGGTCGAGCGGAATCCAAATCGTTGCTGAGATTCAGCCTTACGTGGATCACCTGTACACTTGGATCCGTTCGCCTACGTGGATGACTCCCGGATTCGCACAAAAATGGGCTGGCAAGGACGGGGGCAACTTCAAGTGTGAGCGTGGGCCCGACACTTTCGATAATGTCTTACTAACAACCCTTATCAGACACAGAGGAACAGAAAGCCGTGATGCGAAATGATAAAGAACAATACCTCAAGTATCGTAAGAATGTGGAAACGGAGATGGTCTCAAGATTTGCAGGGTTTCATCGAAACAGCCCGGAGTCTCGGGGAGCCGGAGACGTGAGTTGAATTACAGCCCCTGAAAATACCTTAGGAGCTGACAGAATAAGTACGCTCGAAAACAGATGGAAAAGAAATTGGTCGGTGACCAGAGTCTAGCAGAAGCTCTAATTCCGAAGCAGTTTCCAGTTGGATGCAAACGTCCGACGTAAGTCTGAAAACAGCTCCTCCTGCCAACTTACGTTGCGGCTTGCTCACATATCTTCTAGTCCTGGTACAGGATATATCGAAGCTTTGATTCAACCGAATGTGACCACCTTCACTGGAGGCGGACTGGAACGCATCACAGCCAAGGGATTTTTGTCTCCAGACGGATCAGAGCACGAAGTGGACGTCATAATCTGCGCAGTGAGTCTGCCGAATGAATTTCAGAAGTAGCTGTAGGCCATGCTGACTGAGACAGACCGGCTTTGACACCTCTTGGGTTCCTCGTTTCCCGATCATTGCGAATGGAGTGAACTTGCAGGACTTATACCGAGAAAAGCCAGTCGGCTATCTTGGTGTGGCAGCACCACAAATGCCAAACTATATGACAGTCTACGGCCCATATGGACCACTCGGGCAAGGAAGTGCTATGCCAATGATCGACGTGTTCATCAAATACATCCTACAGATGATCGAGCACATCCAACTCGAGGACGTCAAGAGCGTAACTCCGAAACAGACCGTAATCGATCAATATGCCGAGCACGCCGATCTATTCAACGACAGGACCGTCTGGAATGCGCCTTGCCGAAGCTGGTTCAAGGGCAACAGAATCGAGGGTCGGATTATGCTACATCCTGGGACACGAAACCAATACATGATGCTCATGCAGAAATGTCGGTTCCAGGATTACGATATTGAGTACCGGTCATCGAATATGTGGAATTGGCTAGGAAACGGCTACTCTGCTCGCGATCTCAGCGGCCAAGATCTTACTTGGTTTCTAGGTACAGTGGACGATGAGGACCGACAGGAAGAGTGGGACGTGCCAAGCTTTGCACCCATCCCAGTGCCTGATGCTGTAACTAATCTGCCCGATACTTGATGATTTTTTATCGAAGATTGTATGGAGATAGGCCGCAGAGCATCAGGGAATTCGAGACCGCTGTCTTGTACATTAATCGCGTTCTTATGTGAGAGATGAGATTAGTGAGCTCCCATGCAACACAATAGGCTGCTGAACAGCACTGACTATGACTATGTGTTCACTTGTCCAAAGCCTTCCTGCTGACCAGTTTAGAATCGTCTTGGCAAGAGGTTGTGTGGTGGATGTACGAAACGGAAGTCGGCTGCCGAGATCACAACGTCTGGAAAATGCTGCCAAGGTGCGTTTTCCGTGGCGGTTGTGCCCCGCTGCAGCTCCAATCACATGGCGACGCGTCAAGTGATCAGAGACATCAGAGCCAGCCATGCTTGAAGCGTGGATGGTCTTCAACAAAAATGGCTCCAGTATACTATCGCTCTCGGGAGAAGGATCTTGAGATTCCGCAGCTGGATCTGCTTACGCTCCTGTTCGGTAAGTCAATCAAGAGGTAGCTCTTGACATGGTGACAATATGTCTGACTCTAGTCGTAACAGAATCTCCCATATGTCTCGCAAAAGAAGACACAAAGATACATGTTGAGGCTGCCAACCCACACAACTTTGTTACCAAGTCCGATGCCCGCAACCTGGTGAAACGTGTTGCCTTCGCTCTACGAGAGCAGTTTGATGTTGGGAGACATGCGCCAGGCAAGGACGTCGTGCTTTCGATCTGCAATGGAAGCATATTCCTGCCCAATCTCTTCTACGCTGTGCTGGCAGCAGGTGGAATCTTCAGTTCGGCGAGCACCTCTTTCACAGCACCCGAGATTGCCCGTCAGATCGACGACGGTGGTGCAAGCGTGTTAGTTTGCTCAGCAGATTGTCTCAAAGTCACGATAGCTGCAGCAAAGCTATCCGGTATCGCCGCGCAGCGTATACTTGTGCTGGACAATGATCGTCCTGGTCGCTTCAGATTGTTGCAAGCTGACAACAGCCGCGATGTGCTGGCAGCGTGCAAAGGCCAGGAGCTGAACTGGCCCCGGATAGAAGATGCAAAGAGACTCGCGTCGCAGACAATAGCCCTGTTGTACTCATCTGGCACCACAGGATTGCCAAAAGGCGTGCGCATCGCTCACCAAGGTCTGGTGGCGAATTTGGTCGTGACGATGCATGTAGCTCGGTCAGTTGTTTTGTCAGCAAGCATTTGTTTAATACCATTGCTAATCACTCTGTGCAGTAAGTTCATGAAGCGGGATCCCACATTCCGCTTTGATACCATCGCCCATCTACCCATGGGGATTGCAGGCATCGACATATATTCTACAAACCCATTCTACATGGGCGGCACAACTTACTGGATGCCGAAGTACGAATTCAATGCCTTCATAGAATATCATCGACGTTTCAGGCCTGGTTTCCAGTTCACGGTGCCTCCAGTGTGGCTACGTATTGCCAAGTCCGCTGAAGTCACAGACCATTTCGACGGCCTGAGAGTGGCCACTACAGGTTCTGCCCCGCTAGGCTATGCAACTGCTCAGCAAGTGCGGCAGAAGCTCGGTAGGGGAGAGGCGCTCATGACACAGACCTACGGCACGACAGAGACGAGCGGCTCGGTATGCTCCCAGGACTACCATATTGTGGATGAGACGTGGAGTGTCGGCGACCTTTGTCCGAATACGACGGCACGTCTTGTGGACGAACAGGATCAAGACGTGCCGCCAAATGAGCCTGGGGAGCTTCTGCTTGCAGGACCAATTCTATCCCAGGGGTACCACAATCGTCCGGATATCAACAAAGACGCTTTTCTTGACGGCTTCTACCGAACTGGAGATATCGCCACTATCATCAACAACCGTGTGTATATCGTGGACCGCAAGAAAGAGTTGATCAAGTACAAGGCCATGCAGATAGCGCCTGCAGAACTCGAGGCACTCTTGATCTCACATCCGAAAATCGCAGATGCGGCCGTCATCGGGGTCTGGGACGCGGACCAGCAGACCGAGGTGCCAAGAGCGTACGTGGTGCATGCTGTAGGTGCTTCCACGGTTACTGAGAAGGAGGTCCGAGATTTCGTCAAAAGCAATCTGGCTCCATACAAACAGCTTCGTGGTGGAGTGGTCTTCTTGCCTGAGATTCCCAAGAGCATGTCAGGAAAGATTTTAAGGAAAGAATTGAGGGCTGCGGCTGAGTCTCCTCCACGATCAAAATTATAGCGCTCCTGAATGCCAGACTTCAATGACGATTCGTATGTCCAGGGCATTCTGTTCCGATGCCAGAATGGCTCAGAGGAGAACCCTGCTAAGTTCCACGATCCATCGATCTAGGTGTCATTTCGGCTGCGATAGAAAGTTTTCCTTTAAGACTGTGAGTGCTAATCACGTCTCTGGGCGTGATAAAGTGTAACACGACTTTTGGAGGTAGTTGCGAATTCGGAGCGCAGAGAAAGGAAACGTTCATTCTTCGTTGCGGCCTTAGGCATCGAGTGGCCCATGCAAATCATGGCACCAAAACTGCGCGTTTGATGAACAACTTGCACAGAACTGTACAATTTCACTACCAGCCTCTGCAAGTGACTAACTTGATGCGAGACAAGAGTACCGAACGCGTCAAGACTGGTCTCGGTTGCAGTAGCTGCCCCTAGTTCTCACGGCAGACGCAGTCGAGATATGTTACCGCGGAGGTTTCCACGACTCTGCTTACACCTCTTCTCGGCAAGTACCCATTTTCTGTGCACCAATAAGCACAATTCGTCTGTACCATGCTACCATGGCATCACAGTCTATCTTATGACAACATTCTAGGGTCAGCCGGTAAGTCGATTGTACATGCTCGTGGGCGGCAATATCATTCCGGGAGCGGCTCCTTTTGCCGCAACCTTTGTCAGCATTGACCCATTGCGGACCCGGTGATCTCGTGGACCAGGAAGCAAGCCATCACAGACGCGTGAAGCCGCCTGGCGTACTACAGAATCTGTCGCAGGCATGGGACTCACCAAAAGCGAAGTGGAGAAGCACAACTCGCGCAGCTCTTGCTGGGTCATAATTCAAGGGAAGGTCTATGATCTCACCGACTTCTTGGACTTCCACCCTGGCGGTGCGAGCAGTATTCTTCGCTACGGAGGGAAAGACGCCACTGAAGAGTACGAATTGATCCATCCTCCCGCGACCATCGATACACTGCCCAAAGAGAAGCATCTGGGAAATTACGATGTTTCCGAGGATAGCCAGGATGCAGCGAATGCCCCAAGTTCACCATCTAAGGAAACAAATGGTCTCCCTCCCTTGACGACTCTCCAGAATTTGGGAGACTTCAGAACCACAGCGAAGAAGTTCTTGTCACAGAAAGCATGGATATACTATAGCTCTGCAGCCGATTCGTTACAGTCCGATGCAACAAATCGCAAGGACTGGACTAAGATACATTTTCGGCCACGAGCTCTTCGTCGCGTGGACAGGATCAGCACACGCGCTCCGATTATGGGCCATGAAAGTGCGCTTCCCGTCTTCATTGCACCAGCCGCTTTGGCCAAGCTTGGACACGAGGATGGAGAACTGTGTCTAGGACGAGGCGCTGTGAAATGGAACATTCCATATTGTTGTAGCACCTACAGCTCTGTTCCTCACGTCGAAATCGCCAAATGCATGGCCACGGAGACCAACAAACGAGGCGCGCTTCTGTTTCAGTTGTACGTGCCCATCGACAAGTCTGGTGCCAAAAAGCTCATCCAAGAAGCTCGAAGGCTTCGCTGCAAGGCGCTGGTGGTGACAATTGATTCGGCTGTGATAGGCAAGCGCGAAGAAGACGATCGTCTCAAGGCACAGCTCGATTATGACGCGGGCATTGAACCTGCAGATCCGGCAACTACGGCAGTGGGATCCAATCCGCCAGTTCTCAGGGGTGCTCACTCAAGCACTCTCGAATGGGAAGACCTGAAGTGGATCCGCGAGACATGGGGCAATACAGGACCTCTCGTGCTGAAGGGAGTTCAGACAGTCGAGGATGCCATGCTAGCGGCCGAAGCCGGCGTCGATGCCATCTACTTGAGCAACCACGGTGGCAGACAGCTCGACTATGCTCCGAGCTCGATCAAGACATTACTGGAGATTCGCAAGTTCTGTCCGAGCATCCTAAGCAAAATAGACGTATACCTCGACGGGGGCGTCACACGTGGCTCGGATGTTATCAAAGCGTTGTGCCTGGGAGCAAAAGCCGTTGGCCTGGGGCGTACGTTCATGTACTCTCTCAGTGGATACGGGACTGCAGGCGTTGATCGTGCTATCCGGAGTAAGTTATGGTGAGGACATCAAGCAGTCGTACCGCGCTAATCAAAATTTTAGTACTGGACGACGAAATCCAGACCACAATGCGCCTTCTGGGCGTCACAGCTCTTGATCAGCTGAGCCCCGCCTACATCAACACATCCATCTTGTTGAATGAGTTGAGTCAAGATATCGACTTGCCTGTTTCGCAACCCTCGAGCAAACTATAGCCAGCATTCGTCCCGAGGCAGGCCTTTTCCGATTCGGCCCGTTTGCCCGGCGCAGGGCTAGCCATTCACCTTTCGTCCTGCTGGAACACTCATCCTCCTATCTGCGACTTGGTCTGCAGTTGAAGAGCATTTGTGAATACGGGTCGGTGCCTCCATCGTGAAGATACAATTGCGAAGCCATGGCATCACCACTAGACCCGTCACAAGCTGCTCTTCCCAAGCGCTCGGAGCTACCCAGTTTGCCCAATGCTCCTGCTGGAGCGGCATGGTTGTGGGGAAAGGATGATGAGGTTCGTTGAAAACACCTTGTCAAGCACAGGCGACTCTAATGTAACATTTGCATCCATAGCTCGGTCGCTTGAACATGCTCACGACAGACCGCAAGCTTGCGGCCGCCAAGCTTATTCGCACAGGCGAGACAATCAACTTGGAGTGAGTCAGCAAATTTGTGTGCGATTGATTACCATCAGTTGCCACGGGACTGATCAGCACAATCAGTCTTCGGTCCGATCTGCCTAGCCCTCCGGTCTTTGGTCGAGAGCCGTTCCAGCATGAGATCAAAAAGCTCAACGGTGGCCAAGGCAATGATGATCTGTTCCACATGAATACGCAGAGTGGTTCTCAGGTAATGCCAGCTCACCTCCAGTCTGACGAAGCGATGGGGTAATGTTGACATTTGTTTGCAGTGGGACGGCTATCGCCATGTCGCGACTAAGCACAACGACAAATGGATTTTTTACAATGGAGTGAGGCTACTTGATGACCGTGAAAGGCTTGTGTGGATGCTAATAGAATCTAGATCACACAAGAGGATATCGAAAGTCCCCAAAGAAGCGGTGGCATGCAGTCCTGGGCAGAGCATGGTGTGGCAGGCCGTGCTGTTCTCCTTGATGTGTGGAGTCATCTGGGAAAGTCATACGACCCATTTACCACTCGGCCGATCACTTTAGAGGAACTCAAATCTTGTGCGGACGCTCAGGGAGTGCAGTTCCAGTACGGCGATATACTGATAATACGTTCCGGCTGGCTTGATGCATACACCGGGATGAGCTCAGCAGCCCGTCAAGCACTTGGAGATGTCAAAGATTACGCCCATGAATTTGTGGGTGTTGAACAGACGAGCGAGATGCTCGACTTTCTACATGACAACTACTTCAGCGCCGTGGCCGGTGATACTCCCGGTTTTGAAGCTTGGCCACCAAAGCCTCCTCACGTCTTACACGCTCATCTGCTACCACTTTGGGGCTTGCCAATTGGAGAGATGTGGGATCTTGAGCAACTGGCCGAAACTTGTAAAAAGTACAAACAGTACGCCTTTTTCTTTTCGAGCTCTCCGTCGAACGTTCCAGGTAAGTCTTGCCAGATTGCCGCTGTTTCGTTTTGAGCCACTGCTAATATGAACTCTTTGTCAGGTGGTGTCGGAAGCCATCCTAACGCAATGGCCATCTTCTAATTTCGAAACGGGAGCGCATAGCCTGAAAGATTAGATTTTCCCGGCAATACATTTGGCATGGCTTTTCGCTCTTACGACTGGCCGACGTGATGACATAGAAGTACACTTATCCTAGAACACCAAGAGATCAATTGCAACTTTTGAAGGCTCATAGTCTTTGGTGATTCGTCGAAACGGCTTGAAGCGTTTCAAATAGGATGAAACTCGACTCTTCCCGTTTTGTATACGTGGGAGCCACATCAGAGGGCGCTCTCGTCCTTCAGGCCCTGTGCACCGGCAGATTCTGTGTCTCGCGCATAATCTCACTCCTGCTCAAATGCCCCTGGCGAGTGCGGCAATGATATCCGTAAAGTACTCCTAGGATCCGTGCTCGAGTCCGTAAAGCTGAAGCATGGGACGACTGCCAGCGTAGGAGCCCATACAAGGACATGTCATGAGCTTCCCCGGTGTTGCTGTAGTTATCGGCTCAGCCTCTGGTGAGTCTATCTCCTGGGTGCAAAGGATACCAGCCAAGTACCATCCCTGCATGTACTAATTTCGTTCAGGTATTGGACGTGCAACAGCCATACGATATGCAAGTCGAGGATGTACACGGATCGTGCTCGGCGACTCACATCCTGTTGCTCTGGCCGAGACTAAAAGCCTCATTCAAAATGTGTCCAGAGATGCAGATGTAATGAGCTTATCATGCGGTTTGAGCTCAGCGGACTCCTTGCCTTACCGACTGGAATAGCTGACATCCGCTGGACAGATGTTTCTTCTGAAGCCTCAGTCGATAGCTTCGTCGGTCAAGCAGCCGCCACATTTGGTCGCATAGACTATGCCTGCAATGTGGCTGCTGTTCTCATTCCCAGCTCGTCGCTCCAACCCTCTGTGGCCGACTTTGATAAGCTGTTCGCCGCTACTACGAGAAGCACGCAGATCTGTCAGCAGGCTCAGTTGAATCAGATGGCGAGACAGGAGCCTTTTAGGGCAGATGACGACCTGTACCCGCAACGCGACTCTATCGTGAATATCCTCTCCGTCTGCGGCCTTCGCGGCTCCGACGATCTGCATCAATATTGTGCTGCAAAGCCCCTCATCACCGATCTCACCCAGTCCGACGCCCTGAAGGTCGCTAAATACTATATTCGTATCAATGCCATCTATCCTGGCGTGATCATAACTGCTTCCTTAGGAGAGCCGGACGATGACCACGAGTCGGTCATGGATGATCTGGTGTCGAAGATCGCCGTGGGTCGAATGGGGCTGCCTGAAGAAGTGGCCGAGGCCGCTCTGTTCTTGACATCAGGAAAAGCAAGTCTGATCACGGCAGCGACCTTGGCTGTTGATGGAGGTATGCAGGAACTTCGCTCGAAGTAGCGTCAAAGTATGAAATTACATGGTGACAGGCAGAGTTGATACATGAATGTATGCCATGTGACTTGTATCTACGATCATATAACCTGTTCTCACGACCTTCAAGTAGCTGCGGGAGTAGGGAAGTCATTCACCCTGTTCTTCCTGTCATGCACCCGGAAATCCTCATCTGCATCGCCTCTGAAATCGGAGAACACTGTTTCAAGTACGTCCGCATTCATGTACGGCGACAGATCTCCGCCTTCGACTTGATCTTTCGTAAAGCCCAATCCCATGAAGGCGAACATATTCTGCGAGTGCTCGTACTTGATCACGAAGTCCTCATAACGTGGAGATGCAATCATTTCGCAGTAGTGTAGACTACTCCCCGGCCAAATGGAGTGGACACGTCCAGTTTCGTTGTTTTTGTACCAGCTTCGGCACGTTCGATCTGCCCATGCACTTCCAGCTACCCAAGCCTGCGTATGTTTGTTGAACTGATCAGTTACGTCTTGCTTGGGATCGAAGGAGTGAATGCTCTCGCGTTGCATTTTCTTGACCAATTGAACGATATAAGAGCCGACGGTTTGCAATGGACCCATCACCGATCCGTTGGCAACGGGAAAAGTCGGTCCTTGGAACATAAAGTAGTTGGGAAAGTCAGGAACCATCATGCCTGACAACGCAGATTGTCAGTGCTCTGAGAATTCTCATACTGTAAGAAAGCTTACCCATGTATCCCTCTGGAATCTCAGCCCACTTTTTAGACAGCAAAAGTCCATTTCGCCCCTTGAGACTGTATTTCGGGACGTAGCTGGTATCGAAACCAGTTGCACAAATGAGAGTATCAACTTCGACCTCTGACCCCAAAGTATCGATCACAGTATTGCCCCTTACTTCAGCAACAGCAGATCGATGAACTGTCACGTTTGGCTTCTGGACTGCCCGCATAAATGGATTTCCCGGGGTCAATCGACGACAGCCGAGCGGGAAACTCGGAGTCAACAAGTCATAGAGCTTCTCGTCCTGGATAAACTCCCTCATACGGGAGGCAACATGTGCTTTGGCAGCCCTTGCTTCTGCGCTATTCGGCATCAAGGCTTTGATACCCGCACCTTGGTTCAGCCCGCCTTCGATCTCTTTGGCGGTCGATAGCAGGTCAGAGGGGTTATTTCGTAGTTTCTGGCGCACCGACTCCTCGTCTGAGCCAACTCGTTAGCCATCTGTAAAAGGGATTGGTCGAAATGTTCTCACAATCTGTGTTTTCTCCACCATGACCTGCCAGCTCCGCGAACCATACCGGAGACCTGATATACACATCCAACGACTTGGCCTTTTCTTGCATGCTGGGGACCACCTGTATAGATGAAGCCCCAGACCCAAGCACAGCAACTCGTTCGTTGGCCCATTCTTTCTCTGTATACTCGTCGGGCCATCTTGCAGTATGAATAAGTTTTCCTTTGAAGTTGTGCAGGCCCTTCACTTCTTCTGGCCATTTCCACGAATTCAAGAGGCCGTTGGCTCCAATCAAGAAGTCACATTTCTCTGTAAGGCGTGCTCCAGTCAATAGATCTCGAATCACTACGAACCATTTTCCCTCTTCTTCAATCCATTCGGCATGCTCCACGGCATTATTGAATCTCATGAATTTCCGTAGATCGAAGCACTTGACAACTCGCGTAAGGTATCGAAAAATGTCATCGGAACCACTGAGGTACGCTGGCCAGTCGGCGTTCAACGCGAACGCGTATGTGTAGGCGTGCGAGGGCACATCACAAGCACATCCTGGGTAGCGATTCTGCAAACATTGCAAGGTATGTCAGCATAAGAAAGCGGACCAGGTCTCAGTACCGGAGTAGCTCAGATGTATTTACCTCTAGCCATGTGCCACCAATCTAAAGTTGACACGCTGTCAGCATTTGATCAAGAAGTGACAATCAGAGGTTCCATACATCACCATTCTTTTCGTAGATGACGTGTTCAACGTTTTTGCAGTCACGTTGAAGCAGGTAGGCCATCAATATTCCGGAAATTCCAGCTCCTACTGTGACGATCTTGACGGGGCGGTCATCCTCGGCGTTCAAGATGCGATCAGGTACACTGTAGTCCCCCAGACTGTGTCCGATACGATAGCCATATTTTCCACCTGGGGCATTCTCGTCTATGCCGTCGTCATCGATCTTGACATGGACCACCATCTCGAATGTGATATAACAAGTTCAGTCTGGTTTCCCGAGGAGCAGCAACGAAAGAGATGGAGTATTCACTCTTGATACTTACGAAAGCGAATATGGTCAAGGCTAGAGGTCATCATTACAATAGCTCATGTCGTAGAGAGCTCTTGCGGAAAAGAAACCCAGACGCCCCTCATAACTCGAGATGACGTTGAAGCCATCGTGCTGTCATGTAATGACAGCCGACTGGGTGCCAAGGAGCGCAGCGGTCTAGGCAAGATCAGGGTCCTGCTTGACACAAGTTCGTTCTTCTCGGCCGATATTTCCGCTCTACCGCCGGCTTCCTTGAGAACTGATCCACTGCCTTAATCTATGTCGTTGTCCGACTAGCATGGCAATGCAGATGTAATCGTCATGTTGTCTGTTACGAGGAGATACACCTGGCGACTTGCCAGCACTCGTGGCTTCGCTACAGCCTCTAATGGCGGCCTATCCGTCAAGCCAATTTCTGGAAGCATTGGCGCTGAAATCCACGGAGTGAATCTTGCAACGCTGGACAAATCTACAGCTGAAGAGATTCGAAAAGTCTGGCTGAAACACAAAGTGGTCTTCTTCCGTGACCAGCCGCTTACACAAGAGCAATTCCTGGGATTTGGAGCTCACTTCGGATCACCAGTGCCATACCCGTTCGTCAAGGGTGTTGATAGTTTCCCGGAAATCATTCAAGTTCTCAAGAAAGAAGACGAGAAGAACAACTTTGGCGGAATATGGCACTCGGACACGACATATCTGGAGGAGCCGCCAATGGCGACGATGCTGCGTGCGGATGAGTTGCCACCGTTTGGAGGAGATACGCTTTTCGCAAATCAAGTTGCGGCGTACAATGCTCTATCAGATGGACTCAAAGCCGTTCTCCAGAATCTGATCTGCGTCAACACGTCGGCAAAAGCAGATGTCACTAAGACGAGAGAGGACCGAGTCAAAGGATCCGGACAGAAGGTAGAGGACCTGGTCTCGTATCATCCAGCCGTGCGGACGCATCCTGAGACCGGCGAGAAGAGTCTCTACATGAATGTTGCACACACCGAGCGATTCGATGGGTGGACGACAGAAGAAAGTGCGCCTCTTCTGAACTATCTGCATCAACATCAAGTCCGTCCGGAGTTCACATGTCGATTCCAGTGGGGTGTGGGCAGCTTGGCTATGTGGGACAACAGAGCAGCATTGCACAACCCGGTCAATGACTATCATGGTTACCGCAGGAGCATGTACCGTATCACATTGGCGGGAGACAAGCCTGTATGATTATTGTAAAATTTAGCTAGGGCAGATCTCTGCACATAATTCGAAGCGTAGCACAAAATTCTGTGGAAACTGTATCACAGATTTCTCAGCAAACTGTTGCAAAAGATCATGATAACGCTCTTGCTGTGATCTGGTCGGATGATCGTATCCGTGGCTGATCGGCACACGTCGGTTTCGGCACAACAAGCTCCTCTTTTTGTCCTTTGACCGAAACTCTCGCTGGCAACATCGAAGTCACTACTGCCTTCACGTGCAAGCGCTTCACCCATACCCATCATGTCGACAGCACGGCTGGAAAGCATCAATTCACAAGTAAGGTCCACGAGCAATGGCCTTGGAACAATGTTGGTATATGCCAGAAGTCGCATGAGACACATGAACTAACAATTGACAGAAAACAACAACATCCAGACGATGTCGTGATCACACTGGCCATCCGAACACCCTTGTGCAAGTCCAAACGTGGAGGTCTCAAGGACACTCTGCTAGATGATCTGGTCTTCAAAACGCTAGAGCAAGTCATCGTGCAGAGCAAGTTAGATCCAAGCCAGGTCAACGACATCTGCCTGGGAAACGTCAGAGATGCAAAAGCCTCTTATTATGTCCGCGCAGCGGCACTTGCCGCAGGCTTTCCACCCACGACATGTGCTTCGCATGCATCTCGTTTCTGCTCATCGGGTTTGACGGCTACTCAGCATGTCGCGAATGAGATCATCACGGGTACCATCGACATTGGAGTAGCCATCGGGGCTGAAGCTCTATCTACCGAATATACTCGCCTGGATCGAGACTTCGTTGAACCGATTATGTCCGGAAGTCAACATGCGGCAGATTGCATGATGCCAATGGGAGGAACTGCTGAGATCGTTGCTCAAGAGTTCAACGTAACCCGCGAACAGCAAGATCATTACGCTGCCGAGTCCTATCATCGCGCAGAACAAGCACAGAAGGATGGATGGTTCGATGATGAGATCGTGCCTATCAAGGTCACGTTGAATGGGAAACAGGAGACAATTTCTAAAGATGATTGTCTTCGATCTGGCGTCACGCCTGAGAAGCTCTCTAAACTCCCGCCATCATTTCCTGATTATGGCCCCACTACTCATGCAGGCAATGCGAGCCAGATTACAGATGGAGCAGCTGCTATAATCTTGATGAAACGCTCGAAGGCTCTCGAACTAGGCCAACCAATTCTAGCAAAGTAAGTTTAACGACATTCTGTCTTTTTGAGAAGCGTATGCCTAACGCACACCCACCAGATACATCGGAACAAGTCTGGCCGGTCTGCCACCTCGTATCATGGGTATTGGACCAACCTACGCAATTCCAAAGCTGCTAGACCGCTTTGGCATCTCGCTCGACGACGTTGATATATTGGAGATCAACGAGGCATTCGCTTCTATGGCAGTCTACTGCCGCGATCAATTGAAACTCGACTGGAGTAAAATGAACCCTCGTGGTGGAGCGATTGCCCTCGGACATCCATTTGGCTGCACTGGGGTGAGACAAATTGTCACAGGCCTGAGTGAATGCCGCAGAAGAAAGCAGCAGATTCTGGTGACTAGTATGTGCCTGGGTACTGGCATGGGCATGGCTGGTCTGTTCGTGAATGAGCAATGTTGATGAATTTGTAAGAGTACTATGCGTACTGTTCAAATCAATGCTGTTTAGATGAGAGAGACCGCATAACCGCGTTCCAAATCTTCAAGCATGTAAGGAAAAAAAAGTCTCAATATCAAATTCGCAACTAAATTTGTAAATGCTCCAATTCCAGCTGCAGTGTGCCTAATTTTCCTACTTCCCTAGCAAAAAAACGTCATCCCTACTTCTTCTCCGCATCCTCCTTCATAACCCTCTCAATAGCAGCATGATACCGATCGATTCCTCCCGGCCCACTAGCAACCAACAAATCGGGAGCAATATCCACCCCCTTGGGCAAATCATACTCAATCTTCCTCCTAAACAACGTTTTCCCCTGCCCAACATTCGGTTCAAAAAAATACGAAATCGTCGTCGTCCCTTCAACACCAGGACTATCTCCTTTGCCCTCAGCATGTGCTCCAATTCCATTGACTTGTTGAAACACCCATTTATGCGGACGCATCGCAGTAATCAAAGTCCAGGTTGCGACGTAAGTGTTTTCTTTGAGGGGCACGGCTTCAGTCCATTGGTCGCCGAATTTGAGAGGGAGTTGGAGTCGGGCGTTGTTGTGCAGGCCGCCGCTGCCTTGGTATGTTCGGCCCCAGTTTGCGGGGTTGGAGACGAAGTCGTAGATTTCTTCTGCGGGGCGGGAGAAGACGGTTTCGGATTCGATTGTTATGCGGCCCATGATTGATTTGTGGTATTTCGTCTTGGTCAATAATCTGATTACAGCTTGGAGTCTGATTGTCGTGTGATGTTGTTCACAATAGCATGTGAACATTAGCTATAAGCTCTTGGTTGCACAACGTCATCTTGCCGGAGGACGCGGCCGATGGGTGCGGACTTGGTTTTCCGATTGGGCCTTCTCCTTATTTCCGCTCAGCCTCTGCACAGTTCAACGGCCGTGCAGCCTCGTTGCCTCCATGTCTTGACTCTAGAGCGTTGACATAGACTGTCAAGGTCTTCGTCACATGTCACAAGGATTGAGATATTCATTGCAGTCATCATTTCTGTATCACATGGAGGTGAAGTGGTCTGAACTAAGTCAGAATCGACCTTTGAGCGTTATTGTAATATTGCAATCAAACCCGGTGGGCGCTGTTATCATTCTGTTGATATTATACCAAAACCATCTTATTCTCACTCATCAATCTCTTTCTTCTCCACATCTGCCACCTTTTGCTTCGCCCCGAGTCGTCGAATAACATCATGCGAGAGCCTGTCATCGATATTCGTGGTGAAGAACGAGGCAATAACCGCCATCAGACCGAAAGCGAGAGTTGCGAGCCAAACGATCTTGAATGCCTTCGCGTATGCTCCTCTCAAAGCTGCAGCTCCAGCTCCAATAGCTGCAGGAGTTACGCCAGGAATCTGTTGGAGAGCTGCTGTGTTGCCCGTAGACAATGCCGTTAGGAAAGCCTCCAAAGATGTCACCGGAAGGCCAGCAGCGACCACTGCAGGAACGACATCGCTCGCCGTGTATTCGGTCAGCTTGTTCATGAGAACAGAAGAGTAGATGGCGGCTGTAATACCGTTAGTCATCAAGTTCATGCTCAATCCTCGAAAGTGAGTACTTACTAGCAAGCACCCCAGCCGCAGCTCGAATACTGCCAAACACACCAGCAGCAGTTCCAATTTCCGATTGATCGTCAATAACAATCGTAACAACCGTGCTCACAATAACCTCCAAAAGGCCAACCATCAGGCCGCCACAGACAGCAAGTGCAGAGCCCGCAGCCTTGCTATCCGTAGCGCCAGCAAGTCCGGCGACGAATGCACAGAGCCCCACGGCACTGAAAACGAGCTTGAGTCTCATTTGGCCTCCGGGGACAGCGATCCAGGATCCGATGAACTGGCCCGCACAAACTCCAGCGCCAACGCAGCTGGCCACGAGACCACCTTCGATAGGGTCAGTAGTGTATAGCGTAGCCACCATAACAGGGAATATCGCTATTATTGAGGTCAGCATCAAAATTCATCTTTCTCGTCGTAAATCAAGCACTCACTGTTTGCTGTGTAGTAAACAACTCCTCCAACTGCGGACAAGATATTCACAATCACAAAGTCCAAATTCCGGAAGAGATGCATCGGGATGAGCGGACGGCGAAGATTCATGAAGATCTCTGTTGTGAACATATCGTGGTCAGCGCCGAGGCACAGCGAAAATCCGCGGGAATGATGTAAATCAACTTACCATAGAGTACAAAAGCCACAAGTACAAAGAATCCGATAACGATTGGAGCAATCACATATGCCGAGCTCCAGGGATGTACAGTACCACCCCATGCCAAACCGAGCAAGAATAAGAAGAAACCGGCGACATATAAGAAAATGCCACCGATATCCAATTCTCTGAGTTCATCCCCGACGGTGCGGTTGCGATGTAAATTGTTGAAAGTTGGAGGATGATAGAACAGAACCCAGCAGACCGTAGAAGCAGCATTCAATCCAATCGTCAAATAGTAAATTCCTCTCCAGCCGGCGCTGGTATTGATAATCATGAGACGAGCCAAGTAAGGTCCGAGCCCAGAGAATGGAAGAGTCGCGAGGAAGATAAATCCATTGACCGCGAAACGATGGCGCATAGGAACCAGCTCACCGAGTGAATAATTAAACGAAAGCTGTCCAGCAGAACCCAAACCCAGGAAAACCGAAGCAGCAATTAAAACTTCCGTCTGCTGCGCCGTAGCTCCAATAATCGATCCGATCAAAGCCGACACCGTACATCCCGTGAAGAACCATCTCCGGCCGAAGATATCAGACAAGCGGCCCAGCAGGATGAACGATACTGCGGACAATAGAATCCAGCCAAGCGCGATCCAGATAGCGTTCGGCGATACGCCCAAGTCCCGTTCGATCAGCTGAAGTGAAGTCACAGGCATAATAAAGCCTGCAAAACTCGCACAACAAGCCAGCATGACGGCGACATAGGTTCCCATGAAATTGACCTCGCCATAGGGACTCTCCTGAGTAGTTTCAATCACATCGATATTCGTATGAGTTCTCTCCAGCTCTTCAATGTGTTTTGGCATCGTCTTGCTATCAGCTACCTTCTCGGCCATGGTTGCTAACAACGAAGTGATGCTGAGCGTTCCAGATGTCCGGAGGAATCGAAAGGTGGAGACAAGCAAATGTTAAGTGTCCCTGCAGCATTGGACCGCAACGGCTGCTTTAGCCGTGTGTGGTGGGATCAGCTCGGGGCTAGCAAGGACGCGTCGCGTGGCTTGCTGATATGTCCGGTCTTCAGGCACGTGGTCTGGGCGCACAAACACGATCCTTCCCCCGGTGACAAGGCGGAAACAAATGCTTTCTCAAGCCACAAGAGCTGCTGTACTGCGAAAGTTGAGATCTGAATTGTCGGATGTCAAGATTGGCAGCATATTCATCCCGCCCAGTCGAGCGCTAGATCCGGGGTACAGAGCCAAGTACTGCTTGGAGAGTCTTGATCAGTATCCTGGAGACAGCTAGCGTGGTTGTAGTCTGTTCATGCAAGCTTGCTACAGTAGTTCGCAATCCTTCATCGTTGAGATCGGCCGCTATTTCCGAACCACATGGCAGAATAGTAGGAGGCTCAACGAACGCACTGCTTCAGCGAGCAAGGCCTCCTGCTCGACAGCCCTTGTGGCCAGCGAGTCAGTCAGTCATGTACGAGCCTTCTTCCTCAGTACTGAGGAGTCGGTGCCGTCAGGTTGTGACCAGAAAAGACTCTTGACGACTTCCGAATAATCTTGGCGTATTCCCGTACGCAG
The DNA here is from genome assembly GCF_019650295.1 of Cercospora kikuchii. NCBI lineage: Eukaryota > Fungi > Ascomycota > Dothideomycetes > Mycosphaerellales > Mycosphaerellaceae > Cercospora > Cercospora kikuchii. Next base: position 2,268,983 of record NW_025408588.1, read on the forward strand.
AGGGTGTGTAGTATAGTCTCATCTTGCTTGCTGTTCAACGCCAGAGCCATCATCGGTTTAGGTCTAGTCGGTCGCGTTGTCGCAGATGTTGTTGTCGAAGCTGTGAGTGAGACGGAGAAGCTGAATGAGGTTGACGTTGGTCTTTGCTTGCAAATATTGACAAGTCTCCTGCTTGCTTTATTTGCCTGCTCTTGACTTGCATCTAACCTCCCATGGCACAGAATAGAGCCAACTGGGTCAATTGATCATGCGAAGCCCCCCGCCCGAATCGACTTGAAACCGATTCTGAGTACCACAGGGTGCTCGGGGCTCAGCATCCCATGAAAACAATTCGATGTCGGAGATCTTGTAGCGTAATATATTGTGTTCCATCGTTCGAAAGATCATGAAGCACTTCAACAATGCTGTCAGCAGTAATAGTTCCTTCCATTTGGTAGGCCAGAACAGCATTTCGCATCGAAGCATTTGAGAGAACGTCGACACACCATTGCCAGCAAGGACCTACCATCCAAAAAATCCTCCGAACGAAGCACTTTGTTCGCCAGGGGACAAGGACATATGCCCCTTCGCTCTGACGTGCTTCGCATGATATTCACTGCCAACCCTCATTGTAGTAAGAAAACTTGCCAGTATGAGCGAGGCCAGGAAGTGTGGAGAATTTCCTGCTCTGACAACAGAAAGGCTTTGCAATGTTCTTTCCTGTTCGCGCGCGCGCTCTTCCTCGGTGATACGCATCGAATGCTCTTCTTCGAACCAATGTGTCGAAACGACAACCAATCCAACCACAAACCACCAACTCAACTAGCAAATTCGGCAAGCCGAAAGCACTACCATCTAGCAGGTCGCGGCATCGGCCATAATTCGTACATTCATTCGGCGCGCCATCCCCACACTCGCAGGCGCGTGGCCGTGGCCGTGGCCTTCGCCTTCGGCCAAACCTCCCTCGCCGTCGGCCACCACTGTCTTTTCAGCCCCAGATACTAGTCCCATCATCAGGCTGTCATCAAGATACATTTTCCACTAAAACACGGGTAGATCTGGTTGGTAGGCTCGGCGTCCTTTGGGCAGATCAGTCACTAGTTAGCTCACTAGTACGATGCCGTAGACTTTCCTTCCAAGTTCGGCTGTTGCATAGCGGGAATCTTGTGATCCTGGCAATCTGGAAGAATGGAAAATTGACTTAGCGTTGCAATGGTCGTCGAAGTTTAGCAAGATTCGACGCTAATCGAAAGTATGTGCATCGCGCTTGCGCTTTCGTGGAAGTTGTGTTAGATTGTTGGCAGTATTTGAATTGCTATAGCAAGCCTGCAGGCAGGATCAGCTGAGGTGAGTAGGGCAATGGTCGTCAATGAACGATGAGCTAGACTGTTAGCAGGAGATCGTATTCATGCAGAGATGACCGGAGGTGACAGGCAATGATGATTGCTGTAGCTGGCAGGCTGGAAGATCGTGTGCGGTGCTGCTGTAGACTCTTGAAGTCCCGCATTCGTGTCAAGTGTATCTATCACTTTCATCAATGCGTTCCTCCAAGTTCATCGCTGTCTGTCGCGCGTGTTCTCAGATTTCCAGACTGATACTCCATGCCACGAAACCGCAACCACGAGCGTGGCGTTCGCGAGGCAGCAGATTTCATTCGAATCCGCCATCGGCAACTTCGACCACGTTCTCCTCACAAGCTTCTGCTTCTTCGATACGGAATCGATCCTTTCAAAGCATATCTCGCGAGACACGTTTCTGCCCAGGCAGCTGAGATCGCGGAGCACGATTTTGCCATCCGCGAAAGTTGCCGTGCGCCACAAGCTTCCCTGCTGGGACGGGACAGCACACATCGCATGCACCAGAGATGCGCGGTACCTCCTGTCCACATGTGCAGTACCAGCGGAGATGATGCTGGCAAGGATGCGCTTCGGGCCTGGTGCATCAAACGGTGACGGTCTCGCATGTCTGACCTCGAAAAGATGCAATGTGGTTGGTTTGAATTTCGAAGGAGGACTAGTCGCAAGCCACACCTTCGTGAAACGTTGGTACCAAGCCTCTGCCACAGCACATCTAAATCTATGATGGAGCTTGTGTTGGAGTGGTTGTTTTTGGAGCATCGCCCAGTCTGGATAGCATCGCGCAAGGCGTTGACTGGATCATGATCTTGCCACGTTGTGTTTCTCAGCTCTTCGACTCGTCGATGGGTGTGATCGCGGGAGAGGGAGGCCGCAAACTTTCATCTCCTGGCTTACCTTCAACGACCTCCACTTCCAATGAAAGGTGCGAGCATCGAGGCTGCAAAGGGGGCACTTTCTGTTGCAGGTCGCCACCGACATCCATGGAATGGCCTCGAGGACTGTAGTCGACGCCTCGACGGTGTCCCTGACTACACCGCTGGCCTCCCCCGCGATGTGACAATAGGCGCATATCGAAGACTGATTGAAATTGTCCACGTCACGGCTTCCTTGCGTCCTAATTTGCTAACGGCACGAAGTCGAGGCCTTCAGTCGGAAGAGCAAACATAGCTCATCAGACTCAAGGTTCGAAGTCTATGGCCTGTGAAAGTGACATGGTCAGCATTGCAGCCACTCTGCGCCACTTGTACCCTTGACGAAAATCACTTTCAAAGGCTCCGGAAGTGATGGGATGGGGCCGCTTGCAGTTTGATGCACTGTGTCAGTCATTTGGACCCTTGAGGCGTGAGCGAGAATTGTAGACTCTGACCAAGTGTCTCAAAACAGGCTGCTGAAAGCTAGGGAATCTGTCCCAATTGAGCCTGCACACCTGAAGAAGGTTGTGACTCGTCCTGCAGAATCCTGCTCAAAAGTCTGCATTTGACTCGTGAATATGCCGAGTTCTAAGATGCTTCAGATACCCCTTGACACATGTCGACCCAGCGAGATGGGATTCGCGGAGGTATGCCCGCTCATGATCATGCCAACAAGAGTCGTGAGGCTCGAGTTTGCGAGCAGATAGGCATGCCCGCCGCATGTTCGCATGGGTATGCGTGCTGGACGCGAAGTAGGGTTATCTCAGAGGCTCCCATGTTGAAACCTAGATCGCTGTCGGTGATGTCCAGGCAAGTGCTGGATCGACTAGTCCGACGTCGTCTTTATGCCCATTGATCTTCATGGTGGTCGGTCTGTTCTTGGATCGCAAGGACTGTCGATCTTCGCGACCTGACTTTCCCTTTCAAGCCAGGCGACTGCGCATACGGAAAGAACGCTCAAGGCTCGTGAGATAGAAACAATTCATGCTGTTCGGCGATAAAACACTCGGAAAGAGGTGTCATGCAATGCAGTTTCGCCATGCTCAGGCCTTCGCTACGGACGGTCCAGAACGTTGGACGGCGCAGGCCTGTTGCCGGACAATCGCAAAGCCCGCAGTCATGTACCATGGCAGAGCTGTCGTTGAGGGTAATCGCAGCATGCATTGATCGCATATGCTGATGTTGATCCTTCGCGCATTGGCGCGAGGTGTATCTTTTGGGATAAATGGACGTCCATCGCACGCACACTAGTGGCTTTCGGTCTGCACGCGTCCATAAATGGTATTGTCTCCGTGATTCTCCCCTTGCTCGGTGCCGGATGCTCTCGCAGGAGAGTTTCGCAATCAACAGGCAAGGATATTGATTTCCAGTATGCTTAAATTGAGCGTTTGAGCGCTTTTGTTCCGGACAGGTTCGCTCGCTGGAGGCGATCCATGGGTAAGCCTAGACAATGGACTGCTGCGAAACAACATTCGAACACTCGGGTCGCGGCATCAGGTCTCACGTGGCATGAAAGGACAGCCAGCAGAATGCGACTGCTCGAGAAAGCCGGTCGTCCTGTCGCTCACTGCCGTGATGGTACGTGTGCACGCGCGGAACATATTTTACGCTCTCCGCTTGCGGGTAGTCCCAAGGATCCGCGTCTGGCAGATCTTCGGCAGGCCGAACGATTCCAGCAATATCCTGGCGCTCGTGTCGATCACGCAGCGCGGATCTCGACTCCCGAAAACCGCTCCACACGCAGGGATGATTCCGCGTGCGGCTTTGTTAGGGTTTGAACTCTGCTTCTGACTTCAAGAAGGGTGCGTTGCTGTGGCATAGGCATGGTTTCGCGACTTACAGCAAGCCACAGGAAGATAGCGAGCCCTTGCAGGTACCGGCGAGCCTGACGCGGGGCAGAGTGACTTGTTACGGCAATGGTCTTCAAGTCGATGTCGCCTGCAGCTGTGCGACTCATGCAAACACGCTTTGAAGTCGATGTCGGGCCTGTGGTTGGCTCAGGGAATGCCGGCGGCCGTGCTGTCGGGTCGATACCGAGGCTTCATTTCGATGCATGTCTGCTGTCTCGCATGTCGCATGGACACAAACGAGCATGCTGGCAGCCCGCATACGAGCAAGTCGAGCAGAAGGTGCTCGTTTGCTGATGACGAAGAATGAACTTGATACTGCTTGTCGCCCAGCATACCCTAGAACACATTATGTCATCCGCCATGTCGCGTACTGACTTTAGCTCCTGCATCACGGTGTCCGGCAGCCGACGCTAACAAGTGCCAGAACGTGACGCCATCTGGTTCTCGTGTTCGCAGCGCTGATTGGCCGGATTTTGGCTGTCTCAGCCGGGACGAGAATTGGTCGAGCCAGAAGGAACGACCACGATATCTCCTACGTTCAGCCATGGCGGAAGAAGGCAGCGTGCCGCGAGATTGCCAGCGATGATGGAAGGGATCCATCACGCCGCCTGGGCTGCATTTTCGACGTTGAGCACCACAAATGCATGCAGGGATGCCGTATGGTTCAGCGTGGTGTTTCCCGGTGTTCTTTGCTCGTTCCATGGCCACACGACGAGGCACTAGCTCGCTCTTGTCAGCCACACGCCGCGCGCGAAATATGATATTTCGCGGAAGGGCGATGTGATAGGTCGTTGGGGGCCGAATGTAGCAGATGGGGGTCAAAATAGAAGATTGGGCTGTGGGCGCTTGTCGCGCTGCAGGTGAAATCTTGTGACCCTCTTTGGCGGCCAACGCTACCGCTTCGCTTGGCCGGCTTCCCGACGGATGCCGAAGTGTGTGGCGCTAGGCATGGAGTTGTGGCATGGATGCGGCGAAGCGAGTCACATCGGCGCTGCTGGACGCGGAAGGGGTGATGCGGGAGGTGCGCGTGGAGGTTTTGGATGGATTCCTCGTTCGATAGTGCAGAAGGCAATATGCCGAGCTGGGGCTGCCGGTGGTTGGAGTGGAGCGCGGCTGGCAAGCATATTGACTTGGCAGCAGCGCCGCTACGGGAGCGCTATGCTTCGGAGGGCCCTGAGCGCGAGACTGGCAACGGGAACGATCTGCTGTGGTCGACCGGCCAGGGGAGCGTGTGCAGGCTTTGGCAGCGCAGGCGGATGTTTCGAAGTGCGGACTGCCGCTGATTGGGCGGGCGTCGATGCCACGCCGTGGTGCTGCGCGGAGTGGCGTTTGGCGTTTGCGTTTCGGACGTGGAGTCCATGCTGCTGCCACTCTCAACACTGCTGAGTCTGCTGGATGCTGGAGCTGGGGGGGGGGGGCTGTCATCCATCGCTCGTAACGGCACAGGGAGGGCGCTGATGGGCTGACGACGAGAACAGCACAGATCAGCATGTCGATTCGCCTCCCAAAGCTTGCGCGCGGCGGATGAGGTGTGCTGCATCTCGCGCACACACGCACGCGGCTCCGCCCCGATCAGCGCTCGCCGGGCAGGGTTGCGCCAGGCTGGCTCTAGTCGGCGCGCGCTGCCGTCGCCTAACGCCCACCACACGCCCCCAGCAGCAGCGACAGCCTGTGTACGCGCCGCAGGATCACGCGCGGGAAGCGTCCTCCTCTGCTGCTGGGCTGTACTGCTGCTCCACTTCGTCATCATCGATCTCGCGCTGCGGCGTGCACGCGCCTGATCCAGGATGCCGCCGGGCGAGCCAGCAGCAACCCAGCGGCCTGCCGACGCAGCGGATGCTCGACAACTGTATTTCGGCTGTGGCTGTACGTCTGCTGCATCGTCGAGGCCCATAACGTCGGCCCTGCCTGGCCACGCTGATTGATGGACTCCCCCCCGCTCGCTACTGGACTCGCTCCCAGTCACAGACACGGCGATCCACGCGGCGCCCTTCTTCATTGATTCATCACTCGCTGCTGCCCGCTGCACTGCACTGCACCTTCCCCCGGCACCTGACGCTGAACCTTTTCTGTATATGCCGGCAGCCAGCGAGCCTCTTGCCGCCACCACATCGCATCGCACCTCCCTTCACCTCCACGCTCACTCACTAGTCATCCATCGCCCAACCCGCCTGCCCTGCCTTGCCGTGCCCTCGTCCTTCAGCCGCGGTGCTGCCTCTGCCTCAGCCTCACCTCGCAACTCATACCTTCCTGCTCGCCGGTCTCTCCCCTCCGCTGCACTTGCCACCCCATGTCCGGACCTTCCACTCGACCTCCACCACCGCCAGGACTGTGAACGCCGGCGTGCTACAGCTGCTCCCGGACCCGTCTCACCTGCGATCCCGGCCAGCCGTGTCACCAAGACACACTCCGGTTCTGCTGCTGCTGAAAGGCTCCGCAGCCGCTCCATGAACCGCGTCTCTCCCCCATCTGGCCCATCTGCTGCACTCGTCAGCTTTCGATCGATGCGGAAGACCTTGCATCTGGCAGTTTGCATACTGGCCAATTGATCCACCATGTCTTACGGGCCAACCCAAGCTGAGCCTGCCCGGCCCTTGCCACTTCACCACGAGCGATATGGAAGCCACGCCAGCGAGCACCTGCCATATCCTCCCCCTCCTCGCCCCAATGTGGAACTGCCGCGACCTTTGGAACCAAGACCGCCCGTCTCGCAGCAGCGTTATTACGATGCACCTCAAGGCCAAAGGCGACCAGATGCCTTTCGAAGTCCCGCCTCCAGCAACCAAGAGTTCCGTCCGCAGTCTCAGAATTTGCCCCGCCTCCATGACATCTTGACTTCAACAGCGCCTCCGGCTCCAAGTCCGACCAGCTACAGTTCCAACTGGGGATCCTCGACAGCTCCAACTCCTCCGCCGAACCACCCTAATGGCGACAGCCGTTACAGCCATGGACCATGGTATACTCATGCTCCACCTCCGCCCCAGGAGCAGCCATCTTATCAACCACCGCCGGCCCGACGACTAGACATGCCCGCGTCGAATACGAGTCCCGTCTCACGACACGACAGTCATACCGGGCCAATATCTCCATATGGACCACACAGTGAATCACGAGGTTACGAGCTCGCCCAACGCGAGCGGCCACGACAGCCATCAACGAGCTCATACACCCACAATGGAGCGCCGAGTCCCTACATCCCTAACGGCTCCGAAGAGCACCACTACCGCAATGGTGCCGTGCACATCAACCGGCCAGGAAGCAGTAACTACGGCCCTGCAGGACCGGAGTGCTCCAAGAAGTATCTCGGCATTCGAGAACTCCCCGGCGAAGGTACATTCCACTTGTATGAAGGAGGTCTCCGCATACCGACGCACGTTGATGGCGAGCAAGTGAACCCTGCCTGGGGACTGACAAAAGCGAACAAGCCACGAAAGCGGCTAGCCATGGCCTGCTTGGACTGTAGAGAGAAGAAGATCAAGTGCGAACCAGGAGCTGCGAGCTGCTTGCAATGCGAGAAGGCGAAGCGGCCTTGTCGAAAGTAAGTCTGACAAATTTGGACGGAAGACTGTCTGCTGATCATTTGCAGAGCTCCATCACATCAGTCACAACCCGATGCATCCTCGCCTTCGATCTGGCCTACGAACACGGCATCTCCGCCTGGGAAGAGTGTCTCAGGATTCAGCCCTCTGAATAGACAAGACCCCGAACAAGGAGCCATTTCAAAACGGAGGCCGCTGGAAGACCACTCCCATTCTGGAGTGCCGGCCAAGAAGCATCGGTCCATGTCACCAGTATACAGCGCAAACGGCGGCTTTGGTGCTCCATTGGCAGCGGCACACCCGCTCACATCTCCAGCAATTCCACGATCGCCCACCACAGGTCTATCGTGCGATGTGGATCCATTCGCGGCTCATCCTGAAGCCACCCTCCAGGTGTTGGATCACTTCTTCCAAGACGTGAACAATGCAACATACTGCATGTTTCCACGGCATCACTTTATGCACTGGCTGCAGTCATGTCCGCAAAAGTTCCAGAACGAAAAGCTCTTGCTCTATGCGATGCTTGCGATCGGATCGATATTTGCAGAGGACGCGCACGCCGGATTTGGCGAGCAGTGTGCACGTGTGGCTGCTGCGTCGTTGCAGGCCACGCAAGGAAGCTACACCTTACCCATCGTGCAAAGTCGTCTCCTCCTTGGTCTGTACCATTCTGCAAAGGGCACACATGCAGCAGGCTGGGACTATACCGGAGCCGGAATCGATGCTGCCATCTATCTCAGATACAACACCGAACAGGGCTGTATCGAGGCAGACGCGAGTGGCAAGACACGGAACGACTTTGGACTTTCCAATGAACAACTCGCCGAATGCAAGCGACGCACACTATGGGCGGCGTTCTTAATGGAGCGCTACCGGGGCGGCCGCTCTACGCTGATCAATCCACAAGACATTTTCCTCCGATTGCCTTGTCTTGATGACAGTTTCGAGCGTGGTCTCGAATCGGATGCGCCGTATTACGACAACGGCATCATCGACCCCGCCAAGGCGAGCCTCACACCCTCCAGTCCAATATCTCCCATGGCGTGGCTCTGTTTAATCGGAGCTATTTGGGGCGACGTTTCAAACTTCATCTACCGAGCGATGCACCGTTCACCGCAAACGTACCAACAAGAGTACGATCGATTCTACGACCACATCTCAGCCGCCCTCCAGAACTGGTATTCGAGGCTGCCAGACCAGCTTCGATTCTCCAAGGTGAACGTGGACCGCAGCATCAAGGGCTCATACGCTGGGCCGTATATCTCCATGCACATTTTGTATCATCTCGCCTGGGTGAAGATGAACAGATTTGTGAGACATGCACTGGTCCCGCAGGTGATCACAAGGAACATCCGAGCGGCGCACCACCACTCACACGAGCTGCTTCAAGTGATCAGCACGCTTCGAGCCGCGAAGTGGGACATGGCCGAGAAAGACGGTCACATCGCATCATTCTCCTTCACGACCCCTTTCGCCGGATACGCCATCCTTGCCGCGATCGACGTCGTCGGTGCAGGCGGACTGGACACACATCTCAAAGCGACTCTGGACCTGATCAGTTGCGGGCTCGAGTGCCTGCGAGAGCTCGCACGTTACTGGGACAGCGCGCGGGACCAAGACAAGGCCTGCGAGAAGCGCTACTACCAGATTCATAATGTTTTAAAACACCCTTTCACAGCACGCAGCGGTTGCTGGCTTGGGCGCGAATGGGGCGTCCATACTCCGCTGGAACAGGAGATATCCCAAGAGGATGATTGCATATACGGCGCAGACGATAGACTTTATTTTGATGCATTGAGGGATGACTCCGCAAACGGCAGGGCGCCCAGTGCGGGTCAACGTCCAGTTGGAGGCCCGTAGGTTTGTTTGGGACAACATCGACAGCAGGGTCAGGCGGTGTCGTGGTGGTGAGAACACGATCTTCGACAACGCAGGACCAACAGCACTACGACTGATGAGACTCTTGATCAGAGAAAGAGCAGAACTTTGATATACCGTTCGCGCACGCAGAGGATGCGTTTCTGAGACCTCTGTTGAGGGAATTTGTGTAAATAGTGCAGATCGGCGACTCGGCTGTGGAGTCAAGCGACAGTTGCAGGTTGCAAAAGTCAATGGCAGCAAAAACGCGAACGTTCAGTTCATGCCGTGCCCAGAGCGGCATGGGCAAAGATGGAAGGAAACCGTTGTGCTCCCCATACAGTCTCAATTTCGGCATGTCGTTGACAATCAAGCTCGGCATCCCGATCGTTGAAGGCAACGCCGGTCGCGTTCGGCCGATGCCACCCGAGAGCTTCGTAGCCACGCAGCCACCCACAGGTATTGTTGTGTGATTTGGCTGTGCGCATGCCGCGTGCCGATGTCAACCACATGCACTTTTTGTGCATGGCTTCCAATCAGATTTCTTCTCTCTCTCTCACCGTGCTTTATTGCCCCAAGCCGGAATCCTTGCCTTGTCAACAACCAGAAGATCTGTCTCTACTGGAGCGGTCGGAGTGTCTTTGCTGTACCGAAGACGTACACACATGCGCGCATTGTTGAACGCGTTCCCCCCCACGCCTCGCGCCTAGCAGCGTTACGTGTACGAAGTGCATTCATCGATTGCGAATCATCATGCTCTACAGTCTACAGTAGTACCGACTCTTCTGCCGACGTCCAAGTTCGATGGACAGACACTCAAAGTCACGGAAAATTTGCAAAAGCCTAAAATCACATACAACGAACATGAGTCGTTGGCACAAACACGGCAGAGAGAAAATCGTTGAGAGGAGAGTTTTTGCTAGTCTAATGGTGGACTTCGGCATGTGCGATGAGAGAGAGAGAGAGAGAGAGAAAAACGCCAACGCTACTGTGGACGTAACTTTTTGCCAACAAATACAGTAGTGCCTTGACTTTTTTTCCGTTGCCGAAAGGGCACATACAGGTACTTGTGTATGTATGCGCCCATATGCAGCCTATGCGATCAAACAACCACATCGGCGCTCGGCGCAACTAAAGCTGATGAGTGATGCGGGCACAGGTACGAAGGAAAAGATACATGCGAGATGCAAATGCACATGCAGCGCTCCGGCGTTGTTTGCCGTCGCCCCGCGCGCGAGCGAGCAGTGATCGGCAATTGAAGTTGCAGATGGGGGAAGCAAGGGAAAGGCAAGGTGAGATGTAAGATTTTGAAGAGGACAGCCAGTGCAAGCTCGTGTGCACGCACGCGCGAAAAGTGATCGATCTCTTCTTCGTCAGGATCGTGGAAGTAGAGTACTCTGCATGAGATTGCAGGCAGCTTGTAGCGACCAGGGCAGGGAGTCAAGGAAGAGGACTGCATGTGGTTGCCCAAAGTGATGTATGAATGCGAGTGCGAAATGTAGGCGAGGTGATTGATTGGGAATCTGATGCCTGCAAGTGTTTTGCACAACACACCAGCACCAGAGCACAAGCCTGCGACTTTCCGCTTCGCCAAACTGCAGCCGGCGTCGATCCTGCGACCAGGGGTGATGGGCGCTTCCTTGCTCGAGAATACAGAAGCCGCCCACAGCGGTACTTGTCCGCCTTTACGGTACCGATGTGGGTTCCGCCCGCCGCGTCTTCTCTTGGCAATGAACAGAAGAGCATGCACATGGTCCGAGTACATTTTCGCTGCCGAACTGACGCACAGGCTTGTGCAGGGGATTGTAATTCTCTTGGTCCTTTCTTGATTAGTATGGTACGGCACAGTAGCAGGATACCCATATCCGCACCCAAAACTCCACCCCACGCCCGCTCCACTCTGCACGTAGGTCGCGCGCATGCATGCATGCTGGTGGGAAATCCGCGGTGCCGTGCTTTTAAACCGAGACATTTCTATGCAACAACCCGGCAGAAGGAGATCCGTCCAGCATATGTCGCTAGCGAGATGCCGAAACGCGCGAGATCTCTGGCCGCCTGACGCTATGAGCGTTGGTTGCAGGGCCGGACTTGCAGCTGGTCGAAGTCTTCTGCCAAGATGATCTAGTCTGGTTCGAGGCCTTTTGGTCAGGAACAAAAGACACTGACACGTCGTAATCGTGCAATCACATCCTGAATCCCACGCACAGGAAATCACTGCAGCCGCGTAGTGGACCGGTAGTGTTACGGCGGTGCAGTGCGTTAGATGCGTTGACGGAACCACGCGAGTGCTCCGGTGGTCTCGTCGGATGAACCTCCGGTTTTACGGACAATGAGCCGTTATCGAGATGCTGTCGACGTTCCTTCCCATCTTCTTCAGGCCGAACAGGCCCTGTCGTCGTCGCCTCACCTTTCATCATGGAAGCGATTTTGCAAGGGTTCGGAGTCCTCGCTCCCACGCTCGTCATCTCGATGCGATGCCATCTCGCGATAAGCAGGATTGTTCAGATGATCTTGTTTACCCTTCTTCTCCACAATATCGAGATATGCGAATTCTCGCCTCGCCAGCTGGACATTGACTCTGGCAGCATTGTAGGATGCTTCATCACTTGGCATGGCCACTGCCAAGTTCGTGTTCTCCGTCAGGCGCGTGATGAAGAACATGAACGCGCCGGTCTTGATCTGCATCTCCGCGAACGAGACTTCGGAAGGCATCATCCCCGTATGCTTGGACATGGAATGTTTGTGCGTTTTCAAGATGCTGCTGATCCGTTCGAAGCGGTCCGTGTAGGGATTGTTCGCCTCGCTACCGCGAGTGATGTGCGTCACCACTAGACATGTGGTGCGCTCGTAGAGGATCATTTCCCGGGCGTCAAGAAGCTCCGCGAGCTTTTCCAGCATTCCTTCGATGACAGTTGCATTTGGCACTAGGAAGTAGATGACCTGTGTCCATGCCCGATAGAGACTTTGGTCCCATATGGAGCTTTGGCAAATATCGACTTGCTTGCCGGTGAAACCCTCGTCCTCGCATGTGGCGCGGATGTCTTTCACTTTCTGGGCATACAGGGCTGCTTTCTGGTCCGAAGGAATCAGGTCCATCTTGTGCACGAGGACAAAGATCTTGCTGTTCGGACTAAACTCCTGCAAGGCCCTGATCGTGTTGGCGAAACTCAGCATGTCCGGAGCAGCTTCCCTCGATGCGATATCGAAGACGAAGATCAGTACAGCAACCGATGTGAAAACATGAGATCGTTGATTGGTCAAGTAGGATTCGACAAAGGAGTCTTGACTGTGGGCGCAAGTGTCAGTTCACCTACCATGGCCCATGAACGCTCCGGGCGAATTTGCTCACCCGCCACAATCCCAGAGGTTCAACATGAGATTTCCCATGAACTTGATGTTACTGTGCTCCACGTCTACTGTCGCTCCGAGCCTTCTGACGTCCTTTGCAACGTAATTCTGGAAGATGATGGAGCGCATGGAGGACTTGCCAGCGCCCGACCTGCCCATCAGCAGGACTTTGCGCTGTTTGTGGCGCTTGCTGCGCTCCGCGGTGCTCATGATGGGCGTTCCTTGTCAGTAGAGCCCGAATTGCACAAGTGTTGTTGTCGCGCGGGCGGAAATCTGGTTAGCTGGATATTGGTGAAGTGGACGGCGGTTGCGCTGGGCAGCCGACGACGAACTGGGAAGTCATGGCTTGGCAGCGTCACTCTTTCCTCCACGACTTGCACTTTGCCTACGTTCTCCTCGCACTCGTCGAGCATTGTATCTTCAACCATTCTACAGAGTGCATTTCGACTCTGCCAGCATATGCTTAGAAATTCCGTCAATGTCACGAACTTCCGACTTATGCGTTGTCCGACAGCTGGCCAAGCATTCCCAATAACTATCGCATCGCCCAAGCGGCGTCTATTGCCAATAGAACTTCGAAGACCGCGGACTAGAGCGCTGGTAGCCATCGACACGGTTTGTTGGGTGGGCATTGTTGTTCGACGGCGTTATATTCTCCTACTAATGCGCAGTCTATGCGGGCGGCCATTACACATGCACATCGACAGCGTACATGACGGACATTTGTCACCTTCGAAGTCAACATAGTCTTTGAAACTAGTTCCACTACAGTCTATCAAGACATTGATGGCGTCCACATGAAACTCACGCGGGCAATGTGGCATCACATGCTTATTCAGATCGAGGCGTTTTTGTTAAACTCTGAAAGAGACAGCGTCAAACTTTCCATTCGGAAAGTTTCGAGGAGCAGTTCGTCCAGATGGTGATCACCTCGGCATGCCTAAGACATTCGGCAGCCGCAGCTGCTAGTCCACGAATGGGTTATGCTCCGATAGGGTTCGAAGCGTCCGCGATCATCTACTAGCCGTACGAGCCCAGAAGCATGTTTTGGGCGGACTTTTCCTGTTCTGAAAGCCCTAACTTAGAGAGAAACTATGGAAGCTGGGAAACAAAGCTACCGTTAGCGGACTCATATATGCCGAGTCTGGTTGGTTTGCTAGTACCGACAGGTCGGTTTTGAGCTTTTTACCTGTCGGAGTTGACTCCTAGAGCTCCTCCTTGAGATTGATGCGAGCGTACACGGTCTGGCAGAGTCATTTACTCCTCTTGGCAGTGTATGATGATGATCAGATGTGAAGTATCTGGAAGTGGTCTTGCGGCAGAAAGATAGACAGCCTGCGCCACTAGAGGATAGTGCTAGATCCTTTGCAGCCAGTAGATAAGCTGGGGATACCTCTGGCTGCACGATCGCTGGGCAAGAGGCGGATTTCCGGCCACAATGGCTTGGTGTATGCCAAGTTATCGTATCGCCCGCCCTGCTGTGCTTCGGCAGCCACGAATAAAGTACCACAGCAGAAGAGACCTCGCGTTCCATGCCGATCTTGTGCATTTGCCCCATCAGTAAGACCTTCCCTCATAGTGACGCCATGATCCTGCGAGCGGGCGTAGCAGCTAGCCCTGCTCAGCATGCTATGTGCCTCTTTCTAACATATACCGTCAAAGGCGTACCTCGCGTAAGAGTAGCTCCGGATCGTGTCGCAACGCAGCGGGAAGGGGCGGCCACGAGCTAGCGACCAGAAGCCGGACAAACTTTCGCGAAAGCGAGTCGATTGCTTCTTTTGACATGTGTGCAAACTGCAAAGGCTTGTGTATGTACCTTTGTAACTGCTAACAAGGCTGTTGTTCGGTTATTCGTGATCTGCAAGACCTTGGCTTTGCGTTTCTGAGCTGGATCAGCGTGCATATGTGAGCCAGAAGGTTACCGACATCTGCCAGCTGAAGCACCACATCTGGTCTAGCTTGGTCAGTCCTTGCAATTGTTGCTGATGACTTCCTGTTTTAGGAGGTATCATTGATGCCGTATTGCTGCTACCTCTCAGCCAAGAGCGACTGCTGCGCGAGCGAGGGGCAACACTACTATTGCTGATTGACTGGTGGGCGAGCGCCATTGACCCCCAATGGGGGCCTCAGCGGGCGATAATGTTGCCATTGTTGGAGTGCCAATCTGGTGATTTTCTGCCGCGGCGTTGCGATCTTCTTGCGAGGTTGCCTGGTCGCCGAGTTGGCCTCGAGATGCGTCTTTAAATCTCTACGTCCTTTTCTGAGCGCTGGCGCAGAGCATGCAGCAAAGTGTCGTTGTCTTGCTCGAGCAATGGGCAGAGAAAGTTGCACTATCAGAGGATGAAGCGCGCGGCAGTTGGAGGAAACACGCGCTTCCGATGCGGCCGGCTTTTCCGAGCCGCTGGCGCGCTGGTGTGCTTTTCCCCAAAGACCGTTGCAGGTCAATGGAGAGAAGCATTGATTGTATCACCGCAATCAGCATATGCTCTCCTACTGATGTTCTCAAGACATACAAGAATCCGAGGTGCCATGTTGAAGCGCTCTCAATGCGCCCAGAAGAGGTGAACGAAGCACAAAAATGATGCATCTCCAGTCGTCGTCAGCCCACCTTGACGTACATATCCATGTCATCAGCCGTAGACCTCAGATACTGCCATCTCGTCACTCTCCCACCTGAACAGCATGAAAGTCATCCTCACAGGCGCAACAGGCTTCATAGGCAGCGAGATTCTCTCCCAACTAATCGCACACAACTACATCAACCACGTCTACCTCCTCACCCGCCGCCCGCATCCAGATCCAAAGTTCAGCTCCAGCAAGAAAGTCACTCAAATCCTCCACGAAGACTTCGAAGCCTACCCCGATTCCATCCTCCAGCGATTCCGAGACGAAGGCGTAGAAGCATGTATCTGGAGCTTAGGAGGACCTGTTTCAGCTTTCAAGAATATCGATGAAGCACGCAAAGTCGGCGTGAATTTTCCTGCGGCTGCCGCGGAAGCTTTTAGCAATGGCGTTGCGTATACGATGGAGCCGTATGTGGGATACCCGGAGAAACAGCCTGCGGCGGGGGATAAGAGGTTTCCGTTTCGGTTTGTGTTTATTTCTGGGTGGGGAGCGGAGCAGGATCAGTTTAAGAGGTTGTGGATGTATGGTGAAAGTCGGAAGATTAAAGGAGCTGCGGAGAAGGCTTTGTTTGATATTGCTGGGAGGGCGGAAGAGAAGGATGTTAATGTGGGTGATGGACAGGATGCTAGTGTGAATGCGAAGCATAATGCTGGGCAGAAATATAAGTGCTTTGAGGTTGTTGCTCTGCGGCCAGGTGGAGTGCTGAAAGGGGACAGTGAAGGCATGCTGAATGTGGTTACAGAAGCTGTGATACCTAGCATCGCAGTGCAACGACTTGCGAGGACGGCGATCAAGGTTGCATTTCACGGAGCCAATGGGAAGACGATACTGGAGAACAAAGACTGCTTAGGTGATGACTGGGCATTGGTGAATAGCTTCCGAATGTGAAGCACGCTTTGCCAATCTTCTCGTTACTCTTACTGTACAGTTTCTTCTGGTGCTGGCTGGCCTTTCCTCTAAGGGTCAGAGCTTTCCCCAAAGCTGGCCAACATGCTCGCAATGCTTCCTTTCCAGAGAATCCACCAAAGCAATTGCAAGAGCCTTCGCTGCACTTCTAGGCTGCAGACCAGCTTATGGTGCTACGTCAAGAAGTGACCCTATCAGTGCACAGGAGAGCACTCAAGCCAAAGGGTCAAACTCGCTCACGTCCGACTGCTCGTCGAGAGACATGCGCTTGCTCTTCGAAGGGCTGCGGCGAGCGGCGACAACACTGTCATTGCGAGACTTTGGTTCGTGATCACCAGAGCCGTTGAGTCCTCCGAGAGATGCACCGGGAGTAGCAGCCTTGACTGAAGTATAGGCAGCTTCGAGGCCGTCATCGGACTCTTCTTCCTTCGTTGCAACGTCCTCGTCCTCAGAACTGCCCGGATCGGTGTACTTGCCAGTGACTGACTTCGAGCGGCGGCTGGTCATCTGGCGCTTGGGCAAAGGGGTGCTCATGTTGAGTCCCTCCTCATCATCATCGCCGTCCTCATCGGACATCGAAGCGAAGTTGCGTTTTCTGCCGCTGGCTGGCGTCTTGAATGTGGAAGTGCGCTTGCTGGCTGGAGTGCGCTTGACGGCGGACTTTGGAGTTGAGAAGACACTGCCGACAACAGATCCGGCGCCACCACTGGCTCCCTTCATATCGCGCTTAAGCTTCGCCACATGCTCCTCGATAGCCTTCTTGGTGGGGTGGAAGGACTCATTTGCTATACAGAGGTCAGTATATGGCAGCGCGGAGTGTTCTTTGGTCATACATACGGAATGTAGCAGTCCAGCTCTCGGCTACTTCCTGGAAGTTGATCTTGACGCTGCCGATGATGAGCAGCAAAAGGTGCTGGTCGCGCTCGCTCGTCCACTTGGGTGCCATTGAGTCGGTCGTTGAGAGGAGCGCCTAGCAGAAGGGTCAGTCTGAGAAGCGAGGGCCTGCATAGGCTGCAAAGCAGGAGGCAGACCTACGTGACTCTCTGTTGGGGGTCGTGATGTTGTGGTCGAGGTTGTGAGAGTTGCAAGTTGAGCAGTGAGTGGAAGAGCAAGTTCGAAGAAGGTCGCCTGAAAAAGACACGTGAAAGTGAGGGAACTCATGCAGCTAATGCTGATGCGTCACTGCCGCTCCGTGGATTGGAAACGGCTTCACATGTGAAGACATGTCGACAAGTTGCGCGAGACATTCGAAATACAGCACAGCACTGGATTGTCTGTTGCGGCACTGGCACATCAGACCGCCGAAGCCCATTTATCTGGCTTCACGTATCTTCACGTCCTTTGACGCGCGACGCGATTGCAATTCGCGAACCATGTAAAGTATATGCGTGTGCAGGCATACAGGCAGGGATTGTGAAAGGGGATCAGTTGTATGGGACAAAGTCTCTGTTGCCTGAGTTACAACGGTTCACAGGCAGCAGCCGCGCACTGCTGAAGTTCACAACGCAGGATGCTCGATTTTAGGTCGCTCGACCAAACACACTGCATCTTGTGTAAGAGCTGGAGATTCTGGCTTGGAGCACGGAGGTTCACAGACGATGGGGAAGTGATAACAACAGCGCCTGCTGCAACCAGTAGAGTTCTCTTCGAACCCGCTTCATTTTACTATCTCATGCCAATCATGTACAATCATGGTAGTAGGTCTTTTTCGCCGTTCTCGTCGTCGAGAATTCTCTACCCCTGACCAAGTCTCATTGTGTGGAAGCTGTCCAGACGACTAAGTCAAGTAGTCGCTGTTGATGTCCTCGTCGAAGTTGCCTACGAGGTGGCCGAAACCGCCTAGGCCGTCATCGAAATCGCTGGGAGCGTCGGTGAAGCTTGCCTCAATTGCCTCCAGTTTGATGCCATTCTTACGGCCCGACGGAGTGGGTGTCTTAGCGATACGGCCGTTGGTGACATCTGTAGAACACATAATATTAGCGCAGGTCAGGATCAACGCGGACAGCAAAGACAACTCACTAGCAAGAGCATCCTTTCTTGGAGTGTTGCGTGGAGTCTTCTTGGGGCTGCTAGCAGCGGACTTGCGGGCAGGTGTTATCTCGCCACGCTCACCACTCTCAACTTCTGCCTTGAGGACTGCGGCTTCCTTCTTGATCTTGCGGAAGCGGTTCTCGATGGTGTCTAGAACAATTTTCAGTAAATAGCTGATTAGTGCGACTGGGACTGGGGTACCGTAAGTGGTTCCGAAGTGAAGCGCGACTTGCTTGTAGTCAATCTGTTGTACACTTAGTAGACCGTACGCATAGTTAAGCATGACTTGATCGCAACAAACCTTGACACCAGTAGCAATGATAGCGGCGACGACGCGCTGCCAAGTCTCCTGGCTGTCCCAGTTGACTGTGGACTTGCCCATGTTGGCGCGTTATGCGGTGGCTGCCTGGTGGTGAAGCGCTGTGTGAAGTTGTGATGTTGATGTTAGAAAGGAGGGTTCACGAGGAAGACTTTGAAGTCAAGTAGGGTCCAAGAAGGTCATCAGCAAGTGAGTAAGTGAGGTCTTGTGAAACGTTGTGCGCGATTGTTTCGAAAGCACGTGCGTTTGCAGCTATGCAGCCAGAACAGATCTGAAGTCAGACGGAAGCAGACTGTCTTTTCACGAAAGCCGACACTGCTGCTGTGACTTTCCAGGAGCAGCCTCCAGGAACTCGAAAATGGTTTTTTAATTCGTAGATGCAATGCCTAGTTCTACAAGGCAGCTCCTTACCCTTTACTTCACATCTGAATATCGAAAGCAGTCCGCTCTCACTTCGCCGTTGGTGGGGCAACTTCCTCCGTTGGACCTGGAGTATCTGGTCGACGCGAGTTCACAGCACTTAACGCGTCCTCGTGAACCTATGTCAGCGCTCCTGGCAGAGACTAAAGTGGATGCTGGGGCTGTGAGCGAATCAATGCGAAATGGATGCGTCTTTACGCCAGCGTCCCTTGCGTCGACCCATCTCAGCAGGAAGGGCACAATGGCGACTTGAAATGAGTCACAGGCAGTCGGAAGGAGATGGTGAAGTGCACAAATCATACTGAATTGATGGGTGATGGGAGTATTGGACGAGAAGTTGCGCTGCGGAAACGGGTGAAGTCATCGGAACTGCCGAGCGCGATCTCCACCCCGTCTTCACATTCGCGTCCGGTTAACTCTTCGCGGACTCACCACGGACAACGCGTTCGCGACCCAAAAACGCGACTGAGCAACGCGCTTCGACAACAGGATGCTCACAGGCTATCTTCGAGTTCCTCCAGGATCTCCGACACGACTCTGCCACTCACAATGCGATGCCTTCCGCGCGACCCGGATCAGTGCCACCTTCCTAATCCTGTATTGCTGGGGCCTAGAGATTTCGAGCTATGATATCCCGACTTGAGATTCCCTTTCACGTTCTCTGGATGTCTTTTGCAAATTCTAGATGGTCAGAGTTAGTAGCAGCGCTTACTCAACAATGCCCGAAACATCTCAGCCAGAGTCGCGGAAGTTGATGGAGGATCTGTGCAGCCTCGAGGTGCCAGCAGTCCTGCAGGTCTCCCCGAACGCTGAACAAGTCCTCTACAGTACTACTCTTCAAAATGGACACAAGAAAGGAAGGTATGCGGTGTCGACCCTCTGGCTTGCGGACGCGGGTACAGCGGACTCTTCTCGGCAAATCACTTCTGGCGAGTTCAAAGACCACCTTCCTCGCTGGCATCCCGAAAGCAAGAGCATCGCCTTCGTATCTGACAGAGCAAAGGCTGGTGAGCAATGGGCCATCTATGTCTGGAACCTGCGGGATGGTGTTCCCTATGGTGAGCCTTACGCCATTACAGATGTGGGCAACGAACGGCAAATCGCCGCCTTTGAGTTCTCACCAGATGGCA
This sequence comes from Cercospora kikuchii, assembly GCF_019650295.1. Lineage (NCBI taxonomy): Eukaryota > Fungi > Ascomycota > Dothideomycetes > Mycosphaerellales > Mycosphaerellaceae > Cercospora > Cercospora kikuchii. Next base: position 2,289,256 of record NW_025408588.1, read on the forward strand.
AGAGCATTGCGTATCTCTGCGCCGATGCTGAGACCCCAGAGCACAAAGCTCGCAAGGATAACGGCGAAGACTGGCAGGTTTGGGGACATGAGTGGATTGATGCGCACCTGAACACGGTTGATATCGAGACCAAGAAGACTTTCCGCCACGCTGGTGAAGATGCGCGCGGAAACAAGTTCGACGACCATGTGACCGCTCTCAGCTGGGGGCGCGACAGTCTCTCGCTGGCCGTCGTGCACACGAGAACCTCCCACAACGAAGAGCCTTTCCTGACAGGCTCCCAAGTAAGCCTTATCAAGCTGTGGTCAGACGATTGTTGGTCCGCTGAGGTAAGCCACGTAATCTCCTTCCATGACATACTCGCATTCTTTGAGGCGATTCCTTTCAAGATTGCTGTTGGGTTTGCTCAAAATATACTGACTAAGCTCAGCCTGTCCTTGATCTCCCAACAGCTGTATCCAAGATCATTTGGGGCTCGGACGAGAAGTTGTACTTCGTCGGCGGCGTTCCTCTCGACAAGACCTGCGGCGGAACCGCGGTGTATTCTTTTCCAGCGCAAGCAGGCGCAGAACTTTCAAGAGTCGCTTTCGGTATCGAGGACGATGCAAAGCAGCTTGCCAGCGCCGACGGTACCCTCATCGGCTACGCAGAACGAGGCTTGCACGATGTACTCGTTATGCTGCCAGGCCGCGTCCTGCACAGCCAAGCTAAGTGTATCAAGGCGTTTGATGCCAGCTTCAGAGATGATGGCGAGGAACTGGTTCTGGCGCTTGCTACCTCGGACATCAATACACCCAATGAAGTATACTCGACTTCGCCAACAAAGACTGAGATGATACGCTTGTCAAATCATGGGAAATCGTTCAGAGACCGCAGTTTCGGCTCCTACAACCCATTTTCATGCTCATCGTTGGACAAGGAGGTTGATCTCGATGGCGTCTTCTTGACTCCAAGCTGGAGCTTACCAGCAGCTCCCCAACCTACCGTGGTCCTGATTCATGGAGGTCCAACAATGCGCAACTCCAACGAGTTCGATACGTACTTGTTCTACTGGACACCTTTTTTATTGCACCATGGCTACTCGGTCCTGCTCACGAACTATCGAGGAAGCACTGGGAAGGGGGAGAAGTTCGCCTCTTACAGCCTTAAGGGTGTAGGACGATACGATTGGGAGGACGTTGTAACGATCACGAACCATGCTATCAACCTCAAATACGCCGACCAAGACCGCCTGCTGGTCGGCGGCATTTCACAAGGCGGGTTTCTCACGTATCTCTGTGCCACCCGAAATGGATCATTATTCCCCTGGAAGTTTCGCGCAGCTGTTCCACTGAATGGCATTACAGACGCAGACACTATGTCTCTGACTTCTGATCTCGGTGCATCGATCGAGACGGAACTAGATATTGCTGGATCGCCATGGACGCAGTCGAAAAATGATACGCGCAACCGACAAGCCAGTGCTATCTGGGAAGTTGGCGAAGCAATGCGAAAATCTAAAGCAGAGAAAGTCATGATCCTCCCTCCAATGCTCATCATGCAAAGTGAAAAAGACGAGCGCTGCCCGATCGAGCAAGGAGTGGGAATGCGCCGGGCTCTGAGCCATTACGGTCTGCCCTTTGAGTTTGTTGTTTATCCGCGACAACCCCACTTGCTGATAGAGCAGAAGTTCTGGATTGATATGGCGGAGAGACTCGTGCGATGGTGTGAGCTGCATATTGGTCCGCTCGCGAAGTCAGCAAGCCAAGCTGGCTGACAAACCCTCCCATCCCGCAGCCACAATCCTGCATCCTTCGCCACACATTAGCAATCGCACAAACCCAGCGGCATATACCGAGCAGGCTGTCTCGACGCGGAGCAGAACTATGTCCGATAGACTACGCTCGCAAAGCAATGTTTTGTCATGAGGTGTTCGCGACTGTTCGTGTCGTCATGGTTCGCGATTCTAAATCCGCTGAAGCTGAGACCTATGCTCAGGACACTAGTTTCAACGACTCAAGTTATCGACGCCCCATGCTGACAAAGTACGTGGGAAGAAGAGTCACCACCCGCAGACCCTGCTTCTGCATGGGCATGATTGGCTTGACCAACAAGCAGCCGCTTCTGATTTCAAAGATGGCGCCTTTCCGCCCGATAATGTGCGGCACCCGAAGCTCAAGCTCTGTCTGGTGCAAAGCTTAGACAATTTTACAACGGGTGTCCGGCCATGTCCTATAGTCGCCGCCGGTGATACCACTGAAATATTGCTCACGCCCGCTCTCCTGGCGTTCGCTGACACAAAGATCAGAGGCAAGAAGTCGGAACTATCGCGAGATTCTACTCTGGAATTCACGAAACGATTGAGAGCTCTGTCGCTGGAATGGACTTGATTCGAGATGCGCCCATTGGCCAGTTGTTGCGCTGGCTCACCAATAATCGAGTACTACAGTATCCCGAGGAGAAGCCCGGCTTTCAATGCCCAGCAAGCTATACTCAGCGAGAAGGGGTTGCAGAGAAATCTCATGCCGAGTCTGTTTCGCGCACCTGGAACAGTCAATCAGCGGCCCCAGATCGCGGGATCGACGCAACGGACATCGAAAAGCAAGACCTGGAACCCATAGAGGAAGGTGCCCGTGATGAATCCCCCAGGATTTCGGGCATTGATCGTCCGACTCTGCAATCCATGCCGACAGCTCGATCAGATCTCGAGCGTGCCTTGACTACCGAGAACTTGGAGAAGCTGGAGACGACAAAGAGTCACATGGAGCGAGTTGGCACGCGCGCCACCCTGCAGCAGATCCGTACACAAGCAGAACTCGAAGCTGCCTTTACTGCATCCACCATTGCGAAAGAGCCCAGTCGTGCGATAGTGCCACAGCGAACAAGCAATGGAGACATTCTGGTAGACTGGTACACTGAAGGGGATCCAGAGAACCCTCAGAATTGGTCAAGTGGCAGGAAGCTCGTCGCTTCATCTATGATATACGTTTACACCATGGCAGTATACATGGGATCTTCGATCATCACCTCCTCGACTGAAGGCATCATGGAAGAGTTTCACGTCGGGCCAACAGCCGCCAGCTTGACTCTTGCACTTTACACGCTTGCTTACGGCATCGGACCACTTCTCTTCTCTCCACTGAGCGAAATACCAAGCATCGGCAGAAACCCGCCTTACATGATCACAATGGCAATTTTTGTCATTCTGTGCGTGCCTGCAGCTCTTGTGCAAAACTTCGCCGGACTGCTTGTGCTTCGTTTCCTGCAGGGCTTCTTTGGATCACCCTGCCTTGCCACTGGTGGAGCGAGTTTGCAGGACATGTACAGTCTGATCAAGCTGCCCTATGTGCTCTGCATATGGGCATTTGCTGCCACTTGCGGCCCAGCGCTGGGCCCGCTGATCTCAGGATTCTCAGTAGCAGCTGAGGACTGGCGATGGTCTCTTTGGGAGATGCTTTGGCTTAGTGGGCCAGTGTTCATTGGCATGCTCTTCTTCCTGCCCGAAACTTCTACAGCCAATCTCTTGCTGCGGCGAGCACAGAGACTGAGAAAGCTCACAGGAGACTCAAGATTGAAAGCTCAGTCTGAAATCGATCAAGCAAACTTGAAGCCAAGAGACATTGCTTTCGAAGCTCTGGTCAGGCCACTACAACTTATGGTTATGGATCCTGCAATCGCTTTCACGGCAGTCTATGTGGCGCTGTGCTACGGGATCTACTACTCTTTCTTTGAGGCATTCCCACTGGTTTATGTCGCGATGTACGGCTTTAATCTCGGCGAGCTTGGATTGACATTCCTCTCCATCACGGTCGGCGTGATACTGGCCATTGCAGCATTCTACGCATATCTCTACTACATACTGGAGCCGGAGATTCGCAAATATGGCTTAGGTGCGCCTGAACGACGTTTGATCCCAGCTCTGTTCGCTTCATTCTTGTGTCCGATCGGCCTCTTCATCTTTGGTTGGACCGCCGATCCGGATATTCACTGGATTGTCAGTGTGATTGGGATCATGATTTTCACGATGGGCATCTTTGTGATCATGCAATGCATCTTCGTATACCTTCCTCTGTAAGTCACTCTTCGGCGAAGATCGATATTCCTGTTTACTAATCTCATGACAGGGTCTACCCGCAATACGCAGCATCGCTCTTCGCCGGCAACGACTTCGCCCGATCGACGCTTGCGTTCGCAGCAGTGCTATTTTCGCGCCCGATGTACCTCAACTTGAACATTGGTCCTGGCACAAGTCTTCTCGGCGGCCTCACTGCTGGGTGTATTGCTGGTGTCTTTGCCCTGTACTTCTTCGGGGCAAGACTTCGTGCCCGGAGCAGGTTTAGCGCCAAGTAAGGCGTACGTAGTGGCCGAGGCTGCAGTGTCATGGACTCAGCTCTGCAAGGACCTCGACTCTTGTTCAGACCTGACAAGCTCAATCGTCACTTGTGAACAGCAGGCTTGCGACGTTAGCGCTGGGCTTGGTGTGGCTTGGCTTTGGGCATAGCTTTTGGGGCTGGCTTTTGAGTGTTCCTTGAGATCCGATGAGTGGCTTAATTCGCTGGCAAAGTGATCACTTTGCAATTTGCCAACGAAGGCATCGGTCGGCTTCTTGCTACCAGTGTCCGGCAAGCGATTCGCAAACATCAATAGGTCGGCACGCTCAATCGGTGCCGAGATCCCGATCTGCTCGCTGACGACAAGTGTCGTGGGAGCTCTGGCAAGGATGTGCTGGCTTGATGTACGAAAGTTACAGAGAGCAGAAGTCACATGAGCACAGTGTACGCACACGCCTTACAACCTCAGTTGTGGCTCAGAGGCATCAAACATCTTGGCATTCGACTACTCCACATCTTCATGCTGACATGCAGCTCCTGAAACACGATGCAAGTATCAGCTATGCTCCAGCTCTACCATAAGCATCAAGCTGCTCTCGAACATGAAACACCAAGGCCTAGACTTCGTCACGTTCAGCCTTGGTACATCTGCTGGTCAGTGGCTGTGATCAGTCGTTGACAGGCTGAGCAGAGGTTCTCCTCACTCATGGTTTCCTGGACGTAAATGCCAACACTACGAGATCGAAGTGTCTTCGCACCTTGCTGGCATCTTTACAACAGGTCTACAAGCAATGAGCCTGACAAGACGACTTGGCAATTAGCGAGAACAGGTGATACTGCCTGGACTGCAGACGCGTAGGACGTTTGTGGCTCAGGAAGAAGCCAACGCTGTACGATCGTACAGAATCACTAAAGTGGCAGTGATGGGCCAATAGACATGTATATAATGCTGAGGCAGAGTCTTTGAATTGAACATCTCACAGATCAGAAACAACATCACAGATCAAACAACCAAAGCACAATCGTCAATTCGTTACCTTTCCACTTCAAACATCGCTCAAAATGAAGGCACACTCTGTACTCGCCTTGATCACGCTCGTCGGAGGCTTGGTTCAAGCTCTTCCAAACAATATTGCCGCTCGTGATCGCGATGGCGGTATGTCCATTTCTTCAAGCATTCGGGCTGCACTGACAACGTAACAGATAAATGGCGTGACGTCGAGCGAAAGTTCAAAGATGAATACCATGAGGTTAAGGACAAGTTCCGTAATGCACTTCCGGACAAGTGGGATGACCATCGCATCAAGCTGAAAGTACGCGATGCGGATGATGGGCCAGATGGTGGCCCAGATGGCCCGGATGGTCCAGGGGGAGAATCAAAGGGTAAAGGTAAAGGCAAGGGTAAAGACAGATATGGCGAAGATGGACCAGATGGCGATGACCGCGGGGAGAGGGAGAAAGACGACGGACCGGATGGCGATGACCGCGACGAGAGAGAAAAGGACGATGGCCCAGATGGCGATCGCCCAGAAGAAGATCGCGAGGACGGCCCAGATGCTGATGGTCCTGACGCTGACGGCCCAGACAACTACGGTGATCGCCAAAACAACAATAACAGATACGACGAACATGGTCGCCCACAAAATAACAACAACTGGAACACCAACCAACCTCCTCGTCCAGAAAATGAAAGAGGAAATTGGAACCAAGGCCAAGGTCAACCTCGTCCAGAACGCTATAACAATCAAAATGGTGAGCAGCCTCCACGCCCTAACAATCCCATCGTAGGCAATCAGCTGAGCAAGCGCCAGGACAACCGCCCAGACGGCGACGATTTTGATTCTGGCGCAGCAGCCGATGGGCCCGATGGCGACGTTGATGGGCCCGATGACGGCCCTGACGGCAGCGATGACGGAGGGCCAAATGGAAACGATCGTTGGAGAAATGCCGGAGGACGAAACACTTATCCCGTGATTGGTGGTGCTTTTACACTCGCTATTGTTATGGTTGCTTTGCTGTAAAAATGAACGCGATTGCGAAATTTGTTTCGTTTGTTCTTCTGTCGCAGAGGGAAAGAGAATTTGATGAGATGAGGTGGTCGTGGTGGTGGTTGGAGAGGAAGGTTTCTGGTTGACACATGAAGCGTGACGAAAAATTGAGGGTCTTAGTTCTGGAAACATGCCAGACCCTGTTCGTGGTGTTTTGAGGGAATTGATGATGGCTCTTAATGAATTACGAATGTATGAAGGGTCTTGCGAGATCGAACAGTCGCTAAGTTGTTGCTTGTTTTGGTTTTGATGATAGTTGTGGACAAGTTCGGTAATCTTATTGCAGTTTGCACCTTAACTCTGTGAAAGAGTGAAAATCTCCATCTCTCGCACGGGCTTGACTGCGTGAGCGTTCGTCTGCTGCAAAATGAAATTGTGTCAGTGCCAGCTGTCAACCTAAAGGCCTCGTGATCGCAAGTTAACGTTCGTCGATTTTGCTTCAAGCACTAAAGGCGCCTATTAAACTCAGGTTGCCAGGATATAGAGTTGTTTCGACAAAGCCGAAGAAGATGAAGAGAGTGCCGATAGCCGTCTGCCTTGAAGCTGTGCAATCTCTGTCAGTCGCTATATAGACACGGAGAACGTGCCTCAAGTCACAAAGCACACTCCAGTTCAGTTCACACACAGCACACATTCGTTCAACGATATCCAGACAGTCTTTACATCAAAACTCACAATGAAGTTCAACTCGGTTCTCCTCGCCGTCGCTGCCGCGCTCAGTGTTGCACACGGCGCTCAGATGAACGCAGAGGCCAACGAGGTCGTTGCTCGCGCCGCAGAGGCAGAGCCACAAGGGCACGGTCCAGGCGGCAATTTCCAAGGTGGTGGCAGTGGTGGCGGCAGCTCAGGTGGCAGCTCGGGCGGCAGCAGCGGCAACAGTAACAATAACAACAGTAAGTCGTAAACGCCGGTCTCGCACAGCTGGAGCTAACGCGCAACAGAAGAGTGCGACGACGACGATGATGATGACGGACACTGCAACTCCGCAACAGGACTCTCACTCCCAGTATTCGGTAGTGTGGCTGGACTTGCGGTGGCTATGGCTGCCTTGCTGTGAGCAGTGTTGCTGGGCAATTTTCGGGAGTTGATAGGAAGTGAGGTCTGGATAATCATGGCGAGTGGTTTGTCGACTTTGATGGAGTTGCCGGTTTCGGTGGTGGGGCCGCGGACGTAAGCCTACCATAGTATCTCCATAACAAGAGTAGCCATCGTCAACTGTCGGAACAGTGAATCTTCGTGTGTCTCACTCAAACTCTCCAGGCACCAGTTTAAGATCTCTTTCACTTGGTCGGCGTGCCACAAATAAGTACCGTGTTGAGCATAGTGCATTGAGTGGAGTCCTTCAATGGCCATTAGTGTGCTTCGAGAAATATACACCCATGAGCTATTTGTGCAGTAGTGGCATCACTCCCACACGATGGAGATTGTGGTGCCAGCCAAGGCGATGCTCCCCGCAGCTGCTCCAGAGTCTGCTTGTGTCCGCTTGGGGCTTGCTCGGCGGCGTTATGCTTACTTGAGTGACGTACGCTTACTGCGGAGAGCTGTCAAGACGTGACATCGTGTTGCAAACCAGGTTTTCCATGGTTTCTGGCAGAACTCACAGAATGCCGCGCCTTCTCTTCGTGGCCTGACCAACAAATACATGCGGCCTGCATGGGTAGCAAGCGGCGATACGTGCGACGAGAGCCCATTGGGACTTCCTGGGGAGATCATCCGGATGTTCCGCTGAGGCTCGGTGATGCTGGGTGGAGCGGTGGAGTAGTAATATGTGGCTTTGCAGTCGATGCCAAGGGCTGGGCGCAGAACTTTTCAGTGGACATGTCCAGGGGTTTGTTCGGTGTTTTCGAATGAGGAAGCAACATCTGTGGATGCCTTATGTATCCCGGTTAATAATGAAACATAGTGCATAGGCACTCGTCACCTCATTTGCTGATCACGCCGATTCTTTGCGGACATTGTCAGCTCTGCCCGCAAAACATGCCCGCTTCTCTGCGCCTATGCTTGAGACCAGCATTGACCAGGTAGTAGGTCGTGGCTCTCTTGTCATGATGGCTGAGCAGGCTTGTGTATCCTGCCAGCCGCCATGGCCGCGTACAGCTCAGACCTTGCGGGTGAACAGGAGCAGCGTAGCGTAGTCTGCGAAGCCGTATTCTGGGACTTCCGGACACTCGTGCCATGTATATAACATCCGCGCCGTGCTCATCCAAACTCCCTCTACAAGTTGTCAGAACCCGGCTATATTAGGATTTTCTTCTCCAGTAAAGCATCTCATCGCCATCCGACGTGGTTATTCCAACATGCGCAACACAAACTGGACCTTCGCCTTGTTGGCTGCGGCCATCTGTGCTGTCAAAGGACAGGACCTGGACCAGAATGATATTCCACAGGAGTGCCGGTCCACCTGTCAGCCAGTAGTGGACACTGAGAACGTGCGTATGGCCGGTGCACAGTGGTATTGAAGCTTGCTAACACCTGAGCAGAGATGCGACCAGCAATTCGACGACGATGATAACAACAACAATCTCCAGCCAGGAATCCCAGCCAACCAGCAGTACCGAGACTGCGTGTGCCAGGACCAGAACGCCGCACAAGCTCTTGCTTCTTGCGTCGAGTGCGTGGCACGTTTCCCGAATTACTACCTGGATCTGGACGACAACAACAACCCTGATACCGATGATGGTCCAGATGGCGATGATCTCAATGATCCCGATGGCGATGATGGGCAAGGCCAAGGCAATAACAACAATAACAACAACAACAGGAACCAGACTGTGATCGATAATGGTATGACTTGAAGCCGTGATCCGGAGAGCGCAATCGAAGCTGAGTACTGACCATCTTCACAGACGTCGCTGAGTGGGCGCGTATTTGCGGCCTGCAAGTTCCTGGAGCCAACAACACAAGCCCGAACCCAACTGCTGGACCTACTGCCGCTGCTCCAAGAGTCACCGCCACTGGTAGCACAACCGTGGTGCAGACAGTCGATTGCGACGACCTCAATGACCCAGATGGACCAGATGGTGACGACAACCCTGATGCCAATGAGCCCCAGTGCACCAGAACCACAGTACTTCCAGTTTTCGGAACCATCACCGGCGGAAACCAAACCCCTGGACCTGCTCCAACAGGCGTCTCGACTTCATTCACCACGTCTGTTGGCACTGGCGCGAACGGTCAAACGAGCACGTTCACCACCGGTGTTGCAGTCGCGACTGGTGCCGCTGCTCTCCCAGCTGAGGCTGCGTCGTTCTTCGGAGCTGGTGCCGCCGCTCTTGTCGCAGCTTTCGCATTGTAGAAGCAGGAATTTTCCGAGAGAAATCGTTCTTGGTGTTGCGTCGGGTGGTTGAGGGGCATTTGCCACGGCAGGCTCCAGGCTACAGTGCTTGTATCGGAAGTGGATCGTAGTAATAGCGATAGCTGATGCATTATGAGCCAACGAATAACGGACATTTAATACTCGCTGAGCAATTCTGGCTTTGATTCATTGTTCCTTCTAGCGGCGTGTTCGATGCGACCAGGTAGCCATGAATAGTATGCTATCCTGGGATAGCATCTGCAGATGAGCCTGTGATACCCTGAAGGCCGCGACAGTGACTTGCGACTGGACTCCTGCGGGCCTGTGTTATTAGTGATATGTTATTAGTGATACACGGGTAGTCGAGGCACGGCACAAGCTGGCAATGTATCTTGGACACCCTCGGGCAACAAATTTGCGTAGGCGCCGGGAGAGCCATCGTGTACAGGTGAGGCCTGCGAGCAGCACAAGAGCGAAAGCCTTTGTTTACGTTTTGCTGTAGCTTCGGACTGGAAATTGATAGTGGACTGACACGTCGCGTGTTGGATCTGTTCACCAAGATTTGCCGATGACTTGACACGTCGCCCACGACTTTTCCGCATCACGCAGCGGAGCAGCGCTCGAAGCGCAGTGAGCCTGCCATAAGCACGCGTCGAATCGCGTCGTATCGTCTGGCATCGTGTATGCGGCCATGTGTGTCGTCGTTGGGTTTGACGACGAAGCGACAGCCATGGCAAACGGCAAAGAGCCACGCCGTGCGACACGTGGAACGTGATATTCGTCGGAAGCAGTTTGTAAGCGGAAAGATCGGGGCTCACGGCAAAAGCGCGTATCGTAGAGATGAATGGAGGATAGCGCAGCTCAAAGAGTTGTATCGTGAGAGTTATCCTCTCTCTTCGCCTGTTCCACGAATGAGAAGTCGCTCCCCACAGAATTCCCGGCTCGCCCTCGGCCAACGCGGGCTGTATAGTGACCTCGGTCAACTTAACCACTGCGTTCTGAGCCAGCCTAGGCGCAGAGCATCCTCGCATTAGCATTGAAAGAGTGTAAGGGACCTCTCAGATCGTCGCTGATTCTTTCGTTTTCCTCCTTCATCAGAGGATCTTTGATCTCACCTATTTACAGCCTGACCCTCTCCAGCATTCCTCATCTGGAGCTCCATCTCTTTCACATCCAGAAGTTCATAGACCTCAGCCATTATGTCTGTCCCATACAAGATTGAGGCCAGCGAGGAGCTGCTCGTCGCTGGCGGCGGTGGCGGCAGCCGCGCAAGCGACAGAATCCCATTCATGGCACGTCCATTCGTGTCAGAGCGGGCGAAGAAGACATTGGACTTGGTATGTTCATACAGCACTTCCATGGTGGCGAGTCAAAGACATGCTAATACTCTCACTAGGTCGAGAAGTTCGTCGAAGAAGAATGTATCCCCGCAGACACCGTATACGCACAGCAGGTCGGCCAAGGCGTGCAAGAACGATTCAGCGCGCATCCACAGGTGATCGAGGACTTGAAGAAGCGAGCAAAGTCATTGGGATTATGGAACATGTTCTTGCCAAAGAACCACTTTAAAGAGGGTGCTGGCTTCAGCAACTTGGAATATGGCCTCATGGCAGAATACTTGGGCAGGAGTGCCACTGCCTCTGAGGCATGCAACTGCTCCGCTCCAGACACTGGCAACATGGAAGTGTTCGCCAAGTACGGCACACAGGCACAAAAGGACCGATGGCTCAAGCCATTGCTCGACGGCAAGATTCGCAGCGGTTTCTTGATGACCGAGCCAGATGTTGCATCGTCCGACGCCACGAACATTGAGCTCAGCATGCGAAAAGAGGGCAACGAGTATGTGCTCAATGGCTCCAAGTGGTGGTCTTCCGGAGCTGGTGACAAGCGATGCGAAGTCTTCATTGTCATGGGCAAGTCAGATCCAAACAATCCAAGCCCGTACAAGCAGCAGTCCGTCATCATCGTGCCATTCGATACTCCCGGCATCACCATCCACCGCATGCTGGGCGTCTTTGGCTACGATGACGCACCACACGGACACGGCCACATCACCTTTGAGAACGTGCGAGTGCCAGCCGAGAACATGGTGCTGGGCCCTGGCCGCGGCTTCGAGGTCATCCAAGGACGTCTTGGCCCAGGCCGTATCCACCACGCCATGCGAAGCATTGGTGCTGCCGAGAAAGCTCTGGAGTACATGATCGCCCGCATGAATGACCCTCGCAAGACACCATTCGGCAAGCAACTCGCAGAGCACGGTGTCATGCTTTCGCGTGTCGCAGACGCTCGCGTAAAGATCGATTCCGCCAGGCTCCTAGTGTGCGAGGCTGCCATTAAGATTGACAGCAAGGACGCCAAGTTCGCCCTCAAGGAGATCGCAGAGGCAAAGATCCTTGTTCCAAGAATCCTCCTCGAGATCATCGACGACGCTATCCAGGCGTACGGAGGTGCTGGTGTCTCCCAGGAAACTCCTCTTGCGAACATGTGGGCTTCAGGACGAACAATGAGAATTGTTGATGGTCCTGATGAGGTTCACATGCTGCAGATGGGCAGGAACGAGAACAAGAGGGGCAAGGCATGCCTCGAGAAGATTGAGTGGCAGAAGAAGAAGGCGGCGGAGATGTGCAAGGCATACGGCATGGAGAAGAGAGATATCCTCCAGTTGGATCGCCAAGTGGCCAAGCAGTCAAAATTGTAGATCTTTCCAATGATTAGATCATATGTATCAGCGAACGTTCGACAGCAGTTCTCTCAAGATGGAAGCCGAAGTTCTTAATCATGTGAAGTGGTAGTTATCAGGAAGGTGTGAGAGTCCGGTGCTATCCTTGTCGAGTCAAGTTCTTGCCTGAGGCGCGAAGCACCTGCCTCGCGACCGCCCCTCCACACCTCCCGTCCGCCTGCACAAGATCTCGACCAATGCACACTTCTTCCCACAAACCTCGTATCACAAACAATGCAGCATGACCGCATCCTTATCAACCGCATCGCTACCAAACATGGGCACCTCCATGTCGTATCGTGCCTCCACGAAGTTGAAAGGGATCAAGAAACCCGATTTGGGCAAAGCTATCCATAGCTTGCCCTTCAACCCTCCCACCGCAGAGCAAAAGCCGGAGTATGCTGACCCTTTGCGTGCAGGCGGGTGGCATGACCCCGCTAGAAACACTACGCGATACGCGCTCACGCGTTCCTTGACTATGGTAGGTATTGCCCATTGAAAGGGCAAAGCGTGAGTAGGATACGTTGCTACTGTCTTTATTCAGCCATTTGTCGCGTGTTGAGGTCCGGACTTTGCGAGATTGTTATAATTCCTAACTTTCCTCTGGACGGGGCATTCCAAGTATCTTCTTAGCATCAGTCTTTCTGCTGAGGGTTCTTTCTATATTTTCCTTGTGGAAGACGATCAGATGTTCGGACCACTCTACGATTACCCTCTACGGGCATTGGCCGACATCTCTGCCACAGGAGGTAATGCGAAGAAGATGCCATCAAAGACAGAACAACGAGTCGTGATCATCGGTGCGGGGATAGTTGGTGCCAATGTAGCAGATGAGCTGGTCTCAGCAGGATGGAAGAACATCACAGTCGTGGAACAAGGGCCTCTAGGCATGCCTGGCGGATCTACATCACATGCTCCTGGACTGGTCTTCCAGACGAATTCATCAAAAACAATGACGAAGCTTGCGAAATACACCAGAGATAAGCTTTCGTCCATTGAGAAGGATGGGCAAAGTTGCTTCAACCCGGTCGGTGGGTTAGAAGTGGCAACAATTCCAGAGAGGATGGAGGAGCTTAAGCGTAAGCACGGACTTGCTGCGTCTTGGGGAATCGAAGCACGTCTCATAAGCCCTGAGGAGTGTCTCGAAAGATATCCACTGCTTGTCAAAGGGAAGGTCCTCGGCGGCTTGTACATTCCCAGCGATGGCCTCGCTCTGGCAGCACGAGCCGTACAGCTCTTGATTGAGCGCACTCGGGCAGCAGGTGTCCGATATCTCGACCTCACTCCAGTGACCGGAATCGAGCGCAAGAGCAACCGTGTCACCGGCGTACAAACAACGAACGGAACTATCCCCGCCGACATCATCGTGTCCTGCGCAGGGTTTTGGGGAGTTGAAATTGGTGCCATGGTCGGGCTACCAGTTCCATTATTGCCACTCGCACATCAATATGCCAAGACAACGCCGCTACCTTCGCTGAAGAAGCGTAACAACCCGCCGAACTGGGCCACACTCCCAATTCTCCGTCACCAGGACCACGATCTCTACTACCGGGAGCATGGCGATCAATATGGTATTGGATACTACGGACATAAGCCTATGCCTGTGGTGGCAGCATCATTGGGCGTGACACCTAAGCAAGTCGACGAGAAGAACATGCCTTCTCGTCTCCAATTTACACCTGAAGACTTTGCACCAGCTTGGAAAGAATCACAAGAGCTGTTGCCGGCGATGAGAGAAGGACAAATCGCAGATGGCTTCAACGGCATTTTCTCGTTCACCCCCGATGGAGGTCCGATCTTCGGTCAGCATCCTACATTGGACGGCTTCTGGGTAGCAGAGGCAGTCTGGGTGACACATTCTGCTGGCGTGGCTCGGGCCCTTGCACAAACACTGACTACCGGGAAATCCGAAATCGACATGGCGGAGTGCGAGATTTCTCGTTTTGAAGATGTTCAAACAGCACCTGACTACGTCCTCGAGACGTCTTCGCAGAATTTCGTTGAAGTCTACGATATTATCCATCCATTTGACCCCAAGGAATCGCCGCGAAACTTGCGTGTCACACCATTTTTCCAGCGGCAGAAAGAGCTTGGTGCATACTTTTTGGAGCAGAGAGGCTGGGAGAGACCGCATTGGTATGAAGCCAATGCAGCGCTCGTGGACCAGTTGCCGTCAGAATGGCGGCCAGTCGATCGTGATGCCTGGTCAAACAAGCATTACTCTCCCATCGCAGCTGCAGAGGCGTGGAAGACAAGAACTGCTGTTGCCATGTTCGATATGACACCACTGCATCGTCTCGAAGTCTCTGGACCGGGAGCTGTCGAGTTACTTCAACGACTCAGCACGGGCGACATGTCCAAGCAGCCAGGATCTGTCACATATGCGATGTTACTGGATGATCAAGGCACAATTCGAAGCGACATCATTGCTTCTCGTCTTGAGGAGAATCTCTTCCAAGTCGGTGTGACGAGCCACACACATTTCGACTACTTGAGCCGCGAGGCAAGGAAGCAAAGTGAGCTTTCCTCGAATCTCAGCAGATGGGTCCAAGTCCGCGATGTGACTGGCGGCACATGTTGCATCGGTCTTTGGGGTCCACGCGCTCGGGACTTGATCACTACTGTGAGCAAGGATGATTTCAGCGAGAGTTGGTTCAAGTATCATCAGGTGCGGAAAGTGCACATCAATGGCATTCCCGTCCGAGCGATTCGTCTCACTCATGTCGGAGAGCTGGGCTGGGAACTTGTCACAAGTGCAGAGAACGGTCAGCGACTGTGGGATACTCTGTACAAGGCTGGACAATCGCACGGAGTCGTCGCTGCAGGCCGCATTGCCCTTAATGCTCTACGCATGGAGGTCGGATACCGTGACTGGGGCTCAGACATGACTACGGAGCATGATCCCTATGAAGCTGGACTTGCTGCTACGATCAACACCAGAAAGACCGGCTACGTTGGATACGCAGCATTACAGCAAAAGTCGAGACCTTCACGAAGACTACGCTCCCTGGTGATCAACGACGGGAAATCCGTGGTCCTAGGCAAAGAACCTGTCTTCATCGGAGGACAAGCACAAGGCTATATCAGCAGCGCAGCATTTGGCTACAGTATTGGCAAGCCTATTGCGTACGCCTGGTTGCCGAGCACAGTGAGCGAGGGTGATGTCGTTGAAATTGAGTATTTCAGCAAGAGGATTCAAGCTACTGTTTCGCCTGATCCTTTGCTGAAGTTGGCGACTAAGGCGAGGAGGACGAGCTCGGGTGCTGGGAGGCAGGATGTGTGGGGAGGACAACAAATTTCTGCGAGGGCGAAGTTGTGATGAACGATGATGAGATATGAGTTTTTGGCGGCATGTATAGGCATGGCTTGATGATTATGAGGCACTAGTGGCGTTTTGTGACTTGGTTCGAGGTTGGGTACAGAGCGTAATGAATTCGTTCGTGATGAATCAATGTCTGCCCCAATGCTTTTCCCGCTTGTTGAGTGTCGTGTCATGTAGAGAATGTCGTGCAGATGACACAAATGGTAACGGTCTCCATGCTGTACAGATAGTTCCGTCATATCCAGCGTTGAATCCTACAGCTCATGCATACCGTGCCAGCCACGTTATCATACAGACGGTCAGCTTCAATGCGGTGTGAAGAAGCACGCTAAAGTTGGTCACAGATTGCATAAGCATCGAGATGGTTCCCTGGTGATCATTCTTCATGGACTGATCACACGATGCTTCATAGGAGGTTGGTGGCTCGGGGCCGACCATTGCCGTCTTCAAGCCAGATCACCGACGGGATACCCATTGAAACAGGTGTAAGGCGTGTCGCGAAGGAGAACCGATGTCGTACCGCGTATGTTGGCAGACGGCGTAACGATGGACTGGGCATCACAACGGGGTCCAGACTCATCATGAATGCGCAATCGCTGGTCAGTGGTGCAGGTGGTTCGGCTGGTCCTCCTTCCAGATGTGGTGTTGCTATCCCACCCACGAACTGCCGCGACGATCCCTGCTCGGCACGGCCCTTTCCCCAGGCTGATGTTCGTCTATCTTCACGGCGGCGCGCTGGATGTTGACTCCCAAACAGGATGCCACGATCCGCCATCATCACCACCCATACGCGTTCTCGACCCGCCCAAGCCTGCTGCCATCTTCCTCGCATCCCACGTGTCGCGCCGAAATTGCACGGCTCATGAAGTCAGCATGACCACGCGCCCGCCGTTGTCAGCGCCTCTTGACCCGACCGAGTGCGAGTAACCAACCGCCGCCAGCGAATGCCACCTGCACTCGTCCTGCTGAGCAAGATTGTCGTCGTGTCGCTGCCCCGCCTGGGTGATCACGATGTCGCGTAGGCGCGCTCGAGATGGTGGGCTCGGTGCAACAATAGCTGCAACAAGTCCCGTAGACCGCGCCAATTTGCCGTCACCGTGGCAGCGCAATCCAGGCGCCTCGTGTTGGGCAGCGCTCTTGATTGCATGCGACGAGGGAAAAGATAGCACGGGCGTTGAGAGATAGCAGCAGCAACAAACGCCAACATCGCGTCCGTCTCGCGATCGTGTGCGATTTCTGGCGACTGCTATCGGCAGCAGCGATAAACGTCCACGAGATATCCAACAAGCAGGCGTGTCGTGCGTGTCGAGATACCAGCCCTGATGTAATTGGCCCGGGAATCGAATGGGAGGGCAGCCATATCGGGTAGCTAGGTTCGCCTGCTGGTCTCAGCATTGCCTAACTCAAAATGGATGCCTTGATCCTATGCCAAAGGACACGCTCACCCCATGGGGTTTGGCATCTCTTCGTGAGACCATGCTGTCCGGCATACAGAATCACCATATATGCCAGCGTAAGTGTGTGAGTATTGTGGCGGTCTCTTCATATCACACCACAAACCATTCCATCTCATCACAAATCATATCCCTTCCCGCTTCCATACCATTGATATATCCCTTCACCATGCCAAGGACAGACTCAGTAGCCTCTGGCTTCTTGGGCTATTTCGGCTTCGGTGCCAAACCAACAGAGCCTGAGGTCAAGAATGCCACACGTGCACTCCCTGCCAGCTGGTATCAATCAAAAGAGATGTATGAGCTCGAGCGACGAGCAATTTTCTCTCGCAAGTGGCAACTCCTTACACACAAGAACCGCTTCGTCGAGGCCGGCGATTTCCTTCGCTTTCCCATCGCTGGATTCAACATTGTCCTCGTCAAGGACCGCCAGGGCAACATTAATGGCTTCCACAACGTCTGCCGGCACCGCGCCTTCCCCGTCGTGACAAAAGACTCTGGCACCGCAAGAATATTTTCATGCAAATACCACGGCTGGTCATACGGTTTGAACGGCAAGTTGGCGAAAGCACCCGGCTATCAAGACCTCGATGGCTTCAAGAAGGAGAACAACGGTCTGCTTCCTATTCACGTCAAGATTGACAAGACTGGTTTCGTGTGGATCAATTTGGACGCAAAGGAGGAGCCAGAGATTGCGTGGGAAGATGACTTCGGAGGTGTCGACGAGCAAAAGCGATACGAACAATTCAACTTTGAAGACTACGTTTTCGACCACTTCTGGGAGATGGAGGGCGATTACAACTGGAAGATTTTGGCCGATAACTACAACGAGTGCTACCACTGCCCAACAACACATCCTGACATTGGTGCGCTCGCAAACCTGGACTCGTACGCCGTCAACACAACGAAGGGTCAGATTCTCCACGACGCCGCCACGACTGAAGAGCAGAGAAAGGCCGGGCTCGTTGTCGCAGCCAGCTACTACTTCCCTAACGTTTCTACCAACATTTCGTAAGTTTCGCACCGTCGCGTTTGTCATCGTGCAGCACTAACAGCCACTCCAGCCCCCACTTCTTCATGATCCAACGCTTCGTCCCCAGCAGCTCCAGCCGCTCCTCCATGCAGTATCAAGTCTTCCGCAACAAGAACTCCTCCGATGAAGACTTCGACCTCGTCAGCGGAATTTACAAACGCATCATGTCCGAAGACAAATACCTCTGCGACCAAGCGCAAAAGAACTTGAACGCTGGAGTTTTCATCAACGGTGAAATGCATCCTAAGATGGAGAAAGGACCGCTTTACTTCCAAGCTTCTATTCGTGAAACTGTTGTTGCACACCATGCGAGAGAACAGCAACAACGAGAGGAAATTTGGCCTGCGAGACACCAGTTGCCGAATACGACGAATTCGGTCATTTCGCAGGAGGACATTGATTTTTGTTCCGGGTTGGCCTGTTCGCCGGAGAAGCAGGAGCAGTTGGCTTGGTAGATCAAGATGATGGTCTTTTTGTTAAGATCATTGATGATGTTGATGACGATGACGAAAGTTGATGCATGTTTTTTGAGTGATAGCGTTCGCAAATTGAGTAAATAGCATTTCTTGAGAAGGTATGGAGTTGGGAATACTTTGGGTTATTACAAGAGGAAGAGAGGGAAGGAGTTGAAGGTTTTGCAATTGTTGCACCACTCCGTCGAAGTAGTAATATCTTTTAGACAGTTCGCATTCTGCGACAAGATTGATTGATTATGAGAAGACGTTCTATCTTATTATCCTTGACTTGCCTCTTTATTCCTCATAGCATTTCGCTGCTCATCTTGATACTGGAGTCGTCGGCAGCGCCCGAAGTGGAAGTCGCCGTCGGCTCTGCTTGCTTGGGCCATGCCGACGAACACCACCCTCCTTCCCCACGACCTCTTCTCCTCTTCCACCTGATGATCGTCTCAGAATCTCTCATCAGCACAGTCAGCACCCAACAAGCGGGGCACATCCGGCATGAACCGAAACACACCTCGCCCGCCGCAACGACACATCTCGTGACATTCCATACCAGCCCGTCCGGCCAGAACACTTCCGCTCTGCCATTCAGCAAATCAGCCATGCCACTGCAAGCCTCCCGTCAGCCACCATAAACGCTCTTTGGGCAGCGGAACTTTTCGATACATATCCCGCGGCTGTCCTGGCCATGCCACACATGCTGTGTGGCCGGACGATGCAGATCCCTAGCGATCAGCGAAGAGCTTCGAGACTCTTATTTTCTGATCCTGCCGTCTTGGTGGAAGCACGCGAGCATCGCGTTGTGAGCCGCATGAACCTGGTCCTTCTGCCTCTACTCTCTGTCTTGCATTGTGCTTCCACCCTTTGATTACTCTTTCCACAGACCGTGACGCTCCGATTTGACACAGCCGCGGAGCCATTGATACATGCACATCATCCACGCTAGGGACTTAGGGAAGACTATTACGCAAACGACTCTTCCTCGTCGGCGGGGTTACGGTTCTCGGCGCTGCCGCCGTTGTTGAGAAAGACAAACATCACATCACCTGAGCATTCCGCGAGAGAGAAGATATAATCAAATCTAGGATCGCGCTGCTGCAAGGATGGCTTATCCTTTCCTCGTCGCGCCCATCTTCGCGCCTACATATCGTGTTGTGGAACAACCTGCTCGTCGGCAAAGCGTTCCCCTCCCAGCGCCACCGAAGAATCACGCCGATTTAGAAGGACTGGACTTTCATCGCGATTCTAGTGGCTCACCTTCACCAACGAATACAGGCATGGAGTCTCCTGCGAGGAGAAATAGTTCTCTCGCCACCCACCGCGTCCCAAGAACATTCGGCTCTGCAACAGTTCGAACACGATCTCTCGGCTTCGGAGCAGGCGTAGTCTACGAACGCGACTATCAAGAACCTTCCGACGACGATGTCATAATCGTTACAGTCCGACTAAGCAACCAATTTCGAAAACTCTCAGTCGATGGAGGAGACGAATTACCCAGTCGGTAAGTAATTCAATCCTTCCTCGCCACCGCACCTACACTTCAATCTACAATCACTAACGACCCTCCCAGCCCCCAACGCCGCTCTTTCCTCCGCCGCCTCTCAACCCGAATGGGCTCCGGTCTCGACCACAGCGCACAAAAAGAAGAACGCTACAAAGCCGTCAAAATGCCTCGCGGAGAATATAAACGCCATTTTCGACGCGACAAAGATGGCAATTACGCTGGATCTGAACCTGAACGAGAATGGAATGAAGCCGAATTGATGAAGGAATATGAAGCTTATCAGGATTTGCCGCTTTCGACTGTTCTTCTTTGCTAGAACGGGAATCCATCAGCTGTTCGTCCTGCGATGAGATGGGATGAGAATGGTCTTGCCTGAATGGTGAAATGCATACCAAGCTACGTTTCTCAACAGAAACTACGGAGACCCATGGCGCAAAGAAGCTTTTCCACTCGGTGTCCGATAGCGAATGGAAAGCCAAATGAGAGGAAAGGGCGTTATCACGCCATGATTTCACAGGCGTCGAAGTTGAGCAGAATTTCGGGTGGGATCGGAACTGTCAATGGACGACACGCATGTGATTGCGAGCAAGGTGGTGATTCTTCTCAGTTTTTTTCTGTTCCCAGGAACGCGGAGAGCGAGAAATGTTCCATGTTCGGTCCTGATGGGGATCATGAAACAAATATGGTGTAAGGCGATTGCTTCGAGGATCAGACGCTCGTCTTGTATGCTACTCGAGAGAACCTCTGCGATTTGTGCAAAGGAACGCAGAAGATTGCTCGACCAGGTTGCAAATCTCATTGCAAAGCATATGTAACAATAGTGGCTTTCGTCTATTGACTATCACTACTCAAGACTCACATCATTCTTGGTCTTCCTCTCCCTATTTGCATCCAGCAAATGTGCGCCGATCATGCTCGTCACCAC
Organism: Cercospora kikuchii; assembly: GCF_019650295.1. Taxonomy (NCBI): domain Eukaryota; kingdom Fungi; phylum Ascomycota; class Dothideomycetes; order Mycosphaerellales; family Mycosphaerellaceae; genus Cercospora; species Cercospora kikuchii. Next base: position 2,310,327 of record NW_025408588.1, read on the forward strand.
GACACAGGACACGATTCTCCACAATAGTCGCAGAGTGAGTGGTTGTCTGTCTGGTGCTGTCCACAGTCTTTGCGGCCTGGTGGGTTGATATTCGATGCTTCAAGTATCGGATTCATTTCACGAATCGGAGCAGTCGTAGATCTGAAATACCACAGATTGAACGCTGCTAGAGTTCCTGTGCTCGGTGACGGCAATATCGACGTTGTCAGACAATGTGCAACCCTCCCCGTAATGGACGGCCGGGCCGGCATTCGCCTCTCTACTGCTGTTAAAATAAGCCGTGTCCATGGCGAATCAGCAAGACAGACCACTCTGCTGCCCTCTGACGAATATTTGGATATCGGGGATCAGGCTTTTCTTCGCAGACCGAAGCCTGCGCGCGAAGCGTGCGACTGACAGTTCTGCTCCCCATGCACAGTGCAACTTTGCGGAGGAGCGTAGGTGTAGGTCCATCGTGGGTCTGCGACAAGTGCGAAGAGACCGTGAGGGTTTGTCATCATTGGTTTGTCATCATTTCGTGCGTCCATGGTCTCGTAATGCCAACGTGGAAAGTTGATGATTTTGGATAAGAAAGAATCTAATGCTGCGGTTGCAGTCTTGGCTGAGGCATGCACGAAAGCTTTTCATCAGTCGGAATCGGAGTCAGAGCCATAGTCGACGAGCGACAGTCCCACGCCCAGCTCCACATGCTTCCCGGGCAGATCATTCGCAGTTACCGGTCGGTCCATTAGCGGGTCCGGTTGCGGGGCCACTGGCTTCGATACTGGCTCAGGAGCGGGCGTGGGCGCAGCTGGTTTCTTCAATATGCCCTTCTTGATTCCGAGGGCACTTCCGAAATCCTTCTTTGGCTTTGCGATCCGCTGAAATGTAGGTAGAGCTGGGGGTGGCATTGCCGCGCGATCGGTGTCAACACTTCCACTGGCAGCTGAGGATGCCTCTCCGTCTAAATCTTCCTCTCCCAATCTCCTCACCCTCTCGCCCGTGCTGCTTTGGAAAGCCATCCTGGCTTGCTCTTCCAGCTCCCTCTCTACCCTCTCAGCTTCCTCGTCAACCTTTGGTGTGGCGACTGTGCTGATGCCATCCTTGCCCACCCTTTCTCGCGCGGCGTTCCGATGCCTCACATCGTCCAACGCGTCTGCGATTGCCATCTCTGTCTTCGCATCCAGTGTCTTCTTCTCCAGCTCCTTCATGGCGTCGCGATTCTCTTCCTCTTCTGCAATGCGATCCAGCCTCTCTTCCTCCGTTTCCTCTGCCAGCTTCGCCTCTCGCCAAGGCTCAAAGTTCCGCTTCGCACCCCTCTCACACGTATAGTCCATATTCTTGGGGTCGGTCTTGAACGTGATTTCGGCAGAGCATCGCGTACATCGGATATAGAATCGAAAGATGGTGATCGCATAGTATTTCTCCTCGGTCGTCTCTTTCCGAGCGTTGAACTTTCGGCCCTTGTAGATGAATTCGCCACATGAGGTACATTTCATGCTGAACGGAGCCATCAAGCGCACAGTCTGCACTTTTGGACCAGTCTGCTTCGGCCCTCGCTTTCGTTCGAGCTTGGAGGGGTCGAAGTCGGGTGGGTAGTATTTGGTGAGCACCTTTCGTTCAGACATGGTGGGCGACGGCGATCAATCAAGATCAGTGGTGTCGTGTGCGGCTTCGTCGCCTGGTTGGAGTGGAGGTTGGTGGTGAAGTCAGAGGACAGGATGTAGGCAGGAAGGATAGGCACACGAAAGAGTTGACAGGGGTCGGTGCTGGGTCCGTTCGACAGCCCCACTCTGACGCGAGCTAAAGTGCAGGTGCCGGTCGCGTCAACAAAGCAGCAGTCGCGAGTCGCTCGACTTTCTTTTCGCTAGGTAAGTTGCAATCGCAGTCGCGCGCCTGCCGTATGCCTACATTCTCAGCACGCAGTAGCGATACCAATGCATCTCAGTATAGCAGCTAATTAGCGAAGCGCAGCAAACGACAAGCAACACGCAGCATGGAAGCGTATCTGCGCAGCTGGCGAGAGGATGCTCTGCATCGACACCAATTCGACACGGCCATCTTCGCTGGCGACAAATTGCTGGCACTGACGGGTATGCTTCTCTTTCTGCGCCCATAGCGATCGAAGACACAACTGATGCGCCGTGGTAGACTCGGATGAAGACGCCTACGCTCTGGCCCAAATACACTTCTCCGCCGGAAACTACACACGCGCTCTCGCCTTTCTGTCGCGATCAGAATTGCTGCAACGATTACCTGCCTCACGATACCTCGCAGCACACTGCTACATCCACCAAGGAAGACATGATGAGGCTTTGTCACTGCTAGGCGAGAAGAATCCGGTACATTTGGCGACAACCGCAGATGCTCAACGCAGAAAGCTGCAGCATATCAGCAATGGTCTGGCCTCAAAACAACATGCCAAGTCCAAGCTACCGAGTCGAACGGATCGAGTCGACCGTAGCGCGGAACGAGATTTGGAGGATGCGAACTCGCTGCGGTATGAGGCTGGCATGTGCTATCTAAGAGGGTTATGCTATGCGAAGCAAAATGCGTTCGATCGCGCAAAGGAATGCTACAAGGATGCTGTACGGATAGACGTGCAATGCTTTGAAGCCTTCGACCAGCTGGTGAAGAATTCGCTCATGAGCCCTGGAGAGGAGTGGGATTTCCTCGATAGCCTGAATTTCGACAGTATACATGCCGAGCCTGGAGACGGTGCCGCAGCAGAAGCAGCAGACTTTACGAGGAACCTGTACTCAACACGCTTGTCCAAGTATGCACGGCCGGACGAGTTCGATGCGGCGATCGAGACTTTGTCAACGCACTACAAACTGTCTCAGAATCCTGACATTCTGCTGGCGAAGGCCGAGAAGCTCTTCACCGCATCGCGATTCCAGGTTGCCGTCGACCTTACGAACCAAATACTGGAAACGGATCCATACAACTTCGCTTGCATACCCCTCCACCTGTCGCTTCTCGCCCAACTCAATCATACGAATGCGCTCTTTGCCATTTCGCATGAACTTGCAGACACGCATCCCAATGAGCCTTGCACATGGCTCGCTGTGGGTACCTACTACTTGAATACTAATCGAATACCCGAAGCACGATCATATTTCTCCAAGGCCAGTCTTATGGATCCGCACTTTGGAGCCGCTTGGATCGGCTTCGCGCATACATTTGCTGCGGAGGGCGAGAGTGACCAAGCAATTGCCGCGTACAGTACTGCTGCGCGGTTGTTCCAAGGCACACATCTTCCTCAGCTATACCTTGGAATGCAAGAAATAGCTCTTGGAAATCTGGCGATAGCGCGAGAATACTTAACGGCAGCGTTCGGATTATGCCAAAGGGATCCTCTCCTCATCAACGAAATTGGTGTTTGCTGCTATATGGAGGGCGAATTCGATAGCGCCATTGACCACTTCAACCTTGCACTGCAGATCTCGATCGACAATGAGGCACCGCAGAATCAGTACACGAGTACACGCCTTAACCTGGCACACGCATTACGAAAGGCTGAACGATTTCACGAAGCTCTTGAGCAATTTGAAGAAGTTATCCGTCTCGGACTGCGAGATGCGGCCGTATTTTCCAGCAAAGGATTGGTTCTTCTCGAATTGGAAGACGCCTTTCAAGCCACCGTAGCACTGCACGAAGCTCTCGCCATCTCACCGCAAGACCCTATTGCTACGGACCTCCTTAACAGGGCGCTTCGACAAATGGAAAACCAAGGAGTGTTGGGCGGAGCGGACGAAGAGATGTGGGATCAAGGCATCGCGACCAAAGTTCACCAACTGCGAGCTGGGCGAAGTGCGGGCTCGAGAAGACGAAGAGTCATACGGCAGCCCGAAGACAGCATGGAGCTGGATGGTGCAAGCAGTAGCCGAGTTTCGGCTACATAGCATGAACCGAGACCGGCAGATACTGAGCAACGCAGTCTACACGCAGCCAGGAACCGTAGGAATATCACGATCCAGGAATTTGTGCTACGGCTTGGAAACGAGAGACAGTCTACCTTTCAGGAAAACAGAGGCCGGCGAATGTGAAATTCCATGCTGCACACGGGGGACTGACGACCACGATACGAAGAGGTTTGCATTTCAGCGAAAATTGGACATGGAATGAGAGAGGGACTTCGTGCGCGCCACGGTAGATCTCGATGAACTGTACAGCACAATTACAGCCCGAGTGGCTCTATGATACCGCATTCGATGCACACATTTCCAACAGAGAATTCGACTGCTGTGATAGTGGTGCTGCTGCTGTAGGTGAGGTTTGAGTACCGGTGACTGTGCGCTATGATGTATGTAGACATCCTCCGCTGCGTCGATCAGAGTGCATTGGCTTCCTTCACCTAGCATCCCAGACTAGGCCTGGATAGGCGCTGGGCGTTGGATGGAAGCTGTGGCACATGCTGGCCAAGCCGCCCTGCGTCAGCGTTGCATGCCAAAGAGTGGTTCAGGATCGTTCGCGGGGCTTTCTCCCAACCTCACATGTCTCTCATCAAGTCATGCTAGCACGCCTGCACTGCGATACCTGCTGCTGATGACGTCTCTGGCCAGCAGGCAGCGAGTCGTGTCGACTGCTGGTCGCAGCGGTGACGACCCCTGCATGACCGACACACCCGGCCGCCCGCCTCAAGCTTTGGGCGCGAACAGCTCTTCCGCGCTCCGGCTGCATACAGACGCGTGAGGGCGGAGGTGAGGAGCACGGCTCGGCGGCGGCGACGGTGGTAGGTGGAAGGGGTAGAGGAAGGATGTATCCCCTCCCATGCCCCGGTCACAACGGTAGGTGAAGTTCTTGGTTGTTGTCGTCGATATCAAATCTTCCTTCGTCAAGCACAGACGCCGAGAGCACAAGCACGAGCACCATCGTGCAGCTAAGCGACCAGGGGGCCTTTCCAAAATCTGCCGCCGAAGTCCCACCAGCAAACAGCAACACGCGCAGTGTTTGCCCACGCGCTACTTCCTGAGATACCGCCACATCACTTCACCGCAACGACCTCGCCTCGAGCATCTTCCTCACCCATCCTCACCGGAATATCCTATTCCCTCCCTGTGTGAATCCCATCCCGACGATCCTGCGTATACACACACCTACCAAGCATGGGCAATTTAATTTCGACACCGGGCGTTCCCAAGGAGAAGCTCCACGAGGTCGAAGAGAAGCTCAAGGCCAGCAACGCCGACATTGAAAGCAAGAAGAAGGAACTTGCCGCCAAGGAAAAGGAACTCAGCGAGTCCCGCTCCAAGTCGGACAGTGCAAGCAAAGAGGTTGCCGAACTAAAGAAGAAGGTGCAAGAGCTTGAGAGTCAGTTGGCCAATTTCGAAGCCGAGAAGCAGGCGGCGATCCAGAAATTGCAGCAAGACTTGCAGAACAGCACCAAGGGAAACGATGCCCAACGACAGGCGCTCGAGCGCGTGTCTCAGTCTGTCACACAAGAGCGAGACCACGCGCGCAATGAGCTGAGAGCGGTGCAAGAGAAGCTGACCACGTTGGAGACGAGCAACAAGCAGCTTGAGCAGGAATCCGCTGCTGCCAAGAAGGAGTTGGAAGAAGCCAAGGCCTCGCGGGAGCAGTTGGAGACCAGCCTTAAGGCCGAGCTCGCCTCATTCCAGGCCCAGCTGAGCGAGACCACCGAGAAGCACAGCGCTCTCCAAACGGAGAAGGCCAGCTTGGAGACCGAGCTCAGCAACGTCAAGCAGGAAGCTGACTCATCGCTTGCAGCTGCGAAGAAGGATCTTGCAGAAAGCCAGGAGAAGATCGCCTCTCTGCAATCGTCCAGCGAGACTTCGGTCAAGGATTCAGAAGCCAAGCTCGCAGCCGCTCAGAAGCAGCTCGAGGATGCACAGGCGAAGCTCGCCGAAGTTCAGAAGAACGCCGACGCTGCTAACAAGGCTGCTGAAGATCGCCTCGCGACAGTTCAGAAGCAACTTGCCGCATCACAAGAAAAGGTCTCTCAACTCGAGCAGTCCAACACCAACCTCAAGAAGACCTCCGAGGAAGGCGCAGCCGCTGCCCAAGAGCTCAGTGATTACCAGAACAAGCTTGCCGCACTGCAGAAGGAGCACGAAGAGCTCGAGAATGCTTCAAAGGCCGAGATCCAGGCTGCGAAGAAGGACTTCGAAGCTGCCCGTACAGAGAAGAACAGCTTGCAAATTTCGCATAACAGGCTATTTGAGGAGAACTCTGCTCTGAAGGCTTCCTACAAGGCTGATGAAGAGAAGATCAAGAGCTTGGAGTCGAAGGGCTCGCAAGAGGTTGAGAAGCTGAAGAGTGAGATCGCGGAGCTGAAGCAGAAGAGTACAGGCTCTGAAGAGCAGAGCAAGAAGCTGCAAGCCGAGCACCAAGCTGAGCTGGAGAAGGTGAAGAAGCAGGCTGATGATGCTCTGGAGAAGGTCAAGGCTATCGAGAAGGAGAGCGCAGATCTCAAGAAGAGCCAGCAGGAAGCAGAAAGCAAGGTTGAGGATCTCAAGAAGCAGGCCGAAGAGAGCACAATCAAATCCAGCAAGGCCGCGGAGGAGCTGAAGGCTGCGCAAGAAGTGAGTTCCATCCGATGTCTTCTTAATGATAGTGGTTTACTAACGTTGCACAGGAGAAGTCCACGCTCACTGCCAAGGTCGCTGACCTCGAGAAGGGTTCTGCCGCCGCTGCTACTGATCTACAGACCAAGCTCTCAGCAGCCGAGAAGGAGATTGAGACCGCCAAAGCCGACGCCGCGGCTGCGTCCAAGAAGGCCGAGCAACTGGCCGAGGTTGAGAAGAAACTACAGACAGCTGAAGCGGCAAAGGCCGATGCAGAGAAAAAGGCCGCTCAGCTTGCTGAGACCGAGAAGAAGCTCGCAGACGCAGAAAGCGCTAAGGCTGAGGCAGAGAAGAAGGCTGCGCAGCTGGGCGAGACGGAGAAGAAACTGGCTGACGCTGAAAGTGCTAAGGCGGAGGCTGAGAAGAAGGCCGCCCAACTCGCAGAGACTGAGAAGAAGCTGGCAGATGCAGAATCCGCCAAGGCTGAAGCCGAGAAGAAGGCTGCACAGCTCGCAGAGACTGAGAAGAAGCTGGCCGACGCAGAGAAGGCGAAGGGAGAGGCTGAGAAGAAAGCAGAGCAGCTCGCAGCGACAGAGAAGAAGCTCGCAGACGCAGAGTCAGCCAAGGCTGAAGCTGAGAAGAAGGCTGCACAGCTCGCAGAGACTGAAAAGAAGCTCGCGGAGGCTGAGAAGAAGTCCGAACAACTCGCCGCAGCAGAGAAGAAGCTCGCAGACTCAGAGAAGGCCAAAGCCGAGGCTGAGAAGAAAGCCGAACAACTATCAGCAGCGGAGAAGAAGCTCGAGGAAGCTGAGAAGTCCAAGGCTGAGACAGACAAGAAGCTCGCAGAGCTCGAAGCCAAGGTTCAAGCGGCCGCCGAAGTGAAGAACACCACAACCGAGAAGAAGGAAGAGGAGGCGGCCAAGACCAATGGCGTGGACGAAGCCGCTCAGCCTGCCGTCAGCGCTGCAGCATAGTATTCTAACATTCCCAGACCATTCTCACCCAGGCCGCGACCGACCTGAGAAATGACCAAGAAAAGAAGGAGGCTAGTGTCGACCCAGAAGGAGGAAGGAAGGAAGGTTGAACATAATTCTGCTACGTTGAATATGCGTATACCCTTTGGCTGTTGTTGTTGAGTTTTTGTTGCATTGTTTGTTATTCGGACTTGCGCGTGGCATGGCATGGCATGAGCGTTTTGCGTTTTGCGTTGGCTTGGGCTACGATCGCACGAACTGCATTATGACTACGCGGAGGAGCGGTATCTTGGGGAGGATTGGAACACACAAAAATTCTCACGACTCTCTGATGATGCACGGCCGCTTAGCTTGCTAGTTTCTAGTTCTCTTTTTAATTTCCTTGATGTGCCTGTCGTCTTGTGTGTAGAAGACGAAAAGAATCGATCATTTTGACTGTGTGCAACTTGTGCAGAGTATTCTTCGGAACTTTCAATTGCTTTTGGTCTGCTAAGCCAAGTGGTATGAAACGGAATGAAGCCAAAGAAGACGCTACCGAAAACGCCGAGCATGCAAAACTTCTGCCTCGTGACCCCAAGTCATGGTCGAATCGTGTCGCTCCTACTTCGCCAATACTCCTCACATTCGTCTAGATCATGCATATCGTATCCTCGCCGCCTCTAGTCGCTCATGCCATAACCCTGTAGATCGGATACTCATCCCCTGCGGCCAACGGCACGACTCCGAAGCTGACATACGAATCAATATTCTCGGGCTCCAGCGCAGCAAGCGCCAACCCAGCATTCTTCTGCCTCGTGCTAACCAAGAAACTTCCAGCTGGAAGTTCAACATTCTTGGTCGTTGACTTCGTGGTAACAGAAGCGAGAACTGCGCCTTCAAAATATGCTGCCTCCGTGAAACCTGCTGTTTCGATTGTGAGAGCTTCGACCGGGCCGCGGAAAGCTTGGTCGAGGGTCTCGACTTCTAGACCAGAAGCTTCGAGTCGAGGGATGAGATCTTTCCAGCCTTTGGGAATGAGGTAGGCTTCTGGTCTCGCACGAGTGAGGTTCGCGATTGTGGGTGTTGTGGCGAAGAATGCTACGGGGACTTGTTGCAATTCGCCGGTTTCGTGGTCGATTAGTGTCCAGTTTCTTAGTGTGGCGTTTTGTGGGTTGTCTGTGATGACGATCTGATCGTTGCTTTGTACGAAATCTTCGATACTTTCTTCCACGACTTGGCGGATTTCAGCTGCGTTGGTGATGGCGGTGTTGATCGTTGCTTCGAGCAGGGCCAGCCCAGTTGCGGTTCGTCGGGCGAATTCCTGGTCGGCGATGCCGATTCCTCGTGTTTCGAAGAGGAAGACGATTGCTTGAGAGAGTCCCATGGAGTTTCTGCCGATTTTGGCGTCGCTGCCGGCTTCTTGGAGCATGATGGTGGAATTGCGGGTATCTCCATCGGATGCTCCAGTCGCGTAGGGCTCCCATCGGAAGCCTTGTTTCTCAAGGTGAGAGGCGATTGCTGGAGCAAAGACTTCTTCAGACATGTTGCGGATGCTGACATGGATGTTCAGGTTCTTCGCTGCGCTGAACATAGCGTCTGCGCCCGGTACGTAGCTTCCACTGTAGAGTGTGTTTGCGCCGTACTCATGCAGATCGACAGCAATATGAGGAGCAAAGTCCGAGAACGTCTGCTTGATGTCTCGTGACTGTTGTCTGGCGAGCTTTGTGTGATCGCGGTTGGGGTCAAAGTTGCTGGCGTAAGTTCGCTGGAAATAAGCCACACCGTCTGGGTTGTATCGAGGGAGAACCATGATGTCTGCATTTTGCAAGATCTGGTTCGTCCAAGTCTGGTTCGCGTTCATCTTGCCGAGCAAGGCCATAACTGCTTGGTCACCACCTGGACGATCGTCAGTCTTACTCTTCACAACTGCTCCAGATTGACCTTCGCATCTGTATCAGGGGCCAAGAATGCTCCATGAGAGGCTCACCTGGTTCATTGCCGTGTACCCCGCCTTGAATCCATATTCTGAGCTTGTCGTTCGCTCCACTACTTTGCGACTGATCTGTCGTGATGTTCCCACTCCAGAGAGGGTTCGAGACATTTCCACCTGACGGACTGTAGGTGAAATTCGGTTGTTGCCCATTCGTGAGGAGGATATAGGGAAAGTCACGGCCTTCCTCGCTCTCATATTCGACCGGCGAATACTTGATCCAGGGATTTCGATCCGCAAGCGCTTGAATATAGACATCCAAGATCACCTGACTGGTAGGACCGGCTGTTCCGTTCGAGAATCCTGGTGGAATAGTATCATTCTTGATAAATGCTGGCGAGATCAATTTGATCCCAGGATCCGGGAAGTTCTTCTCGACTTGTGGCGGATCGTATTTGACAGGTACCCAATTGTTTCCATATTGAGTGGCGGATGCCAGTCCGAGTACCAGAGATAATGAAATTGACGTATACATCTTCAACCGCCTCTCATGAAGAGTCCAACCAGGGACGAAAGTGGATGTGGCCCGGCTGCTGCTTTTGTGCAGCAGAAGTGAAGGGCAAAGTCCCGCTTCGCTTGATCGCTCGCTGCAAGAAGCACAACTCCATTGCTCCAACTCGGTATTTGTTCAGGTAGAGTGGGTACGGCCGATAGCCGGCGTACTTGGTGAATTGGTATACTCCGAACGATTTGGCCGACGCTATTCTTGGCAAGATTCATCCACCTAAACATCCCTGCTGGGCGCTTTCGGCGAGATTCCAAAACGCACGACTCCAGGAAACAGAGTCCTCCGCCATAATGATCTTCGTGCACTTGCTGTCAAGTGATGTTCTACTATGTAATGCTGCAGAGTGCTGATGTAGGAACACGAGCGCCACTTACGAGATGCGTGTCTGACTGTAGATCTTGGCTTTTTCTTGCCGACTTCCTAGAGAGGCATCGCCTGGTCCTTTTATCAGCTTGGCATTCCTAGCCTGCCACGCGACGATGCATGCATAAATATGTGCCATAGGTCACGTCGGCCGAATATACCGACCAGACTGTGACAACATACACTATTTTTGCAATCACAAGTCTCACCGGCAATGAGGCTCAGCTCGACGTCCATAGCATGGCTGGCCGCTATCGCCCCTACGGTACGGGCCAGAACTGAATACACCGGGGATTCGTTCCAAGGCTATCCAATCATCTCATCTTTGGATGTGAATGATGTTCCAAGCAATCAAGTGTCTCGTTTCTGGCTGTCTCCTGGGGCTGGACAAGGTGGCTTGACATATTTCTTGCCAATATTTGTTGCACGAGGGACCAACGAATCGCTCGAGACTGGCCGAAAACTGTCGTTCTCTGCGTCCATTCATGGCGATGAGCTGAACCCGGTGGCAATCGTCCAAAACATATTCAGAAGGCTCAATGAGACTGTTGCTGCCGGCGACTTCAATGGCACAGTCATCGGACTGCCGACACAGAATCCACAAGGAAATTTCATGAACCAAAGGAATTTCTTCACGAGTTCATCAAATGGATTCTTTGTCGACCTCAACCGCAACTTTCCAGGACGAAGTATCGAGGAGGGTGGCAGTTTGATCCAGTCTTACACTTCGGCAATTTGGAATAACATCTGGGGCAACACCTCAAATGTCGATATCGCCGTGGACTTTCGTGAGTATTACAGGAACGTGTTTCAGACGCAGCGATGCTGACATATACTCAGACACTTTGAGCACCGGCTCTCTCGGTCCACTGTGGTGTTATGCTGACTACGGCTTCGAAGGCGTGCAGCGCATTGCGGAGCTTCTGCAGCCAGACATGATCAAAATTGATCCTGGTGAGCCTGGCTCGATAGAAACGACATGGGTCCAAGCCGGGGTACCAGCCATCACGGTCGAGACCGGACCAGCCAACAACTGGAACCGCACTTTGATTCAGCGCACTGTTGACTTTGCCTTCCGCTTGATGGATGATCTCCAAATGACCGGTGGCGAGGTTCCTCAGCCCGATCTGTCTCAGACCTTCATCGCCACCAACTTCACCAACCCGCGAACCAACTTCAGCGGCTGGATCGATATGGATATCGCTGTCCTAGACGACGTTGTGGAAGGCCAGACCATTGGCCGTGTGTACAATAGCTGGGGAGATGAGCTGCAGGAGCTGACATCGACTGTCAACGGGCGAGTCTTGACGGTGCTGATCGACCCTGCTGTCGAGGCTGGAGCGAGTGTCGCCTCGATTGGCTACAATGCCACGAGCGAGTAGGCAGTGGTCGATAAGGATGACCATGGAGTATCGGCCTCCATGGCCGGCTTATTCATAAGCTGCAAGTGCAGATAGAGCAAAAAGGCTATGACATCACTTTTGACGGGTATGTAATGCTAGCAGATAGCGTCGCCGCATCAGAGTCGTCGTTCTGCGACAGAGATGCATCTTGTGCCGATGACCTGAAATCCAGAGGGTTGTTGATGAAGTCGAGCAAGGACGTGAGGCAAGAACCCTAACTGACTACTAAGAAAAACTGCCAAGATTTTTCTGCCGGGATCTCTTTCCTCTCCTAGCATAGGCTCAATCCAGTCACCGTTTGCATGCTGACCAAAGGGCGTACATGTCGTGAAGTGTCCCTCCGATAGCTTGCAATCGTCGTTCTCAGGTTCATAGATACTTATTCCCGGTGTTTGTCTTCTTCCAAGCAATCTCCACTTCACACAGCAATGGAGGTAGCACAATGTCAGCAACCTGTGAGCAGCGGGAGCTCCATCGAACTCGAAAGCCGACCTGTTACATCTTCCGGCGACTCGATTGATATCGTGCTCTCGCCCAGTCAAGTCCAAGATGCTCTGCCACCCACAGACGAAGGCCGGAATGCCTGGATGGCACTATTCGGATCCTTTTTGAGCAACGCGACGATCTGGGGCTTTGCCTTGTCCTATGGTGTCTTGCAAGAATACTACACGACCAACGAGCCATTTGCATCGAAACCAGGAGGTATCGCTGCTATTGGAACAACATCCACAGGTATCATGTATCTGACGATGCCGGTATTCCTGGGCGCCTTCCAGAAATGGCCGCGGGCGCGTCAATATTCACTCTGGGCGAGTCTCCCACTCGTAGCAGTTGCTTTGATTGGAGCTTCCTTTTCGAACACTGTTCCGCAGCTTATTGTATGCCAAGGTATCATATACGCTTTTGCTGGAAATGCGTTGGTGATGCCAACACTGAACTACGTCAATGAGTGGTTCGTGCGGAAGAAAGGTCTTGCGCTGGGCATCTCTATTGCCGGAGACGGCGTAGGCGGGGTGGTGATGCCGTTGCTGTTACAGGCTATGCTTTCTGCAGTCGGCTTTCGATGGGTGAGTCTGGTCGATGCCAATTCAGGACGATTGATGCTGAGCTATTGTGTCTAGACACTGCGCATCGTTGCAGCCATCATCTGCACATTATCCGCGCCGCTCATTTTCATCCTGAAGCCCCGTCTGCCAATTTCTGCGACCCATGTGGCACCTCCTGTGCAGACATCGTTCCTGCGACACCGCCTCTTCTGGGTCTTGCAATTTTTCAATGGCATTCAAGCACTAGGATACTTCTTGCCAATGAACTATCTTCCTACAATTGCGGAAGAGTTCGGCATAGGCCGCACTCTTGGATCCTTGACCGTCGTCCTGATCAACGTCGGAGCAGTGATTGGCTGCGTTGTCGTCGGCGCACTTGTCGACAGGTTCAACACAATGACAGTCATGCTCGCTGTGAGCGCTCTTGCTGGTGTGTCAGTACTGATAATCCTGGGCTTCACAGTTGCAGTGCCTCCGCTCTTCATCTTCTCCGTCGTGTACGGATTAACTGCGTCGGCATACTCTTCGCATTGGGGCGGGCTGATCCGAGAAGTGCAGAAGAAGCACGAGGGCACAGACGCAAACCTCATCTTCGGTCTCTTGGCTGCTGGTCGAGGTGTTGGATCCATTATTTCCGGGCCCCTTTCCGGTTCACTACTTAAGGATAGTCGGATCTGGGACGACAATGCAGCATCTGCTTATAGCAGCGAGTACGGTACAATCATCATCTTCTCTGGCTGTACTGCGCTGCTTGGGGGCGGCAGCTGGTTTATGAGGAAGGCTGGCGTCATCTGAGACGGAATCTGGAGAGAGCATACCGCATATCTGAGTTGATCTTTTCCAGACGACAACGAACGTTGCGCGAATAGTCGGTTGGCTGGTAGCAAGGATTTCGTGTGGACAAGGGTGACGATTTTCTCCTGTGAAGTATATCATTTTCCCCGCATCTTTGCAGCACATTCTCTGCATGCGCATGCAAACTGCTACAGCTGCGTACCGTGCCCCAACGCCGCGCTAATTGTCATGACCCATATACAAGAGCATCTTCTCATCACAATGTGGTATTCCGAATGCTTCAGAGTTCAACTTCCTTCTCCAAAACAGCATTAACGAGTGATGGCCGCTCCTTAGCCAACACTGCCTGCGCGACAGCCTCGCCGAGAAGCTCGTTCAGTCGCTCCTTTAGCGCAGCGCCCTCAGGGTGCCCATTGGTCTGATTACCATGCCCAACAGCATCCTGCTCTAGGGTCTCGAGTGCTCCAACGATTGCTTCCACCACTTTCTCTGCGTGCGGTCGCTTTGCATCGTCTTTGAGTCCTTCCTGTAAGTGTACGTCGTATGCCTTCAGGTGAGGTAAGATCAGCTGTCTCACGCCTGCTGGTCCGGCTATGTCTCTCAAGGCATTGATCGCGCCGTAGTGTGTTCCAAAAGGCTTGTGAGAGTCAAGGAAGTGTTTCATGCAGGATCGTGCTATCCGCGGCTTAAGTGTGGAGGAGCTATCGCCAAAGTCCTTCGCGATTTTCGAAAGCAGACTGCTAGAGAACGATCGCAGCACAAAATGTGCATCGCTTTGGTCTTTTGATGAAGCGCCCAAGTGCTTGCCGAGAACGCACGTCAGGATCGAGGGTATCAATGAAGATACATATGGCGCGATGTAAAGGCTCGGATTCGAGAGAAGCGACTCCACCAGCCGCATGCTCTGCAGGAGGATGAATAGTGACTTCATATTGTGCGTGACCTTGTCCGCCACAAATTGTATGAAGTATGGCACCAGCTGATGCAAGCCCGGATCTGATCTGAGTGAAGCCAGAGCTGCTGCTTGATATTCAACATTCTCTTCGTCCAGAATAGCGGCACATATCCGCTCGAAGTACAGTTGGAGCTCCTTCGACAGTACATGCTTGACGAGTGGCTTAACTGCAACGTTGTCATTGCCGCTGAGCGCAACCAATGTGTTGGCATTCTGCCCTTTTCCTGCCAACTCTTGCCCTCGCTGATCTGCTTGTGTCGGGTTCTGCGGTATACTAGGCTGCACGCCTTCCACGGCTAACCAGTGGCCTGTAAAGCTGATCTCGCGCGGCACTTTGGGCAGTGGGGCATTGATCAGCTTTTCGAAATCGACTTCCTCGTCTTCCACGTAGAAAAGTGGCTGGCCAGGTCCTATCGAGGCTTCACCGAAGCGCAACGGTCGCGTGGATTCGTATCCGTAAAGCGGCTCGACGTCGAGCACTCGTAGCGCATGTGAGATGTCCTGAGTGGTGAGTGTCGTCCGTTTCGCATGTCGCATGAACTTCAGCGCCTCTTCCAACACCTGGCTCATGCGGTATTCCACGTCTCGCGCTAAGTGCTCTGCGACATCGCGATGCAGCGACGCAATGCCCACCGACTCGGCCACATCTGTGACATTTTCTGGGTTCCAGACAGATGCCATCTTCCCATCTGCTGTTGCGCCTTGCGCGCTCGGTGTCGTGACTTCGCGGCCAGTAGATGTTGAGTTCGGCGATGTTACCGAATGAATGTTTTCCGCGGGCGCGCAAAGATCGAGGACAAGTCGGCAGGTTGAGAAAGGTTGATGTTGTCGCAGTGCTTCACGTCCAACCTCAGTTGAAGCTCTGGGCGACGTGACTGCCGCGGCGGCTGACAAAAGTCGTGGCAGATTTGCTTTGCTGCCTTACTCAACTACAACGGACATTCACCAACAGATGTTCGGCAAAAGATGAAACACATGCGCACGAGCTAGCTATCTGGCAATGATTCTCACGTTACCGCGCAGAAATTTTGTTGGCGTTTGGCGCAAGTGAGCTGTCAGAGAATGAAGTGATCGTTGTAAGGCAATATATGGTGCCAATATGCATCATCTCTCATACATTGTGGTATCTTGTAAATGTAAATGCAAATCATTCATAAGTCATTACTCCCGTGCGGTGAACACCAAATTCATGTTCTTTTGCTGGTGCACATTATGCAAAACATCATCGACTGCTCGCATGGGATCCGCCATTGCGAAATCGAAATTCCTCATTATCTGATACTGTCAGCCAAGTTTCGGTACAATGACGAAGGTCAGGCAACTCACGGCAACAATTGTCTTGTGCAACTCTATCATGGCAATGTGCTTCCCAAGACAGAGGTACTTGCCAGACCCGAACGCGACTTCCACGGTCTGCATCCGCTTCCGCCGGAGGGCATCATCACCTTCCAGTAATCGCTCGGGCCGGAAGAATGAGGCATCATCTCCAAACACGTCCTTTCTCCTCATGATGGCGGCATCGCACCCGGCTACAGTGGATCCCTCCGGATAGAAAACACCGTTGAACTCGTCGCCACCGACCGGCGCACACTTCTCCTTCAGGCCAAACAAGGGAGGGAATAACCTGATCGTCTCCCAGATGACGACCTTGAGATATTCCAGCTTTAGCACATCCGGGTATCTGACAGACGCGTTCTGCCCCAGCACGCCATCGATCTCTGCGCGCAGCTTCGCATATACGCGGGGATTACCAGCAAGGGAGAAAATAGCACATCGCAAAATCGTTGCAGAAGAATCAGTTCCGGCCATGATCTGGAGAAAAGCTTCACATTCGCACTGCACTTGGGAAAGTCCTTTGTTCACAAAGTGGCCAAGCATGTCCTTCCTAGGTTTTGCATCGGGTCCGTACCTCTCCGACACAGCCTTGTGGGCAAAGGCAAGCGCAGGGCCAATTCCATGTTTATCCGTGGTCTTCGGTGCAGCGAGAGCCTGGACCCAATCTTGGCTGAGCAGCCATCTCACCGAGCTGTGGTTAGCGGTAAGGCCTAGGATCAGAGTAAAATCGTCCGAGGTTTGGCAGTAATCCCATTTGTCTTCATCGGCAGCCATGAATCCAAACGGGCGTCCAAAGGCCACCGTGCTTAGAACATCCAGGACAAAATATCGGACCTTGGGGGCAAAGTCAACGACTTTGCCTTCATGTTTCCGGATGAGTCCAATGAACTCGCCAACTTGGGAGTCGATATCAGGCTCAAGCGTGTTGATGTCGCGGCCGTTATACTGCAAGCTGGTCAGTCACACCGTCCTCGCCATCACCGAGCAACTCCGACGACGCACTCCGCCAGCTTCCTTTGCCTTCAAGTCCACATGCGCCTCTTCATTGCGCGTCGAGAAAACGTTGTCTTGCCTCGGGTCCATCCGCATAGCATCGTACCATCCTGATCTCGTCCACCTTGAGCCGGGCGCATTGATATGACGAATCAGTTCCGCATCGTCGGTAACGAGCAAGTCATGGCCTATACGCGCCGGGGATCCTTTCAAATCACGTCAGCTCATTACCTGTCACTCTGTTTGAGACGTGAGCTCGTATACCATATTTCTCCAGGGCTGCAACTTGGGCGTGAGGAAGAGTGCCTCGACATTCTTTCCAGAAGAGCCAGAATCGTGAAAAGCTGGCGAGCGGTGGTCCTTTGAACAGGCGCAGTCGGCGGTAGCTCAAGACTGAACCCACTATGTAGTACACCGCCAGCAGCGTGACAGCTGCAACTGCGATTCTGGATAGTAGAGCCATACTGTCGGTATGTGTGATCAGTCCCAAACGAAACCCGGCCAATCGAGCTTAGAAGAAAGCGACGACCCTGGTACTACAGAGCACGCGAAGCCCCGAGCCAGCTCTCGTTGTGCAGCTATGCGGGCCTGCAGGATCTTATCAGCTCTGCAAAGCGGCCATGGCGAAAGCAAGTCAAGCAGTTGAGAACGAAAAGAAAATACCTTGGCTCCCGAATGACAGATATACGCGAAACCACGGGCTTGCTTGCTGGATGGAAGACAAGCGAGACCACATGGCCGTGCTTGCGTGCCAATCGCAATCTGATTTGGAGGGTTTCGCCCGATCTCCTGCAGATACCGAACGGGAAAGGACGTTATTGACTGTGCCGATATGCAACGGCCGCAGACTCTGTAGGATCTGACAGAAGTGGGGATCGCAGTTAGCGTGTGTTATCACTTGTGCAATGCAAAGCTAGCAGATAGTCTCTGCATGTCCACGCAACTTGACAGTGAGCTAAGATGCACAGCAGTACGAGGCATCGAGCAGCGTTGCAGAGCCTGCCCAATACCACTGCTTCTGTCGATCTTGAGCTGGATGGATCGGACAGGCCGCTTCTTCCAGAGCCGCATATCGCCATGGAAGGCCTAGCGAGAGCAGTCTTCGTAAATTGACGTATTGCAGGTAAGCGAGGATTTATCTGCAGAGTAATCATCAGCGGAAAACGACATCCCCATGCCATCTGAGACACTATAATTGGTGGATCGTGAGGCAGATCGGCTTCGAACGCAGATTCGACAGTCATTCGCACCCGGTCTGGTGGATGATGATGCTGCTGCCAGAGACGAAGGTTGCGTGTCTCCTACTGATCTTGATGCCCGCTGCGCCCGCATCATCGACTACTGCAGGTCGAAAGGTTGACCCTCGGCAGCTGGCCAACAAGGTCTGCCACTTTTCCGCGGGGAGAACCAGGAAGCGCACGCCATCTCGGTAGCCGTGGAGCTAGCCACACATCGGGGGTCCATCCCGTCGACGCCGCCGCCAACGCGCACGAACCTCTTCTCGACTCCACGTGGTTCGCGTCGCACAGATCGCTAGTGCTTGCGGTTGTGCAAGTGAGAAGACCCGCTCTGGACCATGGTCCACGGCGTATATTCTTGCACATCTTTCTCTGTATTGCCTTCCGGCTCGGTCTCATGCACCGCGCTTCTCTACTTGCCGATATCCGATCTCATTGACGGTTTGTAAGAACTCTGCTGCCCTCGCTCTCACACATGTGCACATATCCTGTCGAGCGAGAGAGGACATTGCTTGCGACAAATGGATCAACATGGCGGAGCGGACGTGGAACTGAACGATGTTAATGTCGAGGTATACTCGTGTGTTCTTCTCGGACCACCATCCGGTCGACTGACATCGTGACAGGCGCGGGACGCCGATTCCTTTTCCGACGACTCTGGCTACGAAGAAGGAACCCTTTCGACAGCCTCTGTGGCGTCCAGCATATTCGACTATGAAGAAGAAAACGGCCGAACGTATCATGCTTTTCAACGAGATAAGAAGTATGCGTTGCCCAACGATGAGTCAGAACAGGAGCGAATGGACATCACGTACCATAGCATCCGCCTCACCCTCGAAGAAAAGCATTGGCATTGCCCGATTCAGCGTCCTGGTATGATCCTCGACGTGGGGACAGGGACAGGTACGTCAAGCCGTTGCTAGAGAGAAGCATCACTTCGTCTAAACTGAAGATGGAGTATCGCCACCAATTCGCTACGGAAAGAACAAATTTCGATCTCATTTCCTCGTCTGAGACACATATCTCCCTCCCACTAACCTCTCCCAGGAATCTGGGCCATCGATGTCGCAGACGACCATCCAAGCGCTCAAGTCATTGGGATCGATCTTTCCCCCATCCAACCCACCGCCGTCCCGCCCAATCTCGAATTCCAAGTCATGGATGCCGACGAAACGTGGACATTCAGCCAAAGGTTCGATTTCATTCATACACGTCTCATGAACGGTTTCTCCCTCAAATCATGGGACTTCTTTTTCGAGCAAGCGTGGAAAACTCTCGAGCCTGGTGGATGGGTCGAGAACCAAGAATTCGATCTTCAATTCGCTTCAGATGATGGTACTATGCCGGCCGATGGCGCGGTGCAGCGTTGGATCGATTTGTGGCAGGAGGGAATTTCGAATTTTGGTTTGACTGGGAGGTGTTATCCGGATGTGATTAAGCAGAAGATGGAGGCGGCGGGGTTTATTAATTGTACTGTGAAGGCTTTTAAGATTCCTGTTGGGCCGTGGCCAAAAGATAAGAGGCTGCGGCAGGCTGGTTTGTTGTTTCTCATTGGTCTACTAGAAGGTTTGAGCGGGCTGAGTGTGAGAACGTTTACACTTGGTTTGGGGTGGAGTGTGGAGCAGATGGAGGTTTTACTGATGGAAGTGAGAAAAGAGTGGAAGAAGAAGGCTATTCACAGTTATTGCCCTCTGTGAGTCATTCACCCTTTGAGAGGTCTCTCTACTCGGCTAACGTTTGCAGGTACATTGTGTATGGTCAGAAACCATATGACGCTGCAACATGAGAAGAAGCATTAAAAAATATCGACAGCATCTAAGATGAAGAATTACTCAGCGAGCATTGTATAGGAGTACAGACAACAGAGATGGTCGCCGGCGACTCAGGATTGAACAGATGACGGGAACAGCGTGTGGATCGATAGAACAGAAGTGTAAAGAGATGGATCATGCAATTACTAGAGAGCACTGATAGCGCTGCAGACGTTGCTCAATTGACAGCTCACTGGCATGCGATGGCAAGAGATTGCACCGTTCGCTGGCTTCATTTCAAGATCAAGATTGTCAACCATGTGGACAAGTACTTGACAGCAGACGCCTGTTCTGAGTGAATTCAGACCGGCTGCGGGATCCTGAGGATTCCTTGCTTTGGCCCATAGCACTCGGGTGACCAAATGATGGCTATGGGCGTAAAGCCCGGCTGCTCAGCTTCACGAGGCATCGCGGCTTACCTCTCTGGAGTAATTGAAGCCCAGTTGCTCTTGCAGCCTTGGTAGGTCCTTCAACGTAGTCGCTGTAGGCGGGGCCGTGATTGCATTCAGAGAGCTGACCCGGGATCTGAGAGTGCACGCGGAGAAAATAATCGACCGAAGGCCAGACGTCTATCTGCTGTGCTCCTGTCGCTAAGAGGCACAGTGAGGTTTCTTGCTGGCGGCGTACTGCATCGCATATCCTGACGTCACTTGGCATTGGTGATCGACATGACATGAAGGACCGGACCCTATAGTGGGCAGACGGTCTTTTCTGAAAGACCGAAACAGCATACTTCTGCGGTTCACCAACAACGTGCGACGCAGAGATGGCAGTAGGATAAGAAGAGTGTAAGTCAGTAGGTGATTCTTGTTCTCCGTCCCTAGCAAAGATATCACTTCTCGAAGTCGCAACACAACTTCACATTGACCTCTAGACAACCACCGGTAACACACACGTCTCATCACAGTACAACAAGTCAACCAACATGGCCAAATACACCCTTTGCGGTGCCACAGGCGCAACAGGGCGTGCAATCCTGCACCATCTCCTCTCCAACCCACCACAACCACAACAATCCTTCCAGGATCAAGAACCCTTCACCCTGAACATCTTCCTCCGCAACAAACAAAAACTCCTAACCCAATTCCCCACCCTCGAATCCTCTCCTCCCTTCACAACAGAAATTTTCTCCGGCAGCAACAAAGACACAGCCATTTGGAAACAAGCTCTCTCCAACACAGACGTAATTCTCATGTGCATCGCCACCAACGACAGCACAAAAGGCATGACGCTTTTCAGCGACACCGCACATGCCGTAATAACCGCACTCCGCGAATTGAAATCCGAACAGGGAAAAGAATACAAAACACCTACTATCCTAATTCTTCGAGCTATCACTTTAAACAAAATTTTTAATCCTACCCTCGACAAACCCGCCATCCTATTCTTCGCGTTGAGATATCTCTACGATGCGATGATGGAGTCAAATCAATTGTACGAGACTGCAGCGAAGGAGAACCCAGGACTGCTAGATATTGTGTATGTGGATCCGCCAGCTATTCATGATGAAGAGGGATTGGGAGGGCCGACGGGTTATAGACTTGACGTGGAGCCTCCGACACAAAAAGGAGCAGCCGATGTGAGGCATGATGTATCGTATGCGGATTTGGGAGTGGCGTATTGTGAGATCGCGAGGAGGAGGGAGGAGTTTCTGGGGAAAGGGGTTGTTATTACGGCCACCGGACAGGTGAGGACGACTTGGGGGAGAAATATTTCGGGTTTGGTGAGTGGGATGGTGGGGAGGGTTTGGGGTTGATGGACTGATATGTGTAGCGGTCGATGGAGGGCGGTCGTAAATCGGTATGCCAGCGAGCTCGTGAGGCGCCAAACGGCAAGGTAGCACATCAGAAATGAGGCATGTCATCGAGCCACTCGTGGTAGCTCATCTTTCGTTACTTTACAGCCCGCAGTACATCAGCGGATCTATTGATTCTTTCTACGAGAACGTACCTCGTGGGTTGTTGATGCTCTTGGTCCCTGCCTGGATAGCAAAGGCCGGAAGACGGAGGTCTGCCATGCTTGTCTACCACATACTTCCTGCTGGCAAACTCGACTTCAAACGCCCATTGCCCGGGCTGCCACGACCTCTTTCGTACAGCCATTTGTTGTTCAACCCCACACTCGCACGCTTCTCCTTCGTCGGTGTCTCAATTCTCCCAATAGATTCGAACCCGCTGATGTCAAGCGGTGAATTATTGCTGAGAGCCGTGTAGCTCAGCCTCCGCCTCTCTCCTCCGCTTTCACTGAAGCTTTCACCAAGCAACGATTTCCCACTCTCCGTCCTTCGTAATTGGTTTCCTTGCGCAGGAGAACCCCATAGTGAGTTTGATCCCGATCCGCTCATTCGGAAGCTGCCATTCGCATCAATGGGCGTGCCTCGTCCTGAAAGTGGCGAGTTACCGCGAGTCGCGTTCAAGCTGCTGCTCCTGCTCGTAGGCGTATTAGAACGCGAGAATCGCGGTGGTGTGACGTATTGTTCCTTCTCTTGCGGTGTCGCGGGACGTGTCATGGGCGGAAGGCCTAGGAGCTTGCGCTGCTGAGGTGTGAGGGGAATGTCTTCGCAGGCGTCGGGTTTCCGCCAGAGAGGAAGGGTTGCTATTGCGATATTCAGGGTCATGAGTGCCTGGAAAGTCCAGACCGCATATCGTGGGTATGGGTATGCTGCAGCGAGCCAGCTTGTGGGGAATCTACTAAAGTGTTAGAGAGGATCGCCGGAGCCAATTGACGTGCGACTGACATGAGGAAGAGGACATTGGGCGTGTAGAGCGACAGAATGATCAGCACGGAGCTGACCAGGATGCTGGTGACATTGCTGCTGTCGAAGTTGGTCGCATTCCGTCGCCGGATGACCTCGTCCATTCTGGGGTGTGTCCACTGTCCATTTTGTCGCGCGGGAGTCGAAGGCTGCTGGGTAGTATCCTTCTTGGGAGTATTGAGGATGGGTAGTGCTTTGGCAATTGCAGAGGGTCTCCCGGTCGAGGTCTGCGACACGGACTGCGAAGTGGTTGCCAATGCCGTCGACGACATGACTGCTGTGTGTTAGTGCCTGTGGGTTAGTATGCGCGTCGTCGTCGGATGTCGCTCAATCCATTGTACAGAGTGGTCGGTATTCGCGAAGTCATCAACGAAGCGGTAGATTTGGTTGCTACGAGGCTAGGAAAGCATCGCGCCGCGTCTTGCACCGCCACACGCAGCCACATTTGACGTGTTGGTGGGGCTGATTCGGATAAAGCTATCGTCTCACGCTCACGCCGCCAACTCTCACACATGGACTGACTTCTTGCAGCTACACGCCAACATGCCCAACGCATTGGAGTCGTTGGATGCCACCGTCGCCAGTCTTCTCGCCGATTGGAACATTGTCACTAGCCTACTGGCCCTCGCCCTCGCTGCCTTCTTCATCTATCCCGTCATCTACCCCAATGAGCCCGACACTCATCCTCTGCTCCTAGCTCGACAAGCTACCCCAAGTGCTGTTAGACAAAAGGGCGAATCAGCTGCATACCGATCGCCAGAAGTTCCACACGGCTACGCTCTGAAGTCTGGCTTGAACGTCAAGGATGCATCAGCTCCGCGATGGGCCTCCGGAAAGGACGGAGATATTCGAGACATATGGCGGGAGGTGCAAAAAGGTGGAAGCCAAGGCCCGGATGGCAAGGAGATTCCTCGCGGTCTGATCATGACTGTGCTGGGCAAGCAAGAAATCATTGAACACGACGTTGATGAGCTGAGCAAAGAGATTGCCATTATCGGAAAGCACTTTAAGGACGCTGGTATCAAGAGAGTCGCCATCTATCTGCCCAACAGCGTCGAATACCTCTCGACCATCTTTGGTGGGTACAATGATTTCAACTTAGGGTGTCATGATAACTGACATCCTGACAGCATGTGCCTTCTACGGACTGAGCCCTGTGCTGCTACCATACAACGTGCCCCACCCGAAGGTCTACGAGCTTCTCAATGCCACTGGAGCTAATGCTCTTGTCGCGAATGCCGGAACTCTGCCACTCGACGATCTGACAAAACAATGCCAACAACTTCGCCTGGTTACCTGGGTGGTAGAAAGGACCAGCAAACACATGGACTGGAACGGTGTGCCTGATCACGCTCAAGGTCGTCTGCAGGTCAGCGTTTGGCATGATCTTGTGGACGACAACAAATCTTCAGCCAGTGCTCAGCTCCCTTCGAACGAGAGTGGAGACAAACCAGGGGACGTCATCTTTGTGTGGCAGCATACGGATCCCGCGATCAAGCCAGACATTGTGGCCTTGACACAAGACAACATTGTTGCCGGCACTGCAGCGCTGATCACAGCAATTCCACTTCGTCAACGCCTGAGCTCGGCAGATCTGGTCCTTCCCGCCGATACCTTTACCCACAGCTACGTGCTATGTCAGACATTTGCTGCACTCTTTATGCACACGAGCCTCGCCATCAACAGTGTGGCGGCGCCCGGTGTCGACCTTGCTCTCGCGAGAAGAGGGGTTGCGCCAACAGTCATCATTGCAAGTGCAGAAACATTGGCGAAGCTACATCAACAAGAGACTGGCGCTCTCAGCTCTGGTCTTCAAAAGTTTGGCAAATATAGCCAAGATCAAACGATAGCGGCCGGCCGTTTGCCCACGGACGGACTGCTCTTCAAGCTTCTCGCACCAAAGTCAGGAAGTACTGAACCCGGGAAGCTTCGCCTCATCCTCACCTCCGATCGCCTTGGTGCGGGTTCGCCGCCACTTACTTCCACCATGCTCAGCGATTTGAGGATCTTCACACGAAGCCGCATCATCTACGCTCTCACGGCTCCTCAAGTAGCAGGTGCAGTGTCGCAGACGAATGTCTTCGACTACAGACGGGTGGATGGCGCCGCTCACGGCCACTTTGGCGTGCCACTCAGCTCCGTAGAAGTGAAGCTCCTGAGTCCCGAAGACGATTCACGCGTTGGCGGATCAGAGCCAAAGGGACAGCTCACGGTCATCGGCCCTGCTGTCGTCGGTGGGCGAGCACAACTCAACGTGCAAGCGACGATCAGAGAGGATGGCACTGTAGCTTATGCATAAAAGGTGATACCCAAAAGGTATTGCGTGAAATTCCAAAAGCTGTTCTCAGCAGACTTTTTGCCAACCCTCTACTTGCACCCTCCACATTCATTGCTAGGCTTCTTCTGCTCTGATCCACCGAATGCTAACCTGCTAATCCCATCCACCATCCCTTTGATTCCCGTCTTACCTGCCGCAACCTGACTTGGCGTGCTCGAATACGAAGGCGGCACATCCATGCAAGGGTTCTGCGTGAAAAAGTTTCGTGGCCTACAACAACAATTATCAGCACACTCATTTGCACTCGCTCTCACCAAATAGACGAGATTAGGAACTTGTAGAACTCACCTCAACAAAACCGTCATCGGCTCCGCAGGCATCACAGGATAATCCTCTGGCGCAGGGAAATGTGTCAAACCAAAAGTATGCCAGAGCACAACGTCTTCGTTGTCGAGATTCGCGTCTGGGTCCGCTGCGATCCAGGCTGGAAGGCCTTGGGAGGGTTCGCCGGAGGTTTGGGGGACGTGGCGGCCTGCGGGGTGGATTTGAGAGTCGTCATCTAAAAGTCAAGGTCAGTAAGTTTTAGTTGTTGACGGGATCGTCGTTGTGATATTGATATCATGCGGGGAGGGCGAGAGATACTTACATTTCGTAACGTGGACAGCATGACGAGCGAAGCCAGCACGTTTCCAGACCAAACTGCCTTCTTTGGGGAGGAGAGGTGGGACCTCTCGGCTGACAAGTTTGTATGAGACGGGCTTTTTGCTATAGGCGTTGATTTTGTTCGTGTTGGCCATGTCCCATGTTCGGCTGGTGTTGCCGTCGTAGTTACTCTTCGCAGTATTTGGTGTTGCAAGTTTGGTCTTCTTCGCGTAGAAAGCGTTTCCGTAGGGGTTCTCGCTTGACCCAACTGGAGCTTCGCCGCGAGTGGCGTCGACTTGGAAGATTGTATTGTTTGGCCCATCAATGTTGGGATCGAGACGTAAGCAGAAGAGATGTTGGTGGTTGTGGGCGTTGACGCCAGGGTAGACTTCTGTGCCCCATGGCGCTGCGTCTTCGCCTGGTGCTAGGGCGTAGGTGTTCAGAATTCCGGTCAGCTTGATTTCGAGTTGGATCGTTCCGTCTTGGTGGAAAATCCAGTAGACGCAGTACTCGTAGTTGGCAGCGGTAAAGACGTGACTGATGATGAATTTGCGAGCGCGGGTCACTGTGCAGGAATCATCTCGGAAGTCGGTGTGCTTGAATAGGATTCCAGCGTCCTCTTCATGGATACAGATGGCATTCTTGATCGTTTGTGGCTCGCCGGCACGATTGACGAAATCAGCATCCATGTAATGAATTGCACCTTTGCAATCGCAGCCAAGAGCCAGAGAGTTGGTCATGTAGCCTCCGCCATACTCGCCAAGATCGAAAGCATGTTTGCGCTGGTGAGGGTGTTCTGGATTGCCGTAAGGTACCACCATCTCTGCGAGAGACATGCGCCAAAATACTGGGCGGACGTTGCCTTTATCATTGAATGTGATGTTGGACAACACTATTCCTTCCTTGTAGTTGAAGCCGACATGAACGGACCAATTCTGCCACTTTAATGTGCGTCCGTCTACCGTGAAGGATACGCCCTCTGGTTGGGAGATGTGGATGGGCTTCAAATCTGTTCTGAAGCCACTCTCCTGCTTGATCGCATCTGAGTGGTAGTTGATCGGCGGAGCAGTATTCAATGGTCTCCGGACCTTAGGTACGTCAATGTGCATGATCTCCTGGGTATCGGCATTGTAGATCGGGCAGAAGTCAAGAGGATAAGTATACTGGCTGTCGTCCACGTGCGGCCGATAGTACATCAAAGCCTGCTGCAATCGAATTCCAGATCCGAATCTCTCGTCGTAGCCAATGGTCCAGGGATCGCAGTACACTTTGTGCATATCCTCTGGTGGAATCCCAAGGATGCCGCACTGCTCGATGACCTTCGGATCCTTGCGTACGACGGTCTCAACAATCTGTAAGTCCTCCATCGTGATCAATGGCTGCACACCTTCAGTAAGCTGCCAGCTCACTAGTCGAGCTTCTGTGAGGTTGACGAGCCCATCGTAAACCTTGCTGCCTCTGCCAATAGCCACGACATCTGCTACGCGCGCTGGTCTCGGTACTGTCTCCGGCGAGGCCAACCATTTCATCATTTCCGCCTTCCGTGGTTCCCAAAGCGTGACGGCATTGAAGTGGACATCCGGATGCTCTCGGCGCACAATCGCGACAGCTGCCGCAATTTCTTCTGTAGACAAGGGATCGAATGGGTGAGTCTGCATCTTTTGGCCTGTGACGTGGGCCGCCATCTGTTGTAGTCGTTCCAGCACCATTTTGTACTCTCGCCTGTGTAGCGGGTATGCCTGAGAGGTTGTTGGAAGAGATAAGAGAAATGGAAAGAGGAAGTAGACAGCTATGAACCGCAACTGATATATTTACCAAGATTATGTCGCACCAAAGGTCTGTTTCAATGGCTACCCCGCCTCAGCAAGCGGTTCCATCAATGCACAGCGCTGGTCAATCGTGTAAGTCACTTATCAGCAGTGTTGGCGACCAGGGTATCCAATCGCCGCGGCCGATAAGGCTGGAGAACTGCACGCAAGGCAAGAATTGCCATTTCTGGGAGGTCCAAACGAGAGCTAGTGCTCACGTGGAGAGGAGACTTGGTGGATTTAGGTGCCATCGGAATCTTTGACTTGGGAAGTCTGCGTCGTTATCAGCGAGATACGACGCGCGGTGTTCGCGGAAAGGAAGAGATGATGGCTTTCGCTGAATCAAATCGTGAAGTAATGTTTTGAGCGACTGCCGGGCCGGCCACCATGTCTTTTCATTTAACCTAATTCGTGTTAGCGTGGTCGAACCCGACGGAATCTTCAGCCAACGAGCTCTGAGGGATACTAGTACCTACTCGAAAAGTAAAGCACGACGGAGTCTTCAAAAATGCATCGACCAGTCAAAAGCATTGGAAATTACTATAGCTGTGTTCAGTAGGGTCACTCACTTGTAAGATTGGCGCAAATCATGGCACTATTTTCGCAAGCTGCTCATGACGAAGTACTCTGTCCTCTTCAAGATTCGTAGACGATGCAATTTTGCTTGCACTGGCTCAGAACGGAATCTCGAAGCAAGCAGTCCGACACCGACGCCGACTCATCCAGAAAATAGAAGTGCAACAGCACGTTGCAGTCGACGAAAGCGTGTCATCTGTCTCACCGGCGCAACAATCTGATCAATCAATCGGTCGAACGGATTTCGTGCAAATCTGTTTTAAATGCAAAGAGCCAGCCCTTCGCGAGATACCCCAACTACAAGTCTCACGACTGCAAGATTAGTCACAGGCCACAGGCAGTGCATGTGTGTCTCGAAATGCCGCCACAAGTCCCTCAAAGTGTATCCAGGCAGCAACCATTACGGCAACATGGAGTATTTGGTGGCTGGCGCCAAACATATCGAATTTATAACGCACCCATCGCTCAGGAATCTGGGTATAGGTCAATATCAGCTTTGGCACCTTGCCATCATGACTCACTCACCCTAGCGGCGTAGACCGCCGCGCCTAGAAGATTGGTGACACCCATCCAGCCCATAAATTTCAGTGACATACGGCTTCTCTGGAGCTCCCACCCGTATAAAAGAAGGCCATGAATGACGAAGATGATGGAACTCAGGCCAAATCCTGCGTAGAAGACTGCCCGCCAGTGTCGGAATTGCGGCGATGCAAATCGAGGACTCAGTGTCATATAAGTGCAGCCCAGTGCAGTCGTGGTTGTCTGACGGCATGTTAGCAAATCATCCACATGGCAGGGATTATGAATATACCATGACCCAGTAAACCAGTTGAATTTTGTGATCGCACAGGAATCCATAGTAGATTGTTGGGATGCATGCACCCCACATCAAGACCAGGATTCCCAAATAGTCGAGTTTGTTGAACAAGCGGTAGCAACTGGGACTATGGTTCCATAAGATATGGAAGCTATACAAAGAGTTAGTTAGATGCCGCTGGATCAATCTAGATCAGCAAATAACGTACATTGCTGAGAAGGTAAAGCAGATCGATACTCCGAAGCAGTAAACAGACACCACGACCAGGTCTGCAAAACTGGCATTTGGCTGATGGTCGAAGAAGATCTTCTTGAAATATAGTGGGAGGATGGCGAAAAGCACACATCCAAAAAGATGCGAGTAGGTATTAACAGTCTGGTTGTTCAAGGACGATAAACTCGCGAAAGACACGTAGATAGACGCCGACGTCGGCCTGAGACTTGTCAGCAGAAAGGCGTTATATGCTGAAGACGAGACTTACTGACCTGTAACCAGACAGAATGAATTCGTTATCCTGCTGCCACCATGGAATCTCGTGCCAGAACAGTAACTTCGAAGGGTTCTCCGCGCAAGTGCCATTTCGCTCATTGACGGTGGTCTGAGCATTGGAAGGCTTGCGCGTCCGTTGCGATCTTCGGCGTGGTGAAGTAATGGGGCTCTTTTGTAGCATCATGATTAAGAAGTGTTCGGAGTAGAGAGTTGATCGAGCTGGTGTTAGGGACAAGGCAAGGAGGCGGAATTTAATCTTCATGTGGAATGGAATGGGGTTTGGAGAAACTGTGCTGGCGGGAAGATATACAAGCCGCCACCATTGTCGTGAAATGAACCTATTCTCGCCTGACTTCACGAAGAAGCACATCGGTCCTGCGAAAACGTAGCAATGCTATTGTGATGGTCGTTATTGAGAAGCTAGTGACAATACTAGCGTCAAATCAAGCGAATTTGATTCGCCTATGACCCAAATGGAATGTCAGACTAGGCCCCCGTTCGTCAATCAGAACAACCAACCCGGAAAGTCGTCAACCGTGAAGCCAAGGCAGCCTGTGTATGGAGAAAGTGACACGAAGAAGCTGATCTCCATTTCGTATCGTACGACTGGTGTATGTATTGGAAGCACAAGCTGCTTACGATCAAGCCCTTCTTCCGCGGTGAGAGTCATGTATGCTGACGCTTATGCTTGTTTTGGCATGAACAATGGGTTCTGGTCCTCATCGCGACCGCCATATCCTTCGTCGCTGAAGGCTGAGGGAGTTTGGCGGCATGCTGAATCGGCACCAGTTGGCACATGGCCTGAATCTGGAGTTGGCGAGGCAGGCGCAATCGTTGGTAGAGCAGCTGACTCCTCCTCGGCTTCCCCATCTTCTCCAGTAGGCGGAGCCACATCCTGCAGAATTTTGCGTATGTGCTGAAGTTTTCCCTTTCGAAGCGCTTCCAAACAGATCTCGGGATGAGAGATGATTTTCGTGGCTTTGACCTTCGGCTTGGCGCGGTCCGTGAAGTAATGACGGGTGCTGTTGTGTCTGTCCTTTCCAAAGCGCTTGATGAGCTCAACGAAAGAGAAATTCGCCGTGTAGTGACCATAAGACTGCTCGAAGTTGGTCAAGAGCTGCGCAAGATATTTTGCAAGCTGCTTGGTCCACCAGCCCTCGCCCGATAACAGCCTACCATGACTGTCTGTGGCGCCTTCTGGTCGTGCAATCACATCCGTGCATCCACGAGGCCGATGGAAATCTTTGACGATCATATCCGGGAACGAGGCGTCCCACAGGAGCGTGATGTCGCATTCGGCATCGACAATTACGCCGTGATGGTTCTGCAAGACCCGTTTCTCGATCTCTGTGTCAGTGATGTCTCGTTGCGGGCGGCCCTGAGCGATCAAGCCAGCTCTCTCCGCCTCTTTTGCCTTGATGTTCGCATTGCTACCCTTCATCATCTCGAAGATTTGATAGAAGTTGATCTCCTTGTGATTTTGAAACATGCTTGAAGGATGTCAGCCATCACTCGTCATTCCAAGTACAAATGTTCGCTCACATCGAGTAGTTGCAGCCATCGAAGGTTGCTATGCCATCTGCGTCGGGAGCAGTTTCATCTTGTACTTCCACAATTTCACCGTCAAAGTGGGCGCTTCCTTGAAAGAAGATGATGAGATGGTCTTCGTCCGACATTGATTCGAGTACCAGCTTGATCTGCTGATTGATGTATTGTTGCTTGTTGCGATGGCGGAATGGGATGAAGATGTACGAGATGTCGTGTACGCCGTACTTCCTGAAGATGTCATTGATGAGTCTGCGGCACTCTATCTCACGGCCGTTCTCCGCGATCTTGCCCTCGTCGTAGACCATGTGTCGCGGATTCGTGTCCAACATGAGGAGGTGATGCTTTCCGTATTTACGGTATACCACAGGGCATTTGCTGGGTCCACCTGGAGCATTGGTTGTGTCAGACATCGAAGCGTCTTGGTAAGTGGTTGTCAGAATGTTGTTGTGTTGAGAGTTGAATGGGAAGAAGCAGAGTGCGAAGATATGCCCGCCATCAAGCACCGGCCACTCGGCAAGAGTTCTCACATGCCTCTCATGTGACAGAAGCAAGCAACCACAAGTTTGCAATACGAAGTGAGTGTGCTGAAAAAGCCCCTGTGATCATAAGTGATGAGGTAACGCTCCACAGACCCGAAGTCTTGTGTGAGGTGAGAAGCATAGGTGTGAGCGATCGTGTTGGCTCAGATCGTGATGCCTGGCTGGAAGCCTGGTGGTAGCATTCAATGAGTGCGTATCCTCATCAAGGACGTGAGCTTCAAATGTTATCCAAGTCTAGAAAAAGTGGGTCGTTTCCATGTGATATCTGATCTTCCGCTCTCGCTGTGCGTTGTTGTGTGAGTCTAATTTTCACGGAAAGCAGCCAGAGGGGTTGGAGGACTGGCTCGCATCGCTCTGATGGCGAAGTCTGTTCTGTGAGCTCTACGCGTGCGCCTCCATTTGAGTGATCAAAATTACTTCACAACTGAGCGATGAAGCGCCAGCCTCAGTTGTATTGCTCGAGCATTGTGCATTGGTGCTGGCGCCAGCCGAATCTGCTCGCAGCTGACTTGAAGTCGCACGCATGGTCCTCTGGCCCAGACAAATCAGGAGCAGCCGGGTATTTGTCCTGTCGCTGGCTTCGTGGGTCTTTCTTGAGGCTTGTGCTGATTTCGTGCATCAGTTGATTGTACTTGCTATTCGAGTAAGGCAAGCTTCGAAAGGAGGAGCGTGTCTGCGCACGACTTCTGCCTGTCCACGACAAATGGCCATCTCAACGCAACATTTCTCACCTCGAGCCATTGGAGAAAACATCACCGCCATTCCTGCACTCAATATACCGTGCTATCACAAGTCGCAGACATTTCAGGTAATTGCCATCTCACTGTCTCTTAGCTCCTGCTATATGTAGCTACCTTGCCAAGCGTTCTTTCCAGGCTCAACGTGTTCTGTGTAACAATCGCAGTTCCCCTCACGAAGACTCGGCGCTTGACAACACATACTGGACTCTGCTCCTGGCAGCAAGTTGGCAGGCAAGACGAGAATCATTTCGCACCAGTTTTGCTACTCAGCAAGCCACCAAGATGCCCGTCAACACCACCCTCGCGGACGAAATCGAGTTCCGAACCGGCCAAGCCTCCTCCTCAAAACGTCTCTTGATCTACTTCATCCCCGGCAATCCAGGCCTCGTAGAATACTACCGTCGCTACCTAGAGCGACTCCAAGAATCACTACAACACCGCGAAGAAGAAGTCATCATCTACGGCGCTAGTCACGACGGATTTGAATTCCACAGACCTTCCAATCGCATCAACCAAGGCTCACCTCCCTTCTCTCTCCAACAAGAAATCCACTGCGTCCGGAGCAAACTCTCACTCAAAGCACGAGAAGTATCCAACGATTCTCAACCCCTCGACGTCATCCTAATCGGGCTCTCCGTCGGCGCATACATGCTCCTCGAAACAATCTCATGGTGGCAAAAGCAACCCACCGAACAATCCCTCTACTCAATAAAGGGTGGAATTTGTCTCTTTCCGACAGTCGTCGACATCGCGAAAAGTGACAAAGGTCGCTCACTATGGCCGATACTCTGGTTCCCCGGAACGGGATACATCCTCTCCGGAATAGCATCCTGTCTCAACGCTCTCTGGCTTCTAGATTGGTTTACACGAAAATTGACACCCGGACCCGAAGGCGGCGCAGTAACAGCAGCATTCGCTCGAAGCGACCACGGAATTCGACAAGTCATCTATATGGCTCGAGACGAACTCGCATCGATCAAGGAGGATAAATGGCATGCGCAGGATCTTTGGGGAGTGGTGCATGAAGCGAATGGGAATGGAAATTTAAACGGGAAATTTTTCATCAGCGATGAGCAAGAAAGTTCTACCACTATCGCCACAGCTCCAGGC
This sequence comes from Cercospora kikuchii, assembly GCF_019650295.1. Lineage (NCBI taxonomy): Eukaryota > Fungi > Ascomycota > Dothideomycetes > Mycosphaerellales > Mycosphaerellaceae > Cercospora > Cercospora kikuchii. The sequence goes on from NW_025408588.1 coordinate 2,343,525, forward strand.
GCTCCGCGAACGAAATTGTATCTGTTATTTGGCAAAGACGATTATTGGGTCAACAATGATAGTCGGGACAACTTGATCAGTGCTCGACATGGAGGGCATACGACGATGGAAGTTTTGCATAATAGACCGGAGATTCCGCATACGTTCTCATTACATCCGGAGCATAGCGATCATGTGGCTGAGAAGACTGCGGCGTGGATAGCGACGTTAGAATCGGAGTGAAGAAATAGAACATTAGATTTTTTCCTTTTCTCGGTAGTGCGTAGAAAAACGTTCTTTTTGACCCAACTGCCGTCTATTTCAGATCGTCATAAATCTCATAAAAAGTGGAGGAGCCGAATGTGTCTCTCTATGCTATGTGAATCACTTCCGCCATCCCAAAGCGCCATCGCTATGTAAGAACACCAACAAAGCCGCCTATTTATTTTCCCATTGCGAAAACGATGTCCTGTTGATCCATCTAATGTTTCCCAAGACTTTGCAAATTAACAAGCTCAAAGTACCGCCCCTTCTTGGCGATCAATTCGCTGTGCGTTCCATTTTCCACAATCTTGCCTTGATCAAATACGTAGATCATGTCTGCTTTTTGGATTGTCGACAATCGATGAGCTACGGCGATTGTTGTTCGTCCTTTGGCTGCTTTGTCGAGTGCCGCTTGTACGATCTTCTCAGACTCGCTGTCGAGAGCGGAAGTTGCCTCGTCGAGTAATAGAATCCTGGGGTCACGCAAGAGAGCGCGAGCGATCGCTACACGCTGTTTCTGACCACCTGAAAGCATGCTTCCTTTGCTTCCTACGACAGTGTCGAAGCCTTCTGGGAGAGACATGATAAAGTCGTAGATGTTTGCGTCTTTGCAGGCTTGGACGATGGCTTCTTCGGGGACATCTTCGGGGGCTGTGTCTGCTCCGAGGAGAATGTTCTCCCGGATTGTGCCTTGGTAGAGAGTGGGTTCTTGAGACACGAGGGCGAGTTTGTTCCGGTAGGCGTTGACGTTCAGAGAGGAGATCTCTTTGCCATCAACGTATATGCCACCCACGAGAGGGTTGTAGAATCGTTCAAGCAAGGCGATGGTCGTGGATTTACCACATCCAGAAGCACCGACAAGAGCCACGTATTGACCAGGTCGTACTGATAGGTTCAGACCACGAAGTACAGGCTGCTCAGGCCGGGTAGGGTAGCGGAAGTGCACGTCGCGGAACTCGATGTCTCCTTCCACATCAGCGATGTCATCGCCATGGGTGGCCCAGGTGTCGATCTCTGGCTTGCGATCGAACAAAGTCTTCATCTCGTGTGCGGCATGCTTAGCTTTGCCCATATCGGGTGCGAAACTGAAGATGGTGCCGGCGGATTGTGCTCCGAAGATGACAGCCGAGAAGCACAAGAAGAATTGAAACATGCTGTACTCGTTACTGCCGATGAGGGTGCCTCCGTACCAGAAGCCGAGGGCAATACACAGGAACATCAAACTCTGCGAGGCGGCGTAGAGTGAGCTAGAGCGAATGATCGATTGCAGTGAAGACTTCTCCTGGTCGACGATCTGCTCATGATAATGGTTCCACACGTCGTGCTCACGAGTCAGCGAAGCGACAGTGCGGATAGCAGACGTTGCTTCACAAGCATAAGAAGCAGACTTCGAGTAGGCTTTCTTTGCACGCGCTTGAAATCTCGTGAGCATCCAGAAACGCAGGAAACCACAGGCCAGCACGACTGGTACTGTGGCGATGCACACCAGTGCTAGCTTCCATCCAACGGCCAAGGCGATGACAAAGCCAACAATCAGAGTAGTGGTGACCAGAAGAAGTGTGCCAAGTGTAACACCAGACATACCAGCGAGATGGGTAGTTTCCGTGCTGAGGAAAGATGTCAAAGCGCCAGCAGAATTCTCCTCCTTGTCGAAGAAAGCAATATCCTGTCGCAGGATGGTACGGAAAGACTTGTCGCGAGCTCTGCGAACCAGCTTCTCACTGCACCATGCAAAGGCAATGCCTTGTCCGAAGTAGGACAGAAGCTGGACCATGGCCAGCATGAAGTACATCCATGACCAAAAGTTGGCTTCTGACCGAAGCGTCCCATATTGGCTTGGAGGCAGCGACAGCGAAGTAATGGACTTGGCGAGGAAGACGGATTGAACAGGATTACCACCACCGCAGATGACAGACCAGAACAGTCCGAACAGCATCCACTGCCATTCGGTCTTGTTGAACGACCCAACCACCTTGATCAAGGTCCAGAGGGAATACTTCGGTGCAGCGCGCTCTTCCTTCTTTGCAAGTACCTTGCTTGAGACCGAATTCTGAGTCCTGGTGCGAGCAAGTTTAAGGTCGTCAGGATCCTTCGCAAGATCGGTGCTCGAAGAGGTGTACAACTTATCATCCTTCTCGTCGAAGATTTCTTCTTCCTCGCTTTCCGAGCCACCCTGGTCGTTTTCTGCGGCGATTCTCTGAGCCTCAACCAGACTGCCATATGCGCCATTCTTTTCTAATAGATCATCGTGAGTACCTTGCTCGACAATGCGGCCTTGTTGCATAACTACAATGTTATCGGCATCTCGGATAGTGCTGAGACGATGAGCAATCACAATGGTAGTTCTTCCTTGTGCAGCCTTGTCCAAAGCAGCTTGTACCACTCCTTCACTCTTCGTGTCAAGCGCTGAGGTGGCTTCATCGAGCAGAAGAATCTTAGGATCGCTCACAATGGCTCTGGCAATAGCGATACGTTGCTTCTGCCCACCTGATAGCAGAAAACCTCGCTCGCCAACATTGGTCTCGTATCCCTCAGGTAATTGGCAAATAAAGTCGTGTGCGTTAGACATTTTCGCAGCATTCTCAATAAGTTCTCGGATCTTGTCCTCCGGCAAATTTTCCGCATCAGTGCCGATCAGTCCATGTCGAATATTGCCCGCGATGGAGGTAGCGAAAAGCGTAGGTTCTTGGGAAACAAGACTGATCTGCTGTCGGAGCCAGCGAAGATTAAGGTCCTGGACGTTATGTCCATCAAGCGTTACTGTCCCTCCGACTGGGTCATAGAATCGTTCGACGAGGCCTACAATCGTGCTCTTGCCGGAACCAGAAGCTCCAACCAGCGCTGTGGTCTTGCCAGCCGGGACTAGCAGGCTGACATCCTCCATTACCACTACCTCCGGTCGAGAAGGGTAGATGTGCTTGACGTTGCGCAGCTCAACAACGCCTTTCAGTTGATCAAGCTTGATGCCGTCCTCAGATGTTGGATCGAGTGGCGATACACGATCGATGGTGCTGTAAATCTTGGAGGCTGCGGCCACTCCAGTGGTGAAAGCCTGAACGTTCGGCGCGACGTTGCCCAGTGCAAAAGCTCCAATCATGATCGACATGACAATAGTAATAACACTTTGAAGAGTGGTTTCGCCACTGACAATGAATCGACTGCCCATCCAGAAGGCCAAACCATAGGTGAGGTAGACGTAGCACATCAGGAAGCCAATCATGGAACCTGTCAACGCCTTCGTCCTGAATCCTGCCTTCTCTGCAATGGCCAGATGCTTGTCGTATTCCTTTGCCAACTTATCCTGCGTGCCGAAAGCGATAGCGTTCCGAACAGAGCTGATCACTTCCTCGGCCACAGTGCCACCTTCTGCATATGAAGCCAATGAGGCCTTGCTCCATTTCACAATGAATTGACCAAGACCGCCCATGGTGAGGAAGATGGCCACCACAGATGATGTGAGGATCAGTGTCAGTTTCCAGTATTTGATGTATCCGATAACATAGGCCGCTATGAATGTTGCCAATGCGGTAAGCGTCAACCCGACCTTTTCAGATATGCCGTCCTGGACCAGATTCGTATCAGCGGTAATGCGAGTCGTGATTTCTCCAGCTCCCAGCTTATCGAAATACCCTATGTTCTGTCGCAAGATGCTGGCCAAATAGTGCTGTCTGACTTTCCCGGAGATATGCTCCCCGGCATATATGAAGCCTACTGTCGCGATATATGTAGCCACGAACTCCGCAATGCCCAGATACACGAAGTACAGTGTCAGTTTACTGATCTCCGAGGAGAAATCAGATCCGGTGACAGTTCCTTGGAAGAAGCCCTGAAAAGTACCTGTCAAGGAGCCAAAGACGACAGTCATCAGCGGCAGCGCTGCTCCTGCTGCAATTGCAGCAATCGAACTGATCGCGATGATTATGAGATCATTTCTCGTAGCATATCGATAGAGCATTGTATATTTGACGTTCACCGGCGGTACCTCGAGTTGTCTTCTCAAAATCGCCGCCTCATGCTCAGGGAGATGCGCAAGCAGGTCTTGGTCTTTCTGTTCATCGTCCTCCGCTTTTGCTGAACCTTTTGAGCCTTTCGAGTCCTTTCGTTGTAGCGCCGGCGCAGGCTCCGGCGCCATTTGCGTTGGAAAAGGTGCCTGTGCAAACGCAGCCTTCTCTTGCTCTACCACCGCCTTTTCTTGGTCGACTACATCGCTGTTGTGAGCCTCAACGCGAGCGGTCGAGGTCTCGGGCGAGCGATCATCGTCGTGCTTTTCTGCCCCCATTGTCGAGTTGCGTGCTGGGTCGGCGTTGACGTGGTAATGCTGGCCCTCAGGCCGAGGCGCTTGTCGGTCGAATCAGTCCGAGTGGTGGCAGTCGGTGGTTTGTCTCTGCTGTTGATGTTCGAATGGGGGTCTTGCGACGCGCTTCGTACAATCGGTGACGGAATCGATAACCAAGAGGCTAAAGCCAACCCTTGTGATGTCGCGGGCGATCTAGATCTCTCGAAACAGTAGATGCTTCAAACAGTCGACAGGCAAAGAGAGGGTGTAATTGAGGAATCGAAATGTACTTGCCGGCAGGCGAAAGGCGCTACGCCTTTGTTAACACGGTACTAGAGAGCATTAATGCATGCAATGTGCGGACACAGCAAGATCCGAAGTGCAATGTGGGCGGTTCAAACGCCACGAGGACGTGGAGGTCTCGTCGATGCCGTAGGCTTGGTGCCGCTGACCAATAGCACGAATGGCCTCCGGAAACCGATGTATACGAGATCCACATTCGCGTCCTTCTGGAATTCAAGGATCGCTTGGTGTTCAGAGAGCCAAGCGGAGGACTACTGCGAGAGTGCTCGCCGCCTGCTGGTGCATCTTCGGCCAGCGCAGCCGTCTTCTGCAATGGTCCGAGACCAGGCGGCGGGATAAGAGGCGTGATAGGGCCATTTTCAGCTTCGGCCGAGAGAGCAGAGATGGCCCGGCACACCGACCAACGAGGACGCGTGTTACGCCACGACGAGAGGCCTCAGGATCAGAACTTGCCCTCGGGTCGCCCGAGTTCGGGAGCGAATCGTCGTTTGCGTGCCAAAACATTACGGCGAGCTTAGGAAGAAGCTTGACTCTGTGGCTCGTATTCTTGCGAAACGCGTAAAGGTGGAGGAAGACGTCTGACTCGGGCAGGGCCCCCATGGCGCCCGCTTGACCTCACTTCTCCGTCCTCCAGCCTTCCGTCTTGGAACACGTAGTTTATGCATGAAGGATTGTAGCTCACATTCTCACCGCGTGACTATACAGGCCGGTCGTAGACATACGAGGTGGAGTTGCATATCGCTGCACCGTCCGCGGACGGCCCTCGAGACTCCCTTCAAGACTCCCGGCGCGCCGCCAGCTCGATGCGCAAGTATCAAATACGAAGTACAGTGTCCATTGTCTTGCGGCCTGGAGCTGTGCACCAACGATGAACAAAGGGCGGACAGCCCATTCAAGATTGGGCCATGCACAACGCGGCCTTGCGATCAGCCATGCAAGGCCTCGCGACGCACACATTGTGCGGAAAGCTGCTTATGGCGATGCACGACTGGGTTTGAGGGATTGTCGCACAGGCCGTGCTGCCTCAACTGCGTTCATGTGATGTCGCACAGGAGTCGAGGAGATTTCAGTATCACGCCGGCACGCCGCACCTGCGTGAACCTGACGTTGGAATGAGCGACGAGGTGAGGTCGTTTGCTCCTTGCATGTGCGACGAAACACGGAGCGGAAGTCGCGGCGGCGACATCACCACTTCTCCGCTGTCAGACATCGCTGCTTCTTTCTTGCTCGTTGCAGTGCGCTCGTCGACGCATAACCTCCCCTTCGTTTCCTTCCTTTTGCCTATCACGGCGTCCACTCGCTCAACTACACACTACTAATCATGAAGTCGTTCGCTACATTCGCCGCAGGCCTCGCCGCCACCACGCTTCCTTCGCTCGCTACTGCCAATTCCATCTTCGACTTGTTCAAGACGCGTCAAGCAGCGCCACAGAGCTGCGACATAGACTCGACACTGTGCCCCGGATGTGGCGGTAGGAATGTCACCGACGACGCGGGCCATCGCTGGACAGTCACTTGCGATTTTGCCATTGAGGCAGAGGAGGAAACGCCTGTAGGCGGAGACATCTCCACCGACATCTGCTTGGATGCCTGCACCGACAACGACGGCTGCTTCGGTGTCACCTTCGCACCAAACGGCAGCTGCGCCATTGCCTCCGGACAGCAGAACGGGCTGACCTACTCTTCCGGCTACACCAACTTGGCGCGTCTGGCGGACCCTGCTACCACATCTTCTTCACGTGGAAGCATCAGCACAACGGTCACCGGCTCAGGCGTCACCCGCACTACTCGCGTCCCTATCACCACTACTGAGTCCAGTCCCGCAGCATCTTCCACTCCTCCTGGCATGAGCGGTCAATGCGATCTTGAGGACGCGGACATGTGTCCGAAGTGTTCTGGTCAAGTTGCTGTCGATAGCAGTGGCAAAGCTTACCGGGTTCTCTGCGATACCTCCATCAACTCTAATGGAAGCTACTCCCCACAAGAATGGCTGTCCCCTGACGAATGTCTCGAGGAGTGTGACAAGCTCGACTTTTGCACTGGTGCTACTTACTTCGACGAGCGAAGCTGCGAGCTCGCCAAAGGAGAGCCCGACACAGTCTTCGATGAGTCTTTCACCGCTTTCCTCCCGCTCTTGACTCCAACGGCATCCTCCACCACGGCGCCGGCCCCTACTCGTGTCCCGGCTCGGAACACCTCGTCAGTCGTGTCGACTACACGCCTCCCGCAGCCGAGCGTATCCATCCAGCCTGTCAGCTCACGTTGCAATGCTTCCGCAGTCACCTGCAATGAGTGTGACGGGTTTCCAATCACAGACAGACTGAACGGCTCCTACACAGTCATCTGCGAACGCGAACCGATGTGTGTCACCACCGACTCGCGCGGACAAGCTTCGCAAGAGCAGTGCCTACAGTTGTGTGATCAAGATGTGGCTTGCCTGGCTGCTATGTGGGCGCCAGGTTCGCGTGCCTGCAACCTCTGCCTGCGAGGATTCGAGTTGACCCGCGTAGCCGGACCTTTGCCTTACGTGCTGCTCGCAGCTGACATAGACGGGGACGATGACAATACGACTCGCGAGAGCACTGCTGTGCCGACCGCAGTCTCGCCCTCGCCAGTACGCAACATCACCAATCTACCAGCTCCCTTCCCCACAGGATCGTCGACGACCACTTCTCTGTCCAGGGTGGATTCAACGCGAATCAGCTTCACCTCAACCTCGTCATCTGGGCGCACCTCATCGGCCTTGCCAAGCCAGACCGAAGTCTCGTGCCCAGCATCAGACAACAGTGTGTACATTGATGCCGACTCCAAGGCTGCATTTGCCATCGGCTGCGACTCGCGCTTCGACGGCTCTCACTCGGCCTACGTTACAGCTTCAGACTTTGAGGCATGTGCTGCCCTGTGTACTGGCTCTTGCGACGGTGTCCAGTTTGGTGCAACCAGCCGCTGTGGACTGTATACCAGCATTACCTTCATCGGCGGAGCTCAGAGCTGGACTGCTGCTGCGCGCATCACGAACCCAAGCTCTACTGGTTTTCCAACATCAGGGTCATCCGCTGCCGTGAGTAACTCGGGCAGCGCCAGCCCTCTTCCAACCAGCAGCACATTCAGCTATGCCTCGCCACTCACAAGTGCGTTCACGACCAGCCGCCGTTCTAATGTCACGGTCGTCGCTCAGTCGCCGGGCATTACGAGCCGTGCCGCTCCATCGTCGTACAAGCTCGTCTGAACGAAGGTGCAAGAGGAGCCTATATCGAAGGGAAGAGAGGAACGAACGATACGCACCTCTTGCCACGCATGAGGAACAGCAGCTGACCTGTTGATCGGGTTCTGGAGACACTGCATGGGTCATGATGGAATGTATAATGGATATGGGCACAACTGCACAGCACCTGCGTTCCATTCAGTATGTAATTCGAGCTTCGAAAATGACATTGGAATCAAGAAAATTGACGCAGACCTCTTTCAATGATCGTGACAAGAAGTCAATCGTAGCATATGACATGATGCTAACTCCCCAACGCCATCGCTAATAACAGGAGACCTGATGCTTGCACATGAGAGTCTAGTTGAAGCGCTGTCGTTTCACGCCATGCCCTCTCTCTTCTGCGGCTCTTTTGCGCTCGAGCTCTTCTTTCATGATGCGCTCGGCGTTACTCATTTTCTTTTCAGGCTCCGCGCGAACGACCTCTGTTTTCTTCGCAAATGGGTTCTTCTTGGCCAGTGGATTGGCATTCTTCTTCTTTGCTGCCAGTGATAATGAGACTTTGGCTGGAGCTTCAGGCTTTGCGCTTGCTTCGGGATCCTCGTTCGTTTGGCTGTCCGGCTTACTTTCAGACTCGTTCTTCGGGTCTGCAGGTTTCAAATCCGCTGCAGAGAAGGTCTCGATCGCCACAGGCACGCCTTCCACAGGTTGTTCATCGGCCTCCTTCTTCTTTTCAGGCACTTTGGCGCCCTTCAAGCTTAACGACACTTTCACAGGCTCCAACACCTTTTCTTCCCCATCCTGCTCACCTCGTTCTGCTCTCTCCTCTTCAGCCTTCCTCCTCCGTTCCGCCTCATTCCTCTCAGCCTCTTCTCTCGCCCTCTTAATCTGCTGCTCCAGCAACTTCGACTCAATATCCTCATCACCCTTCGCCAATCGATCCTTCCGCTTGATATCCTCTTTCCTCCGAATGGCCTCCGCACTATCATCAACCCACGCAATCTCCAACCCTCGGTCCCCCTCCTCCACCCTACAAATCCCCTCTCTCCCCAAATACTTCGCAAACTCCGTCAAACTCGGCCACTTGGTACTATTCATATGCACATGCTCTTTATCCTTGATATACTCATTATAAAACTGATTTAAATTGATCTTCTTCTCTCCGTGGCCTGTGCGGAGCAATTGAATGAAATCTCGTTGGAATTCGCGCGATTTTTCATTGATGTAGCCTCGGGCGTTTTCTCCTACGATTTGCATGTTGCGGTTGTGGGATTCGGAGAGGGTGTGTTGTTTGAAACCGTTTTCGTCTCGGCATTGTTTTTGGCAGGGTTCGCACCACCAGCGGAGGCGTTGGAGGCCTACCATTTTGGATTTGTTGGCTATTGCCTTGGTTGAGCCGGGTTCTGCGCGACCCATGGTTGTGGTGGTGGTGGAGAGGGAGTGGAGGGGTGGTGGTGGGCGGCTTCGTTGCCTGATGGATTGTGATGTTGTCGTATCAGGCGAGATTGATCGAGATGCTGGGCTGATCTTCGAGTCTTTCTCGATCGGGTGCTGTTTCCACGCTCGAGTATGAGACGTATTTTGTGTTGTTCGCAGTTGTCGCAAAGAAAGTGAAAGTGAAGAGCAACGCGACATGCATGACTCGCGTGTCCGAGCACAGGCTCTACCTTCCCTGCCAGCTGCCCGCTCTTGCTGTGGCGGTGGCCATGTGGCTCGCCACCCACATTCTAACCAGACGCTTCGACGCCTGGACGCCTCTCCCACTACATCCGCGAACAATGACAACTTGCACTTTCATCTGTGAATAAGTGCACCAGCCGGCTGCCGCTGCATTGCGTGCCACTTGTAGGTCTCCAACATATTCTTTGCTGCCTCCCGGCTACACAAGTGGCCTGATTCTCAGCGCAATGCATCTTTCAAAACTCCTTCTTGCACTCGTTTCTCTTCATGCTCCATCCACACTAGCTCGCAGCTGGAGCAAGAATAAAGATGCCATTCTACTATCGAGCGTCAAGGCGCTCACGCTACGCGATGGCGCCATGACAACTCATCGACGTGTGGAGGCGATGCCGCAGCTGGTATGCGTTGGAGGCAATGCTAAGGGACTTTACACTGTCGACCGTGTGCGATGCACCAACTCTGGACACGAATACGACAAAGAAGATATTCAATGGACCTGCAAAGCTGACCTCCCTATCGAATTCAAGCTGGGAGGTACAGATGTCATCTGCGAAGGCTACGACTCACCAGACGATCCCTACGTTCTGAAGGGGTCATGTGCTGTTGAGTATCGACTCGTTCTTACAAAGGCTGGCGAGGAGAAATATGGTCTGCCAAAAGACAGCTGGTGGGGAAGTTCACGAGGTGGCGCCCAGGACCGTTTCAACGAAAGTATGTACACCCGCGGTTGAAGCATTGATGATCGGAACATCCTACTGACTTGCCCAGGTGGCTCAACACTAGGAAACTTCATCTTCTGGTGCTTCTTCCTCTTCGTTCTGGGTGTCATCACCTGGAGCGTCTGGACTGGAGGTGGTAACAATGGTCAAGGTGCACGACCACGTGGCCCAAGATGGGGCGGCGGCGGCGGCGGTGGCTATGATGGCTTCGACGACCATAACGATCCGCCACCACCCTATACACCACGTGCACCGAGACCGAAATCAACGTACAATTCGTCTGCCAGTAGCAATGGGTGGCGCCCGGGTTTCTGGTCCGGCACAGCGGCTGGCGCCGCTGGAGCCTATGCTGCCAATCAGTGGGCTAATCGCAACAACAGGACAAGGTATGATCAACCACAGGCTGGCCCATCGAACTGGTTTGGAGGCGGCGGTGGCAGAAGTGACGGCTTTGGAGCTGGCCCTTCCAGATCATCATCAACGCCCAGCTCCTCGCGCCACGAGTCATCCGGGTTTGGAGGCACGAGGAGACGTTGAAGAAATGTCAGGCTTTGGTCGACAAGAGGATCGAAGCAAACATCTTCAGGTCGCGCAGTTCGCCTCATCCAAGTCTTGGTCCCGACTTTCCAAACATCCGCTCGACTCTCCACGTGGTCCCTGTTGGACAGCTTGTGAAGCTCCAAACTAAATGTGGCAGGTGATCAAGCGCAGCGAAGCACTCGATAGTGCCAGCATGGGGCAGCAAGCAGAATCACTGCCAGCTGATGTGAGCGCTCTCAAACCGAGTCGATTTGTCGTCAAGGATCTGCCCGGGAAGCCCAGTCGGAGCATTCTGCCTCGACTACGAATTCTCGGATGACCGCGTGGCATACGATCCCGTGCGACGGGTCGGTAGTGGTCGTGAAGCCGCAGCTCGTGCATAAGAGAAGCTCGATGAGACGACGAAGGTGTAAGCAACGCAGAACACAGCCTGACTGAACTTCGGCAAAATCGGGCCTCACTATCTTGGAACATCGACCTGAAAAAGATGCCTTGCACCACCCACATTTCTACAGCTTCGGAGTAAGTGGTCCATAGCGCCGCTCTCTTGCATGCTCTCCATAGCTACACCGCACCGCCAAGCGCAGCACAGTGAAGATCTCCGATCGACACCGCATGACTCGGGCAGAAACCCTGCGCATGTGCAGCCGTTGAGGTCTCGCGCTCGCCGAACTTCGCATGGCCCAGCGTGCACAGCATACCGATATCGTCTGCCTTTGGAAAAAGCGATGCAACGCAACCTTTCTATAGCACAACCTAGCGAACACACCGCAATTCGCCGCATGCAGGTTCCGAGTGAGGCGTAGTAGATCGGCTACCACGCACTACTTTGCGTCGGCTCGGACGAGTTTAGAACAGCTTTTGTACAACTTCGGACCTAGCGCATCCTACACTGCATCTCATTGGCTGCTGCGTCATAGATCCTACGGAATAGGATGCACTGTTACCACAGCGCCTCGTGTCAATGCTACGATGCTACTGCTATGATGCAAGGCTGGAGCTAAACGGTTACCCTCAACTGACTAGACACGAGATGGAGCCGGTAGGATGGCTGGGATTTGCACACTTGCCACATGTACGCCAGGACGTATAAGACCTTTTGAATGCGCTACTACTGTTGCTCTAACTCTACTATCACACTCTCCAGTATAATTTACAAGAACTCTATACATCAGATCATCATTCCAAATCGGTCGCGAAAATGAAATCAGTCTTCTTCACAGCAGCTTTCGCAGCTCTTTCTATCGCAGCACCAGTAGTCACAAAACGAGTAAGTCTACTTTACCATCCAACAACATCACCACCCACTCGCTTTCACAAAACTAACAAACCTTCTAGCAATGCTTCATCAACGAAGCCGGCATCCAAACCTGCATCAACAACCCCACCTGCACAACCCGCGATGACGGCACAAAAGTCTGCGTCTCCAAACGCACCCCAGAAGAAGTCTCCACCTCGTCGATCACAAAACGTCAATGCTACATCACCGAATTCGGAGAACAAACTTGCATCAATAATCCGACTTGTACTGAAAACGAAGATGAAGGGACGATTTATTGCGTTGCCAAGCGTTCTCAATCTAGTGAAAGTGGGTTGATGAGACGACAATGTTATATTACGGAAGATGGGGAACAGCATTGTATTAATGAGCCGACTTGTACGAAGAGGGAGGATGGGAGTGTGGTTTGTGTGAAGAAGGCGAAGAGGGATGCGAATGTGGAGGAGGGGCTGATGAAAAGGCAGTGTTATATTGATGAAGAGGGAGAGCAGCATTGTATTGATGAGCCGACTTGCTATAAGCAGGAGGATGGGAATGTGGTTTGTGTTGCGAAATAGATGGAGGCTCTGATGAGGGGTGGTGGGATTAATGTGGATGGTATGATGGATGGCATGGCCTACAGGACGACTTTTACGAATTTATGATGGGATGACGATGATCTGAATGATAGACGTATAATGCCAACGACAGAAATCAGGATAGATGATGAAAAGCAATTTTCTTTTTTGCATGAGCATTGACTGCACGAGTATTGAGTGCTATTTGTCAACGGTCAATAGAGCAGCATGTCACGCAGCGGTCTGCTCACATTTCATTGCGCAGGAAGTCTTCTTCCGATTCGATCGATCTCTCGAGGTGTGCCTTTCGAGCCAATATTGAGTCGTAGTCATTCGTGTCTGTTCCGTCCCCCGTATCGCCACTTGCCAGTTCTCACTCTTCCTTGTTCAACAAATCGAAAGCCTCCTGGCAGAACACTGGCTGAAAGCCCAGATAGTCGCCGTTCGACGAATATTGAAGTCTCCTCAGCTTAACAGCAATTCCAGCTTTCAGGAATTCGGAATTGCCCCAGCTTTCGATCTCTTGCAACTTCTGTTCCATCAGAGTACCTTCTGTCCCTTTGCAGCGTTCAAAGTCCCACTGCTGTACAGCCAGTCTGCAGACCGCTTCTGCCGTTTGCTCGGCCTTACGAATTTCACAATCCAAAAAAGTCTCTGGTCCGAAAATCTTCTTGCCTTTGATGTACCCTGGTCGATCATCCCCTCCCCAGGTCCAGCGGTTGCAGGGCTTGTTTTGGTTCATGATGCAGTCACCGAAAGGTGTAGCGGACATGCCTACTTGGCCCTCCAATTTGATGACAGCCTCAAAGTACAGATCCAATTCGTCGAGAATTGTTGTTGATGTTCTATTCGCTGCGTTGCTCGAACGAGCACTAGCAGAGTCGGACGCCTCCCGTAGAATGGCGTGCACAACATTTTGATGGGAAAGCCCTGCGCTGTTCGAATTGGCAAGTAAGTCCTGCAGGTGGGATCTAAAGCCGTACGTGATGACGTTCAGCAGACTTTGGCAGCGCGCTGAGAGGGCCAGGTAATTGATCCTCAATCTTCCTTCGTCTTCGATCAGGACTTCGGCAAAAGCTGAAAGAAGATCTACCGAGCTCTTGCTTCTTGCCCGAGACGTGAGACTCTTTCCTCGGTGGAGACGAACTGCTTCGTAGAGCATGCCTGGGAATTGATCTGGTTTTTCGCTCTCTTGGATCTTCTCAGTGTTCAGCACGACAGCTTGTTCAAAATAGGGGCAACTCAACAAGGTTCTGGCGGCAGCGGCAGAATTAGTTAAGCCTTTGCCCGCTGGACGGCGACAAGCCATCTTGTTGGCCCCAACGGCTTGTTCGAAGTTGCGGGTGAGTTTGTAAAGTGACGATGCTTGCGGCGCATAGCTCTGGTGCTGGTCGAGGAGTAAATCCATAGCTTCCCACTTGGGCGTGCCTTTCATGGCGGCGTACAAATAGGCGGCTCCAATAGTTTCGAAGCTGCTGTTTACGCATCTTATCGAGTGCGAAGTTGCGTGCCTGAGCAGTTCATGCAGGTACGTCCCCGCCAAGACTGGAAGAGCTGCGAAAAGAGAACTGGGCTTGCAAGCATCACGGAGTTTTGCGCCTGGAAATCTGTCCTCGCGCGAGATCTTGGTCAATTCCTGTAGGTACTTGCTGTCTTTCTCGATACATGCTTGGAAGCGCGGGGACCGTGTCTGCGCATAGTCGTCAAATGTTTTGTCCACTGAGGCTGCCACTGGACGCAGCATGCTTGTCACAGAAGTAGTCTGCTGCCCGAGCGCATCGTACACATCCAGGTACATCTGGCATTGGACAACTGTCGCAGTCCGGATAACGCCGTACTTGCAAATACTGAGAATGCTATACGTGAACTGATCAAGAGCCAGAGCTCCCAAATAGCCAGATTCGTAGTGGGTTCCTGCCAAAAGCTGGAGCTGACTTTGCAGACTCCGCAATGCTACGGCCAAAGGATGTCGCCGAAAATATTGAGCCTCACTTTGCGGAGAGTCGGCTGCATGGTCGACTCGACAAGAGATGAGAAACTCTTGAAGGATGCAGAAGGCTGGGGCACAGAATAGATCCGCAGCATCCAAGCCGTTCGCGCCCTCATCAATTGTACTGGAAAAGGTGACAATACCTTTCGTGCTCTGACCAATCTTAAGGTCCAGCAACACCACGATGGCTGCGTAATGGCGTAGTACTTTGTCTGCGTTCGCGGAGACGATGTCCGAAACCGCCCTGAACGCCATGTCGGTAACATAAGCAGCAGTAGGGAATGTGAATTCTCCGTCATAATATCGGCGCCACAATTGTCGCACAAAGACTCGGATATCGCGAACATCTTGCAACATACACCATATCTTGAATGGTCGTTCATCGCCAGGTTCTCCAGCCAGGACGTCTGCAGTGGGCCCGGGCTCAGTAGCGGAGCCACCTGCGGAGTGAGGTGCGCTGTCACATGGCTCTTCCAGATCTAGGCTGGCAAACATGTTGGAGATATCAGGAGCTGAAAGTCCTTGCTGTTGCTGCTGTTGCTGTAAAGCGTGGTGCTTTGATGCCTTTGCACCAGTCGGATCGAGTGTTGCCCGTACTACCTTCAGTTTCTCGATGAAGTACCGGTGGCTCATGTTGAAGTCTCCAATACGATCATCGCCGGCAACGGAATCGCCGCAAGCCAGGCTCGAATACCACTCGTGAGCCTGCTGTCGAAGATAGATCACATCCGACAAGGTGGAGGCGATGTTCGGCGGCACCTCGATTTTCGCGTTGCTGATCGTGAGGGCAAGAGATGGAAGATCGTCGACGCATAACTTGTCAAGTGATTTCGAGTGTCCTCCGAGGCCATGGGCGGCTTTATGTAGCCAAGTCACTACTTTTTGCGAGCCCTTCTTGTAAAGGAGGTAGCGACTCCTGTACGGCGAGGGTCGTTCGGGCGCCATGTCTGCGGAGGACGACAATGTTGTAAGTTCGGTGATGCGGCGACGAAGTGGTACGGATTGTGCGGTGCAATTCGGAGCTTCTCGTCGAGCCAAGAAGAACCCAGGGAGAAGGTAAGCTGTGGGGCTCGCGTGCTAAAGTTGTTTGTCAAGTGAATAGTGAAGCGGAGCTAGCCAACGCTCCAGATCTTGCCGCTTCCGCATCAACACGTGCCTGATCGAGCGCGTGACAAATGCCAGTGAGAGTACTAATCCAGAACCATGATTTTCGAACGCACGTTGGCGTACCCGAGTTCGACAAAGCGCGCCTGGAGCTGTCATCCGAAAACGAGGGCCGCTTCTTGGAAACTCGGAGCTATAATCGTGTCCTAGGCTCGACTTACTAGCGGAAACCTCCCTTGTCATTTTCAAGAGTCCTACCGGCAGCTTTCTCTCTCGATAATGTTTGCGGTTTGATTCTGAAGGCAGCCAGCCACGTAAGCTGGGAAGCTTCTGCCTCTTTAGAGAAATGCTTGGAGGGTTGGCAGGAGGTGCATGTATTCGTGTCTCGGACAGTTCTTGCGGTGCTCTCAGAGCCTCTTCGATAGGCTTTGTTAAAGGGATCATCATCTCCTTCTAGATAAGAGCGCCAAGGTTCTGTAATTGATGTTCATGGAGGTCGCCGGATCTCAGGACAGTTTCTCATATCACATTTCCAGGCGCGCCAACCTAGCAAACTGGGAAGGCGTGGCCCTTTGTAAGCAGGTGTGCTCTCGGCCATCATTTTGATCTCATGCGATTGGAACACTATCACAGTCAGCTCCTTGCAAGTCGTCAGCACACATTTCAAGTTAAAGCATCGCACCGCTTCAGCTCCCATAACAAATCTATCGCTTAGGCTACCAGCCAATTTCATATTCAGCTTATCCATATTCGCATCTCGATGTGCTCATGCTCATGCTCCTCTCCAGTACCTCCACCTCTCTCGAATCGGACTAATCCAAGCGTCCCGCAACTATCCTAAGCTGTTGCAAAGTATTGCCTGCCGTTACTCCGAATTCCTTGCCTTACTGCTCAGCCGTAACTTCTTCGTAGCGCTTTTCAGAAAAGACAATGATCTCTCCTTGCTCTTCAGTCACTCATAGGCATCTACTGCGCCTTGGTTGCGTTTACCTTGGCCTTGAGGTTGGCGGATGGGTCCTCGTTGAAGAACCGGGCGAAAAGTGGCTGGAGGAGGGATCGGAAGACGACTTGGGCGCCACTACGGAAAGAAGTCAGCACTGTCGGGAAGCAGGTTAAGGAAAGTGCCACGCGTACCCAGTCTGTGGGAGGGACATCCAGAGGACAAGGATGAACTTGAAAGTGTAGTAGAAGGGGAACCAGTAGACAGCGTTGATGGCCGACTCAAGCACAGTCAAGAAAGCGTACACCACCCAGTACTATTGTGAGTTGTCAGTGTTTGGAATCTCCTCCATGTTTTGACGCGCCAACATACGGTAAGCCATTGGCTATCATCGGCCTTGCCGCTGGTGAAGAGGGCTTGAAGAGAGTAGTATGCTGGAATGGCGAAGCCAGCAGTGTTGACCAAGAACTCGCCGGCAATGTTAAAGAAGACGAGGAAGAAGTAGAGTGCACCAAGTCCGAGAACGACATAGACCTTTGGGACGCTGGTCTGCTGCTCGAAGTTGTTGAGGGCGGGGTATTTGCTGAGCTGGTATCGCCGTCAGCATGGGTATGGCAGTACAGTCAAGACGCAAGCGCCTGATGTTTGCGATTGATCATACCTCCTTATCGAGCTGAGACAGGTGGTACTGAGCCCTGTTCGCAATATCAGCGTTCTGCCATGCAAACAGATAGCTATGCCTGTGCCCTCCACACAGCTACGCTCGAGCTCTTTACGACGACGGCGATGGGAGGATGCAGCAAGGCTAATGCTCTTCGTCCCTCTACCCTTTCACGCTGAGTGTACGGAGCTCGAATCGTAACTGTTGGGTCTGGGCGGAAGGCTGCAGCGTGTTCGCAGCAGCTGGCAGATTGGACGTACCGTTCCTGGACGGAACCGGATGAAGACATGTTGATGTTGTTGTTGTTTTGGCGGCGGTGTTGTTGTTGATGTTTGCGTGGTGAAATTAAATGGTCAAGAAGGCGGCCAACGGGTTGTGGAAGAGGAAAAGGTGCAGACGGTTCTGAATCAGACGGTTGAGTGGTAGAGGTCAAATGGAAAGTTGGCCCAGGATTGGAGGGTTCGCCGTGTCGCACGTCACGTCACTGCTAAATACTCCCGATCGTTCTTGCCCGCATCGACAAGCACTGGCGTACAGATCGATCCGATGTAATTGCCTGCGCGCCGGCGACAGCGGGATCGATAGCACACCCACCGCCGCCCGCTCGCTGTCCGCCAAACGGTCGCTTTCACGTATATGACAGTCGGTGAATGAGTGGGCCTTGGCACCGTCTCAGACCAAGAAGTCAAACGCGGGATCTAAACCGTACGGAGAAACCTTTCTTCCTGTCGTCGCTTAGACCTACGACGCCCGTGTTTACCATCAACAATCGAGCTAGACCGTCGTCCATATTGCCCGTCGACCACCGCGCCTCGCTCGCGCCCCGACCAACACACCCGCCGGACTGCCTGCTCACCACCACCGCTCGCTGCACCCGTGCCTGCAGCCTCTCCACACCCAGCGACCTGCGCGACGAGCGCCCGAGGATCGCCAGCCAGCTGAAATCGTCTGCACCGACACGCATTCCGCAATCTATGTCGAGGATACACGCAGGTATAGCAGACCCCATATGCACTCACCCTCGACCACGACCTCTAAGACACGTCTGAGGTGCTTGATCGAGGCGTCGCATCCGTCTGAGTACATCCGTTCCTGACACTCCCGCAGCCAAAGCAAAACAATAACACAAATCCTTCCCGGCTGGTCTCAGAACAAATAAGGTAAACATAAAGTGCTATACGACTGCACAGCCCAATGTCGGCGCGCAATAGCCAGCGACCCGAGTCGCGGGCCTCAACGACGAGCGCGACATCACAACGACACGATTCCCATCCGCCCTCGGTGCACGATGCGAAAGCGACGTACATGGCTCAAGGGCCCGAAGCCGCCCTGCTTCAGTATCAAGCAAGCATGGTGCCCCAGCAAATCGCACAATACGAGCCAGTACAACATACGCAACAGAGTCACCTCGGCCATCACGTCGCGCAAAGTGTGCAATATGCCATGCCGCAGGGCTACGGAGCTCACGACTCTCCATACCTGCCCCAGGATCTGTCATACACGGGGCATGTGAGGGTAGGGTCGGCGCCCATCAACTCTGGGCTGGACGTGCACGATGACAAGAGGCGAAAGGGCTCAGCTGTGACTGCGACGAACGACAAGGAATTGCGAGAAATGCTTGCGAAGAATGAAGGACGTCCGCTGCGGGAGGTCGCTGTCGAGGTTATCCAGAAGGAGCGAACACCCATGGCTGAAAAGACCAAGCAGCTTTTTGCCATGCTGTGGTGAGTAGACGTGTCTGTTGTGGAGAAGGTTTGACCTAACCAGCTTTCAGGCTCCGCACAGTCTGTAAACCAGCAAAAACCTCTGTCCCCCGGAACCGCGTCTACTCACAATACGCAACGCGTTGTGGCACCGAGCGGGTTGTCCCACTCAATCCTGCATCTTTTGGTAAACTGGTACGCGTCATATTTCCCGGCATTCAGACGAGACGACTGGGTGTTAGAGGCGAGAGTAAATATCACTACGTCGACCTGGCCCTCGAGGATGAGCAGGCGAACATGCCACCAGCATGGCAAGGCGCTATCCAGCAATCTGGTAACCGCCAACGATCGCAGTCTGTAAGCACCCAACAGATCGACTTCAACAACATTCCTCGGTTGCAAGCCGACACCGCGGCATTCCCACCCTCGGACGGCAACTTCGATATGCAAGCTGCGCAACCTGCTGCTCCTCGCGGCCCGGCATCGAAAGGTCAATCCTTTCTATATCCCGAAGCCCGTGGGCTGGAGCCAGGCACCGCGACGGCCCTTTCGTATACACATACGCTGCGCTTTCCACCCAGCAATATGCCGACGTTCACGGAGAACGAGCCCGTCATCCTGCCTTCAATACACCCCTACTTGCCACCGAGAACAGACGTCGACACTGCAGAGGCTCTTGTCGCACTTTATCGAACACACTGCACATCCCTCATCGACAGTATACGATTCTGCAAGGAGAAGCAGTTCTTCCGATTGTACACCTCCTTCCACGGCACGCTGACTGTGCCTGTACAAAAGCTGTTCACGCACCCAAACCTTGCGCCTTGGATAGAACAATGCGACCTGGTCATGTACAGAACGATGGTCCGCTTCGTTGCGAGACTCACCTTGCAGGCGGCGCCTGTGGTTGTCATCAATATTTTGAACAACATCTCATCGTCGCTGCACTCTCACATCGCCAAGACATTTGGCAATCAGCCAGCTCATGTCCTGGATGCGAAACTGAAACCGGCCACCATCTTTGCTGGACTGTTATATCGCCTTATCAGGGTGAACCAGTCAGCACATGCGGCTGCCAATCTTTTGACCATCGACCAGAATCGAGAGCAGATGTGGCAGGAATGGAGCACCATGGTCAACGTGAAGCGCGTCATGGAAGCTGAGCTTCCTGATTGTGGATATGAGGAGACGTACAAAATCTTGACCACGGAAATGCGCAGCTTACTCGAGCCGCTGCCTGCCGCGGGTTTCCAGGATGATGCATCCTTCTACAGCTTCGACGGCGGTGAGAACGGGTTCGCGCAGTTCCTGCAGAGCCAGACTGGTCCCACCTCACGCAACGGGCCAATGCAGATCTCCGCAGAGAACGTGCTTGACCGCTGGTCGACCTTCGTGTCGTCACTTCCCACGCGCTTTCCTCAGGCGCCGGCACGAACGGTCCTGCATTGCATATCAGCAATCGGAACGGCAGCCATCCGCGACATCACCATCGTCGGTGGTGCTTCATACAGCCACTGGTGGGTGTTGAAGATGTTCGTGGATGAGATGGCATTGTGGAACGCAGAAATGGGCGGCTTTCTTGAGAGCAACGGAAGCCACACGCCCATGAATGGCAACAATAACATGAACCAATCGCCGGTACTGGATAACGGTCTTGGGCGGAGCCATAGCGGGAGTCGCATGAGCAGCATGGGACCCGCGCAAGGCAATGCGAACGGACACGACAACAGTGCGCAACAGTCGATGTTCATGCCCGACCAGCAGCAACAGCACTTTGCACCACAACAACACTCCTCACACGCGCACAGCCTCTCCTTTCAACAAGGTAAGCTGCAACAGCAACAAGCGCAAGAGGCGGATCTTGATGATAGCGGGATCGGAATGTTGACGGACGAAGAACTTACTAAGTTCGCAATGAACGGACACGGAATGGACGATATGGCAGCAGTCGCAGCCATGTGAAGAAATGGAGCCTGGACTACAAAGGCTATGACGATTTTACGCAGCAAGAGGTGTTCCACGGGAGTCGGTACAACGGGACCATGAATGCGTGCACGCGCATCCGAAGCGATGCCATGGTTGTTTGGGATTCCTGTCGTCAAAGGGTTTTGGGTTTTGAACATATTTCTTATTGCTCGTCTCGCGCGATGTTTAGTACTCCTAATAGCGCAGGCGGCGAGTGATGAGGTGCAGGCACGGGTCGATTGGAGATCCTCGGCCTCGATGTGGGAGGAGGCAAGACTTGTCTTCAATGTGATGGATATTGGACAGCATTGAGTGGCGGACGGAGGGTAAGCTTTGTTTTGGGTGTTCGTTGATACCACGATTGCTTTGCTGCGACTGTTGCGACCCCCGAACAAAACGATTGTTGTTGTCGCGAAATGAGTAGATGTCTTGAAGTATTGATAACTGTCAGAATTATGAACTTCTCACTGGATTTTGTGCCACTTCTCAAGATGCGACTATTCCTTTGTGGCCAGCAAAGCCTCCCACGTCCTCCTTCAAGATCTCGGGCAACTCGTCCTCCAGATAGGAAGACTTCCAATCTTTCTCCTTCGGCGCCCAGCCTAACGCTCGCAACCTATTCGCTCGACTACGACTGTTCAATCCAATCACCGCACCCGTGAAATGAGCAAACGCATCATCCCACTTATCCTCCGTCAACTCTCTCGGCTCGGGATCCTTGAGCTTACCAGCTTTATGCAAGCCTTCGCCAATGGCTTTGGCGACTTCGTACCATGAAGGTTCGTTGTCTCCTGTGGTCTCGCAGAAATAGTAAGGATTCTCGAGAGTTTGAGTTGCGGGGACTTGTTCGAGATGGTGGAGGAGGGTGATGTATGCTCGGGCTAGATCGAGGACGTGGATGTTGGATTCTACCCCGAGACCTTTGCCGACGTGTGCGGCGTAGCCGTGTTTGAGAGCGAAGCGGGTTAGGATGGGGATCTGGATTGTTAGGCGGCCGTGGGAGGGGTTGACTGGGAGGGTTGTTAGTGGGTCATTTGAGGGGTGAGGTTGTTCTGAGTGAGGTGGGCGCCTTACAGCCGTAGATGAGAGGCGGGATCATGATTGCGATTTTCGCTTTGTCGCCCAGTTCTTTCTGAGCTTTCACGATGGCGAGGTCGATCTCTCGGTGTGGTGCTGTGTCAGGTACGGAGTCGATTTCACTTCTGATGTCGTCGTGGTAGATTTTATCGCTCTTGTATGCATTGAGTGCTCCGTCGTCGAGCACGCTGGTGCCAGAGGTGTGGATGAAGATGGCTGGCAGTCCTTCGGCAGCACGTTGCTTGATACCATCGAGCACAGCTTCGACACTTGGGAGATGGTCTGCGGTTGCGGTATGAATTGTAATGTCGTGTTTGGCAGTCTGCTCGGCGATCTTGTCCTTGTCGTTCAGATCACCTTGGATGACTTTGGCACCAGACTTTGCAATTTGGTCGCCATGTTCTTTGCGGCGGATGAGTCCGGTTACTTGATAGCCTTCGTTGACGAGAAGGTCAAGGACATTCCAGCCCTACAAAGTGTTAGCCTCATGAGATGTGTCAATGGCTGTGGATTTGTGCTCACAATGAAGCCAGGTCCCACGATGAAGACGGATTTTCCTGTTGATGCCATTGTGATTGATCGTACGAAACCTGGATGTTTAATATAGGGTAAGCTATGGAGGCATGCGAGGTCATATATAACCCCAATGCTTTGTAATATGGAGCCGATGAGGTGTTCCTACAGTAGTGGGGCACAGACTGTGTCACAGAGGGGTTGGCGCCGAATAGTGAGGCCATATTGCAGCTATATGCCCAATAAAGTCCCGCTGCAGACAATATATGCACATAGATACATGGACTGGTCGGAGCTCTCCTCTGTCTTGAGCATTGAGCAATCCGATCAAATTCAGCAGAGCGGGAAAGATATGATCAAATCGTTCATGATCGAAGCAAAATCCTATTGTATCGCGTCGACTTGACGGAAATGTTTTGTAATCACCATTTATCAGCGCCACCGAGTCCGCAGCCTTTCGGTGTGATGATCCTCTGATTGCCAATGGATATACTGCGGAAAGAGCCCGCCACGAACTTAGGAACAACGATCTTGGCCCTTGAATGCTCCAAGTTGTATGGTATAGATGCGAAATAATCGCGATGACAGATTCGCATCGATGCAGTCCCATATTCGTAACTGCATCGGAGACTTGGATTCGTGGCCGCCGGACTATTGCGTTGAGCAACTGGCGAGAGTGAGAGCAATCGAGCTGTGGAAAGACGCGATCAAGTCGATGCTCCTGGACGGCAGGCTTTGTAGAGGTAAATTAGATAGGAGGAGATCTTTGGCTTGAGGTTCCCTCGTGACTGCTGCCGCGACGGACGTAGGAGTGTGGAACGTTCATGTTGCTTGAGTATTGTTGTCTCAGTGCCGACATCTCAGGAGCAGCCAGCGCGTTTCGCGCATCAGCCACACAGCAAGTGTGGCTGCTCGAGATCATCACTCCTACTTTCACGCTCCTCTCCGGAACCATTGGACGCGTCCGACAGTATCTCGCGGCCTGGATTGCATCTCATGATATAGCCGATAATCATTTCGCGTGCGACCGGTCCAGCCTTCTCACAACAATCATGTCAGACGATCCTTTCCAAGAAGCTCAGGCAGACATCCTCGCCTTGCTCCAACAAACGAGGCCACTGCTGCAATCTTACTTGCGTATCCGATCCACAGCATCTTCTCCATCTGCTCCCGAGCTAGTCGAGGCCAGAGATGAGCTCGAAGGCACGCTCACAGACCTTTCCACCGATCTCCAGGACTTGGTCGACTCCGTGAGAGCAGTAGAGGGGGATCCATACAAGTACGGCCTCGATGTGCCCGAAGTTCAACGACGACGGAAGCTGGTAGAGGATGTGGGACGCGAGGTGGAAGAGATGCGCAAGCAACTGAATCAGACTGTCAGTGCTGCAGACCATTTGGCGCATCCGGACTCCTTTGGCAGCGCAGATGGAGACGATGACGACGACTACGGCGCTTGGGAAGAGCAGCGACAGATGGAGATAATGCATGAGCAAGACGAGGCACTGGATGGGGTCTTTCAGACCGTCGGCAATCTTAGAATGCAGGCTGATACGATGGGACGCGAACTGGAGGAGCAGGCCGAATTGCTCGAGGATACAGAGAACATCACAGACCGAGTGGCAGGAAAGCTTGGGACTGGCATGAAGAAGATACGATATGTCATCGAGAAGAACGAGGGTAAGTCGTGCTCAAGTGCTGGGCTACTACAAGAGTGGACAAAGCTGACAAGGTGGTAGATCGCTGGTCTGGCTGCTGCATATCGATGCTCATCGTGGTGCTCATCATTCTGCTGATACTGGTCATCGTTGTTTGAGAAAGCAGAACACGGGCGAATGACCACGACAAGGCCATGCTTGCCCACATATCCCATGTAACTTGCAACCTCAGGCAGGAGTGTGGCGCATGCGACTGGCCCACCTCGACTTCAGAGGGCTCTCGAAGTATGTCAACAGCAAGGACCACAGAACACAATGCAGGGAGACAGTAAGTATCGCATCGAAACTCTTCTTCTGGACCGATAGCTGAAAATTTAGACGCACATCCTCTGCTGCAACAGACGGCGCTCAGCGTGAACCCGTTCATCGACTTGCCGAAAGCACCAACCCTCCCACACAACTATGCTTCACTGCCGAGTACGCTTCCGCCTTCTATGCTCAGTTCACCTGCAGTCGCTTCGAATCCAGAGCTTCCGGCATACGTGACATCATCAACGGGTTTCGCAGCACATCCGAAGACGATCATCGCACAGAACAGAGCATTGCTGGAGCAGATTGAGAAGCAGCGCACGGATGCAGAGAAAGAAGTCAGGGAATGGGAACAGAAGATCAAGGATCGAGAACTAGCTGAGAAGAGGAAGAAGGCTCCCGGCTATCTGGACACTGAGCAATATATCCTGCAGCCTGAGAAGTCAACAGCACGATCCCCTGCGGCAGCTAATGTCAACCTTATGGATGAACCTACTCAGTATGCGAAGCAAGACAAGCAAGTCGACGACCTGGGAGACGCGATGGATCGTGCTTTTGGTAGGAGCGAGCTTGGCTGAGTTCGCTCGCACGTGTGGTCTATTATCACCAGAGGACTCGATCACGTTGAAAACGCTCCGTCGAGGGTCAACTGTACTCGAAAACGCGTGATACCCTTGAGGAAATGATTTGTCTCATGCGGATATTCTTGGAGATGACTTGTACGTCGTGAATCGTTCACATGAACAGAGGGACGGGATTATATGGTGGTGATCTAGGCCCCCAACCTTCTTCTCCATTCAATTGTCGAAGCATTGGCAGTTAACAAAAGATGAACTTCTTCACGACTCGTTTAGCTCCATCCAACAAGGGCTTGAAGATGAGTGAAGGCGAGTACCAAGCAAGAGACCCACCTCGACCACCACCCGAGAATGTTTTACAACTCTTCCAGCGCCTGCACCACGTTGAAGGCGACACTATCAGGGTCTATGCGTCTGAAGACGATGCTGAGCCGATCTTTGTGCAGGAAGGTCTGCTTCGGCTCGTCTTCCGTGGCTCGTTGTGGTTCAAGTTTACCATAGCACAGATGGACCTCAAGTCGACTTCCAGATTGGTCCTCTACACGCAACAGGATGTGCTCGCAATGTTCCTTTTTTGGGTCTTCCACGCTCGAGTCCCAGGTTTGCATGAGGTGGGCCAATATCCCAGCATTCCTAGTCAGGACGACGAGGACGACTATCAGACACTGCTTGTGCGAACCTGGGTTTTCGCAGATTCCGTCGAGCTTCCAGGCCTCCAAAATGCGCTGATGACCAAGTTGTTCGACGCCTTCGACAATCCGGCCAAGGACATACAGCAGAGACTCTTCAGATATGTCTGCTGGCGTCCGAAGCTGGCACCAAGATGCGGTGGGCACTGTTGCAGTACTTTCTATGGTGCGAAGACCACAGTGAGCGAGGGTCGGACGACTGTGAACTTCAGCATCACGCGCGACTGCAACCATACATTGATGTTGAAGGTGTAAAGGAGATCGAAGCGGATCTCGAAGATGCGAGAACTGTACGCCGCGTCCTCGATGCAAATCAGCGCAAGAAGCGCCCTGTCGCGAAGTCGTTCCTTGTGTTCGATCCACTGGCGTCAACGCGTGCTTGAAAGCATGTGACATGGGCCTGACTTTGTGGCACCACTATTCACCACGACCCACACATAAGCAGCAAACATCTTCCTTGTTTATTTCGGCCAACTCGACTCTACTGAGACAGTCTTATCTGCATCGATACACCTGGGGCCACACCAGAGACACTTGAGCATCATGGAAACAATAAGCCCTAAGACGCTCGAGCGCCTCTTCCGCACACACTCGCTATCCTTGGACACTTTGCACTCCCTTCTGACACCCACGACTCACGAGGGCGAAGATGGTATCAGCTGTGATACAACGCAGCTCGTCACATCTCCTCAGACGACTGAAACTTCTCTCGAACTTCTTCGACGACTGCGCGCCCCTGATGCTGAGCTCATCCGAGTGCAATGCACTAGAGATGTCAGCGAGCGACCTCTCCTGATTTCCAGATCTCTTCTCGAACACGCGTCACCACTTTTCGGCACCAAGCTCAGATACGACGACACGCTTGTACTTGACACGAATGTGTTTGTGTACGCCACCTTCATCTATTGGCTATACCACGAACGTGTGCCAGAGCCAGGAGACTTCAATGGCGACTGGAGCAAGCCTTTGACGGAGCACGAGAAAGAAGGATTCCAAATATTGTTGGTCTCGAGTTGGGCTTTCGCAGAGCAGTGGCGTGTGCCTCGCCTGCAGAACGCTATCATGGACACTCTCTTCGACACTTTCACCAATGGAGATACAATCGCGCCAGAAGTCATGAAAGAATGTTTGGAAATTTCGAGAATGGAAAGTGCAATGAGATTTGCTTTGATTTTCTACATGCTCTGGTCGGACAATATCAAGCAGCAACAGGATCCTGGATCGTCCGAAGATGGAAAGAAGCTACTGGTTGATACTGTGGACATTGGAGAAGTTGCAGGTTTCGATGACGATTTCATGTTGGCTACGGAGGTCCTTGTTTGGAGGGAGGAAGAGGCTCTTGCGTTGGGCGAGTCTGCTGATGGCGAGATGCCGACAGCTGAGAAGTTATATGTCCCGGTGGAGTGATTCGGGATTCCGGGTGCTGTCTTCTGCTATGTGTCTTTCAGTACGATCAGTTTGAGTCTGCTGTGTGCTTGCATGTCAAAAGTTTAGTTCATGCTTGGGTATCTCTGTATCTGAACTTCTAAAATGCACCACTTTCACCTAACGCCACAATACATGCATCACTCAGTGCTGACTCCGTTCACCTGCCGGTCTGTTCCCCTCGCCTATCTCCGCCGCCCATACTGCCCTCGAGCTCGTTGCACCCCACGCTGCTCACTTGAACTCGTTCGGCCAGCACTTCTCCTTCGGCCAAGCATCGCTATGCGTGCTTGCATGCTGCTCGAGGATCTTCAGGTTCGTGTTGTCCTTTATCAAACCAGTCAGATATTTGCACACTACTCTCAACGCGAAGCCGCGTCCAAAAGAAGGAAGGGAGAGCCTTACGAGTTCCTTGCGGCAATACGCGCAAATTGATTTAGGCTTGGCGGCTTTGACCGGCGTGCCGTTCTTGTGAACTGGCACGCGAGTTCCTGCGGCTTCGGCCTTCTTCTGTTCGCGGTGCACGCGGTCTTTCTTGGTGATAGGCATGGTGAGGGACTTGCTGTTGGTTTTCTGGGAGTTCTCTTGTGGTGATTGGTGGTTGTTGGTTTGGTTGGTGGGTCAGCAAGGGGACAAAGCTTCTCAAGTGCGAACGTGAAGTGAGAGAGGGAAGTTTTCAGAAGTGACAGAAGTCTTGGCAACAAATTTTGGGCCTTTGCGAATTGAAGGTGAATTGCGACTTCCAGTCATGGACTGCATGTGAAAGACGGGCTCGCGACGACTTACATTCACTCCTTGATTTATGGCAGACTTCAGATGACAAGTTATACACGGGACCGAACTCGATAGAAAGATCCTGGCGTCAGCAAAGATGGACAAGGCCATTGGGCCAGAAAAGCCGCTGCCATATTGCAACGACTTTGCGAGCACTGAAGAATACGTCGAATCTTTGCTGGACTTTGTCGGCTCTGACGATCTGCTGAGGACACTCTGTGGCGGTGTACACATACTGGACTTCTTCACCAGCGAGCCTTCACTTTACGACAAGATCCTACCTCAGGAGTGGCGAGACTTTTTCGTCCATCACGATGCATTGCGAATAGTCGATTTGCTCCTCAGAGATGACTTGTCGTTATTTGATGAAGATTCAAGCGTTGAGAATGCTACAAGTTCTGAACCAGCGCCACCAGAAAGCTTGTTGAACTTCGTCAAAAGAATCAGAAGTCATCTCCTGCTCAGAGAGTTAGGTGGGTCTCAATGCTCCCGCAATAGACAGGTCAAGCAGGTGCAGAAGCTCTCACGGAACGCGTCAGTGGGCATGAATGTGAAAAAGGTTCACGAGGTTGGCTTATTTGCTTCATATCTTGACACTCTTACATCGACTATAAGTGACTCTACTAGTAAACCTATCACGCACCTCGTGGACTTTGGATCTGGCCAAAACTACCTGGGCCGTGCTCTGGCTAGTGAGCCATACAACAGGAACATCGTTGCAATTGAGAGTAGGCAGGAAAACGCCGAGCGTGCAAAAGAGTTCGACGTTTTGGCCAAACTGGCAATTAAGCAAAAGATCATGCGGGACAAGAAGGCCTTCAGGATTAATGGCTTCGATCCGGTATCGGCTACGAACACCCTAGTCGCCAATGCTGATCTACCGACACCGCCTCCGGAGCACAACTCTGGACTCATTCCTCGGGCACCGGAAGTCGAGATGGCGGCGGCTGGAAAAGGCAAGATTCAATATGTCGAGCATCGAATCGCGGATGGCAACCTCAAAGATGTTATTGATCGCATACCTGAGGCTACCGCTGACAAGTACCTTATGGTAATGTCGTTACACTCCTGCGGCAACCTTGTGCATCATGGTCTGCGATCTCTGTTGCTCAATGACGAAGTCCGATGCGTGGCAATGGTAGGATGTTGCTACAACCTTGTTACAGAAAGGCTCGGACCTGCTACATACAAATTGCCACAACTCCGTCCTACAACATTCGATCATCCTCGCCTGGAAAAGACTGGTGAAGCAAATGATCCACACGGCTTCCCGATGTCTAAGCGATATTGCGACTACTACGACAACACGAATCCGAGCAACGAAGAGAAAGGAGTGCGGCTAAACATTACCTCTCGCATGATGGCTGTTCAAGCACCTTCCAACTGGGGACCTTCGGATAGCGAGAACTTCTTCACACGCCACTTTTACCGGGCCCTGTTGCAGCGGATCTTCCTCGACCGTCGCATTGTCGGACCACCCACTCCTAATTGCGTTGGAGGAGTCTCGCCTGCCGGCCACAGCAGTGGAGGCACTCCCATAGTAATTGGAAGCCTTCGCAAAGGCTGCTATGAGAACTTCACCACTTATGTCCGTGGCGCTCTAGCAAAGCTGACGCAGGATGAGGTCCACGGAGCGCTTTTCCGGGAGAAGATGGGAGATATCACTGATGAAGAAATCGACAGATACGCAACGGAGTGGAAGGAAGGCAAGAAAAAGCTCAGTATTATGTGGAGTTTGATGGCGTTCTCTGCGGGTGTGATTGAAGCTGCGATTGTGGTCGACAGATGGCTGTGGTTGAAAGAGCAGGATGAAGTGAGGGAAGCCTGGGTTGAGCCTGTTTTCGACTACAAGTTCAGTCCGAGGAATTTGGTTGTGGTCGGAATCAAGAGGTGATCAAGAGTCCAGCCGAAGTTTGCTCAGCTGGTGCCTAATCTCCAAGAATGGCATCGCTCAAGGCATGACACAGCTGCCAAACACGGTTACCAATGCTAGGCCGTGATCTAGACCGGGGCCTATTGTCGCGCGAAATCTCAAGACGTCTTCCCGCACCATACTGACGGACGAAGGCATCTTGTTCAGCTTCACGGTACTCGCTATCGGAATCACTGCTTTGCGTTGGCGTCCTTATTGAAGCTCGCGGTACCTGCTGCGATCTTGGCCGTTCGGAGTGCCTTGTTGGACTTCTAACGCGTCGGGGTCTGGACGCAGTGCTCAGCGATCTTACTCGCCCTTCTGGCTCGATGACAACGTGCGATCGTCTACGGCTGCGCTCACTTATCAATGGCTCATCATCCACGTCAACAGTGTCGCCCCGGCTAGGGATGTCGATCGCGATATCGCGTTGTCGCCGCCTCCGATGCAAAGATTCCCTGCGTCGCCTCGAGTTGGACAATCGTCCTTCCCCTTGCTGGGCAGGACGTCTGCTACTCTGGTGGAAAAAGCCAGATCGATGCGAATCGCTGCTTGAGCTGGAGTTGGTCCTTCCCCGAGCCTGCCAGCTGCGATGATGATGAAGTGGTCGAGCTCGATCTCTGCGCTGAACGAAAGTCACATATTCGTCAAGTCCGTCGGATCTCGGACGTGGTAGTGTCGAATATGCTCCTCTACTGCTGACGAAAGGTGTTGGCGATCGATGATGCCAGTCCATCTCCACCTGCAGTCGTCGCGGCCGTTCTGATCGACCATCCCGCCAGCCACGATCGTTTGCATTCAACAATCGGACGCCCTCGCGAATGTCATTTTCCGATCTCCTTTCGTTCGCGTAGCGTTGGCTAGAAGCAGATCTTGCCCTCGACGCTTCATACTCATGGTTGTGAGATGGAGGTCGACCATGATCTATGGCGCCGCGTCGGCGTGGGCTATCCGCACGGAAGGGCT
Source organism: Cercospora kikuchii (assembly GCF_019650295.1). Taxonomy (NCBI): domain Eukaryota; kingdom Fungi; phylum Ascomycota; class Dothideomycetes; order Mycosphaerellales; family Mycosphaerellaceae; genus Cercospora; species Cercospora kikuchii. Next base: position 2,374,588 of record NW_025408588.1, read on the forward strand.
GTTCAACCCGATCTCGTTGCGAGGCAGCCTGTTCGTTCATATGTCCAGCAAGCTCTCGCGCATAATGTCGACCATGTTCTCGAAGCTCATCCTGCCGCCGTTGTCGCTCGAACTCGCGTCTTTCCTGTCGATCAAGTGCTCGAGGGACGGCCCATCTCGCGAAGTCTTCGTGCTCCATGTCGGACTCACTTTCGATCGCATCGTCTTCTCCGAATATGACTTCGTCAGAATACAAGGCTTCACGATCGCCAATCTGGCCATATCTGGGGCAGCCATCTCGTCGTCGATCCCAGTGGTTGCTCAACTCCCTGGCCCGCTCGCCGCAGAGGTAGCAGAACTGCTCTCCACAGATGCAGGTGATGTGGTTACAGCCATCGGCCAATTGGACCCGCTGCCCGCAGTCTGGGCAGCTCTGGTAGTCTTTTCCTCGTACAAGACCCTCAAACGCCACATCAAGATCTTGCTGCGCAGCAGCATGGTTTTCTGCGGGAGGTTGGCAGTGGTGGGGAATGCGAATCTCTGATCGATCTTCGCGTACTGGAGGAAAGCATGCCGAGCATCGCAAGCAGGTGTAGAGCCTGCACTGCGGACACAGCTTGCAGACTGATTCCGCATTCGAACGCCTACCGAGGAAAGCGCCGCATGCATCTTCGCCTCTGAAGTGGCTACAGTAGACTCTCTCCGGCGCTGGACATCTCTGCTCACGATATCGTTCATCAAGTCGACGTAGAATGTTGTTGTCAAGCACATGCCGAAGGTCCCAGTGGTTCAGCGTTTGCCGACCCCATTTCGGTGGCCAAGAGGTACTGTCTGATAGCGCGAGTTCGAAGAAGTGCCGGAGACGGGGTGCACAGACTTGACTGCCGTCGATATATTGAGGTTGACATAGCAGTTCAGAGGTGCATACTGCACAGGTCCATGTCGGCTTCGAACTGCTTGAGGCAACTGGCTGGTGGACAGCGTTGCGGCTGAGGCGGGTCGATCCAATTTCAGTCATGGGTGATAAAGTGTTTGTCGTGACACTGTAGGTGTAAGTTATTCTGGCAAAGAGCAAACAGGCAAGAAATATAGGCGAGATCTGAGGCGATATGGACTACAGTTTATTGATCGTTGTCGCTTTGGTGAAGAGTGAAAGTGGATCGGCAGAATACCATGCTGCGACTGCCCTTCTTCGAGCACATATTGAATGCCTTTGCGTTGCGACACGTGTATTATTGTCTCGAAGTACGCAAAGCAATGAGACAAATGTCTCGTCGGTCAGATGATCTATACATAAGAATGCGACAGTCTCTGCGCAGACATTGGGATCATGCTGCGCAAAACCCATGTCCTACACCTTCCGTCGAGATTGTCCCATAGACATGATGGTTATAGTGTCAAAGAAGATGTCTCACTCGCACGACTCTTCGAATAACATAGACAGAAGAGCAAAGATGGAGAAGACATGTATAACCCCAGTTTCAATCACCCTCGTCGGGAGAAAGATTACATCTCAGCACAATTTCAACCACAAAACAACGCCCACAACACCATCATCGCCACCCCAACAAAATAATACCTTCAAGGATCCGTCATGCCTCGCACAATCAGTACTTGGATGGACGGTCTGATCCGGCCCGACACAGCTTCTGTAGACTTTCACGAAATCGTCTCCTCCACTCTCTGGTGCAGCAATCACGTCAGCGCAAGCGGCAGGTGACCATTTGAATACACCCCCTGTTATCTCAACCCGTGGCAATCTGTTCGGTGTCCTTTTGATGGCTCAATCTCCGATGTGTGAAGACAGCTCTGTGATTATAGTGGAAGATATCCGGCATTTGACATGCATTTGGTCGCAAGGAATATTCTGGTGTGGGAAGTTGTTATGATGGGACCACCACAGAAATCTTGATTAGCTCCTGCTCCTGCCATATGGGATCGCTGTGTGTCGGAATTCGATCAAGGTACTTCGCAGCTCAACTGCTTAATAGTCCGCCACCGCAACCAAGATCGCCTGCAACATCGCTTGCCATATGTTCCTTGCCATCTCTGTCGACTCCTAACTCTGCATTGCATCTCCCGGCCCGCGGTGTGGCCGCTCTGCGTCATTCGTGCCTGTATGCTGCCATCAAAAGAAGGGCCATTGTACGTAGACACGTATAGATCTGTCCTCTCGTGCTAGTAGTCGCATCTGTTTTCTCCCTACTGTTCTCCAGATTACAAGTCTTCGGCATACTCCTCGTATCCTGGTTGAAGGATATATGACAATCCTGGACAAATTTCACCCTTCAGGGGACGATCGGTCAGATTAGCTACAGTGCTTCCCAAATTACATCAAAGGAGTTTGTGACTTACGAGAGCTTCTTTCATGCACTCTGAATATTCTGGCGTACCATCTTTGAGTCCCTTCTTGAATGTGCAAAACTGCTTGGAATCTGACTTTCTTTGCTCACAATTGAAATCCTTTGGACAAGAAGGGTTCTGTAACTCATTGTCAATGTCCATTTCCAGTCCGACTCAAGTATTCGCGTCTCCCACTCACTAGCATTCGTCCTACACATTCTTGGAAGTCTGGGGACCCGAAGTCATGACCATTGCCCTCCTTCTTGCAAAATTCTCTTGCGTCAGTGTGTCGCTTCTTGCAACCGACATCCTTTGGGCAAAAATCGACCTGGATGCCGCAATTTAGCTACACTGCGTGTTTCAGACCGGTCCTACTCGTAACCGCACTCACCAATTGATCAGATATGCACTTCTGGAAATCGGACCCGCCGATAGTCAACTTTTTCTGGAGACAGTACTTCCTTGCGTCGCGGAATTGTGGTGCGCAACGGAATTCACCAGAGCATATGCCGTCCTACGAAAGTCATGAGCCATTTGGAAAAAGAAATGAAGTACTTAGAAAGGGTGGGCAGCTTCGTAGCAGGAAGGAAAATGGAAAGGTCAACGTACGAAAGAATTCTTGACGCAGCCCTGGAATTCGTGTCCTCCTCGTGTATAGTTGGCGCCAATGCAATAAGACTCGGTATCTGCATACTGGATCAAGCAGCGAGAACGCTCCGGGATCGTTCCGTTCTAGTGCGCGAGAGGAATGAGCGTTAGTTACTTGTTGCTTCGTGTAGGTTGAGTGGCTCCATACTAATGACTCTTTGACACAAGTTTGGAACTCAATGTCTCCAAATTCAAGACCTTTTTGGACACAACGACCCTTGGCCTCAGCGTATTGTACTCTATAGAGGAGACCTCCAGAGCATTCGCGGCGCTGCGCAAACAAGTTCCCAATCAGTAGTGCTTCAGCTGGAGTAAGAAGTCCTCCGGATTGTATTGCACTTACACATCTGTTTTGCAAGCACCACTGGAATCGATCTCCACCGGGTGGACATCTCATTGCGCAACCATCTCGACAGTCCACACATTTCTGCATTGGAGACTTGGGCGTTGGACAGTGACCGACGTACTCCCCAGGAGGTAGGCCGTCATCTGCTCCGGTCTTGTCTTCCAGACACCCTGCGGGGCCGGCGCTGCATGGACCATTGACGACACATAGAGGTGGTGGGGAAACAGTTTCACCACAATCATTCTGCGAAATATCCCAACGCGTGAGTAAGAGTCTTGACTGACAATAGCGAGAGCCTGGCAGTACTCACCAAGTCTTTGTCCGTACAGCCATATTGTGAGTGGGTACAGCTTTTCATCTGTCCATCCTTATAATGAAAGGAAGGCTATACCTGTGTCAACTTTCCTGTCGTCTCGAAAATGAGCTTTCCGATTAAACATGACTCACACAATGCTCCTGTTCAGTAAGACAAGTTAGCGATTTGATGTAGTCGATACATTGACTCCGGTATAGAACACTTACTCTTGAGACCCGATTGCGCTGCAACATGTGTATTAGTTATCAAAAGAACAGCCGTCAATAGATCGACAAGGCACAATTAGCAACATACGCAAGTGAGCTTGCATTCAGGTCCCTATTTCTCATTAGTCTTAGTGTGAGTTTGTAAGCGTCTACGGCGAACGTGCCTTATTCTGTCCAAACGTCAGCAGGAGCTTTAGTAGGTGGACTGCACAGAGATAATCTCTCACCGGTTCAAACGCAAAAGCCGTTACCGCGAGGGCAAAGAGTGCCGTAGACTGAGTGAACTTCATGGTTTACTACCTGCCTATCGTTGAGCTACAAGGACTTATACTAAGCCCAATGAGTGAAGCGATGTAGTTGGAAGCGTTGGAGGTATGATGCTTAGAACGAGACACGGCTTGCAAGCCAATTGCTCTATATACTCTCTGTGCGTATTCCTACTTTGGACTTCGCGATGGTCTTCCGCGGTCCCCTAAATAAGGTTACTTTTATGCAGCTCCGCGTCGTACGAGGCTGCGCGTCTGAGCTATAGGACCTTGGTCGACGGTAAGACATGCCTACTCCGCGCGGAAGCTTGCTTAACCTCAGTAAAGCTCTACTGTTGTCTATTATAGATGAATCGATGTTTGTTATATCATTATAGGTCTAAAGTCTTATGGCGATAAGCAAACAGTCGTGAGATACAGGCCAGATCTGATACAATGAAGTCACTTTGGTGAAGGATGTCAGTAGTCTTAGCAGAATACCATGATGAACCGGCGCTTTCTCGAGCACGTATTGACTACTTCTACTTGACGACAATACGTGAATCCATGGCTCAGCACACATTCCCCGTACCGATCTAAAATGGTCTGTGTCATGCACTTGCGCGAAACATTCATGGTTATTCCTAGGAGTCCGCATCGACATGTGAACTTTGGTGCCAATGTTCCATGGAGCGGCAATGTCTCGCTGACCAGATGCTTTGTGCCCACGATGCGACAGTCTCAGGCAGCGACATCACACCGAGCACAATATGTAATGTACACGGTCTGTCGAGACAGTTCCAGCGTGCTCGACAGAACATCTCTAGAGACATCATGATCACAGTATCAAAGAACGTGTCTCGCCTGTATGCTAACATAGGCAGAGCAGCAAACATAAGGTAGAAGATATGTATGAGAAGTTTCAACCTCAGTTGCCAGCGTGGATAGGAGACCAGAACAAACTAAAACGAGAAGAGAGCACCATAACACAACCACAAAGCAACACTGTCAAGCCATGCCTCGAACAGTAAGCAGCCGGGTAGAAGATTTGTTATCTTCACGCACGGCTACATTCTACGCTCGCGGGATCATCTCTTTCACTGACTGGTGCCGTGATCACACCAGTCTGCGCGGCAAGTTACCATTCGAATCGACACCGTGGTATTGCAATGGGTATTGCGTTATTCACAACGACCATCGCTGCCCAACCTGCGAGCGTCTCTTGGGCAGCTATGCAGATCAACAAATACGACTTTCAAGTCCTCCTTCAGACATGATGCCGGTTGTTGATGTTTGGAAGCATTTCCGCAGAACTTGGGCCAGCGAGTATGGCAGTGACAGGCAGAACAGGGGCGGCAGGGAGGAGAGGGTCTTCGACGGAGGTGCTCGCGGCGGTCATCATGAGCGTAGGAGCCCACATGCGGCTGCGTCTCGAGATGAAAGTCCGAGAAGAATCAGTGTTGCAGTCTGGTGCGATCCAAGAATTTCGGCAAGCCCTTCGATTGCTGCAGACGAGCTTTACATCTTTACAAAGACATCTGAACGCGTAAAACTCGTCGACAAATCTCGCAGAGTTACCAGCTTCCTTCGACTCCCGGACATGTCGGTAGCAGATGTCATTGACCGCTTGCTGCGCGATCCTCGCCGCCAGGAATTACTTCTCGTCTGGCATGTCAGAAGCTCGCAATCGTCGCGAAGCTTGCACAGGTCGACAAATAGCATTCTCGAGGAGATGGGGAAAGGTCATCTTAGGCGGGATAGAAGAAGAATCGTGCTTGGACAATCGGCGGAGAGATGGCTGGAGATCAGAAATGTGACTTAGATGAGCCAGCCAGCACTGGTGTCCAGAACTTGCACAGCTTTTCGACAGATCCAAAGAGGCAGATCAACCTGCAAAGAGAGTCGCCCAGCCAATCATAAAGCCAATTTTTTGGTGGTGTTGCTCTCATCTTTGGGATCGCTTTGATCGATATCCAGAGTTGGTGAATTCTGACATGCCGCCGGTTCCATTGGAGCAGAGGAATTGCGGGAATAATGTCGCATTGTGGGTGCCTCATAGGCTCTTCTAATCTTGTTTTTGGATCCACGATGTGCACATTTTTGTTCTGCTTCATGCATTTGCCGTTCGTATTATTTTCTCATGGTCAGGCCACAGACACATTGCGTCAACAGAGCCGATACTGACTTCTTGCCTCGCTGGTGATGAGCCTGACTGACCCTTCATTGATGGCCGGCGTCTGACCTGCGGTCTTGGTTGCAGCCCACAGCAGCTTTCTCGCCAGTTTGACTAGCATTCCACTCCTCAGCTTGCTTAGCCAATGAGTCAAATGAGATTGGAGGGCCGTTTCCACAGCCCGCGACAGCATGAAGTCGGCTCATCAGCCCTATCCAAGGGCGGAAGTAATCAACACCGCTGAGTGCGTTGACGAAATGCAGACTTTTCCAGTTTTCGTCCAGATACAAGGGACAAGGAAATTGATTGAGCTCATCGACTCGCTTGTTGAATTCTTGCAGAAAAGATTGAAAATCAGAGCCACGTGTGAAGTGATACATGGTGGCCCTTGTTGCCAACGAGGAGACTACTTCGCTGATTGGGCTGTATTGCGTCTCGTGTGTAGCCATGGGACCAGCTGTGGAGGCAGGGAGATGTGTGTGCTCTTCGGCGATACTCATGCTTGGGGCAGAGATGGACGGTGGGGCACAGGATCTTACGAAAGGCAGCATTGGATTCGTGTGAGTGAAGTCGGACTGCCCAGAGTATCAGGAGCGACGTTGCCGGATGGCGCTAAACCGCTTTCGGCCCCGGGCTTTGGAAGACCACCGCACGAGAAGATGCTCTGCTCTAGACATGAAGGAACCCCATCAACACTTGTCATTTCCACGCTCAAAAGCCATTGAATCAGAAGACATGCATATCATCTATGCCTTTCTCAGCATTCAAGTGTATTGAAGCGCCGTGGCTCGACCTATCGCAGCCAGTATCAGAGCCTTGAGCCTCACTCGCCGCGCCCAGCCATATAGCCTCCAGGCCTTATGGCTCGGACTAAGAGCGTAGCAGGTATTACAAATGCCACCGAGCGACTCCTCAAAGTTGGTAGCTCGCGTTCAGGCAAGCTTGCAGAGCAGAATACACTTACTTGGACATCTTTAGCTAACGCAAAACAGAGACACAAGACAATCCTGAGCCGAGAGCCGCTCCAGCATGCTCAGAAACCGCCTTTCAAACGGTTCGGTGTCCGTCTTGCAGGCAAGTGTACCATTCTTCTCACTCATTGCAGTGGAAAGTGACCCCTTCACCTTTTCTTACTGCCCATCTTGCTGCCTCCAGAGCTCCCAATCGGAGCCTCTACTGCTGCATGCCAAACACGCAGGCAGCGACAGCGACAAACGGTGTTCAACCACCGTACCGCATCTGCTGTCGAACAAGCACATAGCGCACTGCGGCTGTGACTACTGATCAAATCGCAGGCTCCCGCATCCATTTGCGACCAAACGAGCACCTGACCGTCTGCCCACCGATATCACGTCCGTGCGCTGGATAGGCGCGAAAGTTGTTGTTCCGCGCTTTACCGAAAACGAAATGCCCGCAAATCCAGTCTGGAAGGTCGTTGGACGCGACTGACTGCAGCTTCGTCCCGGACACAACAACCCATCAGCCTCCTCATTTTCGAGCATTCCGCCCACAACAACATCGCCCACACTCCGCTTCGATACGCGCAACAGATTCACCACACATTCTACCACCCCACATACACACGCGACGCAATGGCAGGCGGAAAGGGTACCTACATCCCGCCGAGACTCGACCTTCGGGCGCATCTGACAGCTGTGCAGGCAAGACTGGAGGCAAGACGGGCGGCAAGGCTGGCGGCGATAACAGCGGCAAGTCGCAGAAGTCGCACTCGGCCAAGGCCGGTCTGCAGGTGTGTATTTCGTGCCTGTTGCTCGACAGGCGAGGCAGCAAACTTGGGTCAGGCGGGCGCGTCGCAAAGCATTTCTCGAGGCACAGTCATACTGCACCACCAGCAAAACACGCAACGAGACCGCGCCCGTCCGATCCACAGCACACTGGCCTCATGACGCGTCACCGCGACCATTGCTGACTGCTCTACCCCACCCAGTTCCCATGTGGACGTGTCAAGCGTTTCTTGAAGTCGCAAACCCAGAACAAGATGCGTGTTGGAGCTAAGGCCGCCGTTTATGTCACCGCCGTCCTCGAGTACCTCACCGCCGAAGTCCTCGAACTCGCTGGAAACGCCGCGAAGGATCTCAAGGTGAAGCGTATCACCCCGCGCCACCTTCAGCTTGCCATTCGAGGTGACGAAGAACTCGACACGCTTATCCGCGCCACGATCGCTTTCGGAGGTGTCCTACCACATATCAACCGCGCTTTGTTGCTCAAGGTCGAACAGAAGAAGAGTAAGAAGGCAGAGGCTTAGTGAGCCCGGCAAGAGTTCAGATGTGTGTGGTAGACATGTCTTTGAGAGAGTTGTGAGTCGAGTATACCCAGTGGAAGGTCAAGATTTTGTTCGGGCAAATGGAGTTTGAGGAGGAAGGCGTCCAGGTACATGACAAGGCGCCATGAGGCGCTAATGAGTGTAGCAGTAAGGTGATTTTTCGATCGAATACTGAGCTTCTTTTTTCCTTAGGTCAACGGCGGACCCTTTTTACGCCGTTCACCACGTCACAGCAATTCTCAGTCCGTTGTCTCCGTCGACATGCAAAGCATGACACCCTCCTCAGTATACGTCGTCTATCCTTGTCCATGGGAGACTCGTTTGTCAATGGAGGCAAAGCAATTCCAATTCATATCACACGATCTATTTGACCAAATGTTTCGGCTATTCTTGAGCCTGTCTTTCGACAGGTTGTGAAGGTATGGTGGCATTTTGGGTTGGTACATACACATGGACTTCTGACCACGCTTGTGCGTGTAGCATTGTCCATCACTGATTGTCAAGCGGCTGGCTTGCACTTAGGCCTTACCGTTTCGCAGGTCATTGACGTCGGCTCGACTGAAGGCTGCAGAGGAAGTCATTACGCTCGGAGAAATGCAGTCCAGCAATCCGGCTCTGTGCCTCATGACTATTGCACACGAATACAGGAACATCACGGCAATGGCCACTACCTGGCTTTGAGCTTGAATGCATTGTGCCTTTGTTTTCTACCTTAAACGAAGCCGGAGGTTGCAACTCTCTTTTACCCTTTGATCAGACATGAATGCATTGTCGACCTCTGTACTAGCTCTCGTCAGCTAATAAATTGCCGTTACGCCCTGTATTTTGCTTCAACAACCAAATTTCCGACGATACCGACCCTCCTGACAGCTCACTCGCACCTGACCCGCCCTCGATTCTACAAGATGGACGCTCAAACGCAGGCAGAGCCCCCGAAGTGTCTCATCTGCTTGGATGATGAAATTGAACTGACTGATATCCCAGAAGCCCAAGTATGCGTGCCATGCTTGGAGAGAGCCTTCAAACTCGCAATCAACGATCCTACCAGTTATCCGGTTGTACTAGGCAATGCAATTCTCAATGTGGACTCATTCGAGCATCTGCTCCCTGCCGATGTAGTCACCGCTTTCCGAGCCTCCGAAATAATGCACAGGACTCCTCGACTCTTTCGCCTATTCTGCGCAGCTCGACCACATGGCCAGACTTGCGGGAGATTCCTCGGCGACGTTAGACAAGCTCGGCCAGAGGGTACTGAGCCAACTAAAGTTTTTTGTAGGCCATGTCAAGCATGGACCTGTGTCGATTGCGGCCAAGAATGCGTCGATTCCGAACATCGCTGCAACACTGAAAGAGGACAAGAATTGCCCGCTAACGAGAAGGGTAGGACATGGCAGCGCTGTCCAAACCAGGGCTGTCAAGCAGTAGCAACCCGTATTGACGGTTGCAACTCTATGATCTGCGGACACTGCCGAACCAGCTTTTGCTGGCTATGTGGTGAACGCGCCCGCCACAGCGATTCCCACTGGTGGGCAAAGTGCCCACGTTTCTCCACCCACGACGATGCCGATGCCACCTGGGATCGAATTCCTGCGAACACGATTGATCGGCGCGAGATACTCCTCATCTTCCTTCGCCGCCAGTACACGTTCTACAAGACGAACAAAGCGGAACTCGAAGAGCGGCTTGAAATTTCTATCGCAGCGAAGCTCGATGAGATTCACAAAGCAGAGAGGGAGAACAACATTGATCTGGAGAACAAAAGTCGTATCGCCAATGAGTATAAAGACCTCTTGAAGCAGAAGGACATGCGGCTTGTCAATCTGAGGGCCGGAGAGCATGGTATTCGCTACCTTCTTGGCAATATTATGGACGAGTATTTTGTTCTTGCTGAGAAAAGGGAGCAGCTCAGATTCGTGAACGAAATTACTGGGCTGGATATTCATGAGGATGAAATGGGATGGCACGATAGGGAATGAGAAGGGCGATAGTATCCGCAAGTCTCGATGGTTAGTAGGCACATGGGGATGGTGCTTAGGTTGAGCAGCAAGATGCCAACTGAGCTGTACCATCATACCGACTAACACTTGCTAGACTTGTGCACTTCTTTTTCAAAATACAAAAACAAATTTCGCTGGTCGAACACATAACTCCAATTTTCATGATACGTCTCACATCGATCTTAGCGCTGGCATGTGGCACAGACATACCCCGAGAGCGAGCGGCAGATAGCCTTGCTCTACCTTTGTTCTGCGCTAACACGCACAAAGAACTCGGGTGCTCTTTGTGTAGCTCCTTGTATCACTTACCTCTTGTGATAGATCAAGACGCAACCTGGCCCTGGGCATGGAGGCTGGCAGGCTCGTGGCCTTAGCCAAGTGCTGTACCGACAGAATTCGTACCGTTGATGCTCATACCCTCTGCCGTGGGTACTGTATGCCAGACGCCAATAAGTCCAGGCTGCCCAATGCCTCCATGGATCTGCAGATAAGTAGGAGATTCACGGTCTTGTTCACGAAGTCGCTTTGCCTCGTCTGTGAAATCACTTGTTTCATTCCTTCTCTGATTGTGTTCTATCGCTGTTCCACACGAGTGTAAGCTCCGTGAGCTCTGTAAGCCTCCTGACATTGAAGCGACTCGAACACTCCACCGGCACTCAAATCTCGTAGAGTACATGCATTCTCGTTCCCTCCCTTTTTACCTTTTGTTCCTCTAAGCTTCGCACTTTCAAATGAACTCGAGGCGTGACTAACGTACTGCGATCGCCAAAGGTCTTTTGTCTTCACCTGCGGGCAAACATTTAATCGGCGGCGGTGTTTACATGTGTTGCTAGCAATCACGCTTACTCAGACAAGTTGGCGACTCATCACCGACTTTAGTTCCGGCAGATCCCCATAAACAGGATCGTCGACTTGTCGTTTTGCTGTTTTGGCGCGCAAAGTTCGCTGCAGGTCAGGGGTTCGAATGAACTCTGGTGCGTTCTTTTTAAGCAATTCGTAGCTCGTCTTTTTGCTAAAAGCTGTGCAATGCTCGTCTGGCCTGCTGCTTGCTTGACTGCTCTGCGCGGTAGCGAGTAAGGGACTTAACTCGCACGTCATCGTTGTGTGTCGATTATGTTTCTGCGAATCTCATGGGTTGCATGTTTGGTGCTGAGGCACCTCTTGTGGCTAGGATCGAGTGCGTAGCGAAGAGACGAGCAGTGATCATTCAAATCTATATTTCACATCAGCAACACCTCTGCGGGCTGGACCATCGAAAAGCACGTGCCAACAGAGCAACGCAGCATCCAAACAACCTTCACAATATTTTTTTTTGCCAAGTCTATCCTACTCACACCAACTTATTCTCAAAACTCCCTAGCCACCTCCACTCCTTTGCGACCGACCCTAGCTCCTCGAGGGCCTTGTTCACCTTACCGCCTTCAGGAAGTTTCCTCCCCACGCACTCGACAAAGAAGACATAGTGCCAAGCGCTCTCCGTGCTTGGCCGGCTGTTGATACTAGTGAGATTAAGGCCAAACTTCTTGAAAACAGCCAAGCAATCTGCAAGAGCACCTGGTTCGCCGTGGTTTACAGTGAAAGTGACTAACGTCTTGTATCTCTGTGACTCTTGATCTTCAGAATCGGTTGATGCAGGGGCGGGGGAGATGGGAACGTCCTGGGTATTACGGAGGACCAAGAAGCGAGTTGTGTTTCCCTCTGCGTCTTGTATATTCTCGGCGAGGAAGTCGAGACCATAGACCTCACCGGTGAAGCGGCTGCCAATGGCCGCGCTGGTGCCAGTCTCGTCGGCAGCTACGAGCTCAGCGCCGCGGCTTGTACTGCCGCAGTCTTGCTTCTCAATGCCTTTCAGGTATGTATCTAGAAAGAGTTTGCACTGACCCCAGGCTTGCGGATGGGAGTAGACTTTCTTGATGTGGGCGAGACTAGAGAGTGGTTTGACTCTTGGCTTTTGTGGGTTTGGAGTGGACTGAGTGGGAGTGATGGCGCCAGAATCTGGAGGGAGGATGCCCGAATCTTTGAGCTTCCGGACACTAGGATGGGAGGGGCTGTTGTTGCCATCGTCATCTGCAGGAGCAGAGTGCCCCAGTAAGCAGTGATGGACCGGAAGGTAGACTTCTCCTTCGACTAAGATATCTGGATGCAGGTTCTGTGCGTTGACAAAGAGGTCGAGCGTCCAGACGACAGAGCCATTGGTAGAATTTTCGAATGGCACGACACCGTAGCGGACCTTCTCATTCTGGATCAGGTCGAAGACTTCTTTGATGGAGTGTTGCCATTGAAGATCATACTTGTCCTTCGGAAAGACCGAAAGAGCAGCCTTAGAGGCATTAGTCAACCTTTGAACAATGAGGTGAGGTATTTGGCTGGCCATGGTGCTGAGAGCAACATACCTGATGAGTATATGAAGTCTCGGGGCCGAGGAAAGCCACAGCTGGCTTCTGTGCCTCTGACATGATGCCTTAGATGTGTTGAAATGGCGAGATGGTTGGTTGACGAGATGGTCGGCTGACGAGCAGTTCTTCAACAGCGGGGATGACCTGCCCAGCGAACGTTCCTGGAGCAAGATAGCGTCGGACAACGATCTGTATAAGCCCAAATTCTGATGATAGTAGCCTTGCTAAAGTCGATTCCAGTACTGGTGATGGTCCGCTACGGCTCAAAAAGTTATTCGCAAGAATATCAAGAGCCGCGCTGGCGCTGACGTCGGCCGGTAAGGCGAGGTAGTTTTGGTAGGTAGAGATTTTTTTGGGGGATGTATCTGAGTCACTGCACTGTCCTTGAGTTCAAATCTGTGACGACGACGGCGCGCTATAGCCTGGAGAAGCGACCAGACAGACTCCAATGCACTAATACTCGGCAATGACAATTGCAATGGCAGGGGACGCGACTCGGCTTGGCAATTGTCCTTCGTATGCGGCGGTTTTGCTTGAAATAGGGACCAGCGATGGCGGCGGTGCGGTATAGCCTGATAGGCAGGGGGCAAAGACAAAATCGGCGTTCGGTCTGGCACTGTTGGACCAGGATAGCGCGGCGCAAGCGAAGTGTACGTGATGTCGAGGGTCGCAGTGTAAAAATTGCTATTGACGAAGTGGAAGCTGGAGAAAGTTCGAAGAGCAGTGACAAGAAGAGAAATGGCCAATCACAACGCGCAAGAGTGAAGACCTTCACGACTGCGTCCTTATTGACTACATGACGGCTAATCAGAGCTATATGGAAGATGCAAGGGAAGTGTCAAACGTTTCGAGAGCTGCATAGGTGGTTGCGGAACGCAGTTTCGAGGTGCAGATGCAGCGCCAAGAAAGCTTTTGCCCTCCCTCGAGCCTGCTTCAAAAGACACAGGAATCCGTACGGCAAGGAATGTATTGAGTTCGACGATCTAAAACTGCAACAACAATCTGGACTCCACGAAACCGGACCAAGATACACATTGTAGCGAATGCCATGGCTATTTCACTTCCAATCAATCGTTACGGTTCGTGGAAAGCGCTAATTTGGCTCCGTCAACCGCCATGAACTCGTGTCGTCTCCACCTGCTTTGATTTAAGCTGTTATGCTTGATCGCAGTGGCGTGGAAGTCTAGAAGAGTCAGCCATAGTCGGCAGCGTCGGGGTGAGATCGATGGCTTACCTGTGGTCGGTGCCCGAAGTGCTTATTCGCCGTAGCAGCCTGCTTAGCCAGCACTTTCTGCGCGAATGATGGTTTGGGTTCTGCTCCTTTTGATGCCGCCGGAGCAGTAGCAGCTGCAGCCTCCTCTGGCTGCGTGGCGAGCGTCACGCCATTTGACTTGACCATTGCGGTTCGTGACTCCTCGCCTTCTGCGAGGTCGTGTATGGGTCAATCATCGTAGAACTCGTCTTCGTCATCATCGGCATTGAGTTGCTCAAAGTTGAGGGCGTAGCGCAGGATGGCGCCAATTCCACCGAATCCGCGCACGAACTGGTTGCCCTCGGAAGAACGATCGGAAACAAATTCCAGCTGAGCACCGAAATCGCGGTACTTCTCAGCGAGCCACTCCAAGAAAGGCATTTGATCGACGACTTCCATCTCCTGGCCAGTGTCCTTGTCCATGAAGTTGGAGCGGTCCTTCTCCTGCTCCTTGGAAGTGTGCAGGATTACCTCGGATCCCTCGCTGCTCTTGAGCGTCCAGCGGGTCAACTCCAAGTTCTCGAATACGATCAAAGTCTCAGCAGCACCAGCTTCCAGAGCCTTGAGAGTATCGCCAATACCGTAGCAGACCTTGCCAGTATCTTGGCTGATTTGGTCGAAGTATTGGTTGATGAGCTTCTTCTCCTGGATGAACTTGACGTTGGAGAGCGTATCAGCAGCCAGTTCGATGGCCTGGTTGAATCCGTTTTCGCCACCGTACGAGACATCGACGACCTTGATGACCTTGGCCTGGAGACGCTGGTCGAACAGGTCGGACTGGTTCAAGTCGTTCTTGAAATCAGCAGATCCAGCAAGGACGATACCGGCCACGTTGACCTTGTCGTTGGTGATGAAGTTTTGCACAGCCAATTCGGCGACCTTTCGGACATAGTTGTGACGCTTCTCCTCACGCAGACGCGCGAAACGCAGGGCGGACTGTCCTCCACGGCCGTGCTTCTTGGGTAGATCGACGGAGAATTTGTGGACGATATCTCTTGTGTTGCCCGCCAGTGTTCCAAACAATGCTCCGTTTCCGTCCATGATGATGAAGCCAAACTTCTGATCGGACTCGAGCAGCTCGCTCAGTGCCTCGGTGTGGAACTTGTTGTCACACAGGTATAGCGAAGTGTTGATGGGCTTGAAAGGCTCGAAATCGATGTTGATCTTTCGCTCTTTTCCTTCGGCCGTGATGATTTCACCACAGTACACCACCAAGCCGTTCGGCGGCACTTTCGAGTACAGCTTTAGACGCTGCTGTGTCGATGTGATGGCGGACAGGACGGACAATCGGTTGACACGCGACTTGATGTTGGAAGCAGTTCCGAATTCTTCAGCCAACATCTTTGCCGCTCGCGAGACCTGGTCCTTGGGCGGAATGATCAAGCTGATCATGCTTGTGCCATTGCCACGAGCCTGTTCCAGACGTTTGATCAATTTCTTGACCTTCCACATCTCAATGTTCTTCTCGGCCTCGCCGGCCTTGGGATCGTTGGCGGACATGGCGGCGGGTGGGTGAGCGCAGCAACGTCGCTCCTGGGAGAAGTGGTTAGTGGGGTGAAGCTGGAGCAAGAAAGTGTGGACGTGGAAGAAATTGCGGGCACGGCGGGCAGCTGCAGAAAGCACATGACCGCGCGCGAAGCTGACAACTCACCTCTCGAGGGCCCTCTCAAAATGCTGCTGTGCACTGCACTCGTCCGGAGGCGCGATGACTCGAGCGCGCGAGGGGTGGAAGGAAAAGGGAGGATGGGAGCGCTGCCTGACACTTAGCAAGCGGACGTCTTGGGACCGGGCAGAAAATGGGCAGCGATTGTGTCGTTGGGGACAAAATGGGCACAACGTCACACACTCCCTGCGCTCGCCGCCCGCCCAGAGATTCGCGTCCCCACAATTCGGCCGGAAGAAGTTGGAGGGCCGACGGTAAGCTGATGTTACGGAAGGCCATTAGTTGCACTTCGCTGCAGGGAAGGACATCTCAACGACCAGCGACTGTCACACGGCCAGCAGAAATGCACCAGCTGACCTGTGTGACCATGGCGAGACACGTCCTTTCCATACCGCTTCTTTGTGCAAAACATAAAGTTCGCCAGGTCCGCTCTAAAGCAGCCAATCTTGCGCGCAGGCCGACACTACCCGCCGCTCGTGAGCCTCACACGATGGACGGCGGCTGTTCCAGGTTGTTCGTCGATACCGCACGCTTTGTATCTGCCAGGCATCGTGACTAGCTCTGAAGATAAGCCCATGGCGCCGCGACCGCCTACTAATCTACACACGCAGCCCTCTTCTCCACTTCCAATTACTTTATCATCCCAGCGTGGTGCGCAGTGAGGATCCCGCCTGAAATTTCCCATTGCCCACCCGCGCCACAGCCATTGGGCGTGATACAAGAGAGCTTCAACAGCTCTTCCCCCTCCCCGGGCTCCTACTGCTAACTTCCGCTGGGCGTAGGTGCGGAAGACTCCTGCGATCACAGACGCGATGCCCGCACAGCGAGGCCAGCTGCCCTCCAGCTGGCAGGCGTATGAACGCGGACGAGCTGGCTCGGCAGATTCTACCGTGAGCAGAGTGCAGTTCGACGAGTCGGCCGAGGAGCACCACCACGCCGCTTCCAATGGCAGCCACATCCCCTCAGCGTACGACAGCGATGGACACCATGTGCGGCGGCGGCGGTCGTCCATTGGTATGGCAGTCGATGCCATCACACAGGCAGGCGGAGTGAACTCCATCGGCAATTTCGCGCGGTCATGGCAGCGTGCAGTCGGCTTTCACGAAGTCACTCCGGTGCGGCAGAGCTTCGTGTACGCGAGGGACGATGAAGACGATGGAGACGAGGAAGAGTCTGATACAACACCAACCGCCCCACACTACCACCGATCACTGCTCCGACAGCAGCTCGAACAGCGGGATGGAGGAGCTGTGGACGATGCCATCGATGATGGGATGGACGACCGAACGCCCACGGCAGAGCTGAATCGGACACTGTCCAAGACTACAAGAGGTTCAACGACAGCTGCAACCGAAGACCAGCCACTTCTGCAAAAGATCAATTCGCGCACTCCAGCAGACGACAGCATCTTCATGATCGAGCCACAACTGGCCTCGCCCTTTGGTGGCAGCTATGGCAGCACCTGGGGCTCACTCTCGTCACGCGTCAACGAGTCTTCCATGCGACATGCAGGTCGTCTTTTCCGCCAACAGCAATTGAGAGGATCAATGATGCCGGATAAGGAACGGGAGCCATTGATGGTCAAGAAAGTCCAAGAGGACGATGGCAAGGTCGTGCAGGTCATCGTAGGCCAGTCTACCCTACCTCAGACCATCTTCAATAGTGTGAACGTGCTCATTGGGGTTGGCTTGCTCGCACTTCCTCTGGCGATGAAGTACGCTGGCTGGATTCCGGGTCTCATCTTCTTCGGCTTCGCAGGTGCTTCGACATGTTATACTGCCAAGTTACTCGCCAAGTGCGCAGATATCGATAACAGTCTGATCACCTTTGCCGACCTTGCATACGTCTCGTTTGGGCCGTGGGCCCGAATCGGCACGTCGATTCTGTTCTCACTCGAGCTCGTGGCTGCATGCGTTGCGCTAGTCGTGCTCTTTGCCGACTCGCTCGATGCTTTGATTCCAGTAGACGGCCTGGGCCTCACAGAATGGAAGATCGCCTGCGGAGTTATCCTCGTTCCACTGAGCTTCCTCCCTCTCCGCCTGCTGTCTTTCACCAGCATTCTCGGAATTCTTTCCTGCTTTGGCATTGTCCTTGCTGTCTTGATCGATGGCCTCATCAAGCCGGACACTCCAGGCTCTCTACGACAACCCGCATCAACGTACCTCTTCCCAGCGAACTGGGGCAGCCTGCCAATCGCCTTCGGAATCCTAATGTCGCCGTGGGGTGGCCACAGTGTCTTTCCCAACATTTACCGCGACATGAGACATCCATACAAATATCGCCGAGGCGTCAACATCACCTACATCTTCACCTTCGGCCTCGACCTCCTGATGGCCGTGGTAGGCCTCCTCATGTTCGGCGACGATGTCAAGGACGAAATCACGCGCAACATACTCGAAATGGATTCCGGCTACCCAGCATTCTTCTCCGTCTTCATCGTCATCTGCGTGGCCATCATCCCTCTCACCAAAGTTCCACTGAACGCCCGGCCTATAGTCTCGACCCTCGAACTCTTCCTCGGTCTTGATGCACGGAGTATGGGCGACGGACAAGTCACGCATGGCTGTTCGGGTCTCACCCGTGGAATTATGAAAATCGCTGTGAGGATCTTATGCGTGGTTTCTTTCGTTCTGCTGGCGATCTTGATTCCGCAGTTCGACACGATCATGAGCTTACTTGGTGCGATTGCTTGCTTCACGATCTGTTTGATTCTGCCCTGTGCATTCCACCTGAAGCTGTTTGGGAAGGAATTGACGACGAGGCAGAAGATGGTGGATTGGGCTTTGATTGTTGTCAGCAGCATATTGGCACTTGTGAGTACGGCGTTTAACTTTGTGCCGAAGGAGAAGTTGGGGATATGAGATGAGGATGAAGCCAAGAGTGCGGTACTGACGGCCTGAGCATGTTTGCGTGTATTGTTATGATTGCCGGTGTTATGAAGAGGTGGTTGTATAATGCGGTTGCAGCGTTCTAAGCACAGCATGATGGAAGAGATTCGTATCTCTCAATGCATGTCAAGATGCAAACGGCTAGGCGGCGGGTTGTTTGAATTGTTTAGATCATTCTTCATGTATCATCATTGATCATCCTGTACGCTGCTGTACATGCTGTATCACTTCCTTTTCAACTTTCATCCTTTCGCCCTCAAACTATACACATCCTCATTCCTCATCAACCACTCCACTTCTTCCTCCTCATCTCACCTCCCCAACTCACTCTTATCCACATTCCCCTTCTCCGTCACAACTTTCCCCTTCACCGCAATCCCTCCCTCCGGCGTCTCCGCCCAAATCTCCCACTTCCCACTATCCAATTTCTTCCCCGCGAATTTCACTTCTTCATTACAATACAACGGTGCAACATTCCTATACTCGACCGATTTAATCACTTCATTCCCCTCTTGCGCTAATTTCTGCTGTAATAACGTCACCAGAAAAGTAAAACTCATTGGTCCGTGGAATAATAGATTTCGATGGCCTTCGATATCTCGAGAGTATTCCGGGTCTAAGTGGATGGCGTGGGCGTTGAATGTTAAGGCGCTGAAGCGGAAGAGGAGTTTTGGGTCGGGGAGGATGGTGTGGGTGTAATCTGGTTTGTGTTCGGGTTTTAAGATCTTTCCGTGTTTTTTTGATGCATCAGCTTTAGCTTGTTCCGTTGTCCTGCCTCGCATGAAGACTATGTTTCTTGTTTCGAGGATGGAGCATTCGCCGAAATCTTCTTCGCTGTCGCGCCAGAGACGTTGGCGGACGCGGTGGTTGAGGTCTTCTTTTGCTTTTGTGTCAGTCATCGCTGCTCCGAGGCGGGAAACTTCGTCTGGGCTAGCTTTTGCGAGACGACGTTCGATTGCGACGAAGATTTTTTCTTGGCCTTCGGTGCCTTTGATGTCGACGCGGCGGATGAATTCTTGACAGACGCCGCGGGAGCCGTCGAGGAGGAGGGGGTTGTTTTGGTTGTAGAGGACGCGGCCGCCGGCCCACATGCGGCGTTCGAAGGGCTGGCCGGGGCTTTGGTCGGGGTTGGTGCCGTCGGGGAGCATGTCGGATTGGCGTTTGGAGGGTTCGAAGTAGAGGAGATGGTGGGGTATTGGTAGTTCTTTGGCGAGTTGGGTTGGAGGGAGGACTGGGGGCGGGTTTGTTTTGGGGAGGAAGTCGGCGAGGGTCATGTCGAGGCGATAACTTGATTGTGGTGAGAGATCTTCGAATGTGGGTTGAATGGCTCGTTTGGGCAGATCTTGTTGGAGGTGGGCGAAGGAGGAGTTGTAGCGTGTCCATGATCGCGATTGTAACTGAGTGTTGCGAAGCCATGAGGCTCGCAGTGTTCTTGAATACGACGCCATGGTGTGTAGTGAGTGTGATGGTAGAGGGAGAAGCAAAAGAAATCGAAGTATGGAAGTTAGAAGCAGACGTCAATGGCCAGAGCTCCCAAGCTTCACCTCGGATGCACCCCACAAGCGAACACGCTAGCTGGGATTGTGAGGCTTGTGCTGGGGTCAGAAATTATTCCCGGGTTATGCCCATTTATGTTTGTACAGTGTTGCAGCGAAGACGGAGCCATTAGTCAAAGCAATGTCTCATCGACGAGCAATAAATGCTATCGCTGCAGGCAGCTTCTGTGGTATCATTTGTATTGATCGTGGTCATCAGACTCGAACCACGTCCAGATCTACCGCAATGCACGATGCGCGATATCTTTTCGGAACTGCATCCCCTCAAATTTGATGCTCTGCACGCCCTGGTAGGCTTTGTCAACTGCCTCACGCAGTGTGTTCCCTGTTGATGTAGCCGCAATGACTCGCCCTCCAGTGGTCACCAGCTGGCCGTCCTTGACGCCAGTTCCAGCATGGAAGACGAAGTTGCCATCAGCCTCGTTCACTTTCTCAACTTGCATCGGGGTGCCCTTGGGGTAGCTACCGGGATACCCACCAGCTGCTACCACAACAGTGCATGCACTCAGAGTTGCGATATCGATCGACCGAGAAGAGAGCGTGCCATTCGTGGCGGCGAGCATGAGCTCGGCAAGGTCTGACTTGAGTAGAGCCAAGCATGACTGAGTCTCTGGATCACCAAATCGAACATTGTACTCCAACACTCGTGGGCCCTTCGGTGTGAGCATGAAGCCAGTGAACAGACATCCCACGAAAGTCATGCCATCGGCCTTCATGCCATCGATCGTTGGCTGCAAGACGGTCTTCTCAATCTCCGCGAGCACTTCCTTCGTTGCGACAGGCGTAGGCGCATAAGTGCCCATACCGCCGGTGTTAGGGCCAGTGTCGCCATCTCCTATTCGCTTGTGATCTTGTGCGGGAGGTAGGCTGAGAATTGATGTTCCGTCGCTCAACGACAGAATGCTAATCTCGTCTCCTGTCAAGAATTCTTCGATCACGACACTGTTACCTGCACTGCCAAATTCGTGATCGACCATAATTTCTCTCAGCGCTGTCTGCGCTTCTTGCTTGGTCTGTGGGATGATGACGCCCTTGCCGGCAGCCAGTCCATCGGCTTTGATCACAACTTCGTAGTCGATCTGATCGAGATGCTTCTTGGCTTTTTCGTAGTCATCAAAGTTCTCGTATCTTGCTGTTGGAATGTTGTGCTTCTTCATGAAATCCTTGCTGAAGGTCTTGCTGCCTTCCATTCGTGCAGCAGCCAGCGATGGACCAAACGCTTTGATATGCGGGGCATGTTGGGCGAAATAGTCCACTATGCCAGCAACAAGTGGAGCTTCGGGGCCAGGCACAAGGAAATTCAGATTGTGCTCCTTTGCGTGAGCGACGAGCTGGGAGAAGACTTCAGAAGAAACACTTGTGATGTTCTTGCATTTTGGTACGCTGGACAACGTGAGCAAACGAAAGAGTAAGCGATCGAGGCAGGCATTGACCTTTCACCTACCCAGCTGTTCCTCCGTTGCCAGGCACAATATGGATCTCCTCTACGCGAGGACTCTGCGAGAGCTTCCACGCGAGAGTATGCTCACGGCCGCCATTGCCGATCAGCAGAATGCGGAGTGGTGCAGCCATATTGTTGTTGTGTGTTTTATGTCTTTGCGATTGAGTCGAGGCTCGCTTGCCAAAAATTTAGACGGGTCGGTTGTTGGATTATCCGGCCCGCGCAGCCACAGGAGCTCAGCCACAACTCTGACGTTGATCGCTGATCGTCCAACTAAACCATGTTCACGGCAGCCTAGTTATCCTCACATCTAAGAGCAGTCCGCGTCCGAAGCATCTGTAACGATTGCAGAACGATTTCCAGCCCGGTTCCGCTCCCTCACATGCCACCCTGGCCCTCGTGAGCGGTGCACGCTCTGATCACGCAGGACATCCACACCCCGCAGAGCGCCAGCCTGCCTGCTTTCCACTTTCCTTGACAGCGAGCTCCGACAAGCCGACATGGTGAGCAGGAAACCAGTCGCCCCTACGGTCGACACCACTCAAGCAAATGCGGCGACCACGAATCCTCCGAATGGCACAGCCGTGCCCTACCCGACGACGCCTACGAAAGAGGGAGGAGACCCACAGACAGCCAGCAGTGTCTACAGCCCAGACTTGAACACCTCGCCTGCCTTCGATCTAATCGACATGAACGCTGCACGTGAGAAGAAGAGGAGAGACTCCGATGTTAGTTCGCACGGTACATGGGACTCAGACGATACCGATAGGGACATCGAATCTCCCGATGGCTTCGTCGAAATCCCCAAACCTTTGAGGATCACTCCTAGCAATCAGGATATCAAGGGCCACGCCAGGAACGAAAGTGAGCTGCCCTCCATCCTGCGGCCGGGACCTGTGAACGGTGCTGTGGGTGTTCGGAATGAGAATCAGAAATATGATGACGAGGCACACGCAAACCCATGGGCACTCGAATCGAACAATCCCTATAATAAGCAGAATGGACTGATGCAAAACGGGGCACAAAAGAGTACCGAAAACGTACTCCCCAGTCAGCCCATATGGGAACAAGCCTCGCAAAAGCCACCTCCTCCGCCGACGCAAGCACCTCCCGCTCCACCGACTGAGTTGCCCACTGTACGGACGCCCGCTGAGGAGCTTGCGCACCTCTCTCTTGGCAGCGATGCCTTGGCAACACCTTCCTACGAGACAGCAGAGGAAATGGTCGTTCCTCAAAAAGGTCAACCTCCATTCGCTCCCGTATCGCAACCGGCCAGCAACCTTCCCGTCACCAATCCGTGGGCCGAGAGCAAGACGCCTTCCCCACCTCCGCCGCCGAAAGAGCCATTACCACAGAGCTCGATCGAGCATGGCAACATCCCAATTGCTCTGCCTGATGCACCATCTCCAGTTCAGTCTCCTGCACTGCCCTTGCAAAGTGAAGAGCGGGCACCGGAATACGCACCTCCTCCGGGGCCACCACCAGGACAGCCACCAGCACCCGCCGGACCTTTGATCGATCATGCCCAGCCGCCTCCAACCCAGCAACCTCCACCTATATCTACAGATATACCGGTCCCCTCATCGTCGTCTGCACCATTCACTGTACCTGAAACACCTCGCACCCAGGAGAGAAAACGCAATGAGCATTATCAAATCAAGCACATCAACTGGCAGGACCGAGATAAGATGCGTTCTTCCCCAATACTGACACAGAACGAGAACGGTCCGTGCCCGCTACTGGCTCTCGTCAATGCGCTCGTGCTATCGACTCCGCTTGACATGGACACGCCTCTCGTCGAGACGCTCCGAACCCGCGAACAAGTGTCACTTGGCCTGTTGCTGGATGCAGTCTTCGACGAGCTCATGTCAGGCCGACGAGGGGACACTGCCCACAGCCTACCGGATGTCAGTGAGCTATATGCATTCCTCCTGGCCTTGCACACTGGCATGAATGTGAACCCACGTTTCGTTACACCAGTGCAAACGCCGAGGGGCTCGTTCGATGGGCATCCAAAAGCAATGAACGGCATACACCCTCTGGAGAGAGCACAAAGCAAGCCTGGCAGTTTCGAAGAGACGAGAGAGATGCGTCTCTACTCAACTTTCAACATTCCTCTCATTCATGGCTGGATCCCGGCGCGAGAGTCTCCAGTATACTATGCCTTTGATCGCAACGCTAAGACATTCGAAGACGCTCAAAATATCCAGTTTGCCCAGGCAGAATTGGAGCACAAGCAGCAGACGGAAGGACTTAGCTTTCAGGAGCAGCAATTGCTTGAAGACATCACGACCATCAAAAGCTTTCTCAGTAACTGGCCAACGCAGCTCACAGACCACGGACTGGATTGCATTTCCCAAAGCTTAGACTCAGGTCAAATTGCAATCCTTTTCCGCAACGATCACTTTAGCACGCTGTACAAGGAGCCACGACATGGCGCCCTCATGACGTTGGTAACAGACCAGGGCTACGGCTCGCATGCAGAGATTGTTTGGGAAAGCCTCGTGGACGTCAATGGCGCTGCTTCTGAACATTTCAGTGGAGACTTCCGCAGTGTGAGCCATGGCAATGCCACGAATCTCAATCAAGGCAACTCTGGTGGCGGCAATGAAGGCTGGGAAACGGTACAAAGCCGAAACAACAATCGTCGACCACAGGTGCAGACCTCAAACTCTGACGTGCCGCCGCCATTGCCAGGTCCTAGGCCGACTTCCAATGTGTCTACACAGCCGTTGCAAGATCAAGATCTAGGTGTCACCTCCTCGACACAGCTTTCAGCCTCGGAACAAGAAGATCATGATCTCGCTCTTGCTCTTCAGTTACAAGAAGAGGAAGAGGATCAGCAGAGACAAGCCGAGGAACGACGAAGACGAGAGCGCGAGCTTTCCGAACGATATCTGTCGTCAGAAAGTAACAACGAAAGGCCCCCACAAATTCCTCCGCGCCGGAATCAAAGGTCGCCACGCCAGAGTAGTGGCAACATCCCCGTCACTACCCGTCCGCACGGAAGACCTGCGGTGAATCGTCCGGCGGACGCTTTTGATCCCGATGCACCGCCAACCTACGAGCAGTCTTCTCATGATCGACCTTACCGGCCTGCAGGAGCGACTGCGCAACCAGCGCAAGGCAATCCACTGAACACGCTAGACCACCTCCAACGGCAGAGTGCTTATGCACAGCAAAGTTCCACAACTGTGAATAGTGTTCCTGGTCATGGCCGACGTGACAGTGGGAATAGGATTGGCCGCAGACCCAGTCATATTCAGAACCAGACGCCGGCATATTCACAACATCCGGGGAGAGTGCAAGGCGCAGCCACTGTAAAGGATACGGATGAGCGATGTGTCGTGATGTAGGGTCCATGCACGGTCTCATAGTTGTCCCGTTCGCGCTATCTTGTGGGATGGCGTAATGTGTAATTCTTGTAAAGATAGTGAGCGCAGCATTGAAAGGGACGATGATAGGATGGCGTTACGAAGATATGAGATTAGTTGATGTTGGAAGGCATCGTCTTGCAGCATATATCATTAGATACCCAGGAGTAAGTACTGCTCCGAACCTTTGAGAAGATGGGAGCAGCGGCCTGAATAGTTCTAATACATTTCCGAACGTTACGACTCTTCCATCCGGCCCCGTGCTCACTCTGTCGCGGGGTTCCAAGCGCAACAGAGACATCTTGCGGCACAGATAAGGGGTGAGATTGACCAGAAGAAATCTCCCGAGGACAGGTCAAACGACGTTCGCGCTGATGTTTTCCCCAAGATATCGATGTTCATCGCTTTCTCGGCGACTGAAAGCTAGCTCCTCACAGGCTAACCAGACGCGTAAGCGAGTCAGCAGTGCGGTGTGACGCATCTGCTGCGAGCTGTCATCGACTTGTCCAGTCTCAATGACAGCATTGGCCCACGTTAGCAGCACCACATAAGCGGCACGACTCATGACATGAGCTCTGAGCCGTGAAAGACAAAAGATGTGATGGAATCGAGAGCGGTTTGAGAGGTGAGTGCCGCGATCTACCTCGCCGTTATGTTTCGAGCCGTAAAGTCGTCGATAAAGTCGTCGATGCGTCATTTCTGTACAAAAAGATTTTTACATGCGCCGCGCTATGCAATGCGGTTGAACGCCCATACTGTGAAGGTCGCGAATGGTATTAGGTAGTTTTTGAGCGATGGCCGCCCAGCGCTCGTCTCGACTGAGCTCTTCTCGGCTGAAAAGTGGGTGCTTCTTCACTTCTTCTCCGCAAAATCTGAGGCTTGCAGATTCCGGGTCATGGAAGGTAATTTGATCACCAGGCCATCGAGTTCCTTGCTCATTACGACTTGGCAGCCGAGTCTGCTGGTTTCGGTCAGGCCGAATGCGAGGTCCAACATGTCGTTCTCGTCGTCTGAGGGTTCTTCCTGTAATCTCGTCAGCTCATGTCTTTCTGTCCGCCACAGCTTTTTGGCCGAAGACTCGATGTCTCGCATCTCCTCAACATACCATCTTATCGAACATCTCTTCATCCCTCACTATTACGTGACATGTACTGCAGGCGCAACTCCCTCCGCAAGCACCCTCCATCTCCAAGTCGTTGGCCTGCGCAATGTCTAACAGATTGTCTCCATCTGCCACCTCGAATGTCCAGTCTTTCCCTTCCTTGTCAATGAATGTGACTTTGCGCTCCTCCCCGGGTTTCGGAGGTGTAAGATCGCCGTGCTGTCGTATAGATGAAGAGGCAAATGTACGTTGAGTTTGCGCCAATGCGTTTCGCTGAATGGGATTCGTCCAGCGAGCTTGTGAAGACTCTGTAAATGTGAGCTGCCTCGATGCATTCGACCATGACGATCTGCTCGATGCTGATGCTCTGCTAGATGCCTGTGTCCGCAAGCCTCTACTTTGTATTGCCTGCCTTCTGCATTTCGGAATGTCTCGTGGTCGGGCTCGTGTCGTCATTGAGAAAGTGCTCGAGGCCGTTGTGCACACTGCTCTGCTTGCCATTGCTGCCAGGTAGATGCTGGGAAACAGCGAGTTGACAGCGAAATTGTTTCTAGCTTGGATACCGAAGGTCGGAGGATGTGGTCATCAAGGACAAGATTATTGGGGACCGATTCACCGTCCTCGATGGACGCCAAGGAATTGGCCGCGGAGGTTCTCCCAGTCGAGAGCATTGAACCACGACAACACCTTCATCCAGCCCATCACCATGTCCACGTCAATACAACCTGTACGGCCGCTGGCCGGCCTGAAACAAGCTTTGCGACAATGTCGAGCCGAACGTCAACGATGCAGAACATACGCGACGTCCCCCATCGCGGAGGAAATTCCCAAGGAACGCGAGATCTACCCTTCACTCATGCCTAAGAACTTCCTACAGCCTCCTTCAAAGGGCTTCCGACCCTCGGTCGCGACGAAACAAAACCGTGAGCCTTTCCTTAGTCCGGACTAGAGCTCTCTCATCAACTGATCACGCTTCACAGGCTTCGACGATGGCCTCCGCAGAATCCCCACCATTCCACCTCCCCGATCAACCCTTAAACTCTGCAAAGACCCCATAGCACAAATAACCCAAGACCAGCTCACAGCCCTGGATCCCTCAGGCGCCCGCACACGTCTCTTCTCCAAAGACAACGCCGAACGCGTAGCACCAGGCGACATCCTCCTCGTCCGACTCAAAAACGGCGACGATTTCTCCGGAGTATGTCTCAACATCCGACAACGCAACAGTCCCATCGACACAGCAGTCCTACTCCGCAATCATTTGACGCGCGTGGGAGTGGAGATGTGGTTTAAAGTTTACAGCCCGAACGTTGAAGGGATAGAAATTGTGCAGAGGAAAGAGAAGAGGGCGAGAAGGGCAAAGTTGTATTATATGCGGCAGCCGAAGCATGATATTGGTAGTGTTGAGGGTATTGTGAGGCAGTATCAGAAGACGAGATTGGGAGGAAATCTGGCGAGTAGAGGTGCGAAGGGGAGGGATGGGAATAGTCATAAGAAGAAGGGGAATAAGAAGAAGTGAGAATGCTGATCCGTGGGATATATGTTGAAGGCCAATGGCACGAAGAATGCCGGCTTAGGCAAGAATGGCACGAAAGCAAGGGCTGGAGACATCGGACAGAGGACTAGCGGCTGACCCGCCAGAGTCAACTCTGCAGCACGACTGAGATGCTCAAAGAAGTGCCGATTCGCAATTGTCGGCATATGTATACACGCAAATGTGCAGCCTCTGAGCTTTCAGCACGATCGCGAACCGCGCATCATTGCCATATTCGAATAATAGCTCGTTCGAGACCATTTGGTTCACATCGGGCTCGAGACTTTCTCCCTTTTGAGCCTTGCCTCGTTATTAGCACCCAACTTCGCTGTCTACATTTGAGGCTGTGGCTTCGGGTCCACAGCCGCATCAAGTGCAATCCGCTCTTGGTCTGGAGCATGAAATCTGAGACCCGAGCCGAATCCTTCAGGACATGCAGTGCACGCTTCCAGGAGAGAGCAAACAGGTGGCTTAGGGCAGAGCTTGCTTGTGTTTCTTGGTACTGTCAATGCTCATGAGATCATTTGCTTCAATTCGTTGCGCCGAGCTCGTTGTCAGCTACGGCTGCTGGGCTATGCAGAAGGTTGATAGTTGGTGCAGATGCGAGACAGATTGATTCATCTCAGCGTGCGCAGTGCACGCTAGGTCGCGCAAGCGCAAGAATCAGAACAGTTGCTGCTGGAACCGTCAATCGACCGAGAACGAAGTCCCAGCTCGCAATACATCCTCAGGTGTAGGACTCTCTAATTTTACATAATCCAGCTCGCGAAACGTCGAAGGGTAGAAGATGGTGTTGACTGGCTCAATGCCGGTTCGATCAGTACGGTCCTGTGGGCACAATCGGCCAAGATGGTCTTCGAGCAAGTCTGGCATAGCCGGCGATTTTCCCAGCAGATACGCCTTCATGGACTGTTCATATGGAGCATCAAAATCGGTGCTATCGGCCAGGAACCACGCTTTGTCGAAGGGACCAGCATACTGTGGGTGCCGCAATTCTGTCCCAATATGGACCAGTGTCTTGATGTATACGTGATCAAGGTGCACCACCTTCGGAATCTGTTCAAGCAGGGTCGGAACATCGTACACGAGGGCTTGATGAAACTCCAAGGATCTGAGTGTTGAGCTGTGGAGCTTGAGGAACCTGATGAATTTCTTTGCGCAAAAAGGAACAGATATTGCAAGGTGTTCGATCTTTGGCCATATGACTGATGTCGCATGAAGCAGACATGCTTCTCCGCTATAATGCGGATCGCCATATTCTCCTTCAAATTCGCCGCTGTATGCTTCATGGTCTTCCTCGTCGAACGACCTAATCCCAGCCACGCTAGGGTGCTCCAGGGTCAGAACAAGGCGTCTAAGCTCTTGTGCCTCGATCAGCAGTTGATGAATTTGCTCGCTGATATAGCAGCGGTCCACACTCTCATTCGAGTCGAGACGCAACGAAAAGTCGGTCAAGTGGGCGAAAGGCTTTGCAAGCCATAGTCGCTGAGGCACTTGAAGGTGAGAGTGCCGTTTCAGATCTCTTGGCTGCCGTCGGCCCTTGCGCCAATTGTTCGCCAATGTGGACTCGTTTTGCATGAGATGCTGTATCTTCAGTCTTACGATAGGTGAGGACCCTTGCTCGTGGCGGCGCGCCATCGCTTCGTAGACACAAAGAGTGGCCTTTTCGGTGATCTCGAATAGATGTTCGTCTGCGATCACGCCACCTGCGTACCCGCGCTTCCAACTATCCGGACCAATGTAAGTACCTCTGTAAAAGCGTCTCCAGAAAGGCCGACTGTTGAAATTGCGGTCGTTGTACGTCGCGTTCGCCACGAGCACCTCCTGCACGTTCGGCAACTCGCAAAATGCGCTTTGAAATTTCCAAGACTCGCGGTAGTCTGTCCAAGATTCCTGTTCTCTGTAGTATCTTCTGTACGCCTGCCAGCCAGCTTTTAACTCCTGCTTGGTGAGCAGGTGTCGGGGAATTTGGTCATATTCCTCTCTGGCACGAGTAAATATCCCACCGATCATTGCTTCCGAATTATTCCCCAATCTTGGTTCATCCGGATACCTGTGTGCACGTTTCGCGCGCCACCATCGGAAGTCGGGGCGGTTGCAGATGCTTCTTTCCCATTGTATCTACGGTGAGGGAATGGTAAGCTTCGCTCGCTGTTGCTTCGTCTAGCTTCAAGACTTGACCTACCTGCGTGTACTTCGGCAGCATATCGTTGAAGAACACCAACTTCCTTACATGCTTGGCCAGATGGCATGAAGCTATAGAAGTGAACTTGGCGAGACTATGTTTGAATGTCGCGACATAGACCTCGTCGAATATCAGCGGCGTGGCGAGGTCGTGAAAATTTTTGTTGATACATCGCAACTGCTTACGGGAGTAATGATCACAGTAGTCGACAATCTGTGCCAATAACTCCACAGGCAGTTCGTCCATCACGCCGTGGTTGGATCTTTCAGGAGGTGAAGTCGCGCGCAACGAAGCACGCGTCGAGACAGAGTTCAGGCACCGTGAGGCAACCACGAGTGGGGCAACTCTCCCATTTCCATCAATCGACCTCCAGCAACGAACACCTTCACAACTCACGATCGAAGGCACACATCAATCAATCGCATTTCCATCATGCAGCGTCATACTCTCAACGATATCGAAGCGATCTTCAACGCTCGCTTCATCCGCGTCGGTAATGGATCCGTCAACTCATCTCTAGAAGCCGGGAACTTGGTCTGATCTATATCACGACTCGCATACTTTATACATCAAATCGAGCTATACCGAGTGTCCGTTGCCCCTCCGGTCCTCATCGGCTGTGAAAGCCACCACTCGCACCTCAATACTCTCGCGAGGCGATCTGTCAATCGGCGCATCATGCCAATCGAATGCTGTATGTGGACAATCTGCGCAGCTGGTATCAGCGAAGAATGATAGGAAAAACAGACGCTACCTGAACCTACTCTCCGCAAGACCTTTCAGCCTGGCATCAGTGTCGATTATCTTGAGCAACCATGCCTCATCAGGTGACATATCGGAAGCGAAGTACCATCGATGCTGAGAGTTGTAGTAGTAATTTATTCCTTCCGCAAGAAGATGAGGATAGACTTGGTCCACGGGCATGGCGTCGGTCGTCTGGTCCACACTGCGGTAGTCGCATATCGCAAGAGGCCAGTCTCGAACAGGTCCGCATAGCGGTCGCCACAGCCTGAAACGCAGTTAACCGGCAGCACTCGAAAACACTAGTCTGTCCAACGTACGTCAGCTCCTGTACTCGTCCCTTTCGCACTTCCCCACGCCGTTTCTTCAAATCTTCAGCTTTCTCTACGCCCCATGCTAAAGTATAGTCTGCCATTCTTAAGCTTGTTTACAGCCAATTCATGCAAGTCGACTCGTACCGACATGAACAGATTGCAAGGGCTGGCAATCGGTGTCGCCAAACTGGATTTTGGGATACTCCGGAGCTCTACGTCGAATCTGAAGTCCTATTGTTAGCGGTTCGTGTCCGACCAAAACCAGATGCATACCCCTACATCACAGTCGATCGTCTGCACCCACGAGGCGCCTGTTCTTTTCCGTACAAATTGTTCCACCTCATTGAAGTACTTGTGATTGATGGTCTGAAAATCCGAGAATGCCTCGTATGGGATGGCGGATTCGTACTTTACAAGCTCGAAACCGGAAGTGTCGAGGGTGTGTCGGAAATCAATTTCCCGCACATCAGCAACGGAGACGTCCTTGTGTTCAGAAGACTCCAGGTTTGTTTGGACTGCGCCAGGAATGTGGTCCACTGGAAAGAATATGAAATATGGCTTCTCTTTCGCATAAATCTCCCTCGGCTCTAGGTAAAACATGGATGTGAGAGTCATGATTGGGAAGCTTGCTGAATGCCAAAAGACTTGCATTCACTGGGCTCAAAAGTTGCGACATGCGAATGTGTCGACGGTTAACGATATGCAGAATGCGTCGAGAGAAGATTACCTCCGACGCAACAGAGCCGCAGGCAGATGGCTGCGAACCGTCGCGGCAAGGCAAACGGTTGCATGCCGGTGATTGGAGGCGTCCAGTACTCCACTCGAACAGCTAGGGATGCTCATGCAGAATGGGTGAAATGTAGCGTCTAGGCAGCACCATGCATGAGGGTGCTGCTAGGCGCAGCTAGGTATACCTGCAGAGTGCGGCATATCAATGGAGAACATTGCCCTCTAGGATTTCAAGCCGTAAACGTGCAGTCTCTGGTGGCGGCTAACCCGGCAAACTTGTACAACCAGCAAGGCATAGTGTGTTCACATGCTCACTGTTCGATGGTCAGAAGCATACATAGGTACGTAGCATGAAGCGGCAGCTATGCTGAGCTGTTGCCGATCAGCCAACAGGCATTATGACCTGTCGAGCTATAAAGCATTCGCGCCCGAAGGTGCTATTGATGTTTAGTCCGGAAACATTCAAGGACTGCATCTCTCTTCAAGAGTCGCCAGACCAATTGACTCGAGATGGATCCAGAAGTTATGAACAAGGAGGGTGTCCAATCTGGAGTCCAGTCACAGCCCTGGCGAGAATGGCTACCGAAAACCATCGACAATGTTCCAAACATGTCTAAAGACGAGCTTGCTAAACAACCTTGGCTCAGTTGGAAGCCCGAGAAAGATACAATTCCCCAAGGCACTGAGAAGCCATGGAACCAGTGGCTCACCACGGAGTCTACGAGAGAGATGCGTGCTGCAATGAGCACAGGCTCGGGCTAATAGAGGTAGGTGTGTACTCCGCCTTTAGCGACATGTTGCTGACACCATACATAAACTAGGCGTGTGCACAGTATGAGGCCAGCTCATTCCAAGATAATGGCCATGCAGCAAGGGACTTCGTGCCGGGTGTAGGACAGCTGCGTGCAGGAGACGTGATCGGCTTAATTTCACCTCGAATTAGCACAGGCGCTGTTTAAGATGCATCACAAAGCAAACCTGATTCCAACTTTCCATCTCGTTACGAATGGCTGTGTCTGCAGTGCATTTCACATGCTCACTGACGAGCACGAATTTCTTACGCAGTGTGACGATCCATTGTGAGATGACCATAACTCCTTCGATCGTTGTTACCGCGTGAAAGGGATCGCGATTTGTACCCTGCTTGCAATTGAAGATCATGAGTGCGTACCTTGGGCAGTGATATGGATCGCGGGGTATTCCTGCAGCCTCACTGTTGTGATTGATCAGGATGGCTCACCGGTATGGCAAGGTCCACTCCTCCACAAACACAGCCTTGTTGTGTCATGACTGATTAGGATACTCACAGATGTCAAGGTCCACCTTCTACTAGCGCAGCCACGGTTGAGTTCTCTGGTTTCGTGTCACGCGGAGTTTTGCATGGCGGATCAGCTATCGGGCGATTCAAAGCGCAGCAGGGCAAAGAATAGCCCTAGACTCTCAGCTGCCAGCGACGGCATGTAACGAAGCTGGCCGTCCGAAACCCTCGTCAACTGGAGGTATGATCCACTGATCGCCTATCACGAAGGTATCCGAATGAGGCTAGTGGCGTCGCAGAAGTGAAGTATTGTGCCGGCAACAGCGAGACACAATGATCAATTTGTCGGATACCTCGGATAGGTATAGGCAGCATGAGGTTGCATTTCGATGCCGAACATCCCAATTGGTCGCGCGTAAATACCCAGGGA
The DNA here is from genome assembly GCF_019650295.1 of Cercospora kikuchii. Classification (NCBI taxonomy): domain Eukaryota; kingdom Fungi; phylum Ascomycota; class Dothideomycetes; order Mycosphaerellales; family Mycosphaerellaceae; genus Cercospora; species Cercospora kikuchii. The sequence continues at coordinate 2,407,988 of NW_025408588.1, forward strand.
TGACGTGCACCGTTGCGCTGTGCGATCCAGCTGCTTGATCGCAGAAGTATCTCCGTCTGTGAAGCTGAGCGTGATGGGTTTGCGAGATTTGCTATCGTTCGCTCGGCTGCAACTTACAGGCTTGCTAGCGCAGTGTGTCCGGATCCTGCCCCGCCATGTAGCTGGACCGCATGACATTAGACGAATCTGCTTGCTTCTGGAACGAAATTCGGCATCCTTAGGCAATATTGACGCAGCAGGGTACGCATCCAGCCTTGTCGTACAGTGACGGGCGACCGTTCCGCAATTCAAGCCACGCAAGCTTCAATTGCCTAATCAGCTTGCACCTGGCTATCATGCGTCGCGTATAGCGTGGGCAAGTGGACACACTCTGGGCTAGGTTTACGCCCCGTCAGCCTTCATCATGCGTGTGGTTGCAGCTCAGTCGAAGCATTTGCCTTGCAAAGCAACTCGAAACCCCGCTCGGAAGCTAGTGATCCCACTCAGGTGTTCTTCTGTGGAAGACCGACGTGATGCTGTATCAAGTGGTGCAGTAAGCAGGGGCCATGGCTCTTGTTATCCTCGTCCCAGTACTACCTGCGTCTGCATAAGTGCACGAAGTGACAAAATAGACTGTATCTAGCTCTGTCGTAACTGTTTCTGTGTCAGCCAAACCTGCACACCGGTAAGAACCGTCTGTACCAGGCTCAGAAAGATGCTGATCACACCGAATGCCAAGACCACCCAAAGAGTCAGGATCTTCTCTGGATCACGGCGATCTCGCCATAAGTCCATGACCCTGCGCGGCCGATGCCTCTCTATGTACTGCTGAATTGTACGCAGGCGAATGCCGTAATGTGGAAATTCCTGTGGACGGAACACACTCCCGCGTATATCCAGAATTGAACGAAGTCTCGGATAGCGTTCCTGAATTATAGCAATGCGGCGACCGCATAAATCGTCCAAGAAGGGGTCGAATAAGTCGTCCTTCCTTACAAGCGGTCGTACAGTATTCCAGTACAAACCGCGGGATTTCTTGTCCTGAGCAAATAGGACGCGATAGGATTGTAGTATCTCCTTTGCGTAGGGAAGAGATACATGCGTGACCAAGGCCTCGGACGCCGCCTTCTCCGGTTCGCTGGTTGTCGCCGTAATCCTGTATGGAGTAAGTACTTGGAGGATTTCTCTCGACTGAGTGTGCACTTACTTGGCGAGTAGAGAATGAGATGCGCCTTCTGAGCAAGAGCTGGCGCAGAAAGAAGGGTAACGGAACAAAGATAGGACTCGGCGATCAGGATCGAACTCAAGATGATTGTCCATGGAGTTCACCCATTCGATCGATATCCTACCCACTGCTCTGAGCGAAGAGAAACTCAAGTTGGCAGAGAGAAGTGCTTCGGCGTCTGTGTCGCTGTCAGGTGCATTTGCGTTGGCCATGTTGCTATGCAAGGCCTTCAACCGTATGAGCAGGGTCCTAATTGGCCGCTCGCACATGTCAACGGGCATAGCATTGTTCTTGTACGCATCGCTGCCACGTCGCAGCGTCTCCAATAATCCAACGGGCTCGAATAGCATGGTCGATAGGCCAAGAATTGTGAAGACCAAACACCGACAGGTTTGGAGAGTAGCCGACTCATTATCAGCCTTGATGTTTGACGACTTGAAAATCTTGTCCACTACTCCATCAAGTGTTTGCTTGTTGTTGAGAATCTCTTGCTGCAGATAGCCAGCAATTTTCTGCGCAAGTCGTAGATTTGCTGTTGTTGTATCCTCATTGCCCAACACTGTTTCGTTGCATATTCCTCTGAGAACTTCTTGTGTAATCGTCTTGCTCACTAGCTGGACGGATTGATCGACGTAAAGTGTATAGGGTCGTAGGAAGGCCGCTACTTCGCCGTGTTGATACTCCGGTCCGAGGGTGCTCTCTAGGAAGGCTTCACGAGCTTGCCTCTGGCTATCCGTGTCTTCTGATATGCCCCGAGCATGCCGTGGCCAGCGATGCTAGGTCAATGCTATTAAATTGTTGTTCGGAGGGCTCAGATAGGGTGTCTCACCTTGGCCAGAGCCGACATCATGCTCAGACGCGGTTGCGTGCTGGCAGTTCGTTCCTGTCGAACATAAAATAGCGAACCGAAGAACTACATTCCTGGTCCAAGTCGCGCGTCGTAGAATACATGTTGGCGAGTTGCTGAGCCTTTGAGGACATCGAGTCGCCAGTGTATGCGGCTGTGCAGTGAGTCTGAGGTGTAGCCTAGAGGGCTATGCCGGGCGTCGCGGCAGCAGCCTAAGGCATCTACAAGACCGGTTCTCCAATCACTGCTGCCACCTACTCTGCATCTGCAACATATCATTGTGGCCATAGTCACACGATGAGGCCACCTGCAGGCGCATGCGCACTACGTGTCTCTGCATGAAGCGGCTGAGCCAACACTTCATGTTGTGACACGCAGTCGGTCTGCACAGCCGTGATACAGCGATAAGAGGATCACCATGTGATGCCCAACTCACGTTCATTGCATAAGTCCTATTGCTACCTCTCACAGCAAGCTCTATCGTATCGCGAAGGCTACAACAATCATGACGCAGCAGAGCAGTTCAGATCCGCCGCGGGTGGCACGCCAGACATAGTACGTGCACACCTCATTCGTGCTGTGCCCTGGGAAGCCTTTTAACTTGAGAGTAAGCGACGAGATCTATCTCGAATCATGGGCGGCGACGATTCAAGTTTGTAAGGAACAGCTTGACGACATTGATTACAAGCATGCGCTTCAGGTGAAAAACATCGACATGTTTCGTCAAGAGCTGGATCAGCTTCGGTCAAGATATTCAGGTGATGCACAGAGGCACGTTATTGCTCTTCTTTACCCAGCCTTGGACAACTATGATCGCTTCGCGACCACTTTTGTGAAGATGATGGAGCATACGGCAGACGTTTCAATGCTTTGGGGCCTTCTCTATCTTGTGATCAAAGCTAGTACCCATCACATTGCCGCCTTCGCGGTTTCCACTAACGTAGCATAGCTGTCATTGGAGTCTAAAAAGGTGACCGAACGTGTCACAAGGATGCTGGAGCAAATCGGCCATAAGCTGAAGAGGCTACATCTTTGCTCCGTTTCACTCAACGATTATTCGCAGATTAAGGGTGACATGATGGAAATACACCGAGAAATGATCATGCTTTGGCTTAACATCATCATGACTTTTAGGCAGCAGGAGTTTGGTAAGCACAATCTGCAAGTGGACAATCGGGGACTGATGTGGTCAAGGGATGAGCTCAGACCGCAGCTGGGAAAGAACTCAAGCATTGTATGAAGAAGCCATGAGCAACATTGGAGATGCAGTCACAAGAATCGAACATGTAGCGGAGCTGGTCGAGAGACAAGTCCGTCTCGTGGACATGGAAACACTACAAAGCTTGCTCAAGAACAAAGAGAAACAGGAAGAATCACAACGATTTCCGTGTCATACCTTGCCTGTTGCAGAGAACAAGAAGTTCTTCGGACGAAAAGACATACTGCGCGAGATAGAAGAGCACTTACGTCCAGCGGAATCCTCATCAGGGCTGAAATCGCTTGCAATGCATGGTCTCGGCGGCGTGGGAAAGACCCAGATCGCTCTGGCATACGGTTATGCCAAGCTCGACGAGATCGATGCCGTATTCTGGATTCCCGCTGAGCAGGAACTGGCTCTTCAGCAGGGATTCACGAAGATAGCTATCGAGGGATTACACTTGGAAGGCGCAAAGCCACAGGGACATCAGGAGAACATGCTTATGGTTATGAACTGGCTGCAACATACAGGTCAGTCAAAGCAGCCAGATCTGCATGTAGCTAACTCATCGTGGCGCAGACAAAAAATGGCTCTTGATCTTCGACAACGTGGAAAATCACCAGATATTCAACAATTGCTGGCCGGTCTCAAAGCATGGGGCGATTCTCGTTACCACAAGACCTCCTGCCGTGGCATCTCAGCCAATCGACAAGGCCCTTGAGATCAAGGAGTTCTCCGTCGAAGATGGCGCTGAGTTCTTGCTTCAGCATCTCTCGTCGAAGAATCCCGACCAGGTGGACAAAGACTCAGCACTTGAAGTTTCGCGACTCTTAAACGGGTATGCTCTTGCTCTTGGACAAATGGCTGCCTACATCAGCGCTCGTTCAATGAGCATCAAGGACTTCGTCAGATTGTATCGCAAGTACCCCAAGAAGCTACACCGAGAAAGGCGCCCAGGCTGGAAGTACTTGGGCTACGATCACGCCGTTGATACTGTGTGGGATCTCTCCTTCGACAGACTCGATGATGCTGCCATGTCATGCGTCACTCTTATGAGCTTCATGTCACCAGACGGCATCCCCGAGCATCTTTTCAAGACTTCTGATATCGCGGCGAGACTGGATGCTCTGAGCTTTTGTGAGGACGAATTGAAGTATGTGCCTAAGGTCTTGGAGGAGGTTCTTTGATAATACTGACCTCTATCAGACTGTATGATGCAGTCGAGCAGCTCACGGCTGCGGCATTAGTTCGATATGATGCAGCAAGCCACAAATTTGCAATGCACCGTCTTGTTCAACAGGAATGCTTGTTTCGAGTGGACAAAAGTCATCGCCAACGAGCATTTGATGCAGCGGTCAAGCTTTTACATGAACAGTTTCCACGTCGAGGCCCGATGGTAACATTGGATCATCTGTGGGAAGAAGGAGGCGAGTATTTGATACAGATAGCAGCGATCGCGAACCACTGGCGCGATTCGCAGCAGAAAGGAGAGCCATTGCTGTCAACCCAAGACTTATGCGATCTCATGGTAGATGCTGCGTGGTAAGTGATTAACAGCGACTACTATGTTTCTCGGCTGACCAGCCTAGGTTTGTGCAAGACAACGATCCCGCTGGAGTCATGTCACTAGCCGTCGACTGCGCTAGACATGCCTATCAGGAGCTCGTTGATGACCAGAAAGACAAGCTCCTCTACGCTGATATACTTGAGCTTTCGGCCATCCACGATCTCCACGCTGGTGATTACGAATCTGCCAGCACTCTTTCTCATCAAGCACTCGAGGTTATGGTAGAGATGGGCATGCCCCAGGATCTGAAGATGTCAAACTACTACAACTACATTGCTTTGGCATTGGACTCCCTGGAGAAGTATGACGAAGCAAAAGTCTGGCATAACAAGAAGGAGCCAATCCTCAGCAGCAGCGACGAGGACCTTTTCGTGCGACTGTCTTGCCAGCACAACCTCAATTCAGCACGAAACTTATACTGCGTTGGCAAATTCAACGAGGCAGAGCAGAGACTGCATCTGGCGTTGGGGCAGGCTACAAGATTCAACAGCTGGTATTCTCTCGGATAGTAAGTTTGTCTACCCCTTTGTGTAAATTACTTCGCTGACTTGCTCATAGCGTTCACGAAACCTATGCCTCGTTGTACTCTCGTAACGGCGAGCTGGAAAAAGCACAACGGCATGTTGAGCTTGCAAGAGAAGTTTTGGGCAAGGATGGTGGCTTCACGTCGATCAGTTGGATAAGTGGGCTTTGTGCATATCGCGCCTCTTGTGTAGCCATCTTGCGGAACCAAGTGGACGAAGCCATTGAAGAAGCCCAGAAAGCTGTTGCCTTCGGCAGGCTGTACCGAGCGCCGCTGGGGTCTCGTGCAAGGTCTGCACATGTCTTGGCTAAGGCGTTGAGACTTGATCCAGGACGGCAAGATGAGGCTGAGGCGGCTAAGACGGAGTCTCAGCGTTTACGACGACTTATTCGGTATCGGCCGACGAATTCGCTGGACGATTCGGATCACGCGTTCGAAATTCTCGTGAGCATTATCCAACGTTGATAGCTGCCTGGAGAGAGGATACCTGTAGCAGAAGCACTTTATGCTATTTGGCGTATCAAAAGTCTGTAGTTTAATTGGAGCGTCCAAATCCTCAAGTTCTTGTTCTGCCGCCTTGCTCAAACACCCCGAAGGTCTTTCAATGCCAGCAGTAGGGCTTCACTCTGGTAAATCGAAAGCGCGCAGGTCGATCTCAGGCTCGATGTCGAATATCAAATCGCTCATCGCTTTGCCGCTTCCCATGCTCATTGTTATGCCGTAGTAAGCTTGACCAGTGTTCACGTATACTCCGGACTTCTTTACTCGATCTCCCTCGGCCAAATTGGCGACGATCTTTCCTTTGGGTATTGCAGCAAGTATAGGCCGGTCTAACTCGTTAGTAGGTCGATATGAGAGTCCTTGTTTGATCACCTCGAGACTTGCAGTACCGTCGGCGAGCTGCTTGATGTACTTATGCAGTAATGTTCGGCAACGTTCGATAGAGGTGTGAACAGGCTCGAACACGCCAGAAGATTCAAATCCTGGAAGACCTCTCGCATCAGGTCCGTTGCACACGAAGATTGTGCCATCATTTCTCGCCGCAAGCTCAAGAGCGTCGTGATCGAGTATGGGCTCCAGCAGCAGCGTGACTTGCTCATGCTGCGAAGCTGGATCGGGGTTCTTGATGATCATCCAGCTCAGACCATCTGTCTTCGCCTTGAGGTCGATGGACGAGTTCGGGAAAAGTTCATCAATCAGGCGTTGCGTCCATGCTCCTGCTGCGAAAACAACATGCTGGCACTTAATTTCGCCTTCGTTGGAAGGACTTTTGAATCTGATGGACTGGATTCTGCTCGCATCATTCAGAGTAGCACCAACGACCTTGGTGTTACGGAAGATCTCGACTCCAAAACTCTTGCATCGGTCTACAAGCCAGTCACGAAGACCGAATTGGTTACTGTGTCACTTTCGTCAGTAATGATCTACGTTAATGATACCGAGCTTACATCATCATGGAGGACCCATCTTTGGGCTGCGGTTTGAGTTTCCAGTTCGATCCTGCGTTCGCCCACCCAGGCACATTGGGCGACTTCTCCTCTCCTTTAGCCGTAACCTCGAAAACAGTATGATCTTGGATGCTGGTGTATTTCCGGAATTCGTCATCTTCGCTAAGCTGTCGCAGCATGTTGTATGAGTATCCTGTAAGCTCATGCTTGGGGCCAGCCGGAAATGCCCCATTGATGCACCCAGTATTGTAGCCAGACCCAGTGTCCCATAGCTCCTCTGCAGCATCAATGACAACTATGTAGCAAGCATGTTGCCTGGTTTGACAAGTCAGAGCGATATGGTATGCTGTTGAAAGTCCTGTCAAACCACCGCCGATGATCACCACTTTCTCTTCCATGTCGAAATAGCTTGGCCTGCTGATAGAGCTGATGCTAGGTAGGTGAGTTCCTGGAGACAGCAGAGTCTGAGTTATGGCCGCGAAAGTTTGCGTATATACTATCCAACTGTATCCCTGCTGCAGACTGTATGTCAACGATCAGGACAAACAGATGCTCTAGAAGCGCCGACTACGTATCGATTCTGCACAGCACGACGAGGCTGTAGGTGCAAGGCCAATCTGGCATAGCGGGGAACCCGGCGTACTGTTTGTATAGCAATCAATGTGGGGCTTGTATCACCTGGCTACACCGGTCACATCCAAGCTTTTGAGCGACGAATAGAAGTCAGATTCCTCGATGCATCGCGTCCTCGTAGAGAAGGTGCAGGTCTGCAGCAACCCTCAGGCCAAATTCCAAAACTTATTAGGTTTGCTCGTAACAAGTCTAGCAGGCCGGCTTCTAATTGGTGGAGATGGAGATGGAAAGGAACTATCGGCCTTGCTGCCTTACGCCTTGCAGCTAGGCACCTCATCACGGCCTCCGAAAACGACCTCACTTCCAACTCATAATCACAAGGCGTGCACGCGTCAAACAACTCGTGCTCCCATCATGCGGATTCGAACCCACAGCGAAATCGAAATGATTTTTAACGCTCGCCTCTCCGGTGCAAGTAAAACTAAGTGACGTACACGACACGGCACGATGCATGACCGCTATACCTTAACGTTTGGCATGTTGTGGCACAACGCTATGATCACATTCACGTCACCACCACTCTTCCTACATATAGACACCTACAACAGAGCAAGCACGTAGAAGAATCAACATATAGCACCAAAGCCCAATCACAATGTCTCTTACACGCTTCACCACCCGACTATCAACCGTCAGAATCCCAGCTCGACAATTCTCAATCTCAACATCAAGTACGACTACCTCCAGCATTCCGCGTCAACCAGAGCAGTGCACTGACAAACTTTTTTAGAAATGGCCGACAAATCCAACCTCGACGCCAACAACCCCAACAGCATCGGCCGCGAATTCGAATCTGACGGCAAAATCGGTAGCGTAGGAGAGAAAGTCGGCGGGCCTTTCGCTGCAGACGGCACAGTAGGCAAAGAATTCACGAAGCAAGGTTCCATCGGCGGGAAAGCTCAAGAAGTGGCTGAGTCAAAGAGTGTTTTCGATAAGGATGGAGCAATCGGCAAGGAGTTCCAAGCTGATGGCAAGATTGGTTCAGTGGGTGAGGCTGTGGGAGGGCCTTTCTCAAAGGATGGGGCGATTGGAAAGCAGTTTACTGATAAGGGAGCGGTTGGTGGGACGGTGCAGGAGAATTTGGGGTCGAAAAAGTCGTAGCGGAGTGGAAGTGTTGATGCTAGCCTTGCTGTGAAGTGAGCTCTTAGTGTTGCCACTCAATTACTGTTGACAATGTATTGGCATGATATGAACCTTTGCATTTTTCGGCATGGCTTGCATTCTGTGGGAAAGTGAATCTAGCCACAGTAGTAGCATACTTTAAGCCCTGCCAACCTCTCTCCTCAGCCTGCCAGCAGCAGTATCAGCCTTGGCTTCGGGCCATGCGTCAACAGCCTCTTCCACCTCATCCAAGAAAGTGTTGCTATTGTGTATCCCTGTACCTCCTAGCACGACTCTCACACCCGGGCTGCTGGCATTGACTTGAGCAACCATCTTCGCTTCTTCGTAGGTGGCGCCTCCCACGATGAACACGATTATGTCTTGAGGTTTATCTCTTGTCTGTCCTCCGCCCTCCACGAACGGATAATTGTTCATAGCCAGACGTCCCTTGATGAGGTCTTGAAGTGTGTTTTCTAGACGAGGGGAGTGCTGAGTGTAGACATTTTCTACTCCTTTCAATCCACGCTGAAAGCGAGATCGAGCTTCAGAGAAGAGATTGCTTGATTGGAACAGGTCTGGGATTCCGCCCGTCTGCGGGATAGACTGCAGGCTGTGCGCGTATGTGAGGAGCTTTGGTATCAGATTTATTCGGTGACGTGAAATGTTCCCCGCGACTGCAAGGAGGTCCAGCAAAGCCGGCGTGTTGTTGCTCGTGTGGCCAGAGTAGCGCAGTGCATATATTGCAACGAGGCGCAATTTATTGCTCGGAGGTATTCGTGGGTCTTGTATAATCTGCTGGAGTTTCTTGACATCCTGTGAGTGGTTGTCGTTGCATGCGAGACTTTGCTCGAGCTCGGAAACGTCCAGAAGGTTGTCGGTTCCTACACGTCGAGACAGTTCACCGACCAGGGTGACGTGCTTCGTCACATTGCCAGATAGGCGACGGAACTCTGGATATTCTTCAACGAAGCGCTTCATGTCTTCGATGCTGTCAAGCTTCTGTCCAGACGCCTGCTTCGATGCAAATTGCTCGACGTAGTCCTTGGCGTTCTGTCCCAAATCACCGAAGTTGAGGTACATGTTTTTCGCGAAGAATGGGTCTTGGTCTTGTGAAAGTACAATCTCCTGAATCGCGGATCAGCATGTAAGTAGCTCCCAACATACTGCAAATCCATTACCTTGAATTCTTGCCTGACTTCGGGAACGTCACCAAGATTCACCCTCCCATTGTCGATGCCTAGCAGCTCATGTACCATGGCTTGGTATGTCCACTGCGTCAGGAGTGGTGTTACAGGATCATCTCTCCTGTCCACCAACAGCAGAATCGGGGGTGTATCTGGTTTCCGAAAATCGAAAAGCTGTTCCTCTTGTGTCATTGCATATCGTACTTCTGTTGCCAGCTTCTTGCACAGTAGACTGTTCTTCTCGTATCTGATCAACGGCTTCTTCTTCAACGACAGAAGCATGGCAATTACACCCTCAACTGTTCGCGACAAGCTGTCCTGGTTCCATAGATCGGGTGACGAGGACCAGATTCGCGTTGAGAGGGGTAATGAACACAGGTCGGGGTTGACAACGAGGAAGTCGGCGAAGTACTCGACGATCGATTTGACAACTTCGTGGTCATCAGCTTCGGCAAGACGTTCGAGCGAGGATTTCTTTATGACATTGCTGAAATCTGTGTCAGTCAGAGGTCGGTCGATTCAGCAATAGGAGTGGGCTGCATACAGATGTGGTACTCTCCATATTTGGGCTCGCGAAATTCGTCGATCAGGAATTGTATGCTATCCGGAGAAGGGCGAACGAAACACAGACAACGCAAATGGCGCATCTTCTCGCGATTTTGGTCATCGAGGCGTTGGGTGAGATAGACGGAGTGGTTTAGCAGCGCTGATTGCGACGTCGCCGAAGACACAATGGGCACCTGCTGAACATCAGCGATGGAGCGCATGAAACACGACGACAACACTTACGGTATCTCTGTCCAGCAGCAGTATCTTCATCTTCGCAGCTCCGCCGCTGGTCGTATCGCCTTGCGACACCATCTTATTGATGTAGCCCTGGACGCTCTGGAAAACGTCCATGGCTGTGGGTATATCGCGAGCCGCAGCTCTCTCATCGCCCCCTCGCTATACACACTGCGACTGTGTTGATGCTCTTTCTGGGATTCGACATTCACCAATCGATTGGCCAGGTGTGCGGTTGTGTTGTCACATGCAGCACCTGGAGCTGGCGTTGTCGGCGTGAGACAAGCCGTCAGCCGCGTTCCAAACGGCGTCTCGAGTCACGGCACCGCCCAGCGTGACTGCCCTCACTTCAACTTCCACCCTCTCGCTACCTCTTCTACTGCACGCTGCTCCTCGAGCTACCGACGACTTTCTGGAACATACTAAACCCCTTCACTCTGTCACTTCTGCAGGCTTCACCTGGACCACGAACTCCACGCGAATCTAGGCTGCATTCACTTTGTGCCGGATCCGGTGCATCATCGCCTACCGCCCGGCGTTCAACCTTTAACCTTGCTGGCTGGCATTACCGCTTCCACTTAACACCTGCACGCGCTCTTCTCTGCCGAGATTGCTCTACCTCCTATCGCCTTTCCACCACCACCGCCTTGCTCCTGCAACAGCACCGCAGCAGCTCCCGACATCTTCCAGCGACGCCTCCGCACCGCTGACGACAGCCTACCTCAGCCGCCACCATGGCTGCGGAACGAGCGCTCATGAACGAGTACAAGTCCCTCGCAAAGGAGACTTGGACTGATATCTCGCTGATCAACGAGAACATCTTCGAGTGGTCCGTGGCGCTTATCGTGCTGAATCCCGACTCCATCTACTATGGCGGCTACTACAAGGCGAAGATGACCTTTCCCAAAAACTACCCCTACGAGCCACCGACATTCACCTTCACTCGCCCATTGTGGCATCCCAACGTCTATACCGACGGCCGTCTCTGCATCTCCATTCTACACCAGCCCGGCGAGGATCTCATGAGCGGGGAAGATGCGGGTGAGCGGTGGTCACCAGTACAGCGGGTGGAGAGCGTCCTCATATCCGTCCTGTCGCTGCTGGATGACGCGGAGTGCAGCTCACCCGCCAATGTGGACGCCGGTGTGCAGTTGAGGAACGATCCCGAGGGGTACAAGAAGCGTGTCGCTGAGGATCGTGAGAAGAGCAAGCAAGACATTCCCGCAGGGTTCGAGATGCCGACCCACGAGACCGCATTCAAGAAGGAGGAGAAGGTCGTCGACATGAGCTGGAGCGACAGTGAGGTGGAAGACGATTTCGACGACAGCGATGACGACGAGGAGATGTTCGATGAGAACGAGGGTAAGACTAACGAAGCCGTATGGTTCTATCTGTGATATTGAGCTAACCACATTCTAGGCACAGACGAAGAGGACGACGAAGAGTAAAACTCCTTCCTACTCTTCACCTCACGAGACTGGCTGCATGCCATGATATACTTCATGAGCACCACGAGTACACGAACAGCATCTATCGATTTGGGCATGATTTCAGCGAGGAGTTTGGGCGCGGGATTCCGCGGCACGTAAAGCGCACGCATACTACTTTTTGGGCCATGGGTGGAGAGGCACATTCCGTGTAGCGCATACAGCAGACAGCAGTGCCCTCGGCCACAGCTATGACTATCGCTCCAGTTCAATTGAAATTCAGTGCAAGATTCCTGAAATCCATCCTTCACGCGGTTAACGGTGGGCATCTGAAGCGGTCTAGGATCACGTATCAACGCTTTAGTTGGAGCTGCAGCTGCACAAGCGCGAGTTGCAGCTGCCGTGCTTGCTAGCAAACGCGTGCCCACCAAACATGACTCCAAGCTTCCACGCGGAAGTAGCGCCTGTCAATTTCGATATCGTTTGCTGAACACTCTGATCTTCCCCAGCACATTGTCGATGGGAGCATCAATCGCGTCCGAAACGACAGTCGCTAGTGACGCAATCACGCAGCGGAACGAGCCCGAAAGCTCGTGAAAGCTGCGGCGTGCACGAGCAAATGGCGTCCAAAGAACCCGCCAAACGCAAGCGTCTAATCACTTACGGCAAGCAGCCTCGTCGCCGTCTGCACTTGCAGTTCACAGAACCTTCGTCTGAGGTGCTGGAAGGTCCTCTTGGACAGCCGTGCAACGCCGATGAACTGAAGAACATGTCGTTCGTACCTGCGAAGTATCAACCAGAACCACTGCGGCCTAGCAGCCAAAAGGCCGCAACCATGACCATGGAACCGACCGACGAGCAAATCGAGACCCTCATCAACTTCACCGGTACTGATGCGGGAACGGCCAAAAGGTTCTTGAGAGTGTGTCTGCCGTGATTGTCCATTGCATAGACACGGCCCAGGACTCGCGTTGATGCTGACAGGTGCTCTCGTGTTCAGGTCAAGCAATGCAACGTCGAGACCGCCGCCAATGCTATCTTTGATAATGAAGACATCACCAAGCTCGAGCAAGGCATATCATGGGACCCAAATCTCATGACAGCTGACCGCGATGGCAACAACAACCTTCATCCACTCGGCACTTCCGCTGCACCCACGCGAGGCAATTCACCTGCACCTAGTCTCAAGGACTCTGCGCCCACCAACAGCGAACAAGAAGATGCCCACTACGCACAAGCTCTTGCTCAGTCACAGGAGATGATGGGCCCATATGGTGGTTGGACGCAGCAAGAGACCGGCACAGTGGGGAAAGATGGGACAGAGCTTAGGAGAATCGGACCATCCACTCAGAAAGAGTACGAAGAGTCGCGCTGGGGCATGGTGTTACATAATGCGAATGAGCTGGTGCCCGATCTGCCTCTTGAAGAGCGAGTTCAGCTGCCGGACGACGACGCCCCTCGATTTTTGAAGCATGCACCGGACGGGCACTACGTGCCGAACCTCCTAACCATTTGCCACAACATACCTGTGGTCAGAGAGGCTTTCCTTCTGGCAGGTCAAGGCATTGTGGACTACGGATATGCATCGGACTGGTGGAAAGGTGCCACAATTCCCAAACCGAGGATTGTTCAAACCGATAGCGACGCGACTGCGGACGACGATGCGGAGAAAGCGAATGAGTTTGTGGCAGAGTTGCAGAGGCTCACGGCCTTTTTGGATTCCAGCGCTAGAGTCTACGCAAGCTCTGGTGGTTTGTCGAAGACGGACGTCATGAAGGCGTGCCCAACGGCTAACAACCCGCTGGAACATTTCCTGAACAGCTACTTCAAGATTGCCAGCGCGAGATGCGGCAACGAAGCTGGACAAATCGCTGAACTGTTTTGTTCGCGTGCTGGTCCCATTGGACAATCTGATGAGGACAAAAATCAGACAACCAACGTGCTAGCCTTGACTGCTAGTTGCGCAGACGATGTGCCCGAAGATGCGAAACCAGACCTCGCCGAGTGCTTGGATAGATTAGTATGGAGCACAGATTCCGAAGATCCTGAGCCGCAGCAGTACTATTTGCATCAGTTTGGAAAAGTCCTGGTGATGAAACTCGAACAAGAGGACAGGACCGCTTCGCATCTCAACATTCGTGTTCCCGCGACGTTGGTTATGGACAAATATGCCGAAGAGAACATCGAAGCCACGGGTCCTTTGAGGCAACAGCTTGTTCAGTCTAAGAGACGCATCAAGAAGATCACGGATGTGGAACAAAAGCTGAAGTACTGGACCAAAGACGGCAAGCAGATGGATGCGTCGCAGCTTCTGAAGCACACTCATGGCCATTTCTCGGGCCAGAATCGCAGAGATGTTGATCAGGCTGATAAAACCAATACCGCTTCGTTGTCGGCTGATCAGCCTAAAGAGTATTCGAACATCGCGAAACAGCTTGAGACAGTCATGGCTAGCATCGACGAGAAGCTCAAATTACTAGCCGAAGAGAAAGAAAAGGCAAAGAAGGCCATCAGTGATTTGAGCAAGGCCACAATACCTGGTCTTGAAGGACAAGAGACGCAGTATCGGTACACCCTCCGCGGAGTTGCGACTAAACCTCACATCACCTACCTTCTCAAGCCCAAAGCCGAGATGGAAGAGCAGCCTGAGAATGCGGAGCACAATGAGCACGCTGGGCAGACAACCTTCAAGTCCGATGCCACCATGAATGATGATGAAACTACCACACCGCCAGGGTATCAGTGGTGGCGAATTGACTACGAGGTCACAGGACAAAACGCCAAACTTACCCGAACGAAAGCGGACGACTTTGACGTTATCCGAGCTGTGGAGCTGGAGCACAACTCCGCCCTTCTGGTCTATGCCAGTGATGACGCTGTGGATGACATCGATATCAGTGACCTTCCTCCACCGCTTCTGGAATTTATTCGGCAAGATAACGAACAATTCACTGCTGACATCGAGGCCAGCAAGAGAAACCCTCCACCTCCCTACCAGGTTTGTGAAAACACCTCGACCCAATGCTTGTGATTTGTACTGACAATTTCAGGACGATCAGGATGATCTACCACAGCTCGTCCGCGCATCTGTCGAGGCTGCCGAGCACGATGACGATGCGGACAGCACCAAGGCGCAATACGACGGCGATGACCATCAGTCAACAACTGATGCCCTGACTCGTATGTCTGCTGGCGACTGGATCAATCACAATGCAAGCAATCGTGACCCGGAACCCGTAGACATACACTTGGATCCTGTGAATGATACTCCCCCCAGTGGTGCGGATCCCTTTCCTGAGACTCGAGAAATGGAGATGATCGAGAGAAAGGGCCCGTCAAGTCTCTTGACAAGCCGAGCTGAGCAGACCATTGGGCCTGGCCAGTACGAGGAAGATGTGGGGATGGGTGGTGTAGGTGAATCGCAGGACATGGGCATTGGCGGAGCTCCCAGCCATGGTGATGAGTTGAGAAAAGGTGGATGAAGTGACGAATTATTGAAGCGATACATGATGCTACGTGAATGTACAGCAATGGCGGGCACGGTACTTTGCTTGTTGCATAGCGATAGGGTGTTGCATGGCCTCGCATGCCCAATGAGAGATGTCTGACTTCTTCAGCTCCGCTTTAAACGCGGTTTGCAAATCATGCCAGTTCTGACCTTATTCGCTGGAACGCGCAGTTCTCAATGACAGATCAAGCTATTATCTCAAGAGAAGCCGGGCCACGAAGGGCAAATGCGATAATGAGGCATGTTGCGAGGCTGTAATTGGAGGCCGCATTGCACACGCCGAACCACTCACTCTACCATTGGTACCGCCGGCGATGACAATGTTGACAGAGGGTTCAAATATTTATTGACAGAGATTATCTCCTACCTCTGGTTCGACTGAAAGACTCGATCAAGCCGTATTCACCCAGCACTGGAGTTGTTCCGAAGCCACTGGCGACTGTTCCGCTTTGATCACATCCTCCACATGGGATACAGAAGAATGCCGGCTATACAAAGAAATTGCTCGTATCGACCCGAAATCATCGCATTCGCCTGAAACGTGGTTGTTCAGGTCAACGTGCAGATGACCCCGCCGCGGATCTGGAGACATCAGTTCCGCCAAATCAGCCTCTGACATGCCAAATTTTCTGAATGGCCAAGCAGATGCACGCACGAATGAGCCTTCAAGCGGCGCCCGCGTTCATTTGTTGTGAAGATGCTGCATCTAGCAAATGTGAATTGCGAGAACAAGAAAAAACTTCGAATAGTGCATCGCAGACCAATACCAAGACGACGAAATAGGGCCTGTGGCGTTTACGTCTCATACTGTACACCACATCCCGTCGGAAGACAGAGGTGATTCCGCCAAGCGCCGTGCATACGGAACCACTCAAGCTCACTCCGGAGCTGAGCTGATCTCTGAAACTCCTTCGCAGTCAAGCACATTGTGTACCATTGTACCTCGATATTTGCGGGCCCGAAAAGCATGCTACCATTGCGGCAGTATCGAAGAACAACCAGAGAACAGTGACGTTGAGCGCGATGATGACAGAGGACATGGCTCTCATATGTCTTGGGCGTACAGCCCTTCTCAGCGGTCATCGCGAACCTCTCCACGCTCGCGGGATTTCGATCGTGAGCATTTACAACATACGAAACGTTCGTGCCTCCATCATTGCTTGACACGTCAAAGCTCCTCCGACGCGAGACATGCACAACGCATATACCACTTTCGCACTCCACAATCCGCAGAAGCTGAGTTTCGCGTGGTGCGTGCATGAACCAAATCCAAGCTACTTACACATGCCGAAGCCCTCGAAGCATCCACTTCTTGCAGCAAAGCTAGGGCTTGCTTTAGACAACCTTTCTGGTTAGGATCCATTCTGTGGAGTGCCGTCCCTGAAAGTGTCTAGCTAGCACGTATCGTGGTAGTTGCTCTGCGATAGTCCAACGCTCACACTTTGCGCCAAACGCCAATCCTTCAGAGGATGCCATGGAAAGAACCCCTATACAGCGATCTTGCCAGAAATGGAGCTGCCAGGTCGTGTTTTGATTCAACTGATACGCGTGTGAGGGCGTAGGGTTCGGCATGCCGTGATTGCTGAACGAACTCTATTGCCCTCATGATGGAAGGCACCTCGTGGGTGGGAGTCTGCACTCTTTTGACAGAGTGGAGAACATGAAGCTATATCTTAACGGTCCCTGTCCAAGTATGAGTGATGAGTATTGTGCTCCATTTTCTTCAACTAGCAACGTCTTCGCTCGTGGACCCAAGGGACATCAACGTTCTACATCATGCATTCTCCAGTCAATCTCCTCAGCTTGCCGGCGGAGGTCCGGTTGATTATCTACTCCTTCGTCCTCACTGATGAGTGGACCTACATCAATTCGTGCGGTTCGACATCGCAGCCATTGCAGGATCAACCTTCTCGGAACCGGCTTCCATCACTACTCAGGACATGCCAGCTACTGCGACAAGAAGCGACAGCAGTCTACTACAGCAATTTACAAGTCCACTTCGATATTTGCAATGGGATCATACCTTTGGAGCTCATCACCTGGCTCGATGAGATCGGAGAAACCAACGCTGCTCTGCTTCGACACTTCGAACTGCGATGGGGAAACTACGCCGACATCAGCTTAGACCTGAGATGCCGAACCTCCAAGCCTAAGCCTTCTTCCAAGAACAATCGATCAGAGGCAATCCTAATCCAAACATACCATCGCCGTCTCTCTGCAGTCATACAACAAAGCCTCTCTCACAAAACCTCACGACATGACCGACAACTCTTCCTCCCACTCCTCCAACTTGCCACTGGAAACCCAACTACGAGCATACAAAGAGGCAAGAAGCATACTCTAAGCGTCAAGGGCGTCCCCCTCGCTACTGCAATCCATCCATGCGAGTTCTGGGAAATCAACGGCACTGCGGAATTCTGCCGAATACTATCGAAAAGTCTTTCGGACTGGCTTGAAGATAATCTCACATCAAGGGGAGTGTTCAAGGATGTTGAGTGTATTATGGAATTTGTTACGTTGGCGAATGAGCATGCTTCTGCGCTGCGGTGGCTGGGGTACTGGTGAGTTCGCAGAATACCCACAAGACTTACAGAAACAAATGTTGGCACGATTGTACAGTAAAATGGGAACAGAATGTGAAACATTTTGGGCATCATCTAGTGGGTCACAGCACAAATGCAAAAGTCTTCGTTGATCTTCATCATTGCCCTGAAGTGGACAATGCTCAGAGCGTGGTGATCTGACCACGAACGCGTGGGGGGAAAGAGTGGAGTAGAATTTGATACATTTCATCACCCTCGTCATCAGCGTTATTGTCAACAGTATATAATGGTCGTGTTCTCCCGACAGTCTGGTGATGTCTCATACTTCGTTCTCTGAGAATCGAGGAATTTTCAAATCGTCAGTCAAGTAAACAGGAAGTCGAATTCGTTCAGTCTATCCTAAATCACAAAATACAATGCAACTCTCTATACTGAGCAAACTCGAATTCACCGCCATTGACCACCTCGCAAACCGTCTCCTTCAATGCCATACCTTCTCTCCAGTCACATCCGAATGTACTTGTACCACCACTGTCGTCCTCGGAAGTTCAAGATCCCGAAAGCACGTCCTGCTCCTCTCTTCACGGGAGGACCGGCCTGAAGCTTGCCACCGGCTCAACTGGAACATGTCACATTCATATGCACGCACGTGTTGTGCAACATCTTCAGCTCTGCTTCTGCTACCTCCACCGAACAACCTGAAACACAATTTCCTCTTTTCCTTCTCAGGGCTTGGTAGAAGGATCATATTCTGCACTGCACATATTCGTAGTGGTAGTGATTTGTCACACATGCACGAGATAGATTGAGAGCCAAAAGACCTCTCACTCGCCATGTTCGAGATGCCGCTGCGAAGAACCTGCGAACGCACTAGTGATCACCTTCTTCAGCATGGAACACAACGGCGGAGGAACAGCAAAAGCACGAAGATGAGATAGAAGAAATAAAGAGCAGGAGTATTCGAACGAATCAAGTTGGATTTCGCTTCCCATATTTCTCGTTTCAACCATACCAATGGACTAACCGCAATCATAATATTAGCCAGCATACCAAAAAGCATAGCGCAACAGCAATAATAAAAGATGCTCCCTAGTATATATAATCCATAAGAACGCAGCACCAAAAGCACTCGGACTATCAGCACTTGATTCCTCGCGTCGGCCGTTATCATCGACAATCATCATGTCCCCAAAAACGCCCATTTCTTGTTTCGAAAGTTGTTGAGAGAACAATTCTCCTCAGCCGAGGCTCAGCAAAAACCCGCAAGGATCAATGCCGTGTGGCAATGTTGTGAAAGGAAGTTATCCAGCAGAAGCTGTTTCCAAAGGGGCAAAGCGCTGTCGTCAATTCGTCAGGCCGTTACATCGTTCTCGTCGTACCTTGCCATGCTGGATATGGCACCCAGCGAAGGCGTTTCTACCACCTGCTGGTAGCGCTTCGTCCTAGATTAGGGCGTGCTGGCGGTCCCATAGTTGACTTCCTGACCGGGCTGCCGGTCGAGCGATCTGGTGCAGCCAATTGTGCAGACTGGCCAATCTTGCCAAAGTCCTGGAAGATATCAATGCCCTCTTCACTGCCATCACTGTTCAGCTCCACGCCAAACAGGTCAGCAACATCTTTGTTGCTCATGGTCGGACCGGGCAGATTCTCTGCTCCAAGGCCGACATCGAGCCACTTCATGTCATCCCCAGCGCCAGCATGTATGGGTTGATGGGATTGCTTGAGCGGCGACCCACCTAGCTTCGCAGGTGAGCGTAATGACCCGGATCTCGTGAGGAATGGAGACATTGAGAAAGGGCTATTGGTTGTTGCTGGAAGTGTGAGTGTGCTGTTGCCCTTAGCAGTGCCGGTGATGTCAGCCAGAATACTCGTGCTTGTAGCAGCACGCACAAGCGACGGGCGCCTGTTGCCTCGCTTTTCAGGTGAACCACGTGCCGCAATATCTTCCTGCGGTTGGTCAATGAAGATGTCGAAAGCAGCATTGTTGAAATTGTAGCCTGCACTCGGGCTTTCAGCGGCAGGCCGCCACGGTGTTTTGCTAGCCTTATATGGTGAGATGAAGGGCGTGAGCCCAACGGGGCCCTCTTCACTGAGCGCAAAGGCAGGGCTCCATGTGCTAGCATCTGGCATTGGGCTGAATGTCTTGGTTGGGGAGCCCAACAACGCCCGAACACGGTTGCGATGGTCTTGCAAGTTAGTGTTGGGTGATGCGGCAGTTGCTGGTCGTGCTGGCCGCTCGAAGATAACAGCTGGCGTGAGAGGGTTGTCGTCTTTGCGCGAAGGCGAAGAGCCGAAGCTAGTAGGCAGCCCGTGATACCGATGCTGGTCCTTGTTTGGGCTGTCAAATGACGAGCTTCGGATGCGCGCGATCTCAGCCTCAGCACGGCCCTTCTTGATGCGATGACTACGCACTTCGTTCTCTGACGCTAGTTGAATGGCGGCGCCGCGAGCGGCAGAGGATTCAATGGAAGACCAGTATCCAGAATCACCAAGACCGCCAGCTCTTCGCCGCCGGCTGCCCGAACGACTCGATGGATACTGGCGGATTTCTACTGGTGGCGTGCCGTTGCGATGCGCATCGAACGTTGGCGGAGAGGATCCTAAGTCTGCTGGCGGAGGTGGCGAGGAGCGCAGGTGAAGTGGAGGTGGAGGCATAGCCATTGCATCTTCATCACGCTCGTCGTCCTGCAGAGCAGGATCCGAGGCAGGGATTGTTCCATCCGAGCTGAGGTCAGCCTCATCTGGGAACTTGGCCGAATCGATGTCTTTGCTCTCAACCTTCCTCGATGATGAGGTCGGACCCAAGCTGAAGTTTCCAATGGCAGGAGTGCTGCCTGGTCTGAAGCTGGCAGGATCCGACGTGGGAGGCATTGACATGGAATGCGGGTACGAAGCGCCATCAGGCATTTTCCTCATGGGCTGCTTCTTTCCGAGCAAGAATGGGCGCTCCTCGCCAGGCTTGATGACCCAGTAGTTTCCTTTACCTGGGTCGTCCTTAGGGCGCTCTTGCTTGATGAAGTTCTTGTTCAAACTCAAGTTGTGGCGGATGCTGTTCTGCCAGCCACCTTCGGATTCTCGGTAGAAGGCAAAGTTGTCGGAAATCCACTTGTATATTTGCGCCAGCGTAAGGCGACGATGTTCTGATCGTAGAATTGCCATGCCGATGAGTTCCGCATAGCTATGTGGTGGTTTCTGCCCGTCATCTGTCACTGTAGGCAGATCCTCTGGGCGCGGCAGTTCGAGGGAGGATTCATCTTGGTACGTCTTTTGCTTCTTGGCACCCTGCTTGATGGGCACCGCGTCGGACAAGCCACGTTTCAGCGGAGCTTTGTACCCATAGTCCACCTCCGAGTATGGTGCCATGGTCATATCGCCGAATGACGCGCCCTCGAAGGCGTTCTCCTTGTTGTGCGCGGATGAGTATTGCGGGAACAGGCTTTTCTCCATTTTGGGTGCGACCTGCTGGTACATGGCATAGAATCCGCTGTCTTTGGTGGGCGAATCTGTCTGGAAATTCGTCTTTCGTGGGGGCGACAGGCGGAAGTCTATGAGCTGGTGTGAGCTTCTCGGACGCAAGGGGGAACTGTCTTTCTTGGAGGGTGAAGAGCCGGGGCGGCTATGGCCAGTGGAGGGGTTGAGCTGGACGTTGGACTTATTTGAAGCGTCGCTGAGGGGACCGAAAGCATTGAGCAAGGCCGCCTCTACATCGTCGGTGGAAGAGTGGTGCTGGTGTAAGTGGGTGTCGGAGTCTTCCCAAATCTCCAATGGAGCGACGGCTTTTTGACGCGTCGCTGCCATCGGACGGCGACCACAAGCTGTCGACGACAGCTCTCTCTAGTGCTGTTCTGTTTATTGACGCGTCGGGCGCGTGATTTGGTCGTTGTGGTGGGTTCCCTGGTGCTGCAAACGGTGAATGTGCGATGGGATCGTGGAGCGGGGGCGCGCCGGGCGTAGGCAGGCGCAGCGGCGGACCAGTCGCGGCAGTGCCTGTGGTGGTGAAGAGCGTGGATTCCGGGAAATTTCTGTTCGCGACGCATCAGTTCCTGTCGAGAAGTTGGAACTTGGAAGCAGCGTTGGGCTGAACGTCCATGCCTGGGATCTGGACAAGCCAAGAAGCCAGGATTCGACGCGCCGGCAATGTTCGCATCGGGACACGGGAAGCCCGACGGCCAGCGAACTTACCTGGGCTAATCGTCGTCGCCGATCGGACGTGTCAATCGCGATGGCAGGTTGGAGAGGCGCCTGCGAGATAGAATGGCGACGCGTCGGGGTGGTGAGGCGCGGTGGTGGTGGTGAGGTCAATGGGTGAGGAGGACTGGAGCTCGTGTGAGGTCCTCGAGCTGACGAGCGCGCGAGGCTGTACCTCTGTCGAGCGGGGCACGTGAACGAGAACGTGTAGCAAGGGCGATGTCACACGCTCCTTCCGCGACGCTGATTCGCCTCCGCCACGCAAGGAAGCTGCTGGGCGGCTCGAGGGTTGAGACCAACGGCACGATCGGTGCGATCTCTGTCGCGAAAATGGTGCGCTGCTCTCGAATCAATCTGCTGTCTGCATCGGTCACCTGCTTTCGTGGAGAGATTCTATGTACTGGAAGTGCGACGAGGGAGTCGCGCACACAGCAATATTGCACGATCAGAATAGAAACACGCGCTGTGATCACCGTGGCTTGTCTCACCGTCGTCGCACCTTCCTCGCTCCAGATTGTGCGTCATCCTTGCAACGCGCGGTGGGGCGCAAACGCGAACCCGTCGCGCTTCCCACAGACGTCATGTGACGGATCTCCAATCTCACCTCCAATCTCCATGCATAAACGAGGTCTTGGTCACATCCGAACGAACAGACCCGCAATTCCATCGTGCAGTGGGCCATGCGACCGGAACCAGCGCGGCTGTTGCTCATACGTCGGCGACCTCATCTCTCCAGGCTGTCTGCTCATCTCCTCGCTCGTAACCAATCGCTACATTATGGAACCGCCCGTTGATGTCGGAAATCACGCAAGCAGAAAACGCAGACGCAGCTTCCGAAAGAAGCTTGCAGATCTTTCCAACGGTATGCGCGGCGATAGTTGTGCAGATGTCGCACAAGCTCTAGAACCCGGTCTTGCCAGTCAGCAGCTCCTCAGGAGATCCACCAAGCGAGCACACGGAAAGCAAAGGCAGATGGACACTGCTATTCCAGTCAAACATCAGTATAATGCACAAGCTTCACCAGCGGACAGCGGATCCTATTTGTAACAGCCTGACGGATGCTCTACAGGCGAGATTGAGTCGCAAACGGTAGGTGGCAAAATGACGAACATTGATGAAGAAACGCTCGAGAACAACGTGTCAAGAAAGGGGAAGCAGGACGAGACTGCAGTACTACGCAAAAGAAACAGCACCGTCGTGATGCGAACATGGCTCTCGAGAAGAGATGATCGTGCTGCTGTAACATAGGAAGACGAGATTTTCTTGTGCTCTAGGCATTCAACACAGCCAGCCTTGGTGAGGGGTACGCCTAGCCCACCAAACGAGGAGGCCATCGTGAAAATGGTCCGTAACGGAATAAAAGCAAGAAGACTGGCAAAAGTGCGGATGGAATCGCAACTGCAGAGGATGATGTTGAAGGTTCTACCTAAGATGGCTCCAGTGAATGATGTTGGCCTGAGCAGATCAATGAGTTGAGCACGCTTGCTGCCTTGCGCTGATGCCATACTTCGATACTATAGATTTCGTCGCAGCGCACGGTACTTAATGGCATGCGGTCTGCATAGACTATGTCCATTGCCACGATTTTTCTGGCCGCCAATAAAGGCGTCAAATACGCGGTGATGTGCGGCTTGGAGCACAGCCACCACAAACATCTTGCATGAGGTGGTCTTGGCAAACCATCGACGACAGCTTCAAGCGCATGCCCACGCCTTGACCTCACGCCTCGACAATAGTGACCAATACATGTCCACTATACTTTTGAAATCCGTTCAGACCTTCACATACCGAACAGAGGATCTCAACAGGCAACTACGGCATAGAAAGGCAACATTCGCGATGTCGTTACACATCGGCGAACAGGATGCGGCCGAGCTCGACCATGACCGAGAACGAGGAGATGCTGTTACCACGAGTCCGGAACATGCAGATCCATACATTTATGAGCCCTTGCCTGGAGACAGATGGATTCGTGTTCTGGTTTTGGAGCCGGCGCCAGAGCTGGACTGCCCACTCGTTGCTCGGCTTGAGGTGCTCCATTTGGGTCCTGCTTTACCCATGAAGCCAATATCACTGCGCAGATATGGAAAAGCTATGGAATCCAGTTATGAAGCCATATATCCATCAAGATATGAACCCACGGATGATGAAAAGCAACAGCATGAGGCTCATGTGTCGCTCGTAAATGCGAGAAGATTGCCCTATACCGCGGTGTCGTACAGCTGGGCCATGGACGACGGTGATGATTCACTATGCCGTGTGCTGACACTCCACGGCAAACAAGTCTCTATCACCCAAAACCTATCGGAGGGTTTGCGCAGAATTCGCTACGAACACGACTCGCAACGGCTCTGGGTGGACGCACTTTGTATTGATCAACAAAACACAACGGAACGAAGTGCTCAAGTTGCTATGATGGCCGATATCTTCGAGCTCGCCGAGCGATGCATAGTATGGCTCGGAGAGGATCTTGTGAGAGATAACGACCTTGCGGTGTGGCAGCTTTCACATTGCCTTGTGCCAAATGACAATCCCGAAGCATTTGACAGACTTTTTGGACATAGAAACGGGAATGCCGCCATCGTGGTCTTGAACTCCCTTATGGCTGTTGACGATAGTCAATGCACTATGCAGGCCTGCAGCGAGAGACATACTCGGATAGACGATGCAGATCTCGCTGGCGAGCTCTTCTACGTTGATGTTGGCGAGAAGGAATTCAGTGATAAGACGCTAAAGGAGTTCTGGCTATATTTGCTCGCTGCGCCACCAGAAACGGTCGCAAGGAAACTCTCCGGAATAGGAATGTGGATGCAAAGAAGATACTGGAAACGACGTTGGATAGTGCAAGAGAGCGCATCTCGCACTCGTTCGTCCGGTGCCACCGATTATTGCTGGGCCGAATTCTCCGTGAGTCATATTGGAATGCAGAACATGCTACAGCTGCTGGCTAGTATTGCCGATTCAATTCAAATCTTCTTGCGGCGTACCGGCTTATTCACACGAGATGTCACAGACGCTCTCAGTATTAAGCAGGCTGGGGTCGATCCGAGAGACGATCTGTGTGATCACCTGTGCATTTATGCCAGCATGCAATGCTCCGACGAACGAGACTATCTCTACTCGCTCGTCACGCTCGACCCGAGTTATGGAGTACAAGTGGACTACACACTATCAATGCGAGAAGTATGCATCGAATTCTCCAGATTGATGGTGCGCAAAGGAGAATTTCGACGACTTCTCGGAGCATGTGATTCTCAACGTGAGAATTTTCCGACTGTGCAGCCTGCGCTTGACCTGCCATCCTGGGTGCTTGATCTACGACTATATTGTGATTTTACACACAGATACGGAAACACGGCCGCACATGAAGTAGTCTGTACCAGTTCGCAGCTATCCTTGGAGCTCCATTTGGTAGGCTCAGCCGTGGGCTTCGAAAAACTTCCAGGGAAGTGGCCTCGGGCGGGACCAAGGTCATGCTTGGCCTTCAAGCCTCACGGTTTGGATTTTACTTCCATGTGGCGAGGCCGATGGGGCAGACCTCCTACCTTACTAGTTAACTTTGAATTTAACGATCACTCAGCCGAGATAGCAGACACTCTGTATTGCGACGATGCTAAACTGCCTTGGAAGGAACTTCTGCTGCTACGACCTGTGAACACAGAGCTTTCTATGTACCGATTGATCAAATTTGAAGCTTTATCCGGAGTGTACAGCGCCGATGGGAAGGAAATTGTTGACTGGAGTGCTTATACACCGAGAAAGGACTCTCTAAAGACGCTACACATCGTATAAGCATACTCAACTCTGTCTCTGCTCGTTCGACTGAACATGAGAAGAGGATCGCATCGAGATGCAATATCACCACATCAATTTCGCATTTCACCAGATTGCTATACAGCCACGGAAACAAATCGACCACCCCATTACATGTCGACCATCGATTTGATTGCGGTACAATCGAAAATATCAACATCACTTGGACATCCTGCCATTCCTGATACGAAGAACGCGTAGCACGGCCCAAGACTACAAAACTCGCCTCCTTACTGGAAGCAAGTGTCAGGTGGACGAGAGCCTCAGCGTCAGCGGTAGTAGGTCGTGGATCGCGACCATAGAACTCCTCGAAAGGCTTCCCGTCGTATTGGTGCTGCACTTCATGTGTTTCTACAGCGCTGTCGATTGCCGATGGCACACTGGCTCAGTCGCTTACTCGGAACGCTGAAATAAAGCACTGGAAGACTGGATCTCAGCATTATCCAATGAAGAATCTAGACCTAACATTGCTGACCGGAACACATCCTCGGATCTTCTGTCTCCGACCCTTGAAAGGGCCGGTGCGATTTGTCCCTAGGGCGACGGTGCACAAGTTTTCGAGTCCTGCGATACGATATGCCGCCACGCAAGCCAGTGTAAAGGACCACTATAGCCGTCGCTTAGCTTTAATTCCCTTTCCAGGCTGCCGCTATTCCTGACGCTGCTGCCTGCTATGGAAGCCGTGTATAGTGGGCTTGGCCTGTTCATATCGGCTTCATCGTATCTTGAGCGCTGAGAAGTAACCAAACAATTGCATTCGAGCACGTCCACAACGAATCATCAGCTGCGACCATGTAGAAATGCATCGATCAATTCGTTGATACAGAAATCTACATACCGAACCAGTCAATTTCGCTGGTTCTAAGCGAATGTAAAGTACTGTCATCGATGACTACTGTCGGACCAAGCGCTTATGCACCACTACTGGGGTTGAGCCCACGACTGAGACGCTGCCAGTGCTCCTCTGCGCTGTAACCACCGTGGTGAACCAGAGTGCGCACGCAGTCTTCACACATCGTGCTTCACTTCGGAGCAGCTTGGCCCTCTTCACCACGACGATACGGCTGGTACTAGAGATGAATCAGCATTGTCATGTCCGATGTTGGAACGGTTTATCGTACTTGACCTTCATAGATTGAGATCTTGTCGGCGCTTTCTTTGGCGTCTTCATCACGACGGTAGGGCTGGTACTAAAAATGATTCAGCATCGTCCTATCAAAGCTTGTCATAATGGAACGTACCTGGCCTTCATAGATTGAGATCTTGTTGGCAGCTTGTTGGACATCTTCATCACGACGGTAAGGCTGGTACTGGATGTGGCTTAGCATTGTCCATCGAAGAGTACGACTGTGCGTTGGAACGTACTTGACCTTCATAGATTGAGATCTTGTCGGCACTCTCTTGGACGTCTTCAGCACGACGATATGCCTGGCGCTGCGGGTGGTCAGCCGAAGCAAGGAGCGAACGCCTTCACTATGACTTACAGCAATACTGCCTATTGGAACAGCTGCAGGTGCTGCCATCCCGCCTGCGACGAGGACAGCCAAGGTAGCAATACTCAATGTATTCTTCATTCTGGATTTGCTGATTGGAATCTCTTGCGATCAAGGAGTGTAACAGAGAGCTCTTCAGATGGTGCCAGAGAACTCCTTTTAACTTGCTCCTGGACTGTGTTCAGAGCCGTGCATTTTCTCGATTCGATTCATGCGCGTAGCTTCCTGGTCAGTTCGAACGATCAGACCATCAGTCAAGCGGAATTTACGACGTGCACTAAGACCTGCCACTGTTGGCCAGGGATAGCACATGGGCAGAGCTCTTGAATGAAGCCCTCGCGCCGTCGCGATACTTGAAAATATGCTCAGGGCTGGGTTCGCATAGTTCGATAAAGTATCACTCAGTGCATCGAAGGGAAAGAAAATGCCTCAGATCAAGCAACAATGCATATTCTCGCCGCTCAGATTGAGTTTGGGCTGGCGTGGGAGCACAGAAAGAGGAAGGTAGGAGCGTTGGAGCGCAGGACGGAAGAGAAGGTTCGCCTGGTTCGTAACTTCTTCGAGAGGCCTGGGAAGGAGGCACTTTTGCAGCTAGCTTGTCAAATCCATCACGTCAAGGCCCAGTGGCTCTTGAAATATTCGCCCAACGCTGTGACTACTCAAACCCCAGTCTTGGTGCATTCTGCTCCGACTCCAGCAATTGATGTAGACTGGCTTGCTTGTTCACTATGTCATGGGACAACAGATACCAAAAGGAAAACATGGCTCACAAGAATATCCCATCGGCCCTTGAGTTCCCGAGGATATTGAGCTCGTTATTGAAAAACAAGGAGTGCTATATCACCTGTGACACGTCGTCAGTCTAAACGCAGGAACGATGTGACGCTTCGGCACACCTGTTATGGTGCATGTTGCGATGCTACCCATGTGAAAGTTCCACAAGCTGTTGATACGACGAGTCGGCATGCTGAGTAGAAACCACCATGCAAGAACAGCTTGTTCAGAAAGTATCCTTTAGCGTCCGTCACCATCAGTAGGGCTATCAGCGCTACAAAGCTGGTGTCGCAGTTTAACAGGTGCTGGATACCCAATCCCCCATGCCAGCTACCCTGCGGTAACGTAGATTCTAGACGGAATTTCGATCGATAAGACAAGAGCAAGTTTGTGATTCACTGACTCGACTTGCTAACTCGAACTCGTCAGGCTTATGCCCCGAATTTTGAGGAGACGAAGCTGCGACTCATCAGGTCTGCTCGTCTGCGCAGCAATATGGGAATTCCAGAGGTGAGCCCTGTCAATGGTCGGCTTCGAAGCCAACTGCTCTGCTCTGTCGTGAAGTTACGTGAATTCGCCGGCATCAAACGAGGTCCGATACAACAACATACTCAGGCGAAGCAGATGGGGCAAGCCAACGGTGCTCTCACGTGCGACCAATGTTATCATCAGATAAGATTAGATTTTGGAAGTGAATGCCACAGACCATAGCTCGACCCATGAGAGAAATGCCATAACTCCAATCCCTGAGAAGTTTACTTGGATGATTAGTGAAAACTGAAAAGTCGTACCACCAATACGACAATGCCTGCGCATGCCAGCTTCCAGCGAGTTGCTTCGAGAAGGTTAGTCGTATTCATGCAGTATCGATTAAAGTTTTGCAGGCCCCCAATGCGATACTTTTCAGCTATGCTATCTTCTTGCTAGTCTCCCCGAAAAGCTTATTCGTGCTTCTGCAGTATCGATCACGTCTTGCATACCAGTGAGCATGTAGAGCGGCATTTGCATTGCAACGATCCCAATTTTCAAGCGTGCCGCGACGATCCTTCCCAGCTGTCTGCTACTGTCTAGACCTGCTCCACTTCGATTCTTGTTCGACTGCAGCGAACTCGCCATACACGATGAATCACAAGTCTTATAATCTCATTCAGGAAGAAGAGAACACTGAAGAGCTCGGCCTCATATCGAACGAGTTGCAAAACAGAGAAAACGGGGGCAAAACCTCGAGAAGAACAGTGGTACTATTGTCAGTAGCATTACTTATTCTACTGCTGGTCGCTATTGTGATTACACGATGGTCTCACATCGACTATCACGATGCTCCAACATCCCCACTCTTCGAAGCAGGAGAAATCACATATTATACGCAACGGTTCAACGGATCGTTCTTCAAGAAAACCGTGTTCCGTAACGACGCTGGTCCGGAGGTGGACGCTGCGTGGGAAGGCTTAGGAGTTGATTGTACGTTCTCGTTAGCCATTCTTGCAATAGACAACTAACCACGCCAACAGATAGACCGATGCTCATTCCTGCAGAGAAGGCTCGACAAGCCGGACTCAAATACGATCAAGTCCAGTTGAGTGACAAGTATGGTGGCTATTTCATAGGCAAGTCTTAGTCGATTCGCGACCACTTGATATGTTATCCTCAGATGCTAATGCCTCATATAGCATATTTCTTCGGCATCCACCAACTACACTGCTTGTAAGCCTCACCAACGATCATCGTAGTCTCAATACTGACCAGATCTCACAAACAGGAATCTCCTAAGACAAGCCCTATGGTTCAACTACGATTACTACGTCCAAAAAGGCGAAGGAGCATTCATAAACAACGCCACAGTCCTGAAGACACACGTCAGTAAGTACCCGTCCAACTCAATCCAGCCTATTTTCAACACATCCTCTAACACCATGTCTCCAACGCAGCACACTGCCTCGACATGCTCCGCTAACAACTCATATGCAACGTAGACACAGACTTGCTCGGCGAAGTCTGGTTCTACCCTTCAGACCGTGACGTAAACGGCCCCCGTCCATTCGTTGATTTCAACACCGAACACCGATGTCGAAATTTCGAGGTCGTCAGACAATACGCTCAAGAGCATCAAGTACCGGAGTTTGCTGAGACATATCCTGACGACTATTTCCACTGGCCAGAACCTGGGTACAGGATCTTCAACGGAACGCCATAAAACTTGAGTACCTGTGCCTACGAGGAGGAGATAGACCATAGAATTGTAGCTGTGACAAGCCAATATCGCAGCTCCGAGAACGAAGTGTGAAAATGTGAAGTCGAAACGCACCTGCACAGTCAAACGCGTCGTATGCTCCTTCAATTATGCAATGATCATATCCCTCTATCGATGTTGGTATCAAGAAACAAAAGGCGTCGAGAAAAAGCCTTCTGTGAGAGAGTGCTGTCGTCGTTGCGCTCTCGCTCTCATCTCCCACTTCCCATCCAGCTCTCAAATGCCAATTATGCCAGAGTTAATCTCCACAAGAAAACGCCAAATGCGTTTTCCGAAGATGGTAAAAATACAGACGCCCTGAAAACAAGTCCAAGCAGCTCATGCCCATCTACTCCGGCTTTTTTTGTTTACACTTCTCCATCTATCACAGCAAGTCTCTGTTTGACCGTCTTGGCCTTTTTGCTCGTGCCTTTGCGCTTCTTAAGGGGCGGTTCGTCACCAATCGGCGTTGCGGCGCCGGAGGGCTCGTGACTCGGACCATCGTCGAATTTGCCTTCGCCTGTGAAGTGGTCAGTAAATGCTAGCAGAAATGCATGGTGTATGTTAGGGTATAGCTCACCTTCGTGATACATGTCGTCCATCGACACCTCCTTGCCCTTCTTCGCGTTCTTCCGCTTCTTCTTACCGCCAGACTTCGCCTCTTCATCAGCAAGCTCGGCTTCACGGCGCTCGATCTGCTCAGCTTCGTCATCATCAGCGAGCCACATGGCCATTTCCTTGCTGCGGCTAGTCTCCTTCGGACGATTGGTGAAGTCGACTCCTGTGCCGGCTTGACCAGTAATGACCACTCGCTGCACTTCTTCCTTCTGCAACGCACGCTTTCGGATACGTTCTTCGATCGTATTACGTGTGATGAGGCGATATACCGTGACCTGTCTAGTCTGACCGAGACGATGAGCACGATCCATGGCCTGCGAATCGATCGTAGGATTCCAATCAGAGTCGTAGAAAATGACCGTATCGGCAGCGACCAGATTGATACCAAGACCACCAGCACGAGTCGAGAGCAGGAAGATGAAAATGCTAGGATCCGACTGAAATGCGGCGACTGTATCACGACGATCTTCAAGCTTGGTCGAACCATCCAATCGACAATACTTGTAGTTGCGGTAGGTCAGGTACTCCTCCATCAGGTCAATCATGCGTGTCATCTGGAAGTAGAGCAGCACGCGATGGCCGCCCGCCTTGAGCTGGCGCAGCAACTGATCCAGCTTAGCGAGCTTGCCAGAGTCTGTGACGAAGCGGCGCATTGACGGCACCTGGATCTTCGTGTATCGCTGCTTCTCGTTCTCAGGCCGTGGCAGCAGGTTGGTGACTGGGTACTTGGAGACTGGCAGCCTCGAATGCAGCAACGCTCGCTCAGTCTCGTGGGTGATCGGGTACAGTGCGCGTCGCGTCGGCACATTGAAGTATGCCGTTTCCTGCTCAACGAGCGCACGTTGAGATGGAGAGACTAGGTCAATGGGCGGAGCATTGACTTTCGGCAAGTAGCAAGGCTCGATCACACTGTAACCTTGCTCTTGACTGGCGAACTGCGATATGTTCAAGAGCTGACTGAGGTATCCCTCGTTCGTTGCCTTTGTCAATGAACATCGGTCATTGCGCTTCACGATGTTGAGCATGTCGTGAACTGGAGTCCAACCATTGTTCTCCTTGTCTTCATCGTCGCTGTCGTCGTACGCTACCCGTAGCTTGTCGAGGCTGCTCTCATTCTTGGCGAGGTCGACCACTCGATCGATGAGTGAGCGTCGTGCGGTCAAAACAATGTCAGTCGCACCCTGATCAGTGAAGCGCAGCCACGAAAAGCCGCTGGAGCCTTTCTGGTTCTGCTGAATGTGCTGCTCGTTCCAAATGCTGAGCTCATTCGACAACCACTTGTTCCTCCAACCAGCTTGCAGGTTATCAGGTCCAGCGATGTCGAGTCTTCCTGGCCCGTCAGCCAAGAAGCCTGGCAGCCAGTATTCGATCATATTGCGCACGCTGTACGCAACATTGACATTATGTCCCTCGCGCATGAAGGAAGCTGTCTCAGCATAGTAAGACATGGCCAGAGGGCTGACAGTGTCTGCGCGCTCGAAGAGATCAGGGTGATTGCACACTTTTCGGAACTGCATGACCAAGTTCATCAGCGTGGCAGTATCCTGATCATCGCCTCCAGCTGCTCTCTCAATCAAGTCCATAAGACTGATCTTATTGCGCAGATTAGTGTAGTAGGCGCGTTGTCGGTAGGTCAGGTCGCAGAAGACGTCCTCTTCGATCTTGTCGCCAAGTTCTTTCTGAACGTGCTTCTTGATACGACGCAACATGAAAGGCTTCAGAATCATGTGCAAACGCTTGAGCTGATCCTCGTTGAGCTTGGAGTTCGATTGGGCGTGGCTTTCGATATCCTTGGAGAACCACTCGGAGAACTCGTCGTGGTTGTCGAACAGGGAAGGCATGATGAAGTGCAGCAATGCCCACAACTCTTGCATATTGTTCTGAATCGGTGTACCCGTCAGCAGCAGACGATTGCGGCAATGGAAGTTGAGAAGCGACTTCCATCGAGAGGATTGCGAGGACTTGATGGCTTGAGCCTCATCCAGAATCATGTATTGCCACTTCACCTTCTGAAAGTAGGCCGTGTCTTGCACCACCAATTGGTAGGAAGTGACAAGTACATGGAAAGGACTGTCGCGGGTGTAGGTGATGTGCTTGCGATCCCAAAACTTGCGCAAGACTTTACGGTCTCTTGCAGAACCCCAGTATGGAAGCACCTTGAGCGTCGGTACGAACTTCGCGATCTCCTGTTGCCAGTTGTGCAGTGTACTTGCTGGCGCGATAACAAGGAACGGACCCCAAATATCGTGCGTTTCAGCCAAGTATGCCATGACAGAAATGGACTGTACTGTCTTTCCGAGACCCATTTCGTCTGCAAGAATACCATTGATTCCCTGTTCGTACAAGTTCGCCAGCCAGTTGAGACCTTTGAGCTGGTACTCCTTGAGCTGACATGACAACATCTTCGGTTGAGACACGTCCATAGTCTGTAACGAGGTGGGATTCTGGAAGTTCATTTCACCTTCGTCGAAGTTGGCTTGCGCGGCTGCCAGGTCTTGCCCATCTTCATCGTCGGACTTGTCGGGCTTGTTGAAGGCGCGTGCCTTGTCTTGTGCCTCTTTGAGCGCATTCTGAGCGTTAGCCATGGCCGCTTGCTGCAGCGCAGTCTCATCTTCAGCATCGAAGTCCAGTTCGTCGAAGTTGGTGACTTTCTGTCCAGGGTTGGCGACGGAGTCAGGGAGGTCGACAACATGCTTGGCATTCGGATCATCCTCAATCTTCTTGTCGCTCGCAGCCACGCCCTCGCCATCGTCCTCGTAATCGTCGGTTCGTACCTTCTTGCGGATAAAATGCGAGTACAGCTCCGTCTGCGAAATGAGAAAGTTCAGCTTGCGTTTCTGCCTGTTAGCTTCACGCTCGGCTTCTTGCTTCTTTGCCTTATCCAGCTCCTGGCGCTCGGCAACCTTCCTGCCTTCACGCTCATCACGCTCGTTCCTCTTCCAGAATCCAAGCATCTCTCGCATAGCACGCTTGGCACGAGCGGCAACATCCTTCTGACTCTTGTTTGTCTTCAACTGCCACCTCCGTGCCTCCTTGGCGGCTAGCTGTGCAGTCTTGCGTGCGTTCGACTGCTTGGTGTCGAGACTGTTATTCTTGATGCGGACGACCTTCGGAATGTTCTTTGCAATATCACCTTTGGTGATCTGCTCGTAGATCTGAATGTAGCCTTTGCTGTCAAATTTGGCCATTCCCGTCAGGCCGGCAGTCGGCTGCATGTCAAACACAGCGGGCGTGGCTTCGCTCAATGGTTCCGAGTCCTCACGCGCGGCAGCTCTGCGCTCCGCTAGACGCTCGGCATAAGCAGCGAGACGTTCCTCTTCCTTGGGCGCAATTAAGGGCAGATCCTGGCCTTGGTCGATAAACGCTTGAGCCAGACGAGCATTCTCCTTCTCGGCGAGTTTTTGTTCTTTAGACTTTCTGGCTCTGGCACCGCCACCTCGCCCACCACGTCCTCGACCTCGTCCAGTGGAAAACTCTGGAGTCCCTTCATCGCCGGGACCATTCTGACCTGACGTGTAGAACGAAGTCATGAGCCCGCCATCCAGATTGACCTCACGTTCGCGTCGTCCAAGGGCACTTGCATTGTGAGGCGACTCGTTGCGCAAGTATGACTCCCTGGATGGTGTGATGCCCTGCAATCTACTCTGAGTGTCACGGATCTTCTTGTCATAGCGCTGGATCTCCTTCTCGATCTTCATGCGTTCTTCTGGGTCCTGCACTGATGCCAATGCGAGCTCAGCTTCCTCCTTCTTTTGCTGCTCGTCAGCAATGGCCTTCTCCCGACGTCGTTTTCGCTGTTGATCCTTCTTGCGCTCCTTGTCTTCCTCAATCTCACGAAGCTTCACCTCTTCAGCCACCTCTGCCTCGTACTGGTCGATGAAGACGGTGCGATCAGATTCGGAGGCCGCATTGAAGTGATCGTGGTAGCTCAACATGTTCTTCAGCCGCCGTCGCTTTCTCTTCTGAGCCTCCTCGAATTCTTTCTCCAATGCCCGCTTGTGAGTGCGCTGCTGCCATTCTCGCTTCGATGTATCGAGTCCCGGGACATCCTCACTTTCGAGGTCAGAAAGATCGCGCTCTTCGATCTCTCGATATGCAAGTTCGGTATCCCGGATGGTCAGACTCGGCGGCCCTGTGAGCTGCGCTATGGCGACAGGTAATGCGGCAGGAAGTCCAGGCGGTTGTGGGACTGGCGGAGGCCGGGGTGCAGATGACAGAGCGTGCGATGCATCGGCACTGGCGTCCTTGCCACGCGCACCCGATTGAGATACGCTCGATGTCCTACTCGCCTTGCGACTTGAAGGCTTTGAGAGCGCAGACGGCTCAGGCGGAGTAGGTGGTTTGCGCGATTTCGGAGGTGCAAGCGGAGCAGCAGGCTCAGGAGCCGCGACTGGGTTGGACAGCAGATTCGCCATGTTCATCGGGTTGTTGGCGCGTTCCGGCTGAGGCGGTGCTGTCGCAGAGTCTGTGCTCGTTGTATGCGAGTGGTGACCGTTGCCGCGTACAGGATCGTAGGCGGGCGATCGAACATCGCCAGGTGGAGGCGGATGTGGATGAGCGTGTGATGTTGCCGTCGGCGACGATTGACTTGGATGGCGACTGATGTTGGAGCGTGCATCGGCGCCGTGGCCATTCACGTGTGACATCAATGGCGGCAGTGGGTCGTGAGGCCGACTTTGCGCGGGTGAACGAGGATGGTATGGCGTGCTGGTCACGCTGGCATCTCTATTGCTTGCTCTTTCTTCTCGTGTTGGATCGTAATAGCTGGACGTCGGCCTGTCAGGCGCAGGCGGAGGGCCCCTGTAGGCGTTTGGGCTCGCTGGCACGGAGCGGTAGTGCCCTGGTGATGGCGGCGGACCCGCGTTATATGAGCTGGATCGATGGCGTTGGTGTTTTTCTGATGAATTGTAGTTGGGATGGGATGCGTATGCCTGGGATGGCGAAGGTTGGCTGCTTTGCGCTCCCTCCATGATTGCTGACTTTGGCCGTGGCTCTCCGCCGCGGCCGTTGGGCGGTCCTTCGTTCTTTCGGCCTTAGCAGCGCGCCATCGACCTCGTTCAATGGATGGTATCGCTTGCCGACACGGGGGTGATGAAGATGCTGGATGCGCAGCTGCGCGAGACGTTTGGCGGCGCGTTTTGCTCGACTGCGCGGTCGGTCGTCAGAATGGACGGGCGATCCGCACACGGCAGGCGTGCCCCTTGTCTTAACCGATGCTTGACGTCGGCGTTGCTGCCAAGGCGCGTGATGGTGGAGGACGAGGTGGTGTGCTGGCGGGACGGTGAGGGTGTGGGATGGGGGGCACGAAGAGACGGGCGCAGTTTCAGTGGCAGAGCGCAGGCTCGATATGATGGCATGGGGATGAGGATCTTGGTCGCTCGGCTCGTCTGGCGCTGCACGCTGAACTCTACAGACGTCGTCTACGCTTCTCCACCAAAACTGCTCGCCCGAGACGCGACTATATTCTACACGCGTACAGTGGCGTCTATGAAGCGTGTGTTCTATGACATTTTCTGCCAGTGGCAGATTCGCGCGTTTTGCGCAAAATGGGCTTGTGTACTTGCTCGCGTCTGCTGGCGGGCTGATGGCGGGCTGCGGGCTGCTTGTCCAGTGCTGCTGAAAGCTTTCTCTTTGACAGTCGGGCGACGCACACCCCTCGAGACTAGCGCCAACACCACAGACACCCACCACTGCTGTTCAAACGCCATTTTCGATCACAGAAGGCGTCCAAGTGGCCCGAAATATACAGTGTTCTGTTTCGTCTCGGTCTATCACATCTCTCACGGCAGCCCGAGCCCGTCGCGACGTGTATGAGCACCGAAGAGGCTTCCATCGCCAAAGCCACACGAAGCAGCAAGCTCGGGCCGTCCGCACCGGGTGCTGACTAACCTGCCTCTGCCTCTGCCCATCTTTTTTCCTAGTCGCGAACTGTCTCCAAAGTGTTTTCCAGCACCAGCACCCACATCGTCGTCGCGCATTCACAATGGCGGCAGTCTACAAGTCCGTGTCCAAATCAAAAACGAATGGGGTGCCGAGCGCCACCGAAAATGGCGATGGCAAGCCTAAAAATCGTCAAAGAGTGCTCATCCTCACATCCCGAGGCGTAACATACCGGTATGCTATCTACATGATTCCCTCTCTTCCACATAAGCTGACACATGCTCTAGTCACCGACATCTACTCAACGACCTCTACGCGCTCCTCCCCCACTCTCGCAAAGACGCCAAACTTGACACAAAATCGCAATTACACCAACTGAACGAGCTCGCCGACCTGTACAACTGCAACAATGTCCTCTTCTTCGAGGCCCGAAAAGCCAAGGATCTGTACATCTGGCTATCGAAACCTCCGAACGGCCCCACTGTCAAATTCCACTGCCAAAACATCCACACTATGGAAGAGCTGAACTTCACCGGAAACTGCTTGAAGGGAAGCAGGCCGATTTTGAGCTTTGACAAGCACTTCGATGGCTCAGCGCATTGGAAGCTCGTAAAGGAGCTTTTGAGCCACACGTTCGGTGTGCCGCCGAGCTCGCGCAAGGTTAAGCCCTTCGTGGATCATGTCATGGGCTTCACGATCGCAGACGGAAAAGTTTGGATCCGATGCTATCAGATCTCCGAGACAGAACAGGGAAAGAGCAAGGCTGCCGAGGAAAGCGCTGTGGCAGGTGCCGAGTCACAAGTGATGAGCAAGGCTACAGGCAAGGGCGAGACACACGTCAGTCTGGTGGAAATCGGACCACGGTTCGTCCTCACGCCCATTGTCGTTCTCGAGGGCAGCTTCGGCGGACCGGTCATCTACGAGAACAAGGAATTCGTCAGTCCCAACCAGATCCGATCCGATCTCAGACGACAAAAGGCCGGACGATACAATAAGAGAGCGGAGGGTGAGTTGGAGAGGAAGGCTAAGAAGCGAGATCTTGGTCTCCGCACCGGCGAAGGAACGAGGGAAGTCGACGATTTGGACAACAACGTACTATTTGCGTGAGCGCGCTCCTATTGCACAGGGCTTTGTCGAACTTAGCGAGGCGTCGGTAGGTAAAACTGGGAAATATCTGCTTGCTCGGGAACTCGGGGCCACTTTCTATGCATCGCCTGCAGACTTGCGCTTTCATTGACACATCGGCCTCGCTGCTCTGGGCTGAGCCATTCGTTCACGTACGAACATAATAGCTCTGATGTGCTCAAACGAGCTGCAAATTGACAGGAAAGATGCTCGGCGCAGGAACTCGCCAACTTCAGCGAAGTGCAAGATCACACCGATCGACCAGCCAGTACATCTGGACAAACAATGTGCATGCTGTGCGAGTCCACACATAAGAGCGCAGACCGATCCTTTGCGCTGCTCACTTCGCCACGAAAGGTCGACATGAAATTTCACTCGCCTGGATTCACTTTGCTAATCTGGATCTGCGCTCACCGTGGTGCTCTTGCACTGGAGAGACGAAGAGCTCTCTCAGATGCAAATCGACGACAGCGCACGAGAAGTGGCGAGACATCTGCCCCTTCCTCTGTTGCTCTCATTGCGGGAAACGTTGCAAAACTTCTTCAGCCAGATGCCCGAAAGCGCAGGAGAATGATGCATGATGTGCATTATCAAGACCTACCTGCCAGTCATACTTGAACGACAGTCCTATCTGTTTTCCACGTGGGAATTGTCTCAAGAGAAGACGAGGCGACTACCTCCTATGTCGCGAGCCATTCTACATTCCGACTTGAAAACCAACGTCGCCATTGCACAAGAGCTTCTATTTGTGTATCGAGATCGTACAGCTCGATCTCCAGAGCCTGCACAGCAAACACAGGCGAGCGAGTGAACAAGACCTATTCCTCCGATAAAGCAGCGACTCACAATTAAATATGCCGTAGGATAAAATTCAAAAAGAATTTTAAACTTCGATACGCGCGAGCTTACACCTTCATATGCGCGAGAGTTTGCGTCGAGGCGTTTCAGACTTCAACACAGGCTTTTGTCCAAAGGAAGTCAACTTGACTTCACCTCTACGAGTGGGTCTTGCGAATACGAAGGACTTAATGCAAGAGAAGACTCGGACGTTCGATTCCATCGCGAATATTCTCAGTTGGCATCTTGCTGGCTAGGTTGGTCTCATAACTGACTCAAATTTGTTCATGTGAGTGCACATTTCCAAGTTTGCTGTCAAGTGGCGCGCAAGGTGCAAG
Source organism: Cercospora kikuchii (assembly GCF_019650295.1). NCBI lineage: Eukaryota > Fungi > Ascomycota > Dothideomycetes > Mycosphaerellales > Mycosphaerellaceae > Cercospora > Cercospora kikuchii. Next base: position 2,447,250 of record NW_025408588.1, read on the forward strand.
ACCCAACAAGTCTCATGTACTATATGATGCGATCTTGTTTTCGTGTGCTTGCTCGGACATCACTGAAACTGAAGCCGCAACAACAACGCCACCGAGTCGTCGGCCAGGCGAGCCCATTCTAGGATTGCATCCAACATTGACCGCCAGCATTTCCTCTAAAGCACCTAGGAATACCAGTCAGCAATATTACTTCCCAAACATCGTCAACACAGCAGCAAGCTTCGCAAACCTGCCCCAAACCATTTCACGCAACCCATCACACCATTTGCCACTTTTAGCAGAACACACCTCACCCTAGCCACCAATACTATGTATGTAACACGACCATACCACACAACATGCGTGGCACCCGACGGAATCAAGAAACTCCATCTCCATCTCCATTTCCGTCTCGATTCAACTTCCTTGCTCTGTATACCCTCGCCACGCAATAGCTGCTTCACCAGCGAGCCCATGAACCCATGCATCAAATCCCATCGACCGCTCGGACAACGACCGCAAATTCTCATCCACCCAAATCCCCCAATTCCAAATTGCCCCCGCGAGATCCCTTCCCTCAAGGCTCACCTACTGCACCAGCATAGCCCAGCCCCCGGTCCGCGATCAGTAATGCAGAGTGAATATTACCCGACCGACTGACCAGTCTCCCAAGCAAGACAAGCAAGCAAAAAATCCTGCAAGGCCAGGGAATGTATCAAGAATTGAGAAAGAAAAATTTCCGGAACCTGCCACATCCCATGTCCTTGTCACGCACATGAGAGCCATGCACGCGTGCAGCGCAGGGACCAACACCGCAAAAAGTTACCAACCGTAACCCGGCGGGGCACGAACAAGGAAGCAGGCAGTATGGGGAGCTAGACGGCGGCCACAAGAAGATAACCGGACAGGGAATCAAGCAAGAGGGAATAACTAGGCACTTGTTGGCACTCAAAGCGCCTAGGGATGCGTGGAAAAATTTCATCCGTTGATCGACGACGGCGTCGGCAGCGGCTGGCATTGTATCAGGTTGTTATTAGCGATGCGGCTGCAGTGTAGGGAAACGAAGTCAAGGCCAACATGTATCGCTTGATGGAGGATGCTGATGCCTTCGACGACTGTGCTGCACGACAGATGCTCTGAACTCGGAGTTGTCCTGTGCCAAACTGTCATCTCTCCAATAATGATTCCGCAAGCAGAAGGTACAGACAGCACAGAGACAGAGACCGTCGATCCTATCCATTCCCAGCCCCGTCGGCCGACGAACAGCATCCCTCGTCGGCAATTTTGTCCGTGCGTGCACACATGCAAATCCCAAGATCCTACATCCTGCACAAGCGGAATGCATCCCGCAAAGGTGAAGGTGCTTTGTTGTACGACTGGATCGGTCGGCTGCAGTGTGAAGAAGAGAACCGTGGGATGGACAGTCACGGCCGAACCCAGTCCACCGTCTCGAGTGTGTTACACAGAGATCTGATAGGCGGGGAACAGCTCCGGACAGCAGCAGAGACGTACAGTCCACAGTCGGAGGTACCTCCTTCGAGTGCAGCAGCCACAATATGCTGTACTTCGCGTAGTAGCCGGGAGAGGTGTCGCGTCGAGGCGAGAGAGAGCTCTGGATGCTGGTTGTTCTCTCCGTGCGAGCGCTCACGGTCGTCCGCACTTCGAAGCGATCTGCACCCGATGTCACGCGCTCGAAGAAATTGGTGCTCTGGCGGTGTTGGGCACTTCGTTTAGTCTGCTTTCGTCTCATACCGCACTGCTCGGGCAGTTTTCGATATTCGAAATTGGGAAGAAGGATCTAGCGCGTCAAGGATGGTACATCTTCATGAAAGATGTGAATAGGATTGACGCATGTTTTGGGCACAACTTTTGTATCTTTTGTTTTACTCATCTCGCTTCTCTGTAATGTCCCGTGTCCCTGATGGCTGTGTCTGCTCTGGAGCATCTACGTTGAAGGCAAGCCAAGCAGCCGCGAGAACGCAGCTTCCAAACGTGACACCGATGATGGCACGTCCTCTGGCGCCTTGCTTGGCTTTCAGATCCTCGTTGGGACCTAGGATAGTAACGACATTCTTCAAGAAAGCGTAGCTGAGACCACTCCAGGCTGTGGTACCAGCTACGAGCAATTGGAAATAGGACATTGCGCTCTGCAATTGCTCAGAATTTGTGCCAATGCTCGACAGCAAAGCAGACTCGTGCTGTCCGGCGGTAATAACCGGAAGCGCAAGCGCAGATCCTATGAGGATCAACTGCAGGAATGTGTTGTACTTGGACACAGTCGTGGGGTGGACTTCTGCAGACGGAAGTGAGAAGTCCCAATATCGAAGGAAGGTCTTGGGAGCGGGTAGAGACGCATAGCGATAGTAGAGAGCAGCCAATGCGAGAGACGCATCTCTGCCAAGGATCAGCGTCGCCAAATATACTGTGCCGCAAAGTCAGTATTTGCCGCGGAAGTTAGAAGTCGACAGAAGTGGGGGCGAACGCGATTGCCTTACATGGTATGGCGCCTTTGACCGCCAGTGTGACTGTGAGAATGATCATCAGAGCTTTGTCGGCCATGGGATCCATCACGCTTCCCGCAACGGTCTGTAGCTTCCACTTGCGCGCCATCCAGCCATCGACGAGGTCTGTGATACCCGCGTATGCGAACAAGCCAAGAGCGAGCGCATGGTGATCGTGCAGTAGCAAGTACGCAGTGGCTGGCGCAGCCACGAGTCTAGTCACCGTAAGGAAGTTGGGAAGGTTGTAAATGTTCTCATGAGGTGTCAGTCCGGTCAGCGAAGATCGAACCTTTTCTCGCACGGCTTGCGTGCGTTCTCGCGCAACTTCTAGACTTCTCGTGATAGGCTGCTTCGGAGTGGCCTGCGGCTGTCTCTGTGAATCAATCGCATTAGCTCGAATCCTGCCAGCATGATGCGCATGGGTGATGCGAAGCTGTTCTGGGTAGCATAAGCAAGAGCAATAGTCTCGCCGCAGCGGCGGGTAGTGCGCATAAGCGCGAGTCGTGCAGCTCCGCTGCGGGCAAGTACCAAGCGCAGAGCATTCTGGAAGCAGTCAAGCTGCGAGACATCACAGCTGCGGAAGGGAATCTGTTGCCTCGCCTTCTCATGATTCCATGGATGCTAAAGCGGAACGTGTCGCAAGCGTATTTGCCGGTCTGGACGAGTGTTGTGCCAAACGCCACTCGCTTCAGATCAGCGGTCGTGGATGGCCGAGGCGGGGAGATGCGGTGCTAGGACGAGCAGCACAGCATTTCCTGCCGACTGCCATATTCCAAGACTTGCGCTGATCACCCACGGTGCTTTGAAGGGTGGCGGTGAAGGACCGGTGTTCCGAATGGCAATGCTGCTCCTGCTGCTGGCCAAGCGTCCGGTAGTGGCAAAGAGCGTATTTGTTGCACTGAGACCCGGGCGGCCAAGGTGCGCGTGTGCAGGTGCGATAGTCACAGCAAAGGCGAGACGAGGGGCACAACTTACACTGCTCGGCTCATCGCTTTGGCCTTGGCTGGCAGATGGCGGCAGCGAAGCCTTGCCTTTCTCTGAATACGGACGCAGTCGTGTGTGTAGGGCAAGAAACGTGGAGGGACTGCGTGAGAGGTGTTAGCAGGCCTCATTCGTTCCACAGACAGCGTAGACCGCGTGTACCGGCAGACATGAGCCCATGAACAGCAATTCGATAGTGTCAACACATGACGCGCTGAGCTTCTCGCGCCGACGCATCGCCCCTGATGGTAGTGCTGGTGACGCGCAGCAGCAGATGAAATCGCCGGCCCACGCTGGGCGGCAAAGGGTGACGCGGTGGTGCTGATCCTCACATGCTGGGGCAGTGCGTGGAGGCGTTGAGAGAGCACCTTTGCCATCGTTCTAATCCATGTCCTGAAGTTGAGAGTGTGATGTTGAAGGGAATTCCAAGGCATCCACAAGGCACCGGAAACAAACCCTGGCAGCTTCGCCAGCCGTTTATCCGAACTAGCCGACCTCCAGCAACTGCGATCCTTCCTCCGTCCGCCATGTTGCTGAGGCGCCGGCCCAGTCGCAAGCTCTTGCAATACATCATAGGGCACTGATGAGAGCGATCGTTGACGCTCGTGTTTGGGCAGCGGAGATGCACCTCTGCCACCTTCTGCTGCGTGATGTCAAACGCGAGCATCGCAGATCGTATTCCCAATATTGGCTCCCTGGTCGTGATCTGCGAGCAGGGATGCACACAATAGACTCTTGGCCGAGCCATTTTTCAGACTTCCCGCACACTGCAGGTAAGCGAAAGACTGATTCCATCTCGACTGATCATGGCTGAACGTCACCACTAGCCGTGAAACGTTTGTGTGCTTGCGTCTGTTATAGCTGGCATCATTACGGGCAGCCTGAAAGTAACCAAGCTGACGGTGCCACTTGATGCAGGTACGAAAGGCTAGCAATAAGCGTTGGGCAATTCGACCGGCTCATGAATCGCTGCAAACAGCTGGAAGAAATTCGTCGGCGCTCATGATCGAAGTGGGGGGAATCGGTGCAGTCACAATTGATGGCTTTGATCGTTTCCACACTGTTCAATGTCCTATTACTACTGCATCTCCAAGTATCCATAACAATAGGCGTGCCACGGTGTATGTGACTATTGCGGCTGCAGACAGCACGCTCTCCCCGCGGGGATACAATTACAAGTAAAGTCAAACAATTCGCGTTTTTTGCCGGCCAACTCATATCTCGTCACAATCCTTCGTTTCCGATGCCTCCGTATCAGTGGACCAATGTCCATGAGCTCATACCCGTAGCCACTGCATTTCTCGACCAAGTCGCACAACATTCCAGCTGACAGCGCTCGCCTTGTTGTGCACTGCAGATTCAGAGCGCAATTCGTGGCGACGGTCCGTCAAAGCTTAATCGGGGCGCTGGATGCGATGCTCTTCATATCGAATGAGTCCCTCACGTGGGCGATTAGACCAGATTCAAACCCAGTAAATTCCCCTTTGTTCTCAAGATGGATAAGGACCAGCTACTTGTGCGGTCGTGGCGGATGATCCATAGCTATAGCTGGATCCATTGTGTGAAGGTGGCGGATAGCTTGAAGTGGTGCTGATCCCCAGACCATTCATGTCACTACCGGGATGCGCTGATCCAGGCGTTGCGTATGCTGATGTGCGGTATGCATTGTGCAATTGTGCATTCGGGTCGCTTCCGATCGAAGTAGCTGGAGTGCCTGGGTGAGCAGACTGCGGGCTCTTCGCTGAGGGATGTGGAGACTGGCTAATGGCACTCTGTGGAGCGCTCTGTACGCCATAGCTTTGAGTCGGAGAGCGAACCGCATATGGTTGCGATGCCGGATTGCCGTACAGCTGCGATGAGGGTCCGTTTGTCGATGGGCTGTTAGCATACGACGAGCGACCGTTGTAAGAGGTGGATGCAGGCTGTCCAGGCGCCTGGTAAGACGACTGAATCATGCCGCTGGCATTGGACTGGGACCCGTTCCTCTGCATGGCTGAATATGGTTGAGCGTATTGACTCCCGTATGGCATTCCTTGCGTCGTGGGCTGCTGGCTCTCAGTTTTTACTGCCGAACCATTGGGTTGATCTGGTGCCTTGTAGTAGCTGCCGTAGCTCTGGCTGCCGTATTGATTGCCGTACGGCAATGGAGCAGCAGACGCTTGTTGCGGAGGCCACGATGCACCGCTTACGCTGCCATACATGCTCGGAGCGGTCGACGCGGGCATACCATACATTCCTGGGTATTGACGCCCGAAATACTGACCAGGTGCTACACCATAACCTCCAACTGAAGAATACATCATTTGTGGGTGTGCGTTCATGTGACCGTCGATTGCGTAGTGTTCTGTCTCTTCAACTGGGGCGCGGAAGTTCTGCTTCAGGTACAGTTCTGGCCTGACGGAGATGTTCGCCAGACGCGGATCGGAGAGCGGGCGGGGCAGCATGTTGCCCTTGACGTCTTCGACCTTATAGTACGAGACCATATGGTGCGAAATGCCGTTCACCGAGATGCTCATCGTCTTCTTGACCAAGCCGTCGGGACGGAAGCCATAACTGTCGACCAAGCTGCCGATGAGACTGCGCTCCAGTTCCTTGTCCTGATCTGTCGATGGCACCTCTGGCTTGACCTCCCCGCCCACATTGGGTGTGGGAGGAGTGAGAGGAGTGTTGAGTTGCTGTTCATCGGTGCCCTCGGAATCTCGTCGAGGATAGGGTTCGCCAGGCATGCTCGTTCGCTTGCGCTTCATGGCTCGCTTCTTCTCGCCGGGTGGGAAGGGCTTCTCGAGTTCGCGATAGATGAGGAAGTTGCCGAGTATTCGGCTAGGGCTCCAGGCGACGCCGTCGGTCCACCTCTTAATGCCGCTGGCGTTCTCCTCGTAGATGAAGATGCTGCCACTCTTGATCAATTGGCTCCTCTCGCGATCGTGCGGTCGTCGTGGAACGTGGTGAAGCTTTCCAGAGAGGCAGGCCTCGAACAAAACCAGACCGTCCATGCTGTTGTGGACGAATCCATGGAAGGTCGGGACCAAAGGCCCCGCTCCGCCAGCGCTCATGATGGGCGATGCGGATGAAGTGTCGTAGGGTTGTGCAACAATGTGAGGCTCGGCAGCGAGACAAGCTCTAGTGACTGCAGCCGTCCGATGTTCGTCGAACGCGTTATATAAGACGCGAGGTCGACTCGAATGCAGAAATGCAACTGCTCGACGACAGACTAGAAAGTGCGTTAGCGCAAGAAGCGATGTGCAATGGCGACGAAGGGATGTCGGTCGTACTTACCTGCGTGCGGCGCCGAGGTGTTCGCTGAGGGTGCACAGCGGCAGCAGCGAGCACAGTCGAGATGGTAGTCGCGGTTGCTAGCGCAGCGCAGGCAAAAGGCAAAAGCGCAGCAGAGTGGGTAGGCAGGTGGTGTGTGAGGAGATGTATGTACCTGAGAGGATGCCGAAGGTTAAGCAGACACGCTCAAGGTTGATGGCGCACTGGAGGGTGAATTTAATATTAAAATTCGCGGCACGCCAGCAGCAGCAGGCGCAGTTGGGTGGAAGGTGTCGGGTGTTAGTAGTTAAGCTCAGGGCTGCCCGCAAGTCGTGTCGGAGTCGAGCCGTTGGCGAGATGTGCTGCAACGGCGGTGCGGGAGTGCGTCAGAGACAGCAGTCCGTTAAGGTCGTGCACCGTGGCGGCGGGCGGGCGTGGGAGTGGGAGCGAGCAGAGCGAGCAGTGCGCAGCGATGCAGCGGGTGGGTTGCGTGCAGAAGTGATGACCGCCAGGCGCAGATCCAGTCGTGACTCGGGCGCTTCTCCTGGAGGGCTCGCACGGGCAGAGTGAATCAGAATCAGCTGGCGGCGGGCGCACTACGCACTGGGCGACGATCATATAACAACGACGGCAGTGATGGATGATGGGCGGTAGCGTGCGCCGGGTCGCGCTGGTAGACATATGCTCGCAGCGTCGACCAGACTGTTGTCTCTTCCCCACAGTTAAGCATAAGGGCAACAGAGTTCACACTTGCCGGCTCACAGCGATAGAGTTCATTGCGAGCAGCGGTCGGGTTGGGATGTGCTGTTGCTGCTGCACGCTTGCAGGCAAGGCACGTCGAGCAGCGGCCTGCCTGTCCAGGCCAGGCGCGCCGACCTGGGCCACCCCGTCGCCGTCTGCTCCACTGGGAACCGCTGGTCCATGGGTTCGCTGCGCTGCGCGGTCTTGGGTCCTGGCCGCGCTAGAGTCATTGCGAGCAGCGCTCTGGCCGCGCGCGCGCAAGTCGAAGTCGCAGCGCAGCACCACCAGACGTGCGCGCTGCCGCGGCCTTGCGGATCCAATCGCGCCGTGCAGAAGCTGGAGAAGGGCAGACGGCCACCAGGACGTGCACCGGACTAGTGCATTGTTGGGCTGGAGGGGACGCGACAGGACTAACGTGGTACGACGGCCTGCCGATGCGGGCTGCTGCGAGGGAGTGATAGGACGGCGAGGCAGCAGTCCCCACCGTGGTGCCCGTCCGCGAGCGATGCTGCACCGCCCGACTGGGATGCGCAAGGCAGCCCAAGCTGGGAATAATACAGCTCTCCTGAACAGCCAGCGACAGACCACTGCAACAGATCCCGCGCCCGCGCCTCGCAGCGTCCACCATCGCGCGCTGCATCGCCCGCCGCCCGCCGCAGCTCCAGCAGCAGTGCACTCCCGTCCGTCGCAGCGCTCGCTGGCCATATGTCACGCTCCCTGCAGATCCGGAAGGCACGACCCGGCTACAACACTGCCCATCCCAGCACCAAGGGAATGAACAGCACACCGGCTGGAGCTCGGCGGGCCACGGCCAATAGCGCCAGTGCTGCTCGATGTCGCAGACAGACGGCACCGCACCGCCCTCGACATGCGCGTGCTTGCACGCCCGCCCGTTGTGAACGTGCTGCGCTTGCCATCACAAGGTCCCGTGAAGAGACCATCACGCTCTGCCACGCCTGTTATATGATATATGCTTTGACTCCCGTAGCACAGGAGGATGACAGCGCGTGAAGAAAACGACCACCACAGAGTTTGATACGGCATGCACGCTCTCAACCGGCCAGCCGAACGTGCAGTCGATCACTGGTCCCCGTATCGAAGCTGCCACACCCAAGCCTGCTCCGACCCGACTTGGCTGGCGATCAGCATAGACTGCCTCCCATTTCAAATTCCATCGCTAGTACATGTCGCCAGGCGTCTGCGTACGACTGCGCGCGACTTGCCTCGGATCGCATCGCACGTGCACCGGATGGGAGCTGCTCACACGACGCCCGCGCTGCTGTCCTCACCCCGCCATTCAGCAGGCGTGCGGCACCCATCTCCTAGCGCAGATGCGGGAAAGTAGAGTAGCCGTAGCAGGCAAGAGCACCAAAGCACAGCCTGCGGTTGACCGTCGACTGCGCTGGTAGGAATACACGAGCAGTAGCATCAGCTTAGCACGACCGGGAACGCGCTTGTGACGGCGAGCAGTCGTAGTCAGTGCCAGTGCCCACGCCATGGTCCAGCCTTCGTCGTCCAGCTTTCATCAGCGCAAGCCAGCTACCAGGTTGCTTTGGGCTGCTCCCCCAGTCCAGCTCGGCCCTGTCAGATTGGCTTTGCACTCTCTTGGGATTTGGCTCACACCTTCTGCAGCGTCCCTTGGAGCGAGTCAAACTCAAAGGCAGCTGCCGACAGCGGTTTGTACAACCCAGCATAGTACACCTTCACATCAACTGTCATGCTCAGGGACGCTCTTTCACGGCGCATCCCTCGACTGCGACGTGTACCTCGCTCGAATACGACGCGACGAATGCTGCTGCTCGGTCAGAATGCGACCCACAACGCGGCCGAGCGACCTTCCGTGGATCTGCACGATCACAAATTCGATTCGCGGCAGATTCCGCCGATCATTCTCGCGCGCCTTCACATCCTGGACCAGGATGCAAGCCAGTGTCCATCACCACACGCCTCTGATCCATCGGGTACTCCTTGGCACACGCTGTTATGGCCTGGGTCTTCGTGGCGATTCGAGTTGTTTCCAACGGTCGCAGTCATTCGGTGACCGCGTAGCACCAAGCTGCTCGACCAAAGCGGAAGGAGGGGCACCATTAAACCACGCACTCCGATTCCAAGCGCCAATTGCATCGCATGCGGGATATTTGCTCATGTTGCATTGGCTCACTGTCTTCGCAGATGCAAATGGCTACTCTAGCTGCATGAGCCATGCACCACTAACACTGCAATAGCATCACCATCTAGATCGTGATCGGTCTGCATTGTAGCCGACTACCCTCCGAAAGACACAACGTGCGCGTGTACAGCCGTGACAAGTTTGTCAGACCGCTGGGCAAGCAAGCAAGCCATGCGAGTCGCGATTAATGCTACCTCAGTGGGGTTGACTCGTTTCAACTGTGCGGCTGCCAGTTGATAATTTGCTAATGGTCAACACTGCACTCGAGTAATGGTTCCAGACGTACCACCAGCTGCAGGGTGCTATCGACATTTAATGCCTGTCTTCTGCGACAACGACGCGGAAATCGCGTTTAGAGTACCGCGGTAGAGATTCGAAGCGTTGAGCAATGCGACCGAATTCAACAACTGTTTGGGACGCTCCAAGGTTGGCCTCCACCCTCCACGAAACGATAGCCTTGCTTTGGCTTGACAGAATCTTATCCTCAACGGCTCTGGATGTCATGCATGACATATCGACACATTCGTTGAGTTACAATCACAAAGATACGCTATGCTATCCACCGCCTGGCATCGATGGACGTCTTGCATTGCACCAAATGCATACTCGCGTGCTTACCATCATTGTGCTCATTATCAATCATTCTCGCCATCATGTACAACGTCCACATGTGAGCGTTTCAACGCCAAAGACTTTCTGGTATCGACGTATTTTGAGTCATGATACCAGCTCATATCAGAAGCCACCAGTGTCGATCACTTCCGATGCACCCTCCTTCCGACCCGCAGTCCGTCTGCAGTAGGGTTGTCGCAGAAGCTGCAATAGCTGTTCTGCTAAGGCATGATGCCCTAGGCTGTAAGTGACAGGACACAAACTGTTACCCGCTCGATACGCCGGCATACCACAACGCCTTGTCGGGTCCTGGGCTTTGCAGCACACTTGGGCTCGTCCGCGGCAACAAGAGTCCGCCGCGCGAACCTGACATCAACCGTGCCCTAGTGTTTCGCATTAATCCGATCGTATCGAGTGATCACGAGTGCCATCGCGAGACTGCCGCGGATTTGCAATGAGGTGCGGTTCCGCCATGGCGATGGAAACAGCGCGGCACACGTACCGGTCTGAAGCGTCGAAGGCTTTCCCTTCGACAAGCAGCGATTACGATGGTAAGGCAAATGTCTCCAGGAAAACCCGTCAACCTGATTTGTGATATCGATGGCCAGGAGTCTTCGATTCAAGTCTGCATCATGACAATGGACGTTGGGGTATATCAATTCACCGACGAGACTTCCGCCTGGCAGGCCATCATCAGCAGTACTTCCCGTGAACGTCTGATGCGGAAACTTGACGTGAGTCTTTCGCACTTCCCAAACGGAGACTCGCATCACGCAGGAACCCCAGGCACCCGTCCTCCCATATGGCGTACACGATGTGGCATTCAGTGTCCAATGTCGTGAATTCCCCAGCTAGTGTTCACCAGTCAATCATTTGAAGAAGTCGATGATTGCTCTCCGACGCGGTGATGGCGCATGGACGGAGCGGCTGTTCTGGGAGGTGCGGTGTCCTCAGCGCAGAAATGCTTGAGATTCGAGTGTGATTGGTATGCGCTTGCGTGCACTTTCAGCACATTGATCGACCCGCACATCACGCCGAGCTCGTACCGTGTCGATGGATGAGCGTTCTTCTGCAGACGAGTCAGGTCAGTAAGTTGTATCAGTCACATGTGCGATAGTTGACTGCAAAGCCAGCATCGAAAGAAATTTGTCGCATTCCGGCTACATCACCTGCAATAAGCCGGTCCAGGCACCACATCCAGCAGGACATGCGTCGATTCGACACAGTCGCCGCCATTTTCTGCCCGAATCCATTGAGTTTATCGAGAGTTCAAAAAATGTGCAAGTGACGACTGATGTCGACATATCTCGCATGGCCTGTTATAGTTGCTCAAGGCAGTCTCGAGATTTTTCTTTCGAAACACAGACGTTTCATGTCGAGGACTGTCGACAAACTTTGTTCCAGCAGACTTTCCCTCTGCAAGAAAACAGACTTCGCCCAGATAACATTAAAGTTGACTGAACACGCGAAACAGAGCTTCGTGCAAACTCAATGCATCCCATTTCGCATTTTCCCAGTCGAGCGATGCCAGGACACTACTTTGCGCCTTTTCTCTGGAGGCGGCTTCACAGTCGTAACTTGCAAAGTCGACACGAATACGGATAGCGAGAAGGGAATGGACTTCATCACAGCATGTGCGTGTGCCCTAAATGCGCGCTCTGCTTCCTCTTCGCGGAAGGCGCCACCAAATGAAATTCTAGGCCAGCGGCGGCACAGCTGACGTTCGTGGCCGATGACAAGATCGTCGCCAATTCTTGCTTTCTAGCGCGTTGTGCTGGTCACGCACCCATGTCACCACATCGGATTTGGAAAACAGACGCCACGACAATCGAGGACATCGCCTTCCCAATCGATCATGGCTCTGCTCTGCAACCTGGTTCTCTTCAGCACGCTGCCGCCATTGGTCTCGATGTCCTTCTAGACCGCGTCACCTCGATGAAATGGCGGCGCCCGCTGCAAAGCTATCGATTCCTGCATGTGGCTCACGCGTGTTCGCTGTGACCAAAATCTCAGCCGGGCCATCACCACTCACCCATTTGGCAACGGGAGCACGAATCATGGCATCCTGCAACTTCCATGCTTAGACCTTGCAGCCAGCACTAGCCCGTGCAGGGGAGATGGCCTGAGAAACGGGACACACGGGGCAGCCAGGAGAGCTAGCACAGGAAGAAGGTTCAGCTAATTCGGCCGGCCTTCTTCGCTCCCTGCACACTCGACAGCGATACCACTTCACATGCAGCTGCCCAGTATCCGGTGCCCTCAGGGCTGCTGTGCAGTTGGGATGATGGGAGGAGTCGCTCGGAGATGAGTGTCACTTGTATCTCTCATTACGGTATCATCCAACATGCTCACGCATTTTTGTACCAGTTCCGGCGAGAGTAGGCTGGTCAGAGGGAGCAACAACGAGTGGCTCACTTGCTCACCGCACTCGCAGGGACATTCAGAGACAAGTGTCGTTAACGTCATGACCCTGCGCACGATTGCCAGCTCGATGAAGGAGCTGTCGGCTACAGCTAGAGCAGCATATCGGCTTTGAACTGAACAACAGAGTACACTGTATCGCTGTTGAAGAGGTGCGGTCGGCACATGGCAGATCTCCAGCCTCGAAAGTTCCGCGATCTCGAGCATATCTGCTCTGGCATTGCTTGGGTGCAGCAGGTTCATACCCATGCGCTGGGTTCTCCAGAGCTTACAGTCAGCTACCCATTTCTCCAATCGCTTATTGAAGACATTCCATTGGGTCTATCCAATTGTCCACCCTGTGATCTACGTCCAGGATGACAGGAGCTGCGGTGAGTCCTTGACAGACTACAATCTACGCGAGGTCGATGACCCTTTTGCGCGCGTTTCCCCTTGCGTGGATCCAACATCCATCACGAGCCGGAGAAACTACCCCAAGTGCAGCTCTGGGATACAAGCAAGATAGCGCGTGTTGCGTGGGCGCACGCGGGCGAAACAGGAAGAACGAGATGCACTAGACCTGGCTCGGATACCAAATGTTTTTGCAAGACGAGGTTCCGTTCACAATCAGGCGACAGCGGTCCTCATCCGAGCACCTTCCTCATGGCCGGACAAGCACCAGCACGTTACCTTGAGCTACCTCGCGCATGGAACTCCGCAGCACAGCTGCTTGCCAGGTGTACGAATCGAGAGCCAGTGCACACCTCCGTTGACCTCTTTCGGTCGAGGTACTGGACCAGGTCCTTGCGCAGTCCCAGGCCCCGTGGCTAGCAGGAATAGCTCAAACCTGGCAAGGCTTGCATAGCTTCATTTGAGGTCTGTGTGTCTTCAAGGCTGCCAGCAGCACAGGCGAAGCGCGCCACGTGGATGTGTTCAAGTTGAAGAAAGTCTGATGCGGATCTCCACGAAGCTTTGCATGGTAAACGTCTTCATGGCGTGGCGTCTCCTGGAGAGAAGTCCGCTCAAAGAACACACAACTGGAGTGCCTGCCAATTGCTGTAAAGGAACCAGGTAAGCATCACACGACCCATCGCGCACGCTACGGCACGGCTAAATGCCCTTCGGCGCCGGCTCTCTTTGTTGTCGGTGTTGGTACGTGCGAATGAGCAAGCAAGTAGACCGAGGTCAGCGATTTGACCGGCAGATGCTTGTGAGCCACAACAGCTCATGGAATGGACAGCGAACCGGTCAGCACGGGCGGGATATTGGATTACTGTACGCACGGTGCAGCTTCCATCCTTACGCCGCCCAAGCTACGGAGTAGAGCAGGCTCATCGGCAATTATCGAGGCCATTGCAGCTTCAGTGTATGTCGATTCCGCAGCACCGACGCGATGAGCGTGGTGCCGTGAGATGACAGAGCTCTGCCTGATTAGCCATAGCCGGATGAGGCGGAAATAGGTCTGCTCTCGTAGTGCTCCGTTCTCAAGGCAGTGTAATTGCTGCGAGAAGACCTGTGCCTCCACGATGAGTCAGTTCATAGATTGCCCGCGTGAACGCATCATGCGACCTTTGAGGCCAGACCTGCTCTCATGACCAGAAGTCCCACCTCGCAGTAGCCACTTGCAACCTCAGTACTGAACACAAAGACAATAGACAGTACACATAAACATGAAGTCAACAAAAGCTCCACAGACTCAAAAAGTCAAAGCCTATCCAGTCCAGTCTGCAGCACATACCTTCATCATCATTAGAACTAAAACCCTAACAAACCAACCTAACTATCAGCATGCCTTCCACGTGGAGACTCAGAAATGCAACCGCGAAGCCAAAGCGATGAAAATTACTTTCAAAGCAACCAGCACTGCTGTTAAGTTCATTCGAAGAATTTAGAGCAAACTCGAAGTTTTAGAGCAACCAGTTGCATTCATGAGACTTTTCCACCATATGAACCCTAATAAGCTTAGATCTGTGAACTGTATTTCAACTGCACGTCTTTCGAAGGACCTAAGGTTAGCGAGCAGGGCAATGGAGGTAGTCTCTCATCGAATGATGACTATTTCTACTCGTCGTGCATGCATTCACGTGGTGGAGAGATGTGGGGTGGGATGCTCTGAAGCGGACCGGCAATGTGTCTTTCCAATTCATCTGTTTTGCGACGCTGGTTCTTCGTGGCAGCTTTTCTATGATACATAACATCTTGACAAGTGCACTAAAGCGTGGAGCATGCGAATGCAGGACTGTAGCTGCGTGACCGCAGTAAGCAATGCAACGTGTTTGCTATGCAAGACCTGCGCCTTACTTCGTGGCCGGTTCGTGATGACCTTCGTCGATGGCACATCGTGATCCATTCCAGGACATATGACCTCATCGCTGGCTCAGTACCCAGAGATAGACGACTAGAGGACTTCGTCACGATCTTGCTAAGATACCTGATCAAAGTCCTCCATAATGTCAGGCTGCTCGACAACAGCAGGCTCCTCGAGCGGGCCAATAACTGCCTCTCCGACGATAGCTTCCTCGACGGCAGCCTTGCGTCTCCAAACCCTGGCCCAGCGCTGGCCCCAGAGTTGGATGAGCTGTTGCTCGTTGCTGTCTCCATCATAGCGCTCAATCATCTCGTCCTGAGCACCGTTGGCCACTGCAGAGACAGCGTCCTCGATGGCGGCGAACAGATCGCGCATAGCTTGTCGCTCATTGGGCAGTGCCTCATCGATCTGCTTCCGGCTTGAGTAGTCCAATTTGAGATTGTTACGCTCACCGAGGACTTGTCTCACGCGGTTCGTGACCTTGAACATGGTGATGCTCACCATTTCGTAGACCTGGCTGCTAGCCAGTGCCCGTCCGCGATCCATGTTATCCACAAGCGCCCAGGAGATCACACTCATCGGCGTAATAATGGTGTAGTTGAGCAGCTTGTCAACGATGTTGACTGCGGTGCCTGGGTGGTCCGACCAGAAGTCAACCACGGAAGCAATGACCTGTCTCCTCGCTGACTCAGACGACTGTCCGATGTTTAGGAGACGCTCTTTGCAGCGATCGATGGTCGACAGCACGTGCGAGAGTGACTTGGATCCGATACTGAGGATGGAGGTCATGTAGATGTCCGTGGAAGCGACAAGAGGATCTGCCACTCCGCGAGCAGCTGCCTGTTCGTGAACAGAATCGAGAACTTTCTGGATCTCATCCTCAGGGGCCTTCTTCTTCAATAGCGCCAGGACTTCCTGGCCCTCCTTCGCATATGGGGTCTGCTCGTTTGCAAATTTGAAGTCGGGAATATCTTTCTCCTTGCTGGCCGGAATGAGTTTGTGGTAAGGCTCTGGAAGGGTTGCTCGAATACGCTTTGCGAATGATAATCGAATCTCCTTATCCAAGACTCCATTGATGAATGCCTTCTTCGGCTCGAGGTTAGGTAGCTCGACGTCAGGTATCCTGTTGATACATTGTTAGCCTGCGTTACATTTAGTACTCGCAAAGGTACTCACCACTCGGTCCACTTCCAACGGAACTCGAAATTGCTAAGATGATGAGCGAACCAATCCATGAATCGATAAGACAACTCCATGTCCATCTGATCAATGCTGCGGAACAAGAAGCGGATCGCTCGACCCAGACTCGGAGCTATCGCGCCGGGCGAAATCTTGCAAGACTCGGTAATCAGTGAGTGATAGTACACAAGTCGGTGTTCGGGTGTGGGTAATTGGAAAATCTGGGAGAAAATGGCATCGATCGTGACGTCCTCCGGCTTCCACGTTGGTCTGCCTTCTGGCAGGTCGCGTAGCTTGTCAAACGTGGTTGAACGCTTAACGAATGTGTCTTTCGCCCAATAACAATCAATCTCATTAAGAAACTTCGCCACGGCGTTCCGGTTGAAGTCCAGAATGTTGATCGTGTCGGTAGTCGCATCGCGCAAGAGAGACGCCGCGATATTGTTGGTCGGCGGTACCGACTCGATCTCCTGGTCCGCGAATAAGGAGAAGTAGACCTCGGGCAGCAGGATCTTGGTTCCCGCACTGATGGTTGACGGTACCGTGATTGACGGGAAGGTGTGCTTTGCTGGTTCTTTGACATCCTCGACGCCGTTCATTTCACCTTCGCCTTCACCCTCGACGTCGCCGTTCTCGGTCTTGCCAGCTGCCGGCTTGTAACTCGGATCGTAGACTCGCGGAATGCAGAATAGCTTCCAGCCATTGTTCGCCTCCTCATTAAGTTGCGCTTGCAAGAGCGAGACCACACTTTGGCATGCCATAGCCTTCTCTTGACCATCTTGTTGAGGATATGGATCGACGAGAGCCTCCAAAGCATGCGAAGTGGATGCAATGATCTCGGTCTTCTCAAGCAATTCTCCGACCTTCTGCGCCAAGGATGAGGAGTCCGTGGAGGATGCAATGAGATACGGGATTGTGAGCAAAATGATCTTGCAGAGTTCGATACCGACTGCGTCCTCAGTCGAAGCAGTTTGCAAATCGGCCGCCTTGTCAAAAAGCTCATCCAAGATTGGCACAATTCCGTCCTGTTCGAAGAGAGGTCCAAGGCAGGCTAGGAAGCGCAGCAGAAGCTTCACTTCCTTGAGTTTTCCAGCATCCATCGCAGCTTGCAGCTCTTGTGCGACATGCTTGATCACATCTTCTGCCATCTCTGACTTTTCCGCATTCGCATAGAGCACAACAGCCGCGATGAACGGGATCTTGAAAGGCTGTTCCAAGACCAGCTTGAGCGAAGCGACTCGGAATGTATCCTTGACATAATCGTCCTCGTAATTGTCTGCAGCCAGCTTGGCTACGTTCGCAGCCACCTCATGCGGCAGACGTAACAGGTCCTCGCCAATCTCGAGCAGACCCTTCCTAATTCTCGTGCCCGGTGGCGGCTCCTGGCGTTGTCGCTGGTTGCGGAAGCCCTGATCGTAGTCATCGTCGTCTGTACCTCGATGTTAGCTGTGATCCGCGAGCGTGGTCAAGGCTCAGGAGAATCTGACCTCTGCGCTTGCGTTTGTTGTAGCCGCGGCCGCCTCCACCGCCGCCGTATCCGCGGTCGCGGCCTCCTCCATCTCGATAGTCGCGTCGCGTATCCGTGTCCGCCATGACTGCGATCGATGAATTCGCAAAAGGAATGGATTTGTTTCAAGCAGCAGGAGCTACGAGCTGCGAGTTCGCGTTGCTGCGCGAGGTGGACCGCTCCTGCCAATCGGATGCTCCCGCAAAGTTTCACAGGCTTCACTTTCTTCTGACTGAACCTGAACCGCTGAATAATGAACTCAGTGTCCACCCACATCACAAAACGTCCACCAGTGTCAACTCCTGTGATCAGAATCTCGCGCGCCTTGTATTATCGCGTCAAGCCGATCGAACCTGAAAGCAGCGGCCTGTACTTTCAAAACCGCCACCATGCCTGCCATCCGCACGGCCAAGAACCGAAAGCCGCCTCCAGATGGCTTCGAAGATATCGAAGACACTCTGCTCGAGTTCCAGAACAAGATGAAAGATGCCGAAAATGCCAGTCATGAGGGCAAGAAGAAGCACGAAATGACTTGGCCGGTCTTCCAAATCACTCATCAGCGTAGGTGCTTACCCTGCCCAACCTAACACAATACACACCCAGATTATCCTTCAACGCAAACTGCATTGTTATGCTCGCAGCGCTACGCGAGCCACAAAAGTGAGTCATTGTCCCATCTTGACCTCGCGCTCTCTGTGGCTCGTCCACTTTTCACTAACTAACTTTTCATTCTCACAGGCTCGAGGTACATCTATGATCTGTACTACGAGAAAGAAGCCATCGACAAGAAGCTATACGATTGGCTGCTCAAGAATGGATATGCAGACGCCAACCTCATTGCCAAGTGGAAGAAGCAGGGTTATGAGAAGCTTTGCTGTCTGAGGTGCATTCAAACTAAGGAGACCAACTTCAACAGCACATGCATCTGTCGTGTGCCGAGGGAGCAGCTGAAAGAGGATCAAGAGATCCAGTGTGTCAGCTGTGGCTGTAGAGGATGCTCTAGCAGTGATTAGGCGATGGTATGAATTGCGGAGTTGTGGCGAGTGCGAAGGTTGGGATGGAATGTGGCGTCCGGAGTCGATTTGACAAAGGAAAGAAGCAAAAGCAGTGGCATATTCAGCCATGGAGTGTCGTACAGAATGACAGAAATGCCAAGCTTCCATTACAATGCCTTAAACATGGTCCAGTAGTGCTGCTTAGACGATGGGGTTGGTTGCTGAAAAGCTGGCTGTGCTGCAACATCTCTTTTGGTCGTCCCAAAGCAAGCAGGGCAGCACCGAGCTCCCTCCAGGAGCCACTCTCCTCTCCTCTCCTCTCGGCAAAGAATATCTACTTGTATGAGACATCCTGAGTCGCCGAAAATACCAGCCGACATCGATAAACCCATCGCGTAATGGAATTCTCCCTCGAAAAATTCTGAAACCTGAAGATGCTACGCCAGAACCATGAACACTGTAGCCTACAATTCTTTCAAGCTCACAACCCGGTTCATGATGAAGGTCTCTGACACACAATCTACACGCATAAGCCCTAGCGAAGCTCTGCCGCGAAACGACAGTCGCTAGTATATTACACCGCTTGGACCGGCGTTACAAACCGGCGAAAATGGCCGCCTCGTCTAAAAGTGCGACAACAGTAATGCCTGCACAGCTTGTTTCAACTTCATCACACCGCTTCCCATATACTCGGGTTTCTTGGTCCCCTGCTAGACGGTAAGCTAGTTCATGTCACTGTGTTGACGCGCATGAGATCTCGGTCAGGTGATTTGGTGATGTGGGTCTTTTGGCAGATATGGTCTAAGCGTCGATGCGATTGTGTAAGAGAGGTGTTGCTCTTCGTGGTCTTCGTCGTAGCTATACATACAAGCCGCCCTCATTTCAGGACGTTGGTGGCGCTCTGCCTGGAAATCTTCCCATGTACTGTATTGTACACCTTGGCGCCTGCGCTATGCGATTATGCTTCATATCTGTACACCTGTCACGCCACGGTCTAAATTTCTTGTCCCGGTGGCTGACTCTCCATCGCTTCCTTGTATGCCTTTGCCTTCTGGTCCCGCCTCCAAGAGCCACGAACATATGCCAGCAATGTAAGCGCGCCATTGGGAGTGACGTTCTCAACTCTTCTCGCTTGGCCGACACTTTCCGGCCTCGTCTCACTGAGGATTTTCTTTTCCTCCCAACTTAGCCCATGAATGGCGTGGTAATCGAGATCCGGTGGCAGAAGAAGGCTTTCGTCGCGGGCAAACGACGCGGCTTGGTTCTCCTGCTGGTGAATATACGGCGCGTAGACACCTTCAATAGTAATTCGGTCTCGAATGCGTGCTGGAAATTGAGTAATTTCTGGGATCATAGAAACCAGGGAGTCGGTCGTGATATTCGCATGCCGGAGGAGATCGAACGCAGATCTTTTCGTGGTATCACTCCGGACCGGAAACCCGTTTTGGAGCCAACTTTGCGCGCTGAACTTCCTGTCCTCTAGTAGACTTCGCAACTCTTTCATCTGTGTTCTCTCATCACTGAACGCCGACCAGCGCTTATCACCCACTGCGCCAGCTTCGCGACCTTTCGCTGTGAGGCGCAAATCTGCGTTGTCGGCACGTGCTGACATTCGATACTCGCTTCGGCTGGTGAACATCCGGTATGGCTCACTGACACCTTTGGTGATGAGATCGTCAACCATGATGCCAATGTACCCATCGGCTCGAGACATTGTGAAAGGATCACGGCCAACTGCGGCATTTCCAGCGTTGATGCCCGCCAATATGCCCTGCGCGGCGGCTTCCTCGTATCCGGTCGTTCCATTAATCTGCCCTGCGAGGAAGAGACCCGAGATGGCCTTGGTCTCAAGCGTGCTCCGTAGACTACGAGGATCGACGTAATCGTACTCTACACCATAGCCTGGCTGAAGCATCTTCACGTTCTCCAGCCCGACCACTTTCTTCAACATGGCCTCCTGAGCGTCGGCCGGGACGGTCATACTGACGCCGTTCGGGTAAATAACATCGTTGTCAAATCCTTCCGGTTCCAGCCAGATCAGATGATGGTTTTTCGACGTAAAGCGAATGACTTTGCTCTCCAACGAGGGGCAATAGCGTGGACCTTTAACGCTCTCGCGGATATGAATGCTCTTGTCCAGATTTTGTCGAATAATCTCGTGAGCTTCCGGGTTTGTGTGAGTGCTCCAGCAATTGAGTTGCTCTTCCACTGCAACACGTTCGTTGAGGTACGAAAACGGCATTGGAGGCTCGTCACCCGGCTGGACCTCGAGCTTCGCAAAATCGATGGACTTCTTGTCCAATCGAGGCGGTGTTCCAGTCTTCAATCTGCCCAGCTGGAATCCTGCTTCCTTCAAGGATTTGGACAGTCCAAAGGTCGCCGCTTCTCCCATTCGCCCTGATGGGAATACCTCCAGTCCGATGTGTATCTCGCCTCCCAGAAATGTGCCCGTTGTGATCACGACATTTTTTGTGTTGATGATCTCGCCAGATTCCAATCGAACGCCCGTGATTCTGCCATGTCTGCCCTCTGCTGCCGCTGCCGCCGGCGACCGGTCTACTATGATGTCTGCCACTTTCCCTTCTTTGACCTGCAATCCTGGGTAGTTTGTCATCTCTTCGCGCATGTGCTTCTTGTACAGCGCTCGATCGATCTGGGCGCGCGGACCCCACACTGCAGGGCCTTTCTTCCTGTTCAGCACTCTGAATTGTACCCCGGCCTTGTCTGTGATTCGGCCCACTAGACCATCCAGCGCATCGATCTCACGCAGCATCGTTCCTTTTCCGATACCACCGAAGGACGGATTGCAGCTGCATACTCCTAGATTGTCGAATGAAGGCATGACGAGCGTCGTTCGTGCTCCAGTTCGTGCTGCCGCTGCAGAGGCCTCGCATCCTGCATGACCACCACCGATGACCACGACGTCGACAGGTTGTCTGCCTTGATGTCAGTGTATCGACCACTGATGCTTACATGCTGTTTCCTACTGTGCTGGGAGGTCGGCGACAGTGGCGAGAGTGCGCCTGAACGCTGCCGCCGACCGCACGCGCGGCGCATGGCCCCAGAGCATGCGCGCCCGCGCTGAGAAGATCAAAGTCATTGCTCCCGAAGTGTATGTTCGTTCATGCACAAGATTTCTCGAGACGAAGGGGTCGGAACTGGGACTGGCGGACTTGGGTCCGGCTAGCCGAGCCCTTGTCAAGGAGCTTTTTTGAGCGAGCCGACACCTTACAACAGCAGATCGCGGAGATCACATGCAAGTCATTCCTTCACTGGCCGTGTCGCCCGCATCATTCATTTGCATAGACTATTCACGGGGACTCGTGCGGTCTCGTGGTCCCGCAGCATTTGCAGCCAGCGCATGACGAGCGTACTATATCACTAGCTCCAGCGCCAGCGCCACCCAAGGAGGAGTCTTTGTGCGGTGAAACTGCAGCTGCTTCGTTGCAAAGTGTCAAGAACGCTCTTTCTCCCATTCGAGTCATCCTCCCATCGCCAGCTGGTCTGCATTATCCGACTTCCACTGGGTCTATGGGGTCGAGGGAGACAACAATGTGCCGGCAGTATGAATAGTCTGCTGCGCCATGCCATCGTCTTCCTGTGGGTCGCCGCGGCGCTCGGCAGAGCGCAGTCCACCGGCTATGACAGTAATACGGACTCGGTCCCCAAGACCACCCAGGCCCCATACACCGGAAGCGCCATATCGAGCACGCTCGGATTACACTTTACGAACAGCACAGGAACATGTCCCAGCCGGACGGTGAACTATATAACACACACGCTAGCGCGACAATGCCTGAGGACTGATCGCGCTCCGTCCAATGGCACACACCATATCCTCACCACCACAGATCACACGGGCACCTTCGCGACCACATTAATCTCAGATGAACGGCCGCAGGTGGCCACCGTGACATATACCGTAGCGAATGGTACGACAACGATTTTAGGAGAGCATACATCCTCCGCCCAGCGTGAGCCAAGTCCAGCCCATGCATCGAATTCGCCAACTGCGTCTGATGCCAGTGTCGCAGCCAGTACCGCAAGCCCCTCTGTCGAAGAAGAGGAATCGGATTCTGCTCTAGACAATGCCAACTTTCTTTCCTTTGAGGACTGGAAAAAGCAAAACCTTGCCAAGAGCGGCCAGTCTCCTGATGATGTTGGACGAACGCAGACCACCAACGCTCATCGGCCGCGACCAGTCAACAATGCTCTTGATACTCTAGGTGATGAGCAGGAGATTGACATTGATTTTGTTGGCTTTGGGGGAGTGTCGCAGTCCGCCATGCCCGAAAGCCCTACAGCTCAAACGGAAGCCGCGCAAACCCCAGTACCAGGTCATCCGACCTCTCTCAGGTCCAAGGACGCTGGCAAGACTTGTAAGGAGCGCACAAATTATGCATCCTTCGACTGCGCTGCGACTGTTCTAAAAAATAACAAAGAGGCAAAGTCCGCCACGTCCGTCTTGGTCGAAAGCAAAGACAGCTACATGCTCAACAAGTGCGCGGCCGACAACAAATTTTTGATCGTGGAGTTGTGCAACGACATACAAATTGACACAATTGTGCTGGCCAACTATGAGTTCTTCAGCTCTGGCTTCCGCCACTTCAGACTATCTGTGTCAGATCGGTATCCCGTCAAGATGGAAAAATGGCGGGATCTAGGTACTTTCGAGGCCCGCAATACTCGTGAGATACAGGCCTTCTTGATCGAAAATCCTCAAATTTGGGCCAGATATCTACGCATCGAGTTCCTCACGCATTATGGCTCCGAGTACTACTGTCCCGTGAGTTTGCTCCGGGTGCACGGCATCACGATGATGGAAGACTACAGACATCAGGAAGAATTAGCAAGGGGCGAGATCGATGATGTTACCTTGGACACCGAAGTTCTGGCAACGCCTGCGATCCATCAGGAGCCTGTGGAATCTACAGACGAGGCATCGAAGGCGACAGAGCAGGCTATACCGCCAGTAGTCCCTGGCGAGCCGGACAGTGTCTCGTCTCAAGAGAAGCCCCAGGATGATGAATCATGTTCTTCTTGTACATCACACGAGGCGACCATGTCCAGTACTGAAGCGCTTGCAAGCTCTCTGACTGAAAAATACGACAACGCCAGCTTTCCAATGGCTGTAGGCGTCTATGAGCCGACGAACGCCAACATGACTTGCGATCAACGGCCCACTTCAGAAGTCGTGGCGAGCTCCAGCGCGAACCTCACCGCGCTCCCTCAGACTGGGTCGACCTCATCCTTAACTTCGACTTCGTCATCTATCAGTGATGCTGCTAGCACAATCTCACCTACAGCGACGAAGCAAAATGCAGACAGTGAAGCAGCGATCAACTCCACCTCGAACCCACACGACCCATCGGCACGCGAAGAAACAATAAGCGCCACGGTGCTGCCAGGCAATATCACTTCCAATTCCACCACAGGTTCCAGCAGCAGCACTCATGCCGCTAGTGGCAATCAGACAGCAGCTGCGAGCAATGCGACACGTCCTGTGGCATCCTCAGCAAGCTCGCCACCCCCAGCACAGCCCTCCACCCAGGAGTCTTTCTTCAAACAGGTTCACAAACGCCTGCAGCAATTGGAAAGCAACAGTACTCTCAGCTTGCAATACATTGAGGAGCAATCTCGCATATTGAGAGAAGCATTCAGCAAGGTTGAGAAAAGACAAGTGGCGACCACAAGCAAGTTCCTTTCCCACCTGAACGAGACAGTCATGGCCGAGCTTCATGGCTTCCGCCAGGCATACGATCAACTATGGCAGAGCACGGTGATTGAGCTCGAAGGTCAGCGAGAGACGTATCAGCGCGAAATGCTAGCTCTCAGCTCGCGACTGACAATGGTTGCCGATGAACTTGTCTGGCAGAAACGGATGGGTATTGTGCAGTCGACGCTACTACTCATGTGTCTTGCTCTTGTCCTGTTCGGAAGATCTAACAACGGCGCTCTGGAGGTGCCATTGATGCAGCAATTGCTGAATAAGTCGACAACGGCACTCTCAGGTTGGGACACACCACCTCTTTCGCCATCGCCGGAGAGTCGCAGCCCTGTCAGCTTGTTCAGACGCAAACTCTGGCGCTCAAGCACCGCGCCTGCAGATCCACAATATGCAAGCGATGATGGCGGGCCTGGTGGTGCAGATAGCAGTCGACCAGTAACGCGAGAGGGCCCTCCTCGGCCTGAAATCAGCGTCGAAGCTCCATCGCCGCCTCGTGGCTCAGGAGCCGAAGCACAAGCAGATGAGTGGGAAGATGAAGATGGACAAGTCCAAGAAGGACGACTCTCCTTGGATTCCATCGGTAGTGCAAGGGTGAGCGTTCCTTCTGGGCCCTCAGGCAGTCCTGGAAGAAAGAGAAAAAAGGGCAAGAAATTCACTTCTGGTTTGGAAGGAGTTATGAGGTTTGGGAATGGAATTCGTTCTACTGGTCAGGAGAGGCCAAAGAGCCCGTTGGCGAATGGTGATTGGCAGCAGTGATGCATGCAAATGCATGTGAGCCTTTTGGTTGCTTCACTTGATATACTTTTCTGAGCGTTCTAGCGAGCGTGTAACGATAGGATTTGCTTCGATTTTCGGGGTTGTGCCTGAGGCGGATTACTTTTTTATTTATTATTACAATACCTATCAATTGGCATTGATGATGCTCTTCGCTTCAATTTCACGTTTACAGCATTGCAACAATTGGAGTTGGAGCTTGATGGTTTACAGCTGACGTATCGACAGTTTGGCATCGCGCAATGCTAGCAGTGTCGAACCTGGTGGCCGAGTTGGCAAACTAAGACGCCAAGCCAGGACCTTTGTTCAATGTCGTCGTCCGCAGCATTTGACCTCGTTGCTGAAAAATAGTCGAACGAGCTCGCTGTACGGACAGACAAGCTACGCGGCGCACCCTGACGCATATAGGATGAATTGAGCAAACGCCGGCTGGGATGGAGAGACCTGACCCATGCATTCATTGTGTTCAAAGAGGCCGGGCTTCACAGCGTCGGGTCTACACCCCGTACAATCAGACTGTCTTTGAGGGCAAGAGGGCCAAAGGTTCGTGTGCGAGGCGTCGATATGATGGGAAGCTCTTCATGAACACAACGTTGACTACTGCTTGACCAAGTCAAAATTCTCGTCGACGTTGGACAGCAATGATAGTTGGCGTTGCGTGTCTCTGCCCAAGAAGCAGGTGTATCTTTTCTTCATTTCGAATGGTATAGCATCTAGGTACTCGTTTTCTCAATTCTGTGTAGGACTGCTGTTGCGATACTCGCCTATGAACAGCGACAGGGCAGCAGTATTGTGACTACAAAAGTGACAGCAGGAACGTCATCATCTGTCGAAATGCTGTCCGCTGTGCGTTCGAGGTAATCCGGCGATTGTCGACAATTGCGTTCTCCAGACCCGCAGTCTCAACTGCCATCACCTGTCATCCTGCTGCACGTACACTGCGAGACCGCTACAGTTTGCATGACTGTGTGGTACGAATGTGTCATCGGACACCTGTTGTTGCACTGACCGGAGCTGGAGGCGACCCTGCCGCCAGCTGGCGGAGTTGGGAAAAGACACATGGCCGGAATGTAGTCAACAAGTCTCGACCTCGCTTCTCGCTTCGAGCCTGGAAGGCATCATTCTTGCGCAAAAGGACCCGTACATTTGGTTCCGACTGCCGGTAGAGACCGGACCCTGTGGAACCAATGGTAACTGTAAATGTAAGCATAATAGTGAAGAGCTGTGCGATCTGAGGTCTGGTGTCAGGGCTAGGTATCGTGATGATCAGTGCTAGGGCTCGTCAGTAGTCTGGGGTGTTCGTCAACTTCGTCTCGGCCGCCTGGAACGAAGTTGGCGCAAGCCTGGACCTGCAGTGGAGTCTGCAGGAGTAGTACTCGTGCCATGTGACTGTGGGGAGTCATTTGTGGTGGAGGGGTGAAGGGCGGGAGAAAAGTGGAGCTTAGGCAGAGCGCGGCTCC
Organism: Cercospora kikuchii; assembly: GCF_019650295.1. NCBI lineage: Eukaryota > Fungi > Ascomycota > Dothideomycetes > Mycosphaerellales > Mycosphaerellaceae > Cercospora > Cercospora kikuchii. The sequence continues at coordinate 2,473,837 of NW_025408588.1, forward strand.
GCGAAAGCTGAGATGAGCAGCATTGCTGGGACTAGTGCGGTCACGATGGCGTTTAATCGTGGAGCGGGAGGTATGGCATGTTTGGCAATATTACGAGACGGCGTGCCGCAGTTTGTTCTGGTGGTTGTCTCGACACACAACTCGGTCGAATTTTCTTGTCTGTTTCTGTGGTCGTGTCATCGTATCGCTCTTTTCCCAACAAACGGCATTTGGGCAGCAGGACATGTATCCTGTCACCGTATATCGCGCAAACTTCAGGATTCGGGCCGCTGGGTTGCGGAGTCTTAGTACTGCATGACCTCTCCAGACTCGCAGTAGTGCGGGCGAGGATAGACACCTCGCTGTGTGGAGTATGTGCGACGTGATGTTGAGACGAACCAGCACTGATATGAACCGTGACTGCTCTCGGTCAGCGAGACGGATTGGTCGTGATGAAGCTCACGATGCTGGGCTAGATGCATCAGTACTCCACGCGAACTAGCAAGATCTAGATGATAGTAGCGCGTGTCGCTTGGTTCCAGGTGTCGCAGTGCACTCGCTTGGCGCTTGTGGCAATGGCATGTGAACTTTGTGAAGTGCTGAGAGAGCGAGATCGCTTGGTGATCCGTGCTCTTGGTTGAGCATGCGGCGTTGAGCTGACCATGATCGTGGCAGGCAGCGCTGAGCGCTCGATGGCACCTATCGGTCTGCACGAGGATGCAGCAACGCGGCTCTCACATTTGTTTGCGAAGCAGCGGCGGTTGACAAGTGCGAGATGCAGAGCAGAGCACGAGAGCTCACCACTCGGTCCGTCTGCAGGCCCGAAGAGTGGCAGTCCATGCCGCACAATGCGTAATTTTTGATTGGTCCGCAGCGTGGAATTGTTGTTGTCAGAGCCGTGATGCAGACATGCAGCACAGCGCGAGAGTAGTGAGGTACCCGAGCGTGCGTCGGACGAGTGAGCAGACAGCTTCGACTGTATTTGCTTTGCTTGGTGCAAGGATCTAGGGGCGCCGACTCGGAACATCGTCATCTCACGGCATGGTGTGCACGAGGCGTTGCCGTGTGTCAAAGAACAGTCCGCGCAACGCAGTCAGTGACAGCAGTATACGTTGCCCGGTCGGAGATGTTCTGATGGAAGTGACCACCGGCACCGTGCCCGACGGCCAATGCGAGCGCGGCTCCTGCTGCATAATAATAATAAGAGCGGCGCGCGCGCTCAACTAGCAAGAGGAGCAAGCTGGACCTCATGACCTTCCTGCGGGTTTGGGCGGGTCTCAGGAGCATTTCTGATCATCGTGCGTCTGTCTCGTCGCCGGAGCAGAGTCTGCTGCTGTTGCCGCACACGTGGTGCTCGACGTGTCTGCCGTTTGCAGTCGCGTACGTATTAGCTTTCCCACTGTTTCTGGCGTGAAGCAGCAGCAGCAACAGCAGCAGCAACGGGCAGAAAGGCCTCCTGCGTGCTGGGCTTGGCGTGCCGCCTTCTGGAGGCCCTAATCACACGCAGTGATCTCATCTGAGAGGTCACGAGCGAGCAGGCCCACCCCAATTTCAGCACATACATGTCCGAGCTTTCATGCGCGCTGTCGACTGCTGGCGATCCTATAACCCGTGCACCGCCGTCGCCGTGATTGCATTGTGCGCGAGTCCGTCTTGCTCTCGCCGTGAATAATTCACCTGCCACGCCCTTCGTCACCAGCGCCTGCCCTGCCCTGCCCTGCACGCCCGCCGCCGAGTCGTGTGCCATTCCCCAACGACGCCATCAAAACCTGGTGTGAGGGGTCACCATCGTCACTGCCTCTTTGAGAAGCACAACTGCTGCGAGCACCCATCCGCCCAGCACCACCACCACTTCACGCCGCGCACCCTCGACATACCCACCTCGCGCTGCCAGCTCCATTCACGCCGTTGCTGCCGCCGCTGCAGCTGCGATCCGCGCAAGCCAGCCATTCACGCAGACTTTTGTCCCCAAAAGCACTGGACCCGCCGCAACAGCCCAGTTGGTGGCACCTGACCAACCTCTGCCGCACCACCTCCACCTTCACCTCCGCGCTGCCTCGCGCCGCCTCTCAACACGACCACACCACCGCCCGACGCGCACGAAGCATCTCACGAACCGCAATCACGGACCGCATTCGCATCCACCCACCGCGCTCCGCCCACCTGCTGCTCAACCGCAGTCCGCCCTACTCGCGATAGCAACACGCAGCTGCTGAGCGCGTGAGCCCTTTTTCAGCTTCCAATGTCGAACAATCGGCCTCAATTCCAAGGCCTCAGAATGGGAGGTGTGTATCCCGCATGACACCATCAGTCCCCTCCATGTGCCAGCTCTCAGAGAGCCAGGACTCGAGCTCGCCCATAGCATGGCACATACAGTCCATTCGTGCACTGCACGAAACCTTGCTTGACAACTGCTGACGCTGTTCGAGACTCAGGTTCCGAAGTCATTCGCGAAAAGGTGCAGGATGGCCTGACCGGCGAAACCAAGGAGATGCAGTACACACAGTGCAAGATTGTGGGCAATGGCAGCTTTGGCGTCGTTTTTCAGACCAAATTGTCTCCTTCGGGCGAAGATGCGGCCATCAAGCGCGTGCTTCAGGACAAGCGATTCAAGGTAATTCAAGTCTCCTCCAATGAACTGCCCTTCTGGACACACAGAGCTGACATGCGGACAGAACCGAGAATTGCAGATCATGCGAATCGTCCGCCACCCCAATATTGTCGAACTCAAGGCATTCTACTACTCCAACGGAGACAGGGTTCGAGATACCGACGCCCGCATGAACGTGCAGACTTCTCTGATTGCCGCGCAGAAAGATGAGGTCTATCTCAACCTGGTCCTCGAGTTCGTCCCGGAAACCGTCTACAGAGCTTCACGCCACTTCAACAAGCTGAAGAGCACGATGCCCATCCTCGAGGTCAAGCTGTACATCTACCAGCTTTTCCGCTCCCTCGCCTACATCCACTCGCAAGGCATCTGCCACAGAGATATCAAGCCACAAAATCTGCTCCTGGACCCAGCTTCAGGCATTCTCAAGCTGTGCGATTTTGGCAGCGCAAAGATCTTGGTGGAAAATGAACCCAATGTCTCGTACATCTGCTCGCGTTACTACCGTGCGCCGGAACTCATTTTCGGTGCCACAAACTACACCACCAAGATTGGTATGTGTATCAACGCCTCCCAGTGTCCATCTCGCATCGCTGACAATCATCCCAGACGTCTGGTCCACAGGCTGCGTCATGGCAGAGCTGATGCTTGGGCAACCTTTGTTCCCAGGAGAGTCTGGTATCGATCAATTAGTGGAGATCATCAAAGTGCTTGGCACGCCCACTCGTGATCAGATTCGGACTATGAATCCGAACTACATGGAGCACAAGTTCCCACAAATCAAGCCGCATCCATTCAGCAAGGTATGCCTGCTTTGCACCACTGCGGAAGACCCTTTGCTGACGTGTCGCGCGCACAGGTGTTTAGGAAGGCCGATCCGAATGCAATCGACTTGATTTCGCGTCTGCTGGAGTACACACCCACGCAGCGTCTGTCGGCAATTGACGCCATGGTGCATCCATTCTTCGACGAGCTCAGAGATCCGAACACGCGACTTCCAGACTCGCGCCACGCAGGCGGACCCAGCAAGGACCTGCCAAATCTCTTCGACTTCTCCCATCACGGTATGTTGAATACGCGGCGACTCACAATGTTTGGATGCTGACCACGATATGCAGAGTTATCGATTGCACCACATTTGAACGCTCAACTCGTCCCAGCGCACATGAAGCCGGTACTGGCCGGCAAGGGGCTAGACATCGATAATCTGACACCACTGACCAAGGATCAAATGATGGCGCGTTTGGACTGAGAGGGCTATACCCTTTCTTACCTCTCACTCCGAACGAAAGCTTGAGCTTTTAGTCATGAAGTTACGCAGCGACGCATGGTCATAATCACGGTCACACAGGGACGGCGTTCATCGAGCCTGGAGTTCACGACCCACCCCATGCTGAACTGTTCTGGCCTGGATACTCTTTGGGAAAAACGATACACCTCATCAAAACTTCATGGATCTGATATGGACGCGCGCTGGTCCAGCAACGAACCCTAGCGAGAGTGCCTCGATCAATGCTGCTTTCCACTTCTTCACACAAGGTAGATGATGTTTTCTGCAATGGGCTGTAAAAGAGGCGAAGAGGGAGCATTGAGGGAGGGAATACGACTTCCACCGATCACTTACGGCGCATGGGCGGGAAAAGGGAAAAGAACGCGAGTTCTGCCCTTTTTCTCCTCACACAAAAATTGTTCTCTTTTTGGCTGAAAAGGGCGAATGTTTTCATGGCCAGCACCCATCACGACGAGACAAAAAGGTTTTGCGGGACGAAAGCATTAGGGAATGAACCACATTTGGAGGCTTTTGATAAGCTCTCTGAAGTACGGTAGCTAGCGGCGATACCACTGGGCATTCTGCAGCCGTGTGTGCGATATGCAGTGACTTGAATTCAGGTCATGGAATAGTCTTGTTTTGCCACATCTCACACCACTCGACCGTGAAATGTGACTTCTGGAAGTCGGCTTGCATTCGTGAGGTTGAAATAGGGCCCAAAAACAACCGAATTGACAACGAAAGCGCACTGACCAACAGAGTAGCCACAGAATAAAGTTGGGCTCGGGACATGGCGAGATCTTAGATCTAGATCTACTTTGCCGTGGAGCGAGGAAGGTGAAGAAAAGGCTTGAATTGGATTGAATCGTTGAGATTGCGATTGCTTGCTGTGCCCTTGCCTGAGGCTACGACCTTGATGGAGAAATTCTGCTAAACCTAAGCTGCTGCAATCAATAGATGCTGACTGTCGATATCTAAGACTGATTCTTCATTTCTTCTTCTTCCACGCACTCTCCTCCTCCAACCACGTTCGAAAATCCTTCAAAAATGGATACTCTTCCTTCAAACTCTTGATTTCTACACCGAATCCATTCGTTTTGAACCAATCAAACATTATACCCAATTGCTCATTGAGAACCCATTTAATGATTCTCGCGAGGAAGGGGTAGGTTTCTGGTAAGGCGGTTCCAGTCACGGATTGGAAGGTTTGTTCCGCTTCAAGGAGAGTGAGTTCTTCGCCTGCGAGGGAAATTGCTTGGTTTTTGTATTTGGGGGAGGAGTGGTGTAGGAAGGCTTGGGCTGCGATGAGGCCTATGTCGGATGTTGAGATAAGTTGGAGGGTGGTGTTGGGTTCGTTGAGACGCCACATGGAAATGAAGGCTCGGCCGAGGAAGTTGTTGGAGATGTTTTCGAAGAAGGCGACGGGGCGGAGGAGGGTGTAGGTTGCGTTGTGGGAGGGGGTTTGGGTGATTATGTCTTGTTCGATTTTGTATTTGCTGGCGAAGTGGGGGATTGGAGTTGGAGTGATGGAGGAGATTTGGGGTCCGCCGCGGTCGGTGGCTGTGAAGACTATGTGTTTGACGCCCGAGGAGAGGGCGGCTGCTGTCATGGCTTTGCCTTGGGATTCTTCTTTGGTGGCGTTGGTGGGGATTGTTACGCTGAAGAGGCCCCATGGGTCTTTTATTTGCGAGAAAATGGCGGCTGGATTGGAGAAGTCGCCTTCGATGAGGTGGACGTTTGGACTTGAGAGGAGGCGTTGAGCTGAAGGTGAGGACTTCTTGCGTGTGATGGCGTAGATCTCGAATGCAGGTGTTGGTTGTGCGAGCAGAGCTTCGATGAGCGCGCCGCCTTGCTTCCCTGTCGCGCCTGTGACGACGATCTTTCGAAGGCTTGACACTGGAGTAGCCATGGTTGTTGTTGTGTAAGACTGGTGCTTATCAGTAGCCCGATTTCGATTCTGTTTGATGTATTCTGTGCTTTTGAGGGGATGCAAAGAGGGCGCATTGGGGAGCCGTTCCACAAGTTAATATACTGTCGCACTCCATTCTTACCGCGAGTTGCCTCATGGTGCACGATACCACTTCGGTACCGAGCCTACCATCGTGGACAGCAACACAGAGTTACTGTACGAAAGACACAGCGTCGGTGGAAAGATGACGGAGGAAGTTGGAGCATCCTGCCGTCGGGTGGAGTGGTGCGACTCGGCTCAACGTCCAGCCGCCGGCTTCCTGCCGCGTGACATCAATTTATCACACGTGCTCAAGGTCCATTGCAATAGGCAAGAAATCTATGTGTCGCTTTGACTTTCTGCGTGATACCTGCCGATTTCCCAAATCACAGATGGACAGTCTGGACGTTGCGGAGACTGTCCTCGCGAAGTCCACCTACGGCAGAGGCGTTGACCAAAGTGGTTCTTTTCGCATTTCGTGGTATCCCAGCGAATACCGTATGAAGCAGCAAGTACACCATGTGGAAGATGGCCAGGAGACCAGCGAGACCGGAGCATAAATCTTGGTAGAGCCGTTCAAAACGGTCGTAGACCAAAATGTCCTGGCCGTATCCTCCGTGTATGTGTCCAAATACATGCAGTTTCGGCTTCACTCGTTCGATCTCCCGGAGGAGAGACATATCGCCCCAGCCCGCAACATCAAGGTGAAATTGTGGGGGAGAATGTGTGACCAGAATATCAACATCATCCGGAATTCTATTGCTGAAGACGTCCGCCCCTCTATCATACTGGAAGGCCCAATTGCCGTGCTTTCGAGTTGAAGGATGCCCATAAATGGACAGAGTCCTCTCTCGAACCTTTACGGTAGTCTGAGAGTGTTGCAGATAAATGATAGATCCCCACTGCAGCGATTGTCGAGCTCCAGACCGAAACCCGAGCTCTGCAGACTTCGCAGGGTCGAGTACGATGTCGTGATTGCCCGCAATGACAATCTTGTAGGCATGTGGTTGAGCTTTCAGCCAAGTCAATTGGGCTTGCAGCTCTGTCGCAGTGCCGCCTTGTGTCAGGTCTCCCGCGTGAATAAGTATATCGCCCGGGGGCGTTTTCGGCTGACTGTTGTGGGTATCCGAAACGCAGACAACCGTTAGATCGCTGGAATCTTCTGGCACCTGCTTAGAGGCCTGGTGAAGGGCCAAGCGTCGTCTCCATGAGTATATCGTTTTGGCAAGTGTCGGGCAGGGCGACTGCTGGAACTGATACCACCACGTTGTTTCCCTTCGGTGTATAGTGGCGTCCAAGGCCATGTTATTCCAGTGATGTGTGCCAGTAGCAGACACGCAAAGATGGACTGGTCTTGATAACTGGATGGAGGAACATCTGGAAACAGAATCAGTGCAAACAGTCGGGATGCGTGTTATCTTTAAGTCGGCCAGGCAAGGCAGCAGCGAGCCGATTTCAGGCAACACGACAACATCGCAAGTGCACTACTCAGAAGATCTGTTCGTGGAACAACCAAGATCAAGATGGCAAAAAGAGAAGAGTGCACTTGACAGAAGTTGAAGAAACAGTCCACGCGTGGAAAGCGCGGCGAGCTCTGACCTTCTGCAGGCTCGCAGCTCCACCTGCCACAACAAGACACAAGCTGAACCTCAGCTGAGAAACTGGACACAACACTTCTCACGTAGCCATGCAAGCTGAATAAGCTCACACAGCATGCCATCCTCTTCGCATCGCAAGCTAGAAATCTCCTCCCTCGATCATCTTCTATCGAACAACACAACCAAAAACCCATACACACATAATGCCCTCCCCACTCCCCAAACCCTACACCCTCTTCTTCACTCTCCTCGACCCACTCATAGCCCTCTCAGGCATCTACATGATGTTCTTCACGCCCGCAGTCGTAACAGACGCTTTCGTCCCCTCTACCCTCTCACCCTATTACCCCCTCCAAACATTCTTCCAACACCAACTCGGCGGCGCACTCCTCATGTGCGTGATCCTCCAGCTCTTCCTCCTCAGACGAACTCAAGAAGTCTGGATCTGGAAAACTGTCCAAGCTGGACAATTAGTCTACGATTTTGCGTTGCTGTATAGCATTTTTAATGCGCTGTCTCAACAAGGACGATTGCACCCGAAGGTGTACAGGCCGGAAGATTGGGGGAATATTGTGATTGTTGGGATTTGTGCTGTTGTGAGGGGGTTGTTTTGTGTTGGAGTTGGAGTGGAGCGAGAGAGGAAGGAGAAAAAGCGGGAGTGAGAGTGAAGGGACGACCACCTTCTCGTTGAAATTTACCTTCAGGTGGTTCAGTGGCTCGAAACCCGGTTTTTAGAGCACAGAAGTAATTTCAGTGCTCTTCCGGTAGCCGGCAGGCCCGAAGCAGCATTTACCGTCAGGAGCAGATCAGAGTCAACGATATCTCGGCTCCCGGACACGATTGCTGAACTTGAAATCTAGATCGGATGGCCTTGGGCAAATGTCGACACGGTTCTCCATCGCAGGAACTGCAGACGTACTGTTCGGCAAGACTCTGAAAAGCACAATGGATCGAAGCTGCAACTGAGACAGTCAGGAAATGAAGTTTGTTTGCATGTTGTGTCTACTCGCTCTGTTTAGCTCTATCTGTCGTGTGTATCCACTATGGTCATAGCACCTAAATCCCAGCCAGTTCCTTCTGCAATAACTCAGTAATCTTCCCCTTCGGCGCCGCCACGTCCACAACCTCTGGACTCGTAGCCGCAGCATTCGACGACCCGTCCCAGAGCGTATACGCCTGATCATGGAGATACGACATCAGATACGGCGAAGGATGAACCTTGAGAAAGTCATCCAAGAACTTCCAATCCCGATAACTGACATCTTGAATCTTCTCTCCAATATGCTTCTCAACCAATTGAACAAGCTGTTCACCCGTAACGTCTTCCGGCCCATAGATGGAAAGTCGCTTTTGGTTGAAAGGACTGGTATCGTCTTGACACAGCAAATTTGCGGCCAGAACTCCAACATCATCGGAATCGACTGCTGCAATCGGTGCCTTTGGATCCAAGAAAGTGCGGAAAGTATCTTGTTTGCCCGTCTCTTTGAACTTCTTGACCCACTCTACCATCGGGGCCACAGTCATATTCTGAAAGATAGCCGGTTGTAAAGATGAGAAATGCATCTCGCTAAATTCCGGCTGACTGAGCATCTGCTCGATCGCCCAATGTGCTCGCGGGTAATAGACCTTGCAATTGGGAACCACGTTTGCGGTTGTTGTGCTGATGCGGACGAGGTACTTGACGCCAGCTTGTAGTGCGTTGACGAGGAATTGGCTTTCCTCTGCGAATTGCAAGGGCTCGTTGTGAGAGGCGATGAAGATTCTGGTGATGTTGCGTTCGCGGAGCCATTTCTCCGTGATCTCGACCCAATTCTGCTCCTCCAACTCGACACCTGGGAGTTGTGCGAGCTTTTGGGCGGCAGCGCCGTTCTTGGACCGTGTCAACGCCAGTATCTTGTGGTTTGAGAGCGTCTGGCTTTTGGCAAGCAATCCAGGAAGGGTCTCAACTACGCTCCTGCCAGTGTTGCCTGTAGCGCCAACGATGAGAATGGTGGGAGCCATGACTGATGGCTTGATCGTAGGCGGTTGCTAGCGAGTTGCAAAGGAAATTGTCCGAAGGTCCAATGTAGTGCGCATGAGTTTTCAGGCATGTATTTCATGTTATATACGCAGTGCCTGGTTTATGCAACCTGCTGCAAGATGCAGTACGCAGCATAATTTTGTTCGTGTAGCCACAATGGCTTGAGATCACTAAGCAATCCAAAGATCGGCAGTATCCGATTGCCGGTCTCTTTTCTGCTGTCTGCTTCCGTGGTTCTAGCCGACCAGTTGTCTTCGCAAGGTGAACTCTGTTCGAGCTGCACGCGAGATCCATTCTTTATTTGCTGCTGACATCATTTGCCGCAAGGTGGTGAATGGCTGTCTTGGCCACTCGCTGACAAAACCGCTGCTTGGCTTTTGGTTACAAGCCTGTGTGGCGAAGAGGTGTTGTGATATCCCAATGCATGCATGCTCAGATCATTTATAATCAAGGCGTTGCCGGCACGGGCTTCACTATGCAAATGGTGGACTCCAACAAAAGGCTGGGTGCACACGCGACCAGCATTAGATGTGCCGCGTGGGGGGAAGTCAAAGACTTTCGAGATGGTTCCGAGGCCCATAGACCACTTCATCGTTCGTATTGTCATGGGGCCGTGATAGTTGCGGTCGTTGACATGTTGCCGTTGCGAGTCGCTATAGGGGGGCCATTCGCTCTGAGGCTTCGTTGAATCCGTCGTTTTGTCTAATGCTGGGGCGCTCGTCCGGCACGATGAACGAAACATCGACATGTCGAGTTTGGTTGCAACATGTCACCTGCGATGGCACAGAACGACCGCGTGCTGTAAATGCTTGCGATGCACAGCACGGTAGTAGTGTAGAACTGGTGGCTGCGAACAAGCGTCCACAGTGTGTCGTGTGTCAAGGGTCAATGCATTTTATTGCATTTCCCACTGCATTGCTGCATTAAAACTGTCCGGTCTACCGATATAAACTCCGAACACCCTCGCTCAAACCCAAACATGCTGTCATTGTAACCATTTAGGGGTATCATATGAAGTAGGTCATGGTGTCGCGTCGACCGTCTCCGTATGCGCAGGTCGCTTTTCAATTTCAAAAGTCGCTCAGAGGCACGCCACGGCTCATCGTATCGTTATGCCGTTTCGTCGTGCTCCCAATCCACCCTACCACCAACCAGGCGACGATCCAACAATGTCCGCATCGCGCTTCCTCTCGGCCATCTGTCGCTCGATGTCTGCCTGCGTGATGATCTTCGCTGGTGGTGTCGTGACTGGTGTGGAGCAGCCGCTAATGGAACCCTTAGCTGGCGGCGGACTCTGCGACGTGCGAACAAAGCCCTGAAAGATGTTGCCCAATACAGTGGTGGAAGCCGGTCGCGAAAGTTGTGGTTGCTGTAGAAGAGATTGTGTGCACGGCTTGTCTTGCGAGGCGTTCTTCAAGGCGCCGGCTACAGCTGCAGCCTGTGCCTTGGCCTGCTGCTGTTGGATGTGGGCGAGGCGCCTGGCAGCGTCGGCGGCTTCGCGCTCCTCGTGGTATGCAGCAGGGAGAGAGTCGACGGGGAACATGGTGCCGCAGCGTCTGTGTGGTGTTGCTGGGTGTTGTGTGTGGGAGCAGTCGTTGATCGCAATCGGTGTGTTCTTTGTAGTGGCTGACGTAGGACGAGATGGTGGTCGGCGATTAGAAATGGAGGTGTTCCTGCTCTTGTGGATGGTGTCGCACGCGACTTCCTCCGAGCGTGACGTTTGTGGGCAGTCGTGACTTGGTTTGCCGGCCGTTCGGAAGGGGCAGGTGGAATCCCGTCGAACCGGTGCACAAGAGGAACGTGAGGTACCTGCCGCCCTGATCGGCCGTCGCCTGCCTGCGAACTGCTGCTTTTTGTCTCGTCGGGCACCGGGCGCGGGACACTGACACAATGTTCACGGCGACACAACGACACACGGGCGGACGTGCTGAATATGAGCGCTGGCGATGGCGAAGACGGTGGCGGGGTTGCGAGCAGAGGTTGAGGAAGCAGGATTCGCAGTCGAGTTGTAAGCCGCCTCACCGACCGCTCGCTGCTGCACGGAAATTGTCGTGATTCTGGGATGGAGGGACAAGCACTGCGCCGAGCCTGCCGCTGATTCGCTTTGTGCGTGCATTTGCGGGGAAGACCAGCGTCCAGCCTATTCTGTGGACCCGCAAGACCCGGCATTCCAGAACTGCAGATCCGACGATAGAACAAGGCACGAGGAGCACAGTTCGATCTGCACAACACCAACTGTTGCTCTTGATCCTCCGAAAATCTACGGATGATTTACACAATCATCACTTGTGACACGCCAATACTGGCTCAGCGCTGGTGAGAACATCGCAGTGCCCTGGCCGCCAGCGGTGTGTATCCAACGGCACAGCTTTCAGCTCTCGCTTTAAAAGCAGGTCTGACGGGCATGAACGCTTCGCACTCCGATGCACGACCAGCTCTCCCGCATGCAGCTGGTGCAGCTTACAACCACACTTCCCAGCGAGACACTTCCACCGCTTATGTTGAACGATAACTGCTGGGCGACGATGAGCGTTGGGGTCTCATCCGAATGCAACGTTTCACAGGGTCGGGATGGTTCCAGACAACACGCGCCACACAGGCATGGCGGCAGCAACATGTGGTAATCTGAATGCTCATCCAAAGATCTCTAGGAAATTGTTCGAACTATCCAAGCAATGCGTAATCTCGTGTATGGAACCATTTCTCCAGCTGAGGCCATGAATGCTCGACCTCTCAGACACAGCTCAAGTCTTACCCACCACCACCGCCACCACCGCCGCCTAAATACACACGTCAGCACATAAATCATCTTACTGAGGCGATCGATACAGCTTACCGCCACAACCACCACCTCCTCCTCCATCGCCTATCATTCACACGTCAGCTTCAGCAACACCAAACATATTCCTCATCTCATCATATCCTTACCTCCAGAGAAATGTCCACCATGGTGTCCGCCACTATGCCCTCCTCCTCCGTCTCCACCGAAGAATCCCCCGCTAATGTTACACAAACATCAGTGCTTGGCTCTTACAAGCAATAAGGTCTAGCTTACGTTGCAACATACCCGCCGCTATGATATCCGTGTTTGTTATGTCTACTTGCATATCTGAGAGCTATCGTTAGTCTTTCGAACAACAACACTTCATACGGAAATGCGAATACCTACCTAGCATTTTGCCCTCCATAAGAGGGCTTCGAAGATGAGCAACCCATGATGTTTCTCTTGTCGTTTCTGTCTCTGTTTCCGTATCTCAAATCTCAATATCAATTTTGCAACTTGAACAAAATATCTATCATCATTCAAAGTGGTCCCGAAACAAAAAGTTCCTATATAATATAGCTGCCTAGCTTATCTCTCTCATTCCTTCAAACCCGATCAAAGCCCATCTACGGATTCCACACCTCACGAATGAAACAACGTGCTGTAGAAGAGCGCTCCACAGCCCTGCGGCGCGGCATGCATAGAAAGAGGTTAGAAACCAGACTAGAAGAAAGGGCGCAAGGCTTAGACAAGACGAAGCACCAGACGCCGACAAATCCCCATCGTTTTAGCAGGAAAGCACGCGCACGAATCCCGAAAACCCGCCAATCGTGTGCTAACTTAAGACCTGTCACGAGATAATGTCATCGGAAATCCCACAGGAAGTACATGTAGGATTCCTGAGGCCTCCAAAGTTACGTTTACATCTGACGTCAAGTCTAAAGGCTGAGTAGTGTGTGGTGTGGGAGAGGTCATGCTTCGAATCCTTCGAACATGGCGCAGTACAAGCTGAGTACAAACCGAGAAAGTGGTGTACTTCCGGATTTCAGCCTGAAATTCGAGGCCACAGGGCGAAGCAATGTCAACAAGATAATGTACTGTAGTCGGTCGTAGCGCTCCTCTCTTGACTGGAGGAGACGGTTAATGCATATATTCCGCCTGTAGCTGAGAGTATGCAAGTATGTACAAAACGACCGAACTCTCGAGTTCATATGGCTTGTCTTTTCTTTCCACCATCGTCTCAAGCCACACGAAGAACAGCGCCTTCTGGCCAAGCTTCCCTGGCGAAAGCATCATCGCTCCAAAACGAGAGCCGAATCGAAGCAATTCGTAAGGCGCATTCTATGCAAAGAAGCGAGAAAGAAGTGTATAGACACGCGTGTTGGCTCGCGAGAAAAGAAAAAGAAATAGAAAGAAATCCTCTCATCATGAATGCCTGGAAAGAGCAGCGCTGAAAGAATATGTTGTAACGGAGGTATTCCATGCTCTCCATCAAGTACAGGCCGCTTCGCTGAACGCTCAATATCCACAAGTTTGCGTTCCGTAATCGAAGGAGGTGGAGAAAACAAGGCATAAAAAGACCAAGACGAGTCGTAAACACAGAGACCTTGCCCAATTCGGATGCGTACGTTTTGCGAAGTTGTGAAGGACACCTCTCTGACCCGCGAAAGAATGGTCGTAGTGTTGGAGATCGTCATCGTCGTCGTCGTTCGTTCGTTCGTATCGTGGTTCAAGAAAGCTCATCGTGAATACTTTTAGGGCCGGAACGTCCTTTTGTCGAGCGGTTCTTTGCCCATGAACCCGGGTTAGAGACCTTGCTCGCCGGCTTTGCAGAGTTTTATCCCCTTGCCCCATTCGGAGTTGAGGACCTGATGGGCGGATATTCGACGACTCGCGTTGGGATCGAGTATGCTGTAAATCACGTTGCGACAACGAGCCTGACAAGAAGAGTGAGTACACCCTTCAAAATATAACGGCTTCTGGGTAGAAGTTGCGTCTTTGTGCGAAGAAGAATGGCTTACTCTGTGTAACGTCTCAATGGGACCATAGCCTTCTTCGCTCTTGCGACCTCGAATGTAGTTGTCGTAAAATTCGTCTTCGTCCTTCTTCGCCACACGCCAGAGGTGGCGTCCAGTGCGCATGGCCATGTAGATGACACCGCAAGCCCAAACGTCGACTGCACGAGGGTCGAACTCTTGCTCAATATATTCCTCTGGAGCAATGTAGGGAGCGCTGCCACAAAGGCCTGCCGTCATGTGTGGTTCTGTCTCCCACGCCATGCGGAAGCACTCTCCGTTGCCAAAATCCGTAATTTTTAGGGCTCCGTGTGTAGTCAATAGCAAGTTCTCGGGCTTCAAATCGCGATGCGCCACGCCCATTTCGTGGATGTACTCGACGCCTCGCATGAGTTGTGCGAAATAGCAATCAGCCTCGGTGACCTCGAGCTTGCCAGTAGCAAGCACCAAGCTGTACAAATCACCTCCGGCACAGAATTCCATGACCTCGCAGTAGTCACCCTTGGCGTCCTCGAGCAAGTCTAGTGTATGGATGACATTTGGGTGTCGTAATGACGAGGAAATGCAGAATTCCGAGTTGAGGCGTTTGCTGTATTTCTTCGGATCTTCCTGCGGCCGGCGCCGAAATTCCTTGACGGCATAAAGTTGTTCGTGCTTGGAGTCGTTGGGATCGGTCTTGTGTGCTATCCGGACGATACCAAAGGCTCCACGCCCAACAATTTCCTGACATTTGCCGTACTTCTGCACGAGCGAGGCTGTTGCGTTCGGACCCTTTTCTTTGTCCTTCGCCATCTTGTCCTTTTCGTTCCTGATCTGATCGACCCACGTCGACATCAGTGACAGTGGCTGCTCCTCATGCTGGTCCCGACCCCTCCTGCCTGACATGAAATCACGCAACATGTCTGTCAGCTTGTCCTGTCGTTTGGCACCTCGCAGGTAGTGGAAGTGCTCTCCGCTTTCTTCGACCCAGAAGCGTTTCGTAGCCGCATTGGCAACCTCGTCACCTTTCCCCTTCTTAGAGACGGATCCGTTTCGTAGGTTGCCCTCCATCTTCTCGTGCTTCGACGACTGTCGGCTGGGCTTCGATGGTCGCGGCTTCCCACTTTCTGCCACTGGGTCTTCGACTGCAGTCTCGGGGACCTTGTCAGCAGCTTCGGCCTTGACCTGCTCTCTCGAACCGTTCGCATCACGCTGCGAGAACATGCGCGAGAGCCGTGACGTAAAGGTCGGCTTCTTCTGAGGACCAGCCGGTCTCTCTGCCTTGGCTTGTATCGATTGCGCCAGGTTGGATGGAGTGGCTGCGGTGTTGGTTGTAGTGGCGGGCTTGGTGTCGCCGTTCAAGGTGGGCGGATGCGGGGCGTCGAGCGACGCTGATGGCAGAGGCGCGTCACTGCTTTCATGCTGGCTGGACGAGGTAAATGACGCCGTCGACACCGTGGGCGCTGGCGACGGCCGCACGCCACTGTTCTCGGCCGGCGGCGTGGTGGCCATGTTCTGCGCTGGTGCAGTCCGCGCCTTCCGCGTGGCAGCGTCGAGTTCCTGCTCTGCCTGGCCCGTCGGCGGCACAAAAATGTTGCACGGCGTCAGACGCTTGGCGTGGCGACCAGCGAGGCGTCGTCGGTAGGGTCGAGATCGATGTCGCGGGCGTCGCGGCGTCCTCTGCGTTGTTGTGCCCGCAAGGCGCAGCGGCCTCCGGTGGACCGCGGCGGTGACGTGAGGTCGGCGGTGACGATGGCCAGTGACGAGGAAGGCAGTCCGGCAGCGCAGTCAGGATAAATAGACAGGGAAGCGTGGGATATGTCACTGAACGAAGCTTTTCAAAGCCACCCGTCTTGGGTGCTTGGGACTCGTCGTCCTCGAGCAGCAGGAAACGGGTTTGTCAGCCGGTGAACGCTTTCTCCCGGCCACGACGGCGGAATCAGCAGCAGCGACGACGGGTGGCTGGACGGGGGCAGATGACGAGGACGGTGAGCGCGACGGCTCGTAATAATGAGACGCACAGCACGGAGCAGCACGAGCAGACGAGCGCCTGGAAAGGCGGCAAATTGAGCTCGTCTCGTGGGCAAGGAATTCCATAACCACCACCCAGACACAGCCTAGCCTCGCGGGTCCAAGCTACACGAAAGAGAAAAACTGCGCGCGCGCTCGGGCGAGAGCACCACGCTGGCAAACCCGCTGCTGCTGGCAGCTCTGGAGGAGACCCGCCGCCCGCCATGTCCATCCCAATACGCACCTCTCATCATCACATGCACCAGCCAAGACCTCCACATTCACCTTCACCGCAACATCCCACAGCCTCTCCCTATGCCAGCGGCAGGAATGGGCCATGAGGTCGGGGCACGTGCAATGCGAGCACGGCGTACATAGAGCTGCACTCGCTAACGAGCTGCTGCTGCATGCGTGTGGTCGTTTGTGGGTATGCATCTCGTGCAACCAATCGATTCGACCTCGGGTGAAGTTTTGTACGTAGTAGCTGGCGGTTGCCAAAGGTCTACTGCACCCCGGGCCCGGCGCGGTTGCATAATAAAACAAGCTGTCCTGTCCAGGCAGTCCACAGCTCCATGAGTAGCGGAATCGGTGCTGACTTTCACATCGATTGCCACTCGCCTGTTCTGCCTACATTATATATTCCCTGCAAAGCTGAAGATTGATGATGACCGGTCCATGGCCTGGCCTGGGCAGCGGTAGCAACCTACGCACAGCGGCAGCAAACACAAAACGTCAGCATTCCCAGTCCCTGTCGAATGTATCGCTCAAGCTCAGCAACAGGTCCGAAGAGGGGTAACAGAGCCAGTAGTGGTGAAGAAAATCGCGCAGCGCGATTCTGACGCCGACGCTCGATCCAGGTGGCCAAGGCGCACTTATGCGACCAGCCGTTTCTTGTTTGCACAACTGCCGAACGATATCAGAGTGATCTGCGTACCCGCGTTTGACGCGTGGAGCTCGGAAGTGCTACATAATTGCTACATGCACTCATTGCATTGCAGAAAAACCGGACTACAATGCGACTGCGCTATCTTGCGAGGATCTGTAGCCGTTTAGTTACGAATGACGATGTTTCCGCTTTCAATGGTGTGCTGAGCAATGTCTCGATCATTTGTGAGAACTTTGCAGAGTCTCCAGGCAACGCTCTACAGTGATGATGTCCTTTCGGTGTGGTCAAGATTAGGTTGACGACCACCCTTGCACAGCCAAGGACCATTCATATGGGTCACATCGTGTCCTTGCAGATCAAGCGAGCTTCCGCGATAGCTGATGCTGGGGAGAGTCGAGATTTGTATGTCCATCTACACTCGCTGCTGCACAAATGAAAACAAGCTGGGCTTCTGGCCCCCATCCACAAAGGTCATATCTGCCGACCACGAGGTCACTGCGCCAACGCCTCGCTCACATCAACAGTCTTGGGGTATTATACATGTCGTTCAAAAGAGGCACCTGGCCTCCATCGCCTTCACATCACATAGTCGCACAAGGGGGAACCAGTGCACGAGCATTCGTACAGAGATTCCGCAACGCCTTAGGCCTGTATTACACAGACTTTTTACGAGGTCTGTTCGGCAGCATTGGCGTCCTCAGTATTCTTTGGCCTCTGAAGGAGTTCGAAGTTGCCTGGTGGCAGACATGAGCGGACGTTCCACGGCCATTATTGGTGGACTTACGTTGCAAAAGGTTCAGTGATGTGCGCTTGCCGGCCTCGGTCTCGTATGTGTTCATGCGGGCCTCTGCCTCAACGTAGATGTGGCTTCTAGGGACTTTGTCAGCAAAGTGTTTGAGTTGAGATTATGGCCGCCACGAAAATCCACGATTGTGCGCCCGCTCAATATCCCGTTCGTGAAATGTCATGTCTTCCTGGCTGAATTGAACAGCCAAACATCGTCGCCTTGTCCCGCTGCTCATGCTTCAGAGCAATATATTTCCATTTCTTCGCACGATCGAGATGTTGCGCATTTGTCCCAATGAACGCCCACAATGGCAGGTTCACTCACCCTTTAGGCAGGCTGAGCAGCAGGTCCCTCTGAGGACCATCTTGGAAGCTCGCAACCTTGAACCAGCTAACTCCGCGTTGTCCATTCTCATCTCTTGGACCCTCGCTAACTCCGATCGCGTATTTCACAATTTCGCGACCAGTCGAAGTAGGAACGAGTTCTGGGACATCGGCCAAACGACCAATGAGCTGCATCTTCGCAAGAGGTCGGGCGGGGGTGGTCGAGAATGCGCGCGCAGCGCGAGGGATCTGGAATCGCAAGGACTGCATTTTGATTCGTCTTGGTATTCGGTAATGGGATGAGATTGTTGTGTGGTGTTTGTCGATGAGGGGTTTGCAGACGCAGAGTAGGTCGGATCGCGGTGGCCTGGACGAGACGAAGCACAGGGGACAACGCGTTTCGCGACAGAAACTCTATTCGTGGGCACGTGCACGCTAGTCCAGACCCTTTCCCAATTGCTTTTGACTTCTGCCTTCCAAGCTTCACTCGCAGCCTGTAGATTGCACTGCTGCGAACTTCCATGCACGACTTATATTGGACATAGCTGCACATCATACATTCTAATTCAACATGCGACACTCGCATACACATTACCCATGAGTCCGGAAGCTGAGAAGCTGGGAAACCACTGTCCACCATGGACCTCTTCGAGCAGGCATCATGGTTCTCGGCACAAGATATCTTCGTTCCGATGAGTGCCTTGACCATCACATCGGCACTGCATGGACGTGGATATTGTGTCAAAAAAAATCTTGAACATGTTGCTATGGCCTCAAAGAATATAAACACGGCCGCTCACTCATACTGGCTCAATACCAAATAATCGAATCAAGGATATCCATCAACACGGCGCAGAGAACCCTTCGGTGTGCCACTCCAAACATATCCGCAATTGCCATTGCCAACGACAGCGCCATCGCTTATGTCTCCGCCTTCCACCACCGGGGAAGAAAGAATGAAGTTGGGCTGACTCTGCGAGCGGCAAGTAGCACCAGGATGAGAAAGCAAGAAGCAGTTCCGGAAGGCCTTTCTGAAGACGAATGTCTCGCACGTGCCGAGACGTTGGCAAGCATTGCAGCACTCGAGGGCCGAAGAAGCACCATCGGCGACAGTCTCAAAGTTGGAGGCAACGTTGGGGCCATTGTTAGCAACATTAACAACATAGAATGGCTCGTTACCACTTCGGAATGTAGCACCAAACTCGTTGTTGGGGTTGCAGGCGTTGAAGATGGTGGGCCCAGGAAGGCTCTCCGTGGTGGTGGTGACTGCACGCCTGATATCGGTTTCGATGAGAGTGGTAGTGGTTTGCACCTTGCTGGTTGAAACCTCGGTGATGACTTCGGTGGCGACCTCCGGGATGATGGTTGTTTGGACAGTAACAGTCGTCGTCCTGATGATGGTGCGGGACCAGTATGCTTTTGTGGATGTCTGGGGGGCAAGAGTTGTGTAGGAAGTGAAGGTGTTGGTGTTCTTTGCATAGCTCGTGCCTAGCAGGAACAAGAACGGTTAGTCCACATCAACCATGGCCAATAAGGAAGTTAAGAATGCGGCTCTGGACATGCACCTCGCAGGATCAACTTACAAACAACCCTATTTGGTCTCGTCTGGGCCAAAACTCCTTGCTTGCCGCTCAGCAAAGCTCTCTTCACTGGACTGTGGGGATTTTCCATCGCTCGGCGGGCGACTGATCCTCTGTTCAGGGTATCGCGAATGTTCAAGAAGCCTGCGGATGTAGGAGTAACAGTGGTAGATGTCGTGGCTGTGGTGATGGTGTCGGTCGTAGTGGTAGTCATTGTAGTCGTGGCGCGGAAAGTCTGGACGTCGAAAAATGTCGAAGTGACATAGAAGGTGTCTGTATCTGTGGTGTCCGTGACGGTCTCCGTCTTCGTTGCAGTCCGCATTGAAGTCGAGGTCAGGCCAAGGTACGTGGTCACTGTCTTCTGGACGACCAGCGTTTGCGTAGGTCGAGATGCAGAAGTTGATACTATTGTTGATGTTGGTACAGGATTCACCGCTTTGGTGCCCAGCGTCGTCCGGCAGGTCATGGACTGAGCGGTAGCAGAAGCCAGGAGCAGTGGCAGCAGCGCTGCAATCTGAATGATAGACATCATGCTGGGAAACAAGACAGCGATGCAGTCGAAGAAGTAAAGACGATGGAGCTGGTATGCTGCGAAGATGAGCAGCGACAATCGAACCAAGCGGGCTCTGGTTTAATACGGTATCATGGTCGACGTCGTGGAGTAGCACATGCGATCTAGCCTTCTACACAGCACGTGGCATATGCCTCTTACCGAACACGCGATGGTTTTTCCACGAACATGCCCTGAGCTCAGTTGCGAGCAGCACCAGTAGAACAGAATCGAGACTGCATACTACGGACTTTCCCGAGACATCGTCAGAGCCGCTTCTGGAAATCCTGTACTAGCTGGGAGCCGACAGTAACTCTGTTCGAACGACCTTGACCCATCTGGGCGAGAGAGCTGTAAAGCTGCGTCGCTACAAGCTCTAGATGCAGAGCCAAGCCATGCGCCAAGACGACAGTCACTGCTCGAAGCAGCTGGCGTGAAGAGTTTGGGTCACGCAACGCGCTTGGTAAAGTTACCAATCGAAACGACCGCCTGGAGCAGAACGAACGACGAGGGCCCTCGAGCTGTTTTGCTGCTGCTGGTGACCAACATCAACTCTCTCGTCTGGGGCTCCGATGACTGAGATGAGACCTGCATGAGAGCTCACTTGATTCCTGTTGAGGCGGTATACTACTTTCCCAGATGAAATCGAGGCTTGCGAAGTACTGGTGCGGCACCGGCTCAGAGAGACATGCCACGGAGGTTTTTCTATGGTTCTGGCAACGCCTTGCCCATAAGTGGCTACTTCAAGCCACACATACTGGACGTTCGTATGGTCGCGAACTGTCTCAGCATCAGCTGATGGGCAGGGCAACTCCATCACGCTGCGTTTTTTTGCATAGTAGAGTTGTCACCAGGCCCGCAAGTGCATGTGGCTTACTCTCAAGCGATACTGCAACATCAATTGCGTGGAGCAAGTCAGATGTTGGTCTGGCCCATGAGGTAAGACAGGCTAGAGGCACAGACAACGCTTGTCGTACTACATGCAGGTCAATGCTGACCCAAGCTGTACGTGGCTGTGGCGTCTCTACCGACCATGCTTCGTGAAGATGATCAAGATTACCGCTGACTGGCCTGACTCGACGCGTGTGCATGGTAGTGACGATGGATGTTCAAACACCACACAGATCTAGACGACCGCGTGTCAGTGGCCCGGGCCATCCCTCCGCTGGGCGCTGGAGACTCGAACGCTGTCAAACGTTACATGAGCCCGAAAGGCCCTTGCCTAGAGCTCACGAAAGTGACGGGTCTCACTACTGGATCGGGGACTTCTGAAGACTCGTGGCGTCCTAGCCAAGGCACTATCTACCACGTGCTGGATGCGGTATGTGTTCGAGAAGAGACAATTGCCAAGCGAAGGCGGCTCTGTAGCGCCATCCTAGTTCGAGGTCGTCTCAGCCATACGACTCACAGGTGCTCCAGTCCTTTACGCTGTTCGGCATTCGCGATCGCTTCCAGACCACTTTGTACGCTAATATGCAGCTATCCGTTGACCATCTTCAATGGAGCTTGCTTGCTCGGAGGCTTCTGGACGCCCATAGGCATCACATGGCCCACTGCTTGTCCTATGGACCGGTCGAGGGCGCCAGATCTGGGTACAGCTCCTGCTCTTCAACGCGCTGACCGAAGAAGCGGCCGCACGTGGGCTCGATCGTGCGATGGCTTGGCAGTTGGCATCCAGGAAGGGAAGCCATGCTTTACCACATGGCCGCTATATCCTTGACACTTCCTCCCTCGCCGAGAGGATTGACTGGATCACTGGTAGGTGTGGAATATTCAGTATCCACTACCTGGACCTCCTGTGGAACGTCCTTCTGCATCTACGGGACTCTATTCATTCACGATGTTGTTGCCACGAGGCATTATCACACGCACACTCGTTGCATTGCTCACCTGTCAACAAGTTGCTGCTGTCCCGGAATTCTATAGCAACGTACGACACAACGTCCCTCGTCAGGAGCAGACAACAACAGGCAACGCTCCACGGGCCGTCTTGGAACCCATCATACCTCCGATGACTGATGAAGATGCACTTTTGACCTTGGCCACAACTAAGAATGTTACCTTGGCTTGGGCTGGATCTAGCAACACAAATACCTCAAAAGGCGTCTTTCGACGAGACGGCTCAGCGGTCCTCACACAGGCGACTTTCGAATTTCGACATCCAACGGTCGCGCTCGATCATTCGACGTACATTTCGCAAATATCCTGCTCGAACGGCAAACTTACTGCAAAGTTGACTGACAAGGCTTACGCGTACGTAAAGAAGCGGTGGCCGACCAATAGCCCGATCATCTTCGTCACAGCTGTTCAAGGCTGTGGCAAGGATGAGGAGAACGACTACTTCCTCGCGAGATCTGTCACATTTTCGGATACCAGCAAGACCTTCACCGCCTCGGGTGCCGAATCCACGTACAAGCAGATTGGCCTTCGATTCGATTTGTCATGGGGCGATGTGGGAGTTCTGCCTATCAAGCGTGCCCATGACAAAAGACATGTAAGTGTCACCCCAACCTGACCTGAGAACTGATATGTGACATCGTGCTGACCAGTAGCTCCTTCGTGACACAGATCTTTGCGCCTCATCCAGCTTTCCGACGAAGAGGTCTTATCGATGTGGAAGAAACCCTGGACTTCACATTCGGATTCGGTGTGTACGCAAGCAATATCCTCGGTGTTGACTCAGATGCTCCTTGGCCAAACGCAGTGCAACTTCTCAAAGTCGGCAAAGACGAGCCAGGTGTGAAGAATGACACCAAGAAGGCGTGGGAGAAAGGCGAATTGTCGAAAGACGTAAAGAAATTCGAGGGACCTAAGCCTGGCAAAGTTTCCGGCGGCCTGGAATACGGTGTCAAATTGTACTGCGTTCAGTGCGGCTTTGGAGGTCAAGCAACCATTTACGGAACCATGGGCGGAGAACTGCCTACCTTTTCACTTACAAAGCTCAAAGTCGGGTTCAAACTGCAGATGAAGGCAGGTGCCAATGCTGGCTTCGAGGCCTACGCGCTCTATAAGAAGGAGTACTTGAAGCAACTAGCCAGGATCAATCTTGCCGGATGGAAGATTCCGCTACTGGCTGACATCGGTCCTTTCATCCAGCTCAGTCTTCTTCTCGGAATGGAGATCAAGGCCAGCGGAAACTTGCTTATTGGCTCGAGCGTGGTCTGGGACCATATCGAGATCGAATTAGATTTACTGGACTCATCCAAAAGTTTCAGTCGTGGCTGGTCACCGAGATACGAGCCCACTTTCTCGGTGTCCGGCGAGCTCAACGCTCAGCTGTACGTTGGCTTGCCTGTCAAGATAGGACTGGGCGTCAACATCCTTGAGGGTACCTGGGAGGCCGACGCCTCGTTCGTGGAGACACCGAAAATCGTTGCTGAGGGCAAGTTCGAGGCGACTGCCGCACTGGGCGCAAATCCGAACAAATTTGGCACAGATGTGAATGAGGGCTGCTATGGCATTGTAGCGTCGCTCTTCTTCTCGAATACCCTGCAATTTGTGCTTCAAGGCAAATATGTCGGCTCAAGAGCTTACGACCTGATGGACCCAGTTAAGATCGATCTCATTGAACCAAAGTGTCTCTCCTTCGAGAGAACAGGCGGCGGTGACGGACTGCCAGATTATAAACCCCAAGGCACAGGGTCGGGAGCTGGCTTGGGCGGCAACGGACTCAACAGCGGAGGCATCGGACTCTCCGGAGGAAACACCAATAACAACAAGCCGCCTTCTACAACCACGACAACGTCCCGTGCAGGCAGCGCCACCGGAACTCCCACCCCACCCAAGCCAGCCTGCACACCAGGCTTGGTCCAAGACAACCCATCGAAGCCCAAGAACACAATCTGTGGTAGATTTGCAAAATCTTCCCAGGTCCTCACCAATCCTCAACCGAAGCTGTTCAAGGAATTCGACATTGGCAGCGATACTCTATGCCGCAACGAGTGTCTGCTGAACGCTGGCTGTCAAAGTTATAGCTACACCAATAAGGGCAAATGTACGCTGTACAACCGCAAAGTGTTCGATATCGCCATGGCGACGAAGCCCAACTCGCCAGATTTTACGCTATGGGACAAAGATTGCTATATTGTCACTACGTGCTAACATTCGGGATCATGCGGTCTTCTTCGTAGCGTTACGAATCTTTCTTACTGTGTCGACAAACCAATGAAAGACACTCTCGTTTCCATCTGAGTTGCTCAGTTGCCAATTTTCTTCGCTCTTCTTGACAGGTTAAGACACTTGCTCGCCATCATACCCTCATCGAGGAGCGCGTGGCAGTACGGGAGGATGAAATGTGGTTCGAACTCATCAGATGCCAACTACTTTATGTCTATTTGTCTTCGTATCATCTCATACACAATACTGCGCTGCACCCTTCCGATGACAACGCAACCCCACTCCGCACGAGTCTATTTTGGAAGCTCAATTTTGGGGCTTCTCAAACAGATAGTGGCAGACACCCCACTCCTCGCCTCCGTTCCACGCGAAAAGTTCAGCGCAAGCCAGGTAGAACACTTGCCACCTATAAAACCACTTCGCAGTATCTTGCTTGCCATAAGTCTCCTCCAGATGCGGCCATATTTGCTTCTTGTTCGCATTCATAGTCTTGAGCCAATCCTCGCAAGTCTTCGCATAGTGTTTCCCACTGACCCACCACTGCCTCTCTAGCCTGAGGTCGCGCTGGAAGAAGTGCAACAAATCGGCAGAAGGCATTGTGCCACCAGTAAAGAAGTGGTCTGTCATCCAGCCTGATTCGAAATCGTAAGGTGAGTCCTTGTTTGCGAAGATGTGGACGAAGAGTTTGCCGGCTGGTTTGAGGAGAGTTGAGACTTTGGCGAGGAGGAGTTCGTAGTTTTTCATGTGTTCGAAGAGTTCGATTGAGAGGACGCGATCGAATTGGCCTTCGAGGGAAGTGCCCGAGAAGTCGTAGGTGGAGATGTCGCCTGTCACGATTTCGAGGTTTGAGAGCTTCTTTTGCTTTGCTTGGGAGTCGATGTGCTCTTTTTGTGTTCGGGAGTTGGAAAAGCCTGTAACTTTGGAGTTTGGAAAGATCTCGGCCAGGTAGAGAGAAAGAGAACCCCATCCGCAACTATTGGTATCCTGTTAGGCATATCATGTATAAGGCCTTGGCGTACTCACCCGAGATCAAAAATCCGCATGCCGTCCTTCAGCTGCGCCTTCTCCACATAACTTTCAAGCATAGCAATCTCGGCTTGTGCCAGAGACTCGGTACCCTTAGGATACAGGCAAGAGCTGTACTTCATTCGAGGTCCGAGCATGCCGGTCAACACACCGGTTCCGACTTCATAATGCTGTTGGTTGGCAGTGGCAGTCTCGATCGCGATTGGCCGGCTCCGTAACAGTTCGACATACTTCATCTTGGTCTCATAGCTCTCTGCTAGACTTGTTGTCTTGATAAGGTTGATGCGCTGTTGAAGCTGGCCGCGTATCCCTCTCCGAAGAAGGAACTCGGGGAGATAGCCGCCATCGACGACGGCTTCGACCAGGGAATCTACAACATATTAGTGAAAGATCACGATCAGGTGAAGCATGCTACGTACCGTAATTCATTTTGCAGGTGTGTTTGTACGACTGAAGAGGGTGAGGTTGGCCAGCTCAACATTCACCGGTTGTTTACGGTGTCCGAGAGCGAACGCCAAGAGATTGCTTGACATCATGACTTTCTCCAATTGAAACCTGTCTAGAAAATGCATCAACGAGAATGTAATCAAAGTGCATCCTTTGACAGAAGCAGATAGAAGATTTTCTCAGTGCAATACTATCTGGATGAGGCAGGAGGAGCGACACGAGTGGAGAAATCGAGATGTGTTCTTCTCCAGGCATTTCGTCCACACGGAAACCATGGCCCTGCCACGCCAGAACCATTCACGACTGAACGTCACAACGAGCATTTGCATGCACGGAAATTCGATGAAATCTTGATAGATACATTACTCTGAAAGCTCGGTCTGAATGCACCGTACCCACAACTGAAGACCTAATAACGGCAATTGAATAACGCAAATTTACTAACGCCCTCCTGGACATTGCTCCTGCTCCACAGTTGACCAGATGACTGTTCCAGATATGCTTCCAATCGACTTCGCAACCATGCAGGATCGCTGGAGTGATAGTGAACGTATGGCTGCGTTCCCGTATTAAATGATCGTTGAAAAGCTGTCTCAACACTCCTTGTGCTCTAGGGAGGATGCCCGCTGCAAGGACAATCATGTACGGGGCATTTTTGGAGACCCTATTGTAAAATTCAGCCTGAGGAACGACTAGATGTATGGTTGCCTGAAAAGTGATTTTGGAGACGTACAGTTGTTGGGCAAGTTTCGATGGCAGGTTCGAGTGGCTGACTAGTGATCTCCTCGTTGTCCTCCACAGGCACAGGGGTTGCGAATACGATGACAGCCTAAGAGGGACATATTGTCAATGATACATGCGCGATTCAACTACCCCATCACTGCTAACGCACCATAGCTGTGAGAAAGATCTTGATGAAAAGTTTCATGGTGGGTGGAGTGGAAGTGGCCTTGAAGAAGTTGAGAGCGTAGGAGTATGTCTTCTTTCAAGCAGAGCTTCGATGTTTCTGAGTTTTGACCCAGTTGCAAGGCACCACTGCTTCACTGCCTCTCTATATATGCACAGACTGAGCGGGGAAGGTGGGACAGAGCGAAGCACTCCTTGCTCGATTCCAGCCCGCGATCGAACTGCTCTACGTACCCAGCTCGCAGTTCGTATCATCGCGCACGGAAGGAGGCGCATCCGAAATTCGTCTTACCACCGTTTGTGGTCTCTTCATTTCCTCTACTGGCATTTTGACAGCCTTGGAATGGTCGGTCGTTCGATGTCGTACACTTCGTCCGTACAAGAGGGAAAGATGCTCACACGGTGACTGGCGGATGATTTCGCAAGAGGCCTGACTCGCGGTCTTGGTCACTGTGTCGATACGTCAACAAAAGCCCGGGAGGGCAGACAATACACTTTAAGCTTAATTTAGACGTATCGCAGGCCTGTTGTCTTTCCTCGTCTTCTTGTCACTGAACAGGGCCATAAATGAGCGTTCTTGTGCCATATATTGAGACTGAATGGTTGACGGTTCCCGTCAGACCGGGCATTCTTGTTGAATGAGCCCGCGACGGGCTTCGAGGCAATCTGCCTCTCTTGCTGTTGTCTCCGGTTCCAAGCTGGTCCCTTGTTCACGGGCAAGGTTTATGGCCTTATCGAGCGCCTGGCGCAGCTCGAAAGCCTTGCGCGCTATGTATCTGTTCGTGATCCATGACGGCAAAGCATGTCATGCAGCCGATTTGGAATACTCATGCGGTGTGGTGCGATCAGTGCATTATGATAGTCTTTTGAACAAGAGACAGCCAGTGTGTAGACTGGAACGTCGACATGTGCCTTAGCAGCCGGTAGCAAATTGGCGAGAGTGTTCAACTTCAGGGACGCGACTTGTTCTGCGCCATATATGCATCCTGTCTTTGAGCAACTTTGCGGTAGTTGACCATGTGTGCATGGTCGCGGGAGATGGAGATGGAAAGAACAGACAGGGGACATGGGGACTTTCTAGCCCTTGCCCTTGTCGACTTTCTAGCCAAGACAAGTCAAGCTTGAAGTGGGGCTTCTTGTGATTGGTCTGGGTTTGCATCGCTTCCACTGCCTCTCGTCTTCCCTTCTTTTGTTGTTCTCTCATCACATCCAAAATAACCGGTTTGTGCACCCGCACACCTTGCTTGCCGCCCTCGCTAAAGACGTTCTGAGTCTTGCAAGCACTCATTCATCTTTCCAAGATTTTCCATGCGGCCCTGTTTCAAGAAAGAAAGAACTACACACGCTCAAGAAATAGGCATGTCAGGACTACAAATGTAGTCCTGCACGCTCTATGGAATAGGACTGTGGACTCGCTGAGATCGAGATCCAGATACGTGCCACGTGGGTGCGTGAAGGTTGGCTGCCAATCCAACCAGACTGCCTGCCACGAACCTGTAACATGCTTGGCGGTCCATCCAACAACTGCTCCGAAAAAATGAAAGGAACGTCACTACCTATATGAAGTAGCGGCACAAAAGTCCTGAAGCATATCTGCCGTTCTAGATTCGTTCTGTGCTGTATGGATATTCGCCATTGCACATTCCAGTGCCAGTAAACGTGCAATCGTTGAAGCGAGTCAAGCGCCCGGCTTGGTACGATCATCCTCAGCCACAGCCGTCTTGTACACTGTCGTCATGTCCTGCCGAACACTGCAGCAAACCTGCTTTTTCAGTAGTTGATCTTGAGAGCAGCGCATTCGTGACGATACAGCTTGTAAAGAACCGAGATACTGTATTTATTTTCTTGCAGGCATCCCTCCGCGGAGACGATCCCCGTACTCCACCGAACTTCGTGGTACAAGGATCATCCAAGCTTTACGAGGCGATTCAGGCCAAGCTCTGAGAGCTTAAAACCACAGCATGGTGAACGCAGACTTTCTCGAACTTGGAGGAGAGGCGGTCAACGCTTTGGTGGAGACTGAAACTGGCGAGAAGGTGATTGGGAAGGTTTCCGATACAAAATGGTCTGATGGCAGCAGCACTAGCAGTAGTGACGACGAATCTCACCGTCGTTCACGGAAGGACTCTCGGCGGGACAGCGTGCACGATGGACGTCGGCCCCGAGCTAAGAAAGATGAGAGAGAAGAAAAGTGGTCAATAAAATCATTCTCTCGAAGCAGCAGGCATCAGCAGAAGCCGCAGGAGAAGAAGACCGATGACAAGCCCCGAAAATCTAAGTCCAGCTCAAAGACAAAGACTCCAACAGCGAAGGATGAAAAACAAGCCCAGAATGAGGAGAAGAGGCTAGAAGAACGACGTGAACGATTCCGAGCTGCAAAGACAAGATACGTTCCACCTGAGACAATTCGAAAAGAAGAGCGATTGCACTTCAAGCAAGATCGATTGAATGCCGACGTCGAGATGGCTGTAGCAGCGGCCAAGAGGCGATCAGAGGATGTCCGGAGAGACAAATGAGAAATGCAATCTCACAAAAAAGATCTAATGATCTTTCAACTACAATTTGGGCATTTTCGGACTTGAAAAGGCTTAGTCAGCGACCTGCATTGAGGTGTCTCCACCTGGACACCGGCGTGTTCGATTATCTTCCGGGATTTCGTGGCTACAAGGATCGAGCGCATACTCACTCTGGACGGTAGCCAGGCCAAGACGCCCATATCCACGACTGACTAGTCGAGGCCAAGATGTCTATCACTCTCCAGCCCCTCCAAGAATGCGATGTCCAGACCTGCGTCACAATCTACTTCTCCGCCTTTCAAAACCCACATTCTCTCGCTTGTTGGCCTCGTGTACCCAGTATCAGAGCCTGGTGGGAGAACATGATCCGATCTGAACTCCACGGGCCCGGAGCACATTGGCTCAAAGCTGTACCGAATGCAACAGGTGCCATAGTGGGATTTGTCAAATGGCAAGAACCCAAACCTGGAGTGGAGCCAGATACGAATTTACCAGAGTGGCCAGAGGAAGCAGATCAGGAACTGTGCGATGAGACGTTTGGAGCGTGGGCGAGGGCGCATAGGGATTTGATGGGGAACGAAGGGCATTGGTGTAAGTCTGCTCTTTTGCCATCTGCTATGTCGTTGCAAGGAATGGCAAACTGATGTATAGAGACGTGTTCTACAGACCTCGAAATCATAGCCACGGACCCTGCTTATCAAGGCAAAGGCGCGGGATCGTTGATGATGCAGTATGGCTTGAAGAAGGCCGATGAACAAGGCGTACGAGCTTTTCTTGAGGCATCACCAGATGCCGTCCGGCTTTACGAGAAAGCTGGATTCCGCGAAGCTAGGCATCTCGACACTTTCATCAACAACTCCAGAGTCGAAGGGACAATGTATCGAAACCTCTTCATGGTTAGAGATGCGGCGAGGAAGAATGATACGAGATGAAGTGAAGAATTTGTTCTTTTTGCATTTCCAGCAACAAGGTACTACTCCGGTCGCACTCGATACTGAATATACGTCGTTTCAGTAGGCTTATACGAACCGTGACGATTGCGATCCACATCCCAGGTCCGCGTCTTAGGCTTCTTGTGCTCGTCCAATAACTGGATATTATCGAAATATGCCAAAAAGAAGGCTACAATGAGATTGATCTCGAGCTTGGCGAAACGCATGCCTAAGCAAGGATGGCGGGCGACACCTATTAGAAATTTGTTAGCATTTGAGACGAAGAAGACGCTCGGCAAAGCCAAAACGTACCCCATCCCATCCAAGCATGTGTCTCCTTCTTGTCCTCTGCTCTCTCGGGAGAATATCTTGCAGGGTCCCACTCTCGAGGATTGGGGTACAAATCTGGGTTCAAATGCATATCATCGACCGCCATGGCTACGTAGTAGCCTGCTGGAATCACCTCGCCAGTTTGCTTGTTGATCACAACATCCGTATTCGAAGAGTTCTTCCGGAAAGCAGTGCCGCACATTTGCAGCCGGATTGTTTCCTTTAGGCAATAGTCCATAGCGTGGAATTCGCCCTCCCATGCTTCGATCGGGATGTGCATGAGACGCTCTTTCAGCGGCAAGTCCTTGTTCGGAGCATATTTGTCCGCAATTGCTTCGACTTCTTCGCTCACACGCTTCATCCACTCGGCGTTGTTGGCAAGATAGCACAAGACTGCAGCTGAATTGATGCCACTGTTGACTTGTCCCGCAAATAGTGCTCCAACCACGAATGTGATAATGTCGGTGACATTATCACCATGATCCAAACAGAATTGCAGAGCATCATCGTCTTGTCGTCCTGAAGCTTTCCGCTCATCGATGATTTTCTGAAACATCATGTACAGCTTCGTACCAGCCATCAGACGCTTCAATTTCGAAGGTGTTGGCACCCAAGGGTACATGATCTGAGTGGGCGTATTGGCCGCATCGATCTGCTCAAATAACTTCAATACTTGCTCCAGTTTCACCGGGTCATCCGCAATCTCTGTGCACGCCACCGTCCTCATTGTGAACTGGAATACCATGCGATATATCGATTCGAAAGGATCCGTAACCTTTTCCGATTGCTGTGCCAGAGAATCTAATGCCTTTCGCGCATCCTGCAGTAATTGAGGTAAGCGATCTCTTAGCACGTTTCCCTTCAGCATTGCCACCAGACGAGTAGTGAAGTATTGCGAGATTTCCACGCCGCCGTTCTTCTCCGCCAAGATGTTGTTGTTCTTCTTGACCTCTGGTGCGCCGGCCAGAAGTGCGGCGTAGCCTTCGCTGAACCCTAATCGCTTGTCCTCGAGAAAGACCCGTCTCTGTTCGACTGATTTGCCCGAAAGTCCGACGACGGGATGCATGCCGGCGTAGAAGCTGAAGTTCCCGGTCGGTGAGTGACTCTGTCCATTCTTCATGAAGTCTATGCGCCGAGTAAAGAATTTGAGGGCACCGATCAGCGGTATGCTGTCATGGTTGGTGACTTTGGGTGCATTCTTGGGGAATGCGGGCTTGTGGAAGATGTAAAGGACGAGGCTTGTCAACACGAGCAAAGACCCGATAGCCAGTGGCAATGTGTGGGTATTCGCGACCTCGAAGGGTATCAAGGCCATGATGAAGATGTCCAGATGTGATGTATCCGGGACCGTGGCCTTGGAGGTGGGACACTTGTACTTCCTTCCAGATCCTGGCTGTACGCCTTCCGCGTAAACTGAAGTCACTAGCGCCGCCCCTCAACGCAAAGCTTCCAATCAGTCAAGCAAGTAGCAAAGAAACAGAAAATAGGTAAGCACACAAAAGTGATCGAAGGTCCTACCTCACATCCTACACCGATCCTATAGTAGTCACTAGTCAGCAGCCACACAACAGCAGCGGAACAATCCCAAGCCGACAAGCTACAGCCGCAAACGCAGGAAGAGCGCCACTGCCAGTTGGCCGAATCCTGAGTGTGTTGGTGGGGGCCAGTGTTTGGCCCAAAAATTCAACTGAACGAAGCTGGGAAGTCAAAAGATTGGTTGGCAGATCCTTGCGCCATGCGTGAAGCTGCGCTCAATTCGTCCGCGATCCGCGGAAAGCGCCCAATCACCATGGGTCCAGTTGTCAAAAACCGTTCAGCTTGGAAGTGTAATATTCGGGATCAACAGTGATTGGGTTTTTCTTGACGTTGCGAAGTTTGCATCGCTTGCTCGTGACGAGGCATGTGAGAGACTTGTGTCGACACGATGTGTGGAAATCAGACTTGAGGACTTTGAGATCCATGTCGCAGACAGGCAGGTAGCATCCAGTTGCATGAAAGGCAACCTAAGCGATTAGCAACCACATGACGGCGCGAGGATCAACAGCGTACATGCAGTACTTCTCGGGTCTATACGAGTTCATCTACGACACTCGCCTTTATCACTCATCCTCACTCTCGACAGCCTGTTCTCTCGCGACCGCGTCCTTCTCCTTTTCAGCCAGCAGGTCCCGCGTCCACTTCTCAGCCAACTCCACAGCCGTGCGAGGTTCCTTCTTGTGCTTCATCAAATGGTTCTGGAT
Source organism: Cercospora kikuchii (assembly GCF_019650295.1). Taxonomy (NCBI): domain Eukaryota; kingdom Fungi; phylum Ascomycota; class Dothideomycetes; order Mycosphaerellales; family Mycosphaerellaceae; genus Cercospora; species Cercospora kikuchii. The sequence continues at coordinate 2,506,667 of NW_025408588.1, forward strand.
CTCCGCGGGTGTAAACGTATTATCAGGGATATGGCCTGCGAACTCAACTGCCAGGCCTTCGATATCAAACTCCGATAGCCCAGACAGCTGGTTCTCAGATGACCCATTCGAGTGCCCATTACCATTGCTGTGCCCATTCGTCTTTGGCAGACCATCGAGCTTCGCGCGCCCATTTGCAACACGGCCATCGAGCTTGACCTCAATGTCCGGGACCTGGTCGCTGGCAGCGTACATTCTTACGAAAAGCTCGCTGATTTGCTCTTTCATCGCCAGCTGGAACTCGACTTTACGATCAACTCTCCCGGGACGAACAAGTGCCGCGTCGAGCTTTTCTGGATGATTCGTGGTCATGATCAAGACACGACCCTCCGCACTGGCGACACCATCGATGGCGTTCAAAAGTCCCGAGAGCGATATGCCTGTCGCTGGTTGGCGGTTTGGTCCGAGATCATTGTTCGTCCGATTGCCAGGCTGCTGGCGGCCTTGACCTCGAGCAGGTGTGTTGATGGCTTTCAATTCCCGAGCCAGATCTTTCAACGTATAATCTTCATCCTTTTTGGGCTTCTCTTTGCCTTCTTCACCCGTCTTGCCGTCTTTCTTATCCTTCTTCTCTTCCTTCTTATCCTTTGGTTTGTCCTTGCCGCTCTGAGCATCTCTGAGAAGTCCAGCGGCGTCAACATCCTCCAAGAGAACAATACAGCGCCTTGGCAGGCCGTTGAAGAGCTGAAGTAGATCACCTTCAGTCAATGTGGGCTCTTGCAGACTGATAGCATAGATGTCGAGACCAAAGATACCTCCGAGCGCAAACGACAAGCTGGTCTTTCCGGTTCCAGGAGGTCCATGGAAGAGATAGCCGCGTCGATAAGGAATGCCGCGAGTCGCGTACCATCTCGGCGAAGCTGGATGTAGGTACTCATTCATGTCGCGGATGATCATGGACTTTTGCTGAGCATCCAGAATGACGGTCTCCATGGGTCGTGACGGTCTGGATGAGGTCTTTGTCCAAGAACCGCCATAACGAGCTCTGTCTTTGGGCGTGGGATGACGAATGGTGGTGACATTTCGCTGTCGGTTCAGCGACCAGATCTTGATCGCTTTGAGGAGGGCCTTGATAGGCTCTGTGCTTCGTCCAATGCAGTCCAGCTGGATCTGGTCGTCTTGTGTGTTCCCACTAAAGGTTACTTGGACTCGCTGATTACTCTGCTTCTGCGACCGTTTGAAGAAGAAAATTGTGCCATTATGGAACACGTAGTTCTGCCCATAGTAGGGCTCAAATCGAGGAGGCAGTCTCGAGCTCCACTTGGTGTAGTCGAAGATGCCATTCTCATCCAACGCATCGTCCGCCGCCTCATCAGAGCCATCTTCGGCTTTCGAACCTGTCTGTGTCTTGGCTGTCAACGATCGCCTGGACCCGATACGTTGATTCTTGGCCAGCCACTCCATCACCATTTCGAACAAGTCGTCTTGTTCGTCTATGTACACACTGGAGATGAAAGCCTTTCGGAACCATGACTCGAGAATCGAGTAGAGGTACTGACCTCCCTTTAATATTGCCAGCACCACAAGACCGACTGATACAAAGATGGAAGGATCGAATCCGAGAGTGGCATACACGTATCGCGAGATCAAGCCATACCCAGGGATTAGAGCCTCGAGGATGTTGGGTGGTAGTTCCGTCAACGACAGCGGATCTGTGCCATTTTGCAGCATCTGTGGCCCTGGCATGGCCCTTACCAGTTTGCGAAAATCCATCGTCTCAGTGAAGGTGTTAGTGATGAGATGCACGTCAGCTTGTCACTTTTAAGAGATGACAGATTGCTGTCAACAATGATTTGAGTGCTGATGTAGCAAGCGAGAGGGCGGAGAGCAATCTTCCTCTTTCCGGTAAAAGCGATGGTTGTTCTGGTCTTATAGAAAGCCAAGGCAGCGCCACACAGCTCTTAACGCAATTCTAGCTGCTTCGACTCGCAACTTCGGTGCCTGGAAGTAGAGTCATCATTGCTGCAGGTGAGTGGCGATAGCTTCGGATTTGCCAGAGACTCGCACGAAGTCAATCCGTAAAATCCACTTGATTGGAAAATTGTGCTTCACGGCGACGTTCATATCGCGGAGGCCGCTTGCAGAATTCGGGCCCAGTACTGTAAGCGCAAGCTGAACGCCGCCGTCTTGTGGTGGAGCAGTCTGCATAAGGCCGCTCGGCAGTCGGCAGCTCACTGGTTGTTGTGGGCATCGTGACATCGTGACTTGTTCTGTCATATGCTTGGTGCGTCGCAGCTCTGCGGTAGCATCAAACTTTGTTCAATGCAGCTGTGTGTAGTCGTCACGCAGGAGGATTTTCGGGAGCGATTCCTAAGGGAATTGCTGCCTTGCGCACCTGTCGCTGTATACATGTATGTCCCTATTGGCGGCGATCTCTTCGAGGTAGGAACGAAGTGGTGGTGGGAAAGTCTGGGCTGGAAGCTTACGTGTCAAAAGACGTGGCACAGTGAGGATGCTCGTTCACCGGTCGTTATTCATTTTTGTCATGTATATCACCTCGGTCTGTATATATCACGGGACAATAGTGGCATGCCACTTTGCCTTCTAGCAGCCTGTTGCTGTCATACCCACATTGACCAAACCTTCCTTGCCCAAGATTCGCTCCTCATCCGCATCCTCCTCCAAAATCTTCTCAATTGCTTTCGCATCTTTGATTCTGAAAAAGGCATGAACACCGTCTGCCAACCTCTGCGTCACCCCACCAAGATCCTCCTCATCGATCGCCGCGAAGCACAATCGGAAATGCTTCCATCCCTTCTTTTCTGCAATTTCCTCTGTAGGAGAAAACATAGTTCCTGGTGCGGCTAGGACCTTGTATGGAGACGTCGTCCAGAATATCCAGAGTGCTCTGCCCAATCGCTGAAGCTCGCCGCGTTTCTTGTATTCTTTGAACAGTGGATGTTCGTCGAAATGAATTTTGAGCCAAACGAACATGCCGCCAACAGGCCAATCGAACGAGTACAATTGCGTCCGTTCGATAACACTCCACTCGTCTTCGTCTTCATCATCTTCGTGCTGAACAAGGCTTGGTCGTCTGCCGGCCTTGACCTGATACTTTGCGGCATCGAGGATCTTGGACATGCTGTTCATCCGCCTCTCGTAGTTGCCACGCAGGCCTTCGAGCCAGCGGACCCACCCATCCGCTTTCCAGCCATCGCCATCTTTGAGGCCGCCTTTGCCGCCATCTTTCTTGGTGGCTTTCAAACCATCGTGATCCGGGCCGAGGATGAGCTCCGAGATCATAGCTTGCACAAATCCTGAGGGCTGTTGTGTACTGGTCTCTGTGATCCGCAGGATTCGCTCGATGAGAGCAGGCTGACCGGTGATCCACCCCAGTCTACACCCAGGCGCAACAGTCTTGCTAAAAGTGTCTAGACGAAGAACGCGCCCATCTGTGTCGATGTTGATGAAGGACGGCACAAGCGAATCTAAGAAGGGATATCCGCTTGACTTCCAGCCATCTGGCACAGGCTCGGCATTTGCGAACATGGGCTGGTCTGGGTTGAACGAGGTATTGGAGGCGTCGGCAGTGGTTGTCGTGTTGACAGTTGTTGCTGAAGGGAACTGCAGATACCAGTACGGATCGTCCTCGATGATCAGAATGTCATACTTGCTGGCGATTGCGTACAGCTCGCGACGACGCGCAAGCGAAAGGACGCCAGAAGTTGGATTCTGGCCCATACTGTGGCTTGTCAGCTGCAGGAATCGTGCATAGGATCGTTGTACTCACGTAACAGTGTACAGCAGATGCGGCCTCTTCCCCTTCTTGTAATCCCAATTCTCTAGTACATCACGAAGGCCGCCTGGTCCTTCGGCCAGCAGACCTTCGTCGTCGATTGCCACTGGCGTGACGGTCAAGCCTCTTGGCCCGGCACTTTGTATAGCATTCATGTATGCGAACTCTTCCACCAACAAGCCCTCACGATCTCTTATCCAGTCCTTCTCCTCGCTCCATTCGTTCGTGAACGCCGAGAGTACTTTGGACCATCCATCTGTGTTGCCGCATGTCAAGACCACCTCGGGCCCGCCCTTGTACGGCGTGTTTGGGTGCAGGTGCTGCTGCGTGAATTCGCGGATGAAGTAGTAGAGTGGCGGGTAGCCTTGCGCTTGGCCGTACTGCAGCGCGGTGTTCAGGTCGATCTTCTTCACGGGATTGAGTTGCTGAGATTCGTGCGGCACCAGGATGGCATCTTGTGGTTGGTTCAAGGGGCTCTGTTTGGAGCGTGCCTTGTCCTTGTCGTCCAAGGATAGAGCTGCGAGGGTTTCATCGTCACCTGGGTTATCGACCGGTCGGTTCGGCGTTGGCTGCCAGCGATCTGGACGCGCAACTTTCGCTTCGAGAGTGTCGAAAGGGAAATAATAGTTATTTGGCAAACCACCTGCGAGCTGGCCGATACCAGGGATCTGAAAGTATTTGTAGAAGGCTTTAATGGCGCTGGCGTTGCGTTTCTGAGTGACTCTGCTCAAATGGTGGGACAGGTCTTTAGGTTCCGGCCGCGAATCCATGCTGCAGATGACAGGCACGCGACGCCTCGTGGTGGTCGGGGGTTGATCAGAAGAGTCCAGGTCGTTTGTCAAGACGAAACCACGACAACATTCGTCGCAGCAACCGTTCTGCACAACTATAGACTTCCCCGCGCGGCTTATCAGTCGATGATCAAGTAATCAAGGAGCGCGAGTTGATATAAAGTCCGTCGACCGCTCGGTGTGGCGCTGGAGACGGGACGATGTGCAGCGAATCGCTTCGCCAAAAGTGGGTCAAAAAGCGCGTCGACAGAAGGCATTGAGCATCATAGACCGCGTTCCTCTTTGTTGGCTTGGCGACGTCGATGTTCGCAGTGTAGGCAGTGGTCTTAGAAGCGATTTTGTGGACAGGGAGAAGTCGCGTTCCTGTGTCGTGCGTCTCTGCACAATACATATTGTTGCGACTACGAATGGCGAGAGAGGGGCAGAACATGGCGTTATCGAGCACATCAACAGGTCCCTGTCCCATTCGAAGAAATTCACATCCAAATGGGTCTGGAGAACGAGGGCATATCTTCGACATGTCTTCTGATTGCCTGCCGCCTTCCTGCAGCCTGTAAGTACTGCAGCGATAGCTCTCCACATCCGGTCACTTGGTTCGAAGGAGTAAGATGGCACAGGAACTGATAGCACGACTCCCTAAGTCAAGTACAAGTGCAACAGCTTTCGTCATAAGCATCCGGTAGGGTGTTGAGGTATCATCGTTGTGAACTGTGAAAAAAGACAGAGTTTGGGCCTTGCATTACTGAAGCGGACCTGCATCCGACAGCTCCAGCCGAGCACGTGGAAGGATGGGTCTTGATCGTTCCGAGCCCGGTGGGAGCAGTCGCCAATCGCTCTTACGCGCGTTCGTCGCTGTAGAATGCTTGGAACACAGTCGCATACCTCAGATCATCAAACAGACAACAGCAATATGATGCGTTGATAGCAGTACCAGCATCAGGCAACTGCGACGAGGATACCGCCGCGGGGTTAGATCGGCGATAAGATGGCATCCAGATATGAGAGCAGTAGCACCGACGAGGAAGCTCACTTCTCGAGCTCCAGCAGCAACGGCTACACCACACACAACGACATTCACACCGACCGCTACCGCGACTCTCCATCAGACACCGATGATGATGAGACCATTGGACCCGATGCACCCCTCCGGCGACGCGCACCGGCCGACGACTTCGACCCTTCGCCTGCACGACCGAGACCATCATTGCAGAATAAGCTTGGAGATCGCATACCGAAGCAGCTGAAGAACGCATGGGCGACGACAGTGACGTGGGTCAAAGGTCCTGATCCGCCGAGGATATATCGTATCAAACCAATCTTTCCTAGCATACAGCGTTTGCCCGTCAACTTGCTGGACCGCTATGCGCCGAAGAGAATACATCGATTCTGGCTGCTAGTCGCAGCAATTGCTTCATGGCTTCTGGTGTTCTCTTTGCTACTGCATAGGTCAGCATTTGCTGCCCAAATCCCTGGCTATGGCACACCGATCAGATTGAGCTGCGCAGCAAGATACTGGGGAGACGACAATCGGTGCGGGCTCAATGGCAACCTTTGCAGACCTTTTTCAAATGCGAGTCTCGCGTTCCGGTGTCCCGCCGATTGTCACAAGACACCGACCCAAAGCCATGCCGTTGGCGACCAGTTCGTCAGACGCAAACCTGTGGTTGTCGGCGGGCCGAAAGACGAGCAGACCGGGTTTGAGGATGAAATTGTGGACAATGCCATTTACCGCGGCGACAGCTTCATTTGCGCTTCTGCAGTGCATGCCGGTTTCATACGCGACATCGAGGGCGGATGTGGTGTACTCACTTTGACTGGCGAGCAATCTACATTCCCCTCCATGAAGCGGAACAGCATTGACAGCATTGGCTTCAAGAGCTATTTCCCACATACCTTCGGCTTTCTGTCTGGCACAAGGACGCAATGCAAGGATTTACGCTGGCCAGCGCTGGCTCCTACTTTGATCTTCACAATCCTCGTCTCGCTCTTCACGACAGATCCTGCTGTCCACTTCTGGAGCATTTTTGTGGCTCTTTTCTTCCACGTTGCGCTAGTTTCTGATCCGCCTGCAAATACGACCTACTACGGTCTTCTCAGCATTGCATTTGGACGTTTCTTGCCAGCTTGCTTTTGCGCATATGTCACATACAGGTTTACGAGCAAGAGAAGCTTGACAGGACTGACAGCGCAGGTTGAAAAGACCATTCTTTGGCTCGGGCCAGCTTGGGTCGGCAGCTTGAACAATTACACGTTCGATAGGATTCCGATCCAACGACTGACTCCTCACGATTTGAAAGCAGAGCCAGGCGCTGTGCCCGCTTTGATCACGATCGTTCTTGTTATATTCTTCATTGCTCTGGGACAAGCCTGGGCTTTTCGCGTGGAAGGACGAATGCCGCGCTACTTAGCGATTTACGGATCCATGGTCGCGGCACTGCTCATATTCCTGGCCATTCCGGGACTCAACTTGCGCATTCACCACTACATTTTGGCGCTCCTGCTGTTGCCAGGAACGAGCTTCCAGAATCGCCCAAGTTTGATCTACCAAGGACTTCTCCTCGGCCTTTTCATCAATGGCGTGGCGAGATGGGGATTCGCGTCCATTGTCGAGCTGCCAGCAGAATTACTCAAAGGCACTGCGCAACATTCTTTACTTCCCACCATCAGCGTGTTGGCGATTGGATCGAAGAACATCACCTTCAACATGGGCTCTCTACCAGTATTCGACGAGAAACTTGGTATTACTTACGATGGTGTCTCGGTCCTTGTCAACGATGTTGAGCGTTTCCGCGGGTTTCGAGATGATTCGTCATACTGGGATGGCGATGGTCTAGTCGGAACTGGAAATTATACTTGGACGTGGAAACGTCATCATCTGGGGAGAAGTGAGCCTGGAATTTTACCTGTCGCATCAAGCTCTAATACAGATGATCTTGCGGAAGAGGGTGCCGGGATACGCGACTCCGATTCGCAGACTGCAGTTCCAGAATATTTCAGATTCGCATACATGTCGGGCAGCAGGACCGCCGACTTCACTAATGCGGGAACTTGGAAAGCAGATGGGGATTGGATACCGATGAAAGATGGTACGAGTGAGCCACCGTGAGGTTGGTCCGAAGCGAGCAATGTACATTGTACGAGAATTACGGCAGAATCAAGACAAGAGGAAATGACGAGACTGATGTCTTCGATGTACATATTCGACAACTGTCTCACTATTTCCGACCCTGACTTCATCTCTTTCGGAACCACGCCTAAGCATTAACCTCTTTCCCCAAACCCCTCCTCCTCTTCCACCCCAACCCACACATCTCCGATCCAACCCTCACCACCACAGCATCGAGCGTTCCCTCCTGCACCGCCATCCCCCTCGTCAAAGCATCCATGGCCGCTTTACTCAGATTCAAGCCCTTCGCCGAGCGGTCAATTCCCAAAACATATACTGTATTCTCGCCATATGTGACTTGATAGCATTGTCCACAGAACTCGCTATTCCAGGTTTCGATGTCGGCTGACCCGCCCATGAAAGGGAATGTTGGAATCTCGGACTGGAAGTTCCAGTTATGGTTTGTCATGAGGCCGTTTGGGCCTGTGGAGCAGGCAATTGCTGTTAGAGGGCGATTAGGGTCATCGTAGCCGGCGTCGTAGGTGATTAGGGTTGCGGTTGTGAGGGGTGTGGAGAAGAGGGAGAGGAGGAGGGTGGTTGGGAGGAGGTTCATTTTTCGTTTTTGTGGACGTGGAGGAGTTGCGGTATCTGTCTTTGAGAAAGTGGGTCTGGCTTGGAAGGGAAGCTGTTGTCTGAAAAATTAAGTCAAGAGAAGATGACGGCAGCACGAAAGAGTGTAGTGAAGCATTCTGAAAACCGCCGTAAAGCATTGTATACTTTACAGGATGCAAGGTTGGTGTCTGTCCTCGCTCTAGGCCTGCATCCGACTACTTGGAGACTTTCAGACAGACATGGCTCTAGCATGCTGGTAGGTGAAGTCTCTCTTGCTGACGCTGAGTTGCTTGAGATATATAACAAACGTTTGTGATACGCAAGTAGTGAAGTCATCTTGTATGTTTTCATGTCACATTGAATCGTACTTTTGCTTAAGATCTATTCGACGTCTTGAGTAAGATGGGACCGACAAATTTTTCCAGCTGATGCTCCATCTGCTCATCAACACTTCAAAGGCTGACCCGCGGAACCTGTACAGTCTCTGCAGAAGATCTTATCCTCAAAGAACTCTCCTTTCGCATCATTGCTCTCGGTGTTGAATGTATAAATGAGATCTTTATCCGGATTGTTCGAGGCCTCCGCTTGCACTCTCGGATTCTTATACTTGAAGACACTAACAAGCACCCCACCCTCTGTGATATCCGGGTTGTAAACGATGTCCAGTTCGACTTGCTTCTCTTCTGGTGTACATGGCACGACCCAAGTATTGTCTGCATACGGCTTGAGATCGACTCCGGTGCAGAAAGCGTCCTTCAATGGCTCCACGATGTCATCGTTGTCTTTGTCATCCCAGAAGTAGACGTCTAGACGAACGTCGCCGACTTGTCCGCCTGTTGTTTTTTGTTTTTGGAGGTTGATGGCCTCTTCTGCAGAGTTGGCCTTGTTGGCGCCTTCGTGGAGTGTGGCATTGAACCAGATGCAGCCCAGAGTGGAAGGAAGATATGCTGCTGCTGCCAGGATGGCGATGAAGGTCTTGGAGTGGTTCAGCATCGTGAGCTCAGTGGAGTGAATGTCGGGCTGAATGTGAGATCTGATGCTTTGGCAGCTGTTTTTAACTTGAGAACTGACTTTTGGCTCTACTTGTCGCTGACAGTGATGGTCTTTAATACTGCTATAGGCACTGGCATTTTCCGCTCACCTCCGGAGGATGGCCGGTCTAGCATGGCGGTACAAACATGCCTATCCCAACGTTACTTTATTGCAGTTGTCGCAACAATTGCCAATTTTGATCAGCATGGGGCCGTGCCCCTCAAGGGCAAGATCTTGGACCTGAGGGCTGACCAGGTGTTTCCGCGGCACCGCAGCCGGATACAGTAGGTCCAGGAACAGGTTGCAGCGATGGGAGCTCTGGACACAACACGTGCGTGTTCATGGCCACAAGCAGTTGCAGGACTGTTATGGTATCTGCAAGGCGCGGTGTCGTCTCCGCTCTCTTCGTCTCTTTCAAGAACTGCATAACAGCTCTGATGGCCGAGGAGTTGTCTCCTTCCCAAACCCAGTGGCGTGAGAATGGAGTTGATGTTCCTGGCAGGCACATCGCTGTCGCTGCCCCAGGAGCAAGGAGCAGGCTTGGCGTGCGGGCCTGAGGCGTCTGGGCGTGAGATGTTCAACAGCAGCTCTTGCAGTCGCCGAGCAATTCTAGAACTAAGAACTAACATGTTCGTTACTAGTCTCTCCGGAGGAACCTAGGGCTATACTTATACGACAATCACGATTGCTGAAGGGCAACCCCATGGCTACTGACCCTGTCGCCTAGACTACCTCTCGTAGACCACATGATTGATCAAGCTCCCTAAACCATGGCTCATCACAATACGCACATCGTCTCCATGGCGCAGAAACACCGGAGGCTGACTGCTGACTCCTATCCCATGCGGCGTCCCAGTCATAATCACAGTGCCTGCCTTGAGCGTGGTTCCCTGGCTCAAATGCGAAACGATCTCTGCTATCGAAAAGATCATGTCATCCGCCCGGCTCTCCTGCATGACTTTCCCATTAAGCACTGTCTTGAGCTCGATCACACTAGGATCCGGAATTTCTTTGCCAGACACGAGACAAGGACCAAGTGGTGCGAAGCCGTCAAAACCTTTGCCATAGCCCCATTGCGTATTGCCTCCTGCAAACTGCCACTTGCGAGCTGTCACGTCGTTGGAGCATGTGTATCCCAGCACATACTTCATGGCATTCTCGGCTGTCACATTACGGCATGCTTGGCCGATGACCACTGCTAATTCAGCTTCATAGTCTGCCTGCTCATCTGTAGCTTGTCGAGGAATAACGAGATCCGCATTGGGTCCATTCAGGCAATTCGCTGGCTTGAAAAATACTGAAGGATATGTCGGGACTTCTAAATTCATCTCGGCGGCATGATGGCGATAGTTGAGTCCGATACAGCGAATTGTCCCAACTTCCTGGCGTGACACAGGCGGGAGAATGGTCTTGATGGTGAGAGTATGCCCCGTTGCATGTATGTCGTCCTGCAAAGCGGATGATCCTGAATATGTCTTGACTTGTATTGTTTGATTGCTCGCCAAAGCAGCACCGACTGTTCAAGGATTCAGCTCTTGCGCAAATTGCAAAAGCGCATCTAATGCTCACCATCAACCTCAGGATCGACAGGTTCGCCGATATGTTCAAGCTCATCTTCCACGGCGATGAATCGCACAAGCCGTTTCCATGAAGCCATATTCCGGAAGAAAACGTCGATCTTGTGCGTGTCGCCGCGAGAGTGTATTGTATGTTACACAACTACATTATTCGGCGAACATGACTTGCCCATGATCGCAGAAGTGGAGCTACTTTCTGCCTGCGTCGGCCATCGATTAGGCGAAGAAGTTGCCCGATCGGGCTGCGAAGAGCTCTATGGCGTGGTGCCATGTATTGCGTGGAGCTTGCGAAAATCAGAACGATTGTCGCCTCATACTTATCTCGAGGTCGGCCAATTCTTTGGCAGAAGCGTGCCCGATAGGCGTGAGCCTGCTATCACAAAGGCTTGGCACAAGCCTATGCTCTGATGTAAGTGAAGATCGCCACATCAATGTGTCCGAGGGAGCAAGCACGCAACTGCACACCTCCAAAATGGACAGTCAGGATGAGAAACATGCCATCGACGTCGAAACTACTGCTACGACATGCGAGATGACCATCGATCCCGCGGCTGAGAAGCGACTCGTGAGGAAACTGGATTTATGGCTTTCACCCATGATGGTGGTGGTCTTCCTAGTGGCCTACCTCGATCGAAGCAATATTGGTGAGCATGTCCTTGCTTTCACAGCTACGATTGACTAACACGCATCGCACAGGAAACGCTGCAATCGCAGGCATGAACGAAGACCTCAATTTGACCGGCTCTCAACTGAACGTTGCAGTCACGGTCTTCTACGGTTCGAACAGATCTTCCAATATCCAGTCCTCCAACTAAAGCGTTGAAACCAGTCACATACATAACCTTCGAAATACCCTCCTCGCTAATCCTCAAAGCCGCCCGCCCCTCTCGCCTAATCCCAGCCTTCATAATCCTCTGGTCCCTCGTAGTAATCGGAAGCGCATTCATGAAAAACTACGCAACACTCCTCGCCACCCGCCTCCTCCTTGGAGCCTTCGAATCAGGCCTCTTCCCCTGCTTGACAGTCTACCTGAGCACATTCTACAAACCCACCGAACAAGCCCAACGAGTGTCCTACCTCTTCGTAGCCTCTGCCCTCTCAGGAGCATTCGGAGGTCTACTAGCCTATGGTCTGACCCGTCTGAACGGAGCTCTAGAAGGTTGGAGATGGCTTTTCCTGGTCGAAGGTCTGATTTCCGTAGCTGTGGGAATCGCCTGTCTGTGCCTCTTGCCAGATAACTTCGAAAAAGCGTGGTGGCTCAACGAAAACGACAAAAAACTGATGCGGACTCGAAATCGTCAAGCTGCGATTTATCAAGGTGAAAGCGAGACGTTCGATCGCGAAGAAGTCAAGCTCGCATTCAAGGATGGGAAAGTCTGGTTGAGCGCTTTCTGTCAGTTTTGCGCGAATACTTGTTCTTTTGGTTTCAGGTAGGACCTCACTTCGACTAGTCCCGACCGCAAACACCTGCTAACGAAAATGGAACAAATAGTACCTTCCTCCCAACCATCATCCGTGGCTTCGGATTCAGCAGCGTCAAGACACAACTCCTGACCGTACCAGTCTACATCTGGGCCTCAGTCTTCTACTTAACAATCGCCTTCTTCTCCGATCTCGCCCGCAGACGAGCTTTCTTCATGGTTCCGCTGGCTTTGATTACAGCCATAGGCTATGCCATGATGCTCAGCGTCGATATGGAGAGAACAGCAGTTCTCTACTTCGCGACATTCGTTACCGCAACAGGAATCTACTGTTGTGTGGGACTCAACGTCACTTGGAACAGCAATAGTAATGCAGGATATTACAAGAGAGCTACCGCCATCGGTCTGCAGCAAACTGTGGGCAACAGTGCAGGGATTCTGGCGGGACAGATATACCGCATCACTGACTCTCGTGGACGATATGTCATCGGACATGGCGTGAGCTTGGCTGCGATCGTCTGCGCTGCTTTGGGGTACTGCGGTATCTATCTTGTGCTAAAGTGGATCAATCAGAAGAGGGAGAGCATGGACGTCGTTGAGCAGCAGAAGCTGATAGATGCTGGCGTGAAAGGGGATCGTCACCCACATTTTCGCTATACGCTCTAGTATGCAGAGGAGAGAGTACCTCTAGGGAGGACGGGCCCCCCAATGACAGCGACGTCCCGTCACATGAGCCGTGGAAGGTCCCATATAGGTCCTCAGTACACAATGCCACCTTCTGTGCTTCCACACGATCACCAAAGCTTCGTGGGGAAAGTTCATGGGTAGAGTCTTGGCCCGGCGGCGACGGCCATGCCACCGAGGTGACCCACAATGTTATGATGGTGTTGAGGTCTCAGTCTTGGCCATTTTCCGCCACAAATCGCTTAGAGTCACCCAACGTAGACGTCCACAGAGTGACAAGCGGGTGAGTAAGTCTTGAGGTAGTCGAAGCCGAGCGAAGCCTGGTCCTATCGTTGGAAGAATAGCAGTGGATTTAATGATAAAATCTCGCGTGAGACCGCAAAGGCTCCGAGGGCCCGGGGCTTTCTCCATCTCCGCATTCTATCGAATCGAGGCAGATCCATCACGGATGGGCCGGCCACAGATCTTCGATGCGAAGGCAAATCGATCATGTGAAAATCTGCCACGGCCTGCATCTTTGTGCTCAGCTTTGCGTGTAGAGTGCTGTCCGCCATAATCACGAGCGCTCCCAAACCATAATCCTCCTGCACCGCGCTAAATTCGTCGTAATGTCTGATGGCGAGCCCATTCAAGCGGCGGGGCGCCATCCAGGTGGATTGGGTATCGGCCGACCAGCACCTTCGGCCTCGGTCTGTGCAGCACGTTTGGAGTCTTTCCGCATCCTCGTCTCGGCACGTTCAAAGATCTCATGGGTATGGTCCCACACAATCTTCTCCATGCCCATCTCGCGATGCTTTGAAAGTACCGATTCATCTCCAGTCGATTTGCCATCCCAGTCAAGTAAATAGGCTCCACCGCCTGGCTCTCCGTTCACTGCGCGCATTGCAGACAGGCCTTCTGGAACAGGAATGCCAACGCCTCCCTCTCGTGAGGGGTAGCATTGGCTCGTGATCTGAAATAGATGTCGCTCTCCAGATTCTTGTACGTTCAATATCCAGGGAGTCATGACTGCGTACATTACTTTGACGGCGAGTCTGACCGGTCCGCTGAGCTCGTTGGCGATTCCGGTCTTGACGGTTCCTGGGTATGAGTGGCTGAAAGATGTCCCGGGATAACGTTCTGCTAAACCTGCGATGAAGAAGTCGGTCATGACGACGCAGTGAGCCAGACATGCGTGTAATGTGAAATTGTGCTTCAGTTCGAGATCATCCACTCGCACGTCGCCTTCGGATCCTGCGGCGAGCACAGAGATGACGCGCGACAGTTCGCCTTCGTTCGAGGCCTTTTCCAAGCTTGGCATCAATTTCTCGATACATCTCATGCGCGCGTAGTAATTGACTGCCATTTTTCGATCGATGCCGTCGACGGTCTCTGTTCGTCCTCGGAGAGTCATATAGCCAGCGGTTAAGAACAAGCAGTGAATCTTGGGCTCCCGTTGGCGGAGTTCCGCACATAGCTCGTCGACATTTTTCAGCACGCTGATGTCTCGCTGGATGAAAATAGCTTTGCCTTGGGGATTGATCTCATGTAATTCGTCGCAAATCCGTTTGCCACGTTCTTCGCTCCTGCGCTCAGCGATCAGTCTCTTGAGGATGACGAACAGAGGAAGGGAGGTAAAGCCTCACCTGCCGATGATGTAGGCCTTGGGACTCGTAGTGCGAAGGAACAACTCCTTAGCGGTGCTCTCTCCGATGCCTCCCGTACCACCTACAAAGACTGCGACCAGGCCCACGAGAGATTTGCACTTGGCATTGGATTCGCGTATTGTGTCGATGCGCACCATTTCAATGTTCGCGCCTGGAGAATCAGTAAACCACGCGAAAATTCAGTGAGCGCAGTGACGGTGCGAAGACGTACCATATAAAAGGGACTCCATCAGAGAAGTGGCTGTATGCATGTAGAGTGCTGCAGCGTCGACCCGCTTTCGGTAGAGCTAGGGTCTGGCAAGGATGTTGAGGCAACGTGGATGACTGGCGCTGAGGTCGATTTGTTGATGTTATCGCCACTTCACTTGGCCGATCATATCTTCGATGCCGCTGTGGCCTTCCAGTCGGTTCCGTCCTGTCGGAGTGGCAATGGCGACTGTATCCGGGAAAGTGTCTAGAACGCGTCTGTCAAGAAGGCGCCTACCTGCCTCGAATTCAGCCAATTTGCGCCTGCCGATTTTGCACAAAATGTCGCATGCTAGAAGGAGAGCCGTAGACACGAAGAGCGGACGGCATGCGCCACATATGTACACGACTATGGCGCAAGGAATAGACTCGAAGCCAGCGCTCGTGAAGGTGCTGTGAAGAAACGACTGCCAGGGCTTTTCGGTTCTTCAAGCCGGCCGGTGCATAGCAATATTTGTGCCAGTGCTAGTCACGTTATGGCTACTCCCACGATGATCCGGGCGTGTATCCCTGCTTCCACCTAGCTGTCGGCGGCATAGCTGGAGAAAATCGTGCAGGAAGAAGTGCATTTTGACGACGCCATGTGCGTCATGCCGACTTTTGGTAGCACGCGGAGAAGGGCTCTCGCACCGATAAAGTGTGACCCGTACGCATCCCTCCCGCAGCACCAGGATAGCAGCACGATCGAGTGCGGTACAAGCTATATGTGGCACAGATAGGCACAGGCTTAGCGTTGTCTGTGAAAATGTCGAGCCGATACAGTACTGGTGCTCGCTGGAAGAGGGGTTTTGCATTAGCTGGATGAGGATGCACACGATTTGATCACGAGTAATGGCGCTTCGCAATACTTCAGATTCTCCCACGCTCAACAGCAGGACATTTGCGGCTGGCGAAACCATCTGACGTGGCGTGGATCGATATATGCCAGAAAGTTAGCTGGTTCTGCAGCATGGCTACATGGCAATACGGCAACAGTTGGAAAAGCCATAGTACTCCCCGGTTCAGCCGGACCCAATGCATATTCTAAATCTATTACATCTATCGCTCTTTCAGTTTTCTCGTAGCAAGAGCAGCCATGATTGAGCTCATGCTTCCAATAAACAGACATACGCCAATACCACTCAGCCCTTCCCTAGAGTGCACATCATCCGGATGTGCGTCTTTGGCAAGTTCGGGACTTTTCCCCGGCTCTAGGATTCTGAACACGACAAAGCTGATGAAAGTGCCAACGAATTGTGGAATCGTCGTGTAAATATTCAGGATTCCAAGGTATATCCCACTGAGCTCCCCGCTCTGTGAATGTGCGCCAGATTGGGAGGGCCGTCGGAGAAGCGAAGGCTCGTCCATTTCGAAGTCGTTCGATGAGCGGCGACTGTTAGGCGTGCGAGTTCCCTTCGGGCCACTGGTAGGCAGTGTGCTGCCGAGCCGGTTGATCTCGACCCCGATCAATGTAGCGCTTGCAAACCCAGCAATGGCACTCGGGATACCAGCAGCTGCCATTAGGAACGTAGCGAAGCGAACGGACTTGACCACTGGCGCAAATAGCAGACAACTGGTGAACATTGCACAACCAAAGGTCCAGACATCCAGGAGATGAGGCTTGACAAATGGCACTTTGGCAACCGCCTCAAGGCCCTTTGGTGGTCGTGGAGTAAAGGAGTACGCTTTCTCGTCGTCACCAGGACTTGTCACGAGCGTTGGTAGTATGATTGCCGTGACGAATCCGATCGTCGAGTGAATGATGAGCGCTGTGCTTCCCGCTCGCCCAACCTGGCTCAACGCGTCCGTCGATGAAGGAGGTATGCCATCGAGACCGTGTCGTAGGTAGATCTCTCCCACCCAGGTACTGCCGTAGAACTGGAATCATCAGCGAATGTCGGATTTTGAGGAAGTATCATACCCACCATGAGGGGAAACCAGCCAATCCATGACCAGAACTGCACATTGCAGATGTACTGAATGCGCTGCGGAACGTGCAGAGCTCGACTGTAAATCTGCTTGATGATAGCAAGCAGGCTTTGGTCGCTGTCCGTTGCGCTCCTTGGATCTGCAACCAGAACCTTCTCAGTCACAGCCCAGCAATTCACGCTGAAAGTGAACACCATCATGAAAGCCGCAAATGCGCAGACTTTCTTGAACTGAGTATCTCCAAGCATCGGAGGAAGCCAGTAGTTGAGGTCCAGAGCTCCAAATCCAAACACCAGAATATGTCCCAGTCCCACCATTCGTGTTATCCACGCTCCGCCTGTCTGCTGTTTCTCCACTGGCAAGGCGTCGACCACGAGTGCCCGACACGTAGCTTGTGCGATATTGATCACAAAGTCGAGAACATAAATATCGAAAATCGCAAGCCTGATCGTCAAAGCTCTCCTCTGTCCACATATCAGCTCTTTTATCCTTTCCATCGCCTCAATCCAAGACATACTCTTTCCACAACCTCAGCGCCAGTACCAGGCACAAACCACTCCACAATCTCAATCGCCCATCCCAAAATCAACAAGCAGACCGCAACAGCGACTGTCCCTCCTATCATGAATGGTCTCCTCCTCCCATATTTACTCGTGCTCTTATCACTGATCATGCCAATGATCGGTTGCATGATCAATCCTGAAAGTGGTCCAGCGACCCAAACCAAACTCATTGCCCCCTTCGATAACCCCAAAGCGAGAAGATAAGGTGTAGCATACGTCTGTTCCGTTCCCCAGCAGAATTGCAATCCTATCAGCGAGAATGTGAGGAGGAACATGCGCATCGATTCGCTTCCGCCGCGGATACGTGGTTGACCCGTCCATGTTGGGGAGGAGTCGCCGTAAGCCATTGTGTGAAGGTGGCCTTTCACCGGCGGGGCGGAGACGAAGTTGTGAAGTGATCCTATGTGCTTGTGTTGTTGTGAAGACTTGCTCCTGATTGTTGTTCGGGGTCGTTTCTGCGCCAGCCAGAAATATCTCACAGGCGTCAGCAGGAAACCCTGCTGGCGGCAGTGCTAGGTCAATCACATCCGTGCAATGCTTGTTTGAAGCCCGACGCCCGCGGCCGCGCAGAGCGTTCCAAAGCTATGAGGTCTGCGCAAAGAAGTTTGGCAGAGGAAAAGGAGAGGTGTGAGAGTGACGCTGTTCGGAAGAGATGGACAAGTTGTAGCTGCCATTGGAAGCTGTTAAGGTTGGCGGAAGTGTGCATGTTGCAGCCGCAACAAGCAGGGGTCTGGTTAAACGATCAAGCTGGAAATCAGGAAACAGGGCACGTGCTCCACTCTTGTGCCAAAGGTTCAACAGGCAGCAGGAGATAACAGTGCATGTAGTTCATGGTATTCATAGGTACGTCAGGCATGAGGTGAGTCGTTGCATTATATCCACCGCTTTACACAAATCCGCATCCTTTGGGTATCATCCAATACTCCCCTCCCAACTGTGAAGTCTGGTTGCCCTCTTTCAATGTATCCAAACCCGTATAGACGCATGTCCAGGGGCCTCTATATAGGGGATAGTCTGTCAAAAAGCTGGACGAGTACCCTCCCTACCATGGTCGCCGCGGCTACCGGCATGAATATAGATATGAACTCAACCGGGTTCCTCAGCTGCACCGATGTGTTGATGTATGGAGTTTTCAAAGCATTTGAAGAATCGCGCTCGAATTTGACAGCATCTGAGTCGGCCGGAAACTTTCCTGTCTTCGCAAACACCTCCATCAATTCGTCCTTCTCTCGCCATCGCGCTACGATCCATTCGTAAAATGCATCCTTGTCGTCCAGCGGTAGATCCGAGATTTTGAATCGTCTCCAATGCATATTCACGCTCTTAGGCGTACGTCCTTGGAAATACGTGGATCGCAATGTGAAGATCTCTGCTCCATATCGACCAGCGGGCACGCCTTCATATCCTATTGTGCAATCGTACAAAGAGTCGACACTGCCCTTCAACTCCTGCAAGCTGAACTGGAGTCCCGTACTCCTTGGCAAGAGCTGATGCTTCAACTTCTCCTGTCCAGACTTTTCTGCAAATTTCTCAGACTGTGATCGCGTATTTGCAGACAGGTTGGTGCCTTCAGGGAAGATCAGCAACCACATGGGATCCAGCTGCGCCTTTCCAGATTGTCCACTCATCGGTCCAGAGTGCCGGGTCTTGAGTTTCTGTAGCCTATACCTCATTCTCTGCTGATCTGTGGCCCACTTCCTCGCCATGAATATGAACCCGTAGAGCTGCATAGCTGGCCCTATCATTGGCACCCACTTGAGAGAATCCTTCAAGATGATATAAATGTGTCCATGCATTGGCATCGCATTCGCATATGCGATCCACCACAGATATAGCCAATCCGTATACAGTTGATGGTTCGCCATCAACAACGCTCTATCGCCAAAGTTCGTTTGTACCATCCCATGCGCATCCTGGAACAGCAACCCTTCAACGCTCTTATCTCCGGAAATGCGAACGACTGTGGGACTCCACCATTGGGTCATGGTGGTTATGAGCAGGCCGAAGAACTGCTTCGTCAGGGCCATGTAGGCATAGAACCAATCTTTGCTTATGAAATAGAGCGGGAGTCCCAGGAGCTGAGTCCCGTGAATAGCGAGACACGATCCAAAGAAGTAGATGCCGAAGCCCACAATGCGCAGAATCTGCATGAGAGCGCCATGCTTAAGAGGCGGAATGACATGGAAATCGGAAGCGCTTGTATTGCCGTTCACGAGGGTATGCTCGGTCGACTGCGCTGCAGCCTTGCGCTGCTTGAGTTCGCTCATGGCCTCGGGCGGGGTGGGTAGGATGTGCGGAATGATCGGCTTCTGCTCTCGAAGCAGGCAGGTCGAGGTGGTGTGTTAGATATTCTTTTTCCCAGCGTCCCCGCTGTGTAGATAGTAGCTAGGTCATGTCTCGTGAATGAATCAGGCGACAGAGTGAGTCGTCTGAAGTAGTTTAGCACGTGGAGCTTTGTCGTCCAGAATGGAACGCACCTGTCAGCAACAGCAAAGCAAACAATGACGCCTTCCTCGGCTGGCGCCGCGGGCATTCACATGCCCACTGGTCTCCACGCCCGAGCTTGCTGTGGATGAAACAAACATCAACTTCACCCATCCTCGTCGCCAAGGCATCGCCATCGTCCTTCTCTGAAACGTGTCAGACTGTGATTGTGGCATCGACGATGGGAGCATGAGAGCATTTCTACGATGTTGGCGAAGCACTCGAGCGCCAACACGGTGTTTCACGACTTCTGCAGCTCGACACGAGGTTCGAAGCATCGCTGAACTGCCAGATCGTCTGCATCCTCGTTACCAGGAGATCAAGAGCCACGACCTACTGGCGCTACGATGGCCGGCGCCACCTCGCAATGTTCTCATTGTCCGGAAAGATGAAAGCTCAGAGTGTCACGATGCCGCGGTCGAGTATGCGAACCATATTCACGAAGTCTATCCCGGAACCTCTGTCATTTTCGAACCATATCTGGCCCATGGAGTGGACAAGCAGCTGAACTTTCCAATCTATGCCGCAAATGGCGAAGGCAATTCGGCGTACGAGAAGAAGGTTGACCTAACCTCTACCTTTGGCGGCGATGGCACCATCTTGCATGCAGCCTCTCTCTTCGCCACAGCCAAGAGCGTACCACCCGTGCTCTCATTCAGCATGGGCACATTGGGATTCCTTGGAGAATGGAAATTCGCAGAGTACAAACGCGCTTTTCGGGAAATGTACATGTCGGGGTCGCCCTCGACTGTGCCTCCCAAGAGCACAGACGAGCCCGAGCTCAAGGAGAGATCTGATGCGTGGACCGAAGCACGTGGCAAGTCGATGGGCGAGTCTCGGAGCGCACGTATCCTCCTACGGAACAGACTACGCATTGGTATCTTTAATTCTGAGGGTGAGCGACTGCCTCACGAGCCGCCCTTCGCGCATGCGGACAGCAAATGCGATGACATCTTCGCGCTCAACGAGGTGCTCCTACATCGTGGCGCTCTACCGCACCTGGCTCATATTACGATACTGATTGGCTCTCCTCCATACCAGAAGACATTGACAACTGCCATCGCGGACGGATTCTTGGTTTCGACACCTACAGGATCTACAGCCTACAGCTTGTCAAGTGGCGGCTCTATCGTTCACCCTCTGGTATCCTCCATTCTACTGACGCCTATCTGTCCGAGGTCTCTTTCATTTCGACCTCTTGTGCTTCCGGCGAACACGCCTATCACACTTCGCATCGAAAAGCAGAACCGTGGCAAAGAAATTGAAGTCTCTGTTGACGGTGTAAGACGACAGGAAGGTCTGAGAGCAGGCATGGAGGTGAGAGTCGTTGGCGAGGAAGTACGCTCGCCAGGAGCTCCAGGAGCAAGAGACTGGCTCCGAGGTGTGCCTAGTATCGTTCGCTCAGGTGGTGCGGCCGATGGTCAAGATCACTGGGTCGGCGGTCTGAACTCGCTGCTGAAGTTCAATTATCCTTTTGGAGAGGACGGCTAGATTGGATGGATAGAGAAGAGGCAACATAGCCGGATGATGTGTTGCGAACATCGCGCTTATCAGTTACCAATATCCAAGCCAGTGATAAGGCGTTGCCAATGGCAAGGTATTGACATAACTCTGCCTCTCGGCTCGATAGGACATGAGGCTTGGCTTAGGCTTCGCCTGGCGATACTTCCCGTTACTGTGTCCAGATGACTCATGAGGAAGGACTTGTGTGTCTCGGCGGTGCTTGTATCCTAGTCAGCAGAAATGAGAGCGGCTTGGAAGCGCGCAAAGCGGTGTGCGAAATTGCGTCTCGCCTACCTGTAACAGCAAAAGAACACCACCATATGGCCACAATCATCACATGATGATGAGCAGAGGCTCAACAGCCAAGTGACCCAGCCATTGGATGAATGGGTGCTGACTTGCGGCGCAAAGTTGTGTTTATTTCATCCTTCAAAAGCCGTCGTTGAATATGCGGTATGGTTCGAGCACTGCAGTAGCGGCACTCTCTCCGCGGCTGTCTCAGTAGATGAATGGCTATGAGACGATCGTTAAAAAATAATGCTGACTCGGTCTAGCCAGATCACGCTATTATTCCTGGTACATGGACCGTTGTTGTGGCTGTGTTGTGAACCGGTGGGCTTGTCCGTTCCATGATCCTTGCACTTTGAGACCGCTGCGAGATGAGCTCAAGATCCGGCGAACGCATGCTTAAGACTATGGCGCTGGGCGCTCAACGGTCCTGTGATTGTGGTTCAATCGTTGCGAAACGGCGGAAACTCCGCTACCATGCAGCGCGCATCTTCGACGTTGACTATAGAACAGCCGGCGCCCGAGACATTTGAGCACCGGCTGAGACTTTGTGCGAGGTCCGTGCCGGTGAATAGTGATCTGTAGACTGGACCGCAAGAACAATATGGCACGCGAGCAGATGGTACTCCAGATAAGGATATCTGATCATGAAGGGGGAGCGTAGCGTATACGCAAGGCTGTGTGGAACCGATTCCGACATGGGAGGCGAACTTCGCAATACGAACATCGACGACAGACTCCGGACAGGCAGGAGTCTCGTATTTCGGCGCTGCTGTGGCTGCTGTGTGCTTTTCGCTGATCGGTCGTCAGAGGTGGGATCTCAACAGATAGCGGCATGAGGCGTGCAAGTTGGCGGTACAGGCTTCTTGCGCTCGAACTTGATTTTGCGCATTGCTCGAGACGGCTTGGTCGGGAGCACTTCGCGCCTAAAGGTCGAGGTGCGTAATGAATCCTGGGACATGATGCCAATGCCGTGCCGTCGCCGCAGCCGGCGTATGAAGGCCATACGGGCTACAGCGCGTGCGCCTCGCGTATATCGTATGTTTCATGCAGCATGTCTTTGAGGAACGGCAGCGGTGGCGAGGGTGAGATGTGTGGTCATCAGCTATGCGCGAAGAAGCAGCTGAGATGCGAAAGTGGAAGTTGAGCACCGGGATGTGAGGTGTTTGCATATAATAGAGTTGCCGCTATTGTCTGCCCGCCAGCTGCAACGAAAGCTTCTGCTGCCGGGTGTTGGCTGGAACGCGTCATTTGTTGGCAGCGGAGCGGAGGGGGAGGCGTCGAGGTCGCTTGCAGGCTGGTGCGGGTGGAAATCACGCAGGAGGGCAGCAGCGGGCAGGTCGTCATGGTGGTGCTGGTGGTGTCCCAAGCGAAAGGCAGATCGGCGTCTGCATCTCTGCCCGCGATGTCATTTGGTCGCACTCGAAACACCAGCGTAGCCCAGGCGTTCCACGCGCCATTCGTCATGGATGCATCCTGGTCACTGCACAGCCCAACTGCCGCAACAGCTCCTAGCTAAAATAACATTAACGTTGTGTGCGCATTTGCGCTGGCCGCCCATGTGCCAGACACCCCCTTGGCCGCCGTTCCATTGCACTGCACCATCCTGGGCGTCGGCGTGGCTAGTCAGCAGCTGGCCCGCTCTCCACCTTCCTCCCAATGCTCATCTTCTCCGGTGAACAACGACGAAGCGTGCGAGCGTTGGCGAGCTTGGGGTAGTTGGGTGCGGGCGCCTGCAGAATCCGACCATTTTATATTCACTTCCTCTATATTGTCCCGGCTGTGGCGCGCGGGGGTGCGAGCACTTGCGGGCAAACGGCCGCTCACCACGCGCGGGTTGGAGCTATAGCTGGACGACGTTGGTCTTATACCGCCCAGCCAATCTCCGTACGACGACTTCGTCAGCGCTACGGCCTGCAGCGGGAGAGTCAGCAACTCCAGGAGCATGTCGGCGGCTGCCAGGGATGGCAGAGAGTCTTCGAAAAGAAGGAGCATACTGTCGCTCGCCGGTCTGCGCTCCAGCGCCGACCTCCACGACGATGGCGGCCGAGATGTCAAGAAACCAAAGACACTGAGCAAGAAGCCGAAGCATGCGCGAGGGCCGAGTCAGTTGGGACATCTGAACTACTCCGTGGTGGCCGACGAAGACCGGACGAATACGCCACTATCAGACCAGTCGCGATCGCAGTCCAGACGACCCTCGATCACCATGAGAGCCTCCAAGCGGCCACCTTCAGTGTTCGAGTCGCTGAAGACGAGCTTGACGAGAGGAAGCACCGAGGACTTGTCCAGCTTTGCTCAGAACTATACGAGTGCCGAACCACCTTCGACCACCTCCTCGAAAGCGCCCTCGCTGGTGTTCGATCATACGCTTGATAGCATCGGAAATGCTTCACCGGGTGCCTCCAAACATGTGCTGCTGCACGGCGAAGTCCAGACGAGCGCGGGCATGTTCAGAAAGAAGAAGGAATATCTCGTGCTTACAGAATATGCTATCTTACGATACAAAACGCAGGCGAAGGCAGCGGAACATTTCAGGACCATACCCAGTGGGAGCAATCGCAGTCCCATGCAGAAACATGCGTCAATGCCGTCCGCGGGGTCACACAGTGATCTTCAATCGATGTCGGACTCCTCGGGCGACAAGGATGGCCGAGTACTATTGCGGCAGATTGTAGCTACGCATAAGCTGGACGATGGGAAACCATACTTTGCGCTGGAAGTGGCTTACTTGGACGAGGATTCTGGTTCTGCGTCAGTCATGACGCTTCAATTCGCACGCCCAGAGGAGCGAGATGGCTGGCTGGTACGAATACGAAGCGTTGCGAGCGAATTGCGGTCCAAAGAATCGACCTTGATCTCCCCTCGAAGTCTTGAACATGCCGCGCGAATTGTGGAACGAGAGCATGATTATGACCCCACGAATTGTGCAATCTACAAGGTCGTGCAGAGGCAGCCGGCCGTCAAATCAGGCAGCAAATCGTCTTCAGATGACCTGACGAAAGTTTCATCTACGGTGTGCTTCCTGGCCATTGGTGTGCACAAAGTACATCTAATCGCGCTTGCCAAGCCCCCATCAAGGACTGCCAGCCCGCTCATTGCTCCCAATCATTCGCAGGCTTCGTTTGGGATTCTGACCTTGATTGGAGTTAAAGTCAGTAGCGATGATGACACTTTCGAGCTCGTATTCCGACAGCCGATGCAAAAGCCTCGCGTGCTATGCCTTGCTTCAGCTTCGTCCTTCGAGATCGCTGCAAGATTACACTGGTCCGAGAACTTCCTGCGACCGGAGTGCGGCTATCGACTGTTTAGGTTCAAAGTGCCTGTCGAGGTCGATGATCTGCTCCTGCCGCCAGCGGCCGCGGATGTTGAGGAACACAACTGTCTGGACCGGACTTTGATTGCATACTGTGTAGCGTATGGGGTGAACCCCTCGAATATCCGGTATACAATCAACTACAGCTGCGAAGATGCTCCGCGTTTCGAACTTCTCGCTCCTGCAGATCTGCGTCGACCGAGTTATGGCCCTCTTGAACTCTTGGCCATCATGCGTGCTGTTCGCTACAATGAAACTTTTGGCAGCATTTCGTTCGCTGGAATCAATCTCGACTCGCTGAACGGCCTGCATGACAATTATGGCAACGAGCACGTCTGCACACGGACGAAGCGAGGCACCCCCATCAGGCTCAGTGCAGACGAGCTCAGTCGGTCGTCATTGCTTGTTCAAGAGGTTCGCGCAATTGCCGCGACCAGCAAAAAGCTGCGACGCATGGATTTCTCTGGTTGCGTCACAGTCAAACACGCCGACACTACACCTACAACTGAGGAGGCTCCTCGACACCGTGACATAGGCAGTGGTGTTGTCGAAGCTCTGTTTCCGCTATGCAAACACCAGACCACAAACGTGGACTGGATTTGTCTCAATGGCATAGAACTGAGTGAGACTGATCAGGATTATCTTGTTGGCGCAGCTGTGGACAAATCGTGTCATTTTCGTGCCATCGAGCTCAATCGATGCGGACTGAACGATCGTAGTTTGGGATTGATTCTCGATGCTCTTCGCGCGCAGGAAAACACATTGGAATCACTAGAGATCGCTGGCAACAGTGCGCGTCTGAGCCCCTCTGCTTTCGACAGCCAGCTAGGGATGTTTGCTTTCATTCGAAAACTGAATCTCTCTAATGTCTCCAGAACATCTGGCAATGAGGCGTTCATACAAGCAGAGACGCTGCTCATGTGGCGCCTTCAGGAACTGCGTCTCACTGGTACAACTCTGAATGCGAACACCATCGATGCAATTTCTACGTATCTTGCTCATCCTCAGTCAGCCAGCTTGCACGAATTGTACCTCGACAATACATACCTCACAGGCGGTGACGTAGCAACCCTACTTCATAGCATGTCGTGGGAGAACGCAGCACCACGGGACATGCACCTCGACATCAGCCAGTGTGTAGTGAGCAAAGGTCTCGAAAAGGTCACTCAAGCCATCACCAACAACCTCACACCATCGCACCTGAGTATGCGCTCGATCGAATACAAGGAAGAGTCGCAGTTCAGGAAAATACTAAAAGCGCTCACTGTGAACAAGAGCATTCGATGCCTCGATATTTCTCAGACAGGTCTTCCAGGAGACGCAAGCGATGATACATGCGCTGCCATTGCGAAGTTGCTGGCCAAGAACGAGACGATCATAGAGCTCGACATATCGGGTGATGACTCCCGCTTGGCAACTTCCAAATTCGGGCCTGGCATCAATGAAGCACTGAAAGGACTCAAGGATAATACGTCTCTGCAGGTCTTCAAAGTGGAGAAACAGAAGCTCGGCATTAGAGGCGCGAGCACTCTAGCTGAAGTGCTACGGCTGAATCGTAGCCTTTTGGAGCTTCACTGCGATAACAATGAGATACCTCTACATGGTCTCACTGATCTGGTCAATGCATTGACTGATAACACAGTGCTCGTTTTCTTGCCGGCAATGAACGATGGGCGAGCGGCGGCATTCAAGGCAGCGGAAGCAACCATGAGGACAATGTCCGAACTCGATCCGCCTCGAACATCGCTCAGCAGCGGGAAAGCTCCAGCAGGACACTCTTCCCCAGTGAAGAAAGGCTTGGCGAGCATGCGCAAGACGACTTCACGGGCAGCCGCGAACTACACACCTTCCTTCCCAGCCCTTGCTTCATACGGGCGAGCATCTCCGCTGCATGAGACACGCAATGTGTCTCCACTATCACTCAACCTACCGCCCAGCAAGAAAGCTAGCCACAGCCCCTCAGGCAGCTCACACAGCCACACAGCATCCTTCACAATCCAAGACGTACAAACCACTCACCGTCTCCTCACAGAACAATGGGATCGGCAATGTTACCGTCTCGAACAATACCTCCATCGAAATTGGTGCCTCCTCAACAACGTCCCCGTCAAAATGGAAATCGAAGATGAGAAATTCGAACGACCGGGTTCTGTAGGCAGTATTGGGAAAATGCTCGAGCAAGTCAAAATCGATACTACACCGAAAGCGGATTTGGATACCGGAAGAGTGGGATATTTCGATTCTCCGCAGGATGAACATCCTACGGAACCGATCGATTTTCCTACGCCGAGACAACCGCATGCGTCGAGGAGCGGTGCGCCGCAGATTTCGCCGATTGATGAGAGTAAGCATGGAATGAGTTTTCGGCATTTTATGCTCGATGGAGCTGGGAGTCCGCCAACGAGTTCGATTTTGAGTCCTGGGAGAGGAAGTGCGGAGAGTCAGATTAGGTCGATGGGTAATGATGTGCGAACATTGAGGATTGATACGGCTGTTGGGAATGATGGGGGAAGGACACCGACGTAGGACGCACGGAGGTATTGGCTCTTGCTCGGATCACGCTTGATTCCTGTGCTTGCACCAGGAAAGGGAAGAGAGAGCTTTGGCTTTCATCTTTCATTTGGACCGTTTGAAGTATCCGTGGCTTTGCGGTACTTTGATTTCATCTTTTGGAAGCGGCTACGTTCACATCGAAAGAAGAGAGACGTTTTTGGTTTTGCTGCATTGGGAAATGGTTCGCTGTGGTGTACAAGTTCTTGGTATTTTGGTGTTCAGAAGAACCCGGCCGACTGGGCCGAGGAAGGGAGGGTTGGAAGGCGGAACACCTTTTGGGGCGCTAATTCTTGTTGGACTTGGGATTGTTGTTTTGTACATATATAACGCTTAGAGCGATCGAACGCAAAAGACGACAGTGTGATTATTATGGAGGAAGATGAGATGAGAGAGGAAAGAAGAGTAAAGTTAAAAGTAAGAGTAAATGCAATGGTGACGGCGACGAGTGAGTCGTGGTTTTTGTGCTGTGTTCCTGTTCCTTGTTGTCCATTGTTCGTCGTCCAGTGTCTTTCCAGTTGGCCGGTTGTGGTGGTGCCGTGCCTAAGGTCGGCCAATGTGCCAAGCATGCCGATTTCGGGATATGCTGTGACGCAGTGCCAGAGACGGTCGTTGCATGAGTGCCGATGCTCGCTTTGTGGAATCTTGGCATTGTTTACCAGAGGTCTGGGTTTGTTGGACAAGGTGAATTGTGCTATTGGCTGCGGTTGCTGTTTGTGGAGAGTGCAGGCTGCAGGGTGACCACCTGGTCAGGAGGTCGCGTTGGAATCTTGGAAAGAGCGGAGGTCCAGAGTCATGAGGATACGGGAGCATGCTTGGTGCGGGCTGAGGATGGAGAAGTAGAGGTCGTGGTTGCGTGCTGTGTCCACTCGCTGTGTTCTGAATATGGGAGGATGGTGGTCCGCTTGTATGTGGTAGCGCGCTTCGTGACTACGGTGGTGTAGAATTCCAGCTGTCATCTCGGGCTGGACTTCGCAGCTGTTTAGGGTGTAAGACCGTATGGGGTTCGTCATGGTACGTTCGATTTTGTGGTCCAACGCTGCAATACTGTTCAGAGATATCGTGGGTTCTGTTCAAGTCAGCCTTCCGTCTCTTCTATTATGACGCAATGCAGCCATCTTCAAGCTGGTCACGTCGCCGTGGGAGCCTCTCAGTATGAACTTGAAGCTTTGAGAAATGTCTTTGCACATTGCGATCGTGAGCATGATGTCCTTTTGGGTTTTAGTGTCTTATGCATTTCCATGACTCAGAAACAAAGCCGTATATCTGACAGCCTGACAAGTTTCCTTTCTACGCCATCGCCCTTGCGGCAGCAAAGATGGCCCGCTCTCAGACACCCATAGTCCTACTCGCGTCCTCTTGCTGCCTTGCACTGCCGCCCAAAAGTGACCCCCCGTCGCCGTTTGCGCTCCCGAATGCATGTCGTGTTGTTCCATCGCAGGGTAGTCGTTGCGGCTGGTCGTATCTATATCGAGGATGGGTAAAGCATGATGCGAACCATGGCGCCGAACGACTTGGATGGCAGGTTGTGTCTGAATTGTGCCCTCACCACACCGGAGTTGCCTGTTGGATCCATATCAGCATACCTGTTCACACCTCGACTCGCTCGCACCTCTCCAACGCACCGTGTGTCCGCGTGACCTTGCCCCAGATGACACGGATCTTAGATCCTCTAACCTCCTTCTTGGCGCGGTAGACGTATGCGATGCGCTTGCCCAGGTAGAAAGATGCGGCCTTTGGGTCGTCGACGCCCTCAACCTTGATGAGCGATGTGTTTGGGTTGGTGGTGCGCTTGCCCCTCTGGTACGAAAGGTGCTTGCCCCTGTGAGTATTCAGTCAGTACGACTGTCCGTAGGTGTATGCCAATGCCACCGCCGCTATTTGTTTCCGAGATTGAGACAGCGGAGCGGAGGGCGTTCGAGCAGCGGCGGCGAGGGCGGTACTGACTTGACGTAAAGACGGTGACCCTGTGATTCGGACATGTTGGCGGTGTTCTGGGTGGGCTCGCTGGGTGTTTTGTCGTCGCTATCGTCCGCAGAAGTCGGGAGATGCGCTGCGTCGTTAATTCGATTTTGCCAAGTGTGGGAGAGTCGGCAACTTCCGGTGCCCGCTCAGGTTAGCGCGACGGGTGTACCCATTGTCATAGTCAGGCATCAAGGCCATCATTCATTTTTCGAATTTCTGACTCGGTGTTTGTGAGACGGACAAGCTGGTTATGTCCATGACCCCCAATAACGTGCTACCGGAGATGTTGGACACCCCAATGGCACGATTGGATTGCCGCATACGCATGCAGTTGCTCGTCATTCACTTGATGGAAGCGTTGTTCCTGCTCCAAGCAGCGCAGCATTGGGACAAAAAATCTTTTCTCCGCTGATCTCATCAGGTCCGCGGATAAGCTCAGAACACTCATTGTGTTGCACCTGGCGTCGCTCGTACGATACAGTCGACGGCTGCAAAATTTGGCTACATCAGGATGGTATAGCACCAATCCGATACCCACATTTCCTTGTGCTGCAATCTAGCAGCGCGAGACGCAGCTGCGTCGGTAGTGATTCGGCCAGCTCTGCACTTTTGACGTCTGCTCGGTAATCAACGGGGGTGAGTGATTAGTGTGCGAAGCACAGAAGCCTCGCTGCCATTACGGTGTCACTGCGAAGCCGGATGGAAGCGCATGCTCGCGCGAGAGGCTATCAGCATCTAGTCGAGGCAGAGCACGAATGATGCGCGTCGGGACATTTCCCGGAGAGCGAGATCCGGCCGCTGTGAGTGATGTGCTGTGGTAATGTGCTCTGCGGTGACGGTGACGGAGTTTGCGGCTCATTCTCCAGCGCGTGTGAGACGGCTATCGTTCTGGCCTTGGAGCTGGTAATTGCTGAGCAAGCATCGCCCGCCGCGTCCGGAAACGAGAGTGGGCAGACAGCGACAACCGCGGACATTCACTCATCTTCTTGCATCTCCACAGAGCAGAGTGGCATTGCCCGTTGCCGCGCAGGACTGCATTGCGTATCGCCACCGAGCGGCCGTGAGCAATCGCCTTGACATCACCGTCTCAGCAGCCGTGATCGCGGGCAGGGACTTAGCCTTACACTCAGCCAGCCAGTGGACCCCACCACACCACACGTCAACCTCGAAGCATTGCTCAACAAATCTTTCTGATCATCCTCCTACTCATTGTCAGCAGACTCCCCCTCTGCTCTGACAATTCCCCTTCACCGCACCTCTTCCCTACTGCACCACCCCACCACATCGACGACATGGCGAGCACGGTGATCCACCGCGACGAGGAGCAGAATGCCGGGTAAGTCCAACAATTCGGTGAAACTTTGCTGCCAGCTCCGACAACGTGGGAGCTCGTCGCGTTGGATGCGCAACGAGCGACATTGGCCTGCGAGATGTGCATTTGGCCGAAATGCAGCTCCCCGCACTCTTCCGTCGTTGTCGGTGTGGAACACCACGTACTCGAGGACTCGGCTGACATGTGGGTGCTTGCAGCACGATGGAGCTCAAGGAGAACACCGTCATTATCGTCCTCGGCGCGTCTGGCGATCTCGCGAAGAAGAAGACCTTTCCTGCACTCTTTGGCCTGTTCAGAAATGGCTTCCTGCCCCGCGATGTCAAGATTGTCGGCTACGCTCGAACGAAGATGGATCACACTGAGTACCTGAAGCGAGTCAAGTCACATATCAAGACTCCAACAAAAGAGATGGAGCAGCAATTGGACGAATTTTCCAAGTTCACGACCTACGTGAGCGGGCAGTATGACAAGGATGAGAGCTTCCAGGAGCTCGAGAAGCATCTGCAAGAGCTAGAGAAGGGCCAGAAGGAGACCAACCGTGTGTTCTACATGGCATTGCCTCCTTCCGTCTTCATTCCCGTCTCCGAACACTTGAAGCGCAACAACTACCCCAAGAGTGGTATCGCACGCATCATCATTGAGAAGCCTTTCGGAAAGGACCTTGCGTCGTCGCGCGAGCTGGACCAGGCTCTGCGACCTAACTGGAAGGAGGAGGAAATCTTCCGTATTGATCACTACCTTGGAAAGGAGATGGTCAAGAACATCCTGATCTTGCGCTTCGGAAACGAGTTCTTCGGAGCAACATGGAACCGCAACCACATCGATAACGTGCAAATCACCTTCAAGGAGCCATTTGGCACCGAGGGACGTGGTGGCTACTTTGACGAGTTCGGCATCATTCGCGATGTCATGCAGAACCACTTGCTCCAGATCTTGACCCTGCTCGCCATGGAGCGCCCAATTTCCTTCTCCGCTGAGGATATCCGAAACGAGAAGGTGCGCGTACTCCGCGGTATGCCTGCCATTGAGCCAAAGAACGTCATCATTGGCCAATATGAGAAGTCGCTGGACGGCTCCAAGCCAGGCTACAAGGAGGACGACACCGTGCCTAAGGAGTCGCGATGCCCCACCTTCGCATCCATGGTCGCCTACATCAAGAACGAGCGCTGGGACGGTGTTCCATTCATCCTCAAGGCAGGAAAGGCTTTGAACGAGCAAAAGACAGAAGTTCGCATTCAATTCAAGGATGTCACGTCTGGTATTTTTAAGGACATCCCGCGTAACGAGCTGGTGATCCGAGTGCAGCCAAACGAGAGCATCTATATCAAGATGAACAGCAAGCTGCCTGGTCTCAGCATGCAGACGGTTGTCACTGAGCTGGATCTCACCTACCGACGACGATTCTCTGATCTTAAGATCCCAGAGGCATACGAGAGTTTGATCCTTGATTCGCTCAAGGGCGACCACTCCAACTTTGTGCGTGACGATGAGCTTGATGCTTCATGGCGCATCTTTACTCCTCTCCTGCACTACCTCGATGACAACAAGGAGATTATTCCAATGGGTTACCCATACGGTGAGTTAACTCCATGCGAAAGACTCGTATCAATAGCTAACCGACTCTCACAGGCTCCCGCGGCCCAGCTGTCCTCGACGACTTCACCTCCTCATACGGCTACAAATTCGCCGATGCTGCAGGATACCAGTGGCCACAGCACCAGATTGAGCCTAACAAGCTCTAGATGAGAGCTTGGATCGCAGTACTTTTCACAAAAGCGTACAATGCATCGTATTAGCGGGGCACGATATAGAACTGGTTACATCCTCGCCCAGTGAAGGCATGAACTTCAGAAGATGGACAAGGGAGACAAATCTAGATACGAGACAGACGAATGGGTAGGCGAGCAATGCGCGTCCTAAGGATCAATCACCTGACACGAAATTTCACAAAACGAAAAAGCTCTCATCATTGCGAAGGCGCGCTGGTATAATGGAGAGAGACGGGTGCTCCGATGCCTAGGTGCGGACTCAAATATGATGAGTGATAGAGGAATGATGCCTAAGCGTACTGGGAACTGCATCGTATGAAACCAAACGATAACCATGCCCAACTGTTTCATCCTGCCTCTGACTCCATTCGTGATCCCTCACTTTCCCAATCGATACAACTCTCTGGAACTTCACCCGTAATTCTAAAACTGCTGTTTTCGCCTTGCTCGGGCATTGCATGCGGGACTGCTGAAGAAGTGACTCCACTCGGCCTGGGACCCCCAATCCCAGTCCCACGCACTCCTTCGGAATTGCTACGAGAACCTCGCTCTTCGGCTTCGGCTTCATTACTGATGTCCGAGCTTTCGACTCTCTCGATCTCTTCTCTCAACTCTCTCAATGTCTCCCGATAATCTACAAAATCCTGCATAATCAAAACTGTCCCCAATCCTGTTTGTCTTTGTTCTACGGCATTTTGTCTCTCGGTTTCGATATTTGAGCCTTGGAATCCGTGCTGAAAACCTGGGATTTGGGTTGGAGTGTTTGGGAGGAGGCGAACGAGACCGTAGTTGTTTACGCTGTGGTTGAATTCGTAGAGGCAGCCGCCGGAGAAGTGGTGGGTTGTTGGGGAGGTGAGGAGGGTTTTTGTGGCAGAGGAGGAAAGGGAAGGTGGTGAGTTTGGATCTTGACTGGGTTCGACTGGGGGAGGAGAGGGAAACTTGGAGCTGTATTCGGAGAGGAAGATGGGGATGGTTGTGTGGGTGAAGGGTGTGGTCTGGGAGCGCGGTGGGTTAGTTGTTGTGTCATTGCCGGGTTTATGTTCTGCGATGATTAGTGACTGACCAAGTCGCTCGATGATTCTGTTTGTGAAGTTGAGGAGGTTGTGTTCCATGTGTATTTTGTGAACTATTGCCATGTCAGCAACGTGTCCCTTTTCCGTCTGACAGGCGTGCCTCACTGTCCAGAAGTCTATCCGCTCAGACGGCTCCCTTGTATGCAGAAACTCGAAGATCTGCTTATCGCGGAACCCATCATTGTCGGCTCCATATGCGATGGGCAGAATACGTTGTCCTCTTGTCTGATCCTTGAGATGCATGTATTTCTTCACGTCTCGAAGTACAGCCGCGATGACGAGCGCACAGTCTCGAGAAGCCGCATCGTCCATCGATTGATTGATCAATGTCTGAGCAACAAAGGCTCCCAGCGTATTTGGGAAAGATGCCATGAGATCGATCGTCTTGAAGTAGGATTGCACATTCTCAGCATTGTAAGAGCCATATGGGTCGAAACGATTGATGCCTCTGAGAGGGGGATAGGCCTGTATGAGAACATAGATGCCTGCCTCTTCGAGCAATCTCATTGCTTGTGCATGCGGTTTGGACGAGTCGATCTGGTAGACGAGAATTGTGTTGACGCCCAGTTCTTTGAAGAGTGCAACATCGTGCTGGAGCCTTGGAAGTTCTTCATCTGTGATTGGGTCATATGGTTGCCGGTCAAGAGCGTTGTCTTGATACACTACACCGCGCACGATGAACTTGGTGTGCGATCAGTGGAAGTGGCAATTTGTTGAAAGACTTCAGCCTTACGCGTTTCTGTCCTTGCCATAGGTAACGACCACGGATGATGATCGGTTGCAGAGGAGCACTCATTCTTGTGCGAAACTCGCAATTGCGAATTCGACGAGTGCTGGTATGGCACGGGAGGACGATAGCTTCCAGCTTCCTGGCAAGCTAAAAGTTGGCACATCGTGAGGTGGCCTTACAGGTGTAGCAATGATCTGCACTGCTCTAAGGTTGTTTTGTGAATGCCTCAGCAATCCTACTGCCAAGGTCGTTTAGCAGCACAACTGTGGGCATGAGCTGAAGCAGTTGAAGGCCATCTGTCAACGGCGTCCAACAATCGTTGTGTGTCATCCGTTGCCGAGTCGGCAGCCTTCTGTCAAGGCAGTACAACAGCACCAACGACAGATCTGGAGCCCATCGTGCTCTGATTTAGCTCTCACATGCATTGCGCAGCCATGTCACTTAAGTTGACCTACCGATAGCGAAACTATGTCAGAGGTGCCGTGTTCATGCATGAGCGCAGAGGCCGGAAAAGCTCGCCCGACCAACATGACGAATCGGGAAGTAGGCAAGGCAGAATTCGCAGAACTGGTTTGGAGACACCTTACACATCGACCTGTGGAGAGGATGCTCCGGTGTGTCCAGCGGAGGAGACACTGGTGCGGCCCAACCGGACACCAGCCGGCCTTGGTGAAGTCAATTCAAGATGCAGCAGCGACACTGCTCTGTTCTTGCCAGGCTCATCGCTGTTGATCAAGATCGTGATGCGAACACGGTAACGTTGCGACGGAACTTTTTCACTTGGTGAAACGCGCGCCGACGGGGTTCATGGGTGAAGTGTAGCAGTCTTCAATGGTGCGGCGTCGTGGTTACGAACGGGTACCGTGCGTGCAGCAAATGTGCAGTCTGGTTGCGGGAGGGAGTGATATGCGCGACGTGGTCAAATCGGCTGGAGTCCGTGTTGTGGCCAGCGGGTGCGTTTCAAAACGTCGAGCGGTGGAGGTGCGTTGACGAGCACGCCATAAACGTTCCAGCACCGTGACATTGATGGACATCGTCGTCGTCAGAGAGCTTTTGTGTTGTCAGCGGCTCGCCCAAGCTCCTGCCCCTGCAGATCTGAGTTGTGGGTTGTGCAGCGGATGCATGATCTGGCAGATCAGCGTCATGCCTGCAGGAGGTGTGCATGCGTAGGGCTGGCCTCCGCTGGAGAAGATAACGAAGAGGAATGAGCTGTGCTGTAGCCCACCAGGGAAAGCGCATCGAAGCTGCGGGAAACGGGGTGATACACATGCACAAACAGTCACCAGCAACGCACGAACAACGACGGCGGTTTAACGACAAAGCACACGCGCAGCACGTCGACTCCCTGGCTCCCCGCGCGAGATTTGGGCTTGGTCGTTTGCGTCGGGAGACTCGTGCCGCGGGGGACATTGATGGACGGCGGCCCTACCTGGACAACAATATCAAGCCCAACGCTGCGCCCGTCCGTCGATGCGCGCTCGTCTGCTGGCCTGTGTCCCGCTGACTGCAACCGTCACCACCGCCCTCGATTTCGCTGCTCGCTGTGTAATTGACAAGTCGCCGCTGCTCGCCACTCACACCTGTGCCGCCGTCTTTCGTCAGCAGCATCCGCCATTCCATCAACGCCTGTCCTCTTCCACCGCCTTTCGTTGTAGCACGCCATCCCCCAGGCCTACTTCTCCGCTCCCTCAACATCAGCGCGCGTCCATTGCCAACACATCATCCATCATGAACGCAGACAATGTTCTGCGCAGTCGCCCCGAGGGCACGCGACGCTTGGCCGACAACCTCGAGAAGCCATTGCTAGATGATCGATCGTACAGAGTCATTGAGCTGCCCAACAAGCTCGAGGCATTGCTCATCCATGACCCCGACACAGACAAGGCTTCGGCCGCAATGGACGTCAATGTCGGCAGTCTTTCAGATCCTGAAGAGATGCAGGGAATGGCGCATGCCGTCGAGCATTTGCTGTTCATGGGCACCGAGAAGGTGGGAACATGTCTCGGGAACGAAGTGTCCTTCAACTAATCTGGTCTCGCACAGTACCCGGGGGAGAACGACTACAACTCATACCTCACAAAATACGGCGGCATGAGCAATGCCTTCACAGCAGGCACCGACACCAACTACTACTTCGAGCTCTCAGCCTCGTCCACATCGAACAGCCCCAAATCGTCAGCAAACACGAGTCGATCGAGCTTGCTAACAGTACCCAAAGGCCAAGCCCCTCTGTATGGCGCCCTCGATCGATTCGCGCAATTCTTCATCAAACCATTGTTCAGAGAGGACTGTCTGGAGCGTGAGTTGCGAGCGGTGGACTCAGAGAACAAGAAGAACCTGCAAGCGGACAACTGGCGAATGATGCAGTTGGCAAAGAGCACGGCAGCGAAGCAACATCCATACCATCTGTTCTCAACGGGCAACTACAAAATCCTACACGATGATCCCATCGCGAGGGGCGTCAAGATTCGCGACGAGTTCATCAAGTTCTACCAAAAGAACTATTCCGCGAATCGAATGAAGTTGTGTGTATTGGGGAGAGAGGGCCTAGACGAGCTCCAGCAGTGGGTAGAGGAGCTCTTTTCCGATATCCCCAACCAGGACTTGCCAAAGCTACGATGGGACGATGTGCCAGTGCTCACGGAGAAGGAGTTGTGCACACAGACCTTTGCCAAGCCAGTCATGGACCAGCGTATGTTGGATCTCTCTTTCCCATATCCGGATGAGGAGAATCTGTACGAGTCAATGCCTGGTCGCTACTTGGGCCACCTAATAGGCCACGAGGGTCCGGGCAGTATTCTGGCTTATTTGAAGGCAAAGGGTTGGGTATCGGAGCTCAGTGCAGGTCCCTCGCCAGTCTGCCCGGGGACTGCATTCTTCTCGATCGGCCTGAGATTGACTTCACAAGGTCTGGTACACTATCGAGAGATCATCAAGACCATCTTTCAATACATTGCCATGATCAAAGAGCAGCCTCCGCAAGAATGGATCACTCAGGAGACCGCGAAGCTCGCTGAAATTGACTTCAAATTTAAGCAAAAGATTCCCGCATCGCGTACTACTAGCCATATGAGTGGAGTTATGCACAAGCCTCTGCCACGTGAATGGCTGTTGAGCGGGCAGCATTTGGTTCGAAAGCACGATCCGGAGGCCATCTTGAGAGGCTTGAACGCACTTCGACCTGACAACTTTCGATTCACAATGTCTGCGCAAGACTTTACGGGAGATATGGCCAAATTCGATCAGAAGGAGCAATGGTATGGCACTGAGCACACCATTCAGAAGATTCCAAGCGACTTCCTGCAAGAGCTCGAGGCCGTGTCGAAACAATCGAGGCCAGCAGAGCTACACCTCCCTGCAAAGAACGAGTTCATTCCACAGCGCTTGGACGTTGAGAAGAAGGATGTCATCTCGACTGCACTCTCGCCCACTTTGATTCGGAACGATGGCAACGTTCGTCTTTGGTGGAAGAAGGACGACACATTCTGGGTGCCCAAAGCCAATGTCTACGTTTACCTGCGCAGCCCAATGGGCTACATGAGCGCATACACTGCTGTGCTCTCTACTTTCTTCAAAGAGCTGGTCGATGACAGTCTCACAGAGTACGCTTACGACGCCGAGCTGGCTGGTCTAGCTTACGGCTTGATACGAACTGCCAACGCGTTCGAGGTCTCGGTCGGTGGTTACAACGACAAGATGCATGTGCTTCTTGAGAAAGTCCTGGTCACGATGCGCGATCTCGAAGTCAAAGATGACCGATTTGAAATCATCAAGGAGCGCATGGCTCGCACGTATCAAAACTTTGAGCTGCAGGAGCCATTCAGGCAGATTGGCCGCTACACCCAACTACTGTCCCGAGACCGCGCCTTCAGCCAAGCAGATCTCCTGGCAGAATTGCCTAACGTCAGTGCCGACGATGTGCGCAACTTCATCCCTACTTTGATGCGCCAGATGCACATCGAGATCCTCGCCCATGGCAACCTCTACAAGGAAGATGCACTTCGTATGGCAGACCTCGTCGAGAAGACGCTCAAGCCCCACCCATTGCCTCCTACGCAATGGGAGACGCAGCGCTACATTAATCTGCCAGAGGGTTCTAACTTTGCATGGAAGAAGACTCTTAAGAACCCAGACAACGTGAACCACTGCCTCGATTATTGCATCTATGTGGGCGACGCGAGCGATCGTCAAACACGGGCCAAAACACTATTACTGGACCAGGTGCTTCACGAGCCTGTTTTCGACACGTTGCGAACCAAGGAGCAGTTGGGATACATCGTCAATGGCTCGATGATGATCGTTGGCAACGCTGCCGTGTTCCGCATCCTCATCCAGAGTGAAAAGGATTGCGATTATCTGTTGAAACGCTCTGACCTCTTCCTGAAGGAGTTCGAGACGGCCATCAAAGAGATGTCGGATACAGAGTTTGAGGAGCACAGGGTTGGTGTCATCAACAAGCGCCTGGAGAAGTTGAAGAATTTGTCTCAGGAAAGCGGCCGGTTGTGGCACCACGTCCTTTCTGAAGTCTTCGATTTCGAACTCGTCTACCGCGATGTCGAAGTCCTCGAGACGCTGACCAAGGAAGACATGGTCGATTTCTACATGACACGATTCAGCCCGAGCTCTGCCGTTCGCTCGACCTTTGCCACTCAACTGGTTGCCCAGTCATCACCCGAAGACATCGCTGCTAAGACCACAGATGCTGAGAAGAGCGAAAAATTGGCCGACCAGATCATCGCGTTGCTCTCAGGAATTGGTCTCCAATGCGAAGCTGAAGACCGCACGAAGCTTGTTGAGAATCTGGGCAAGACTGACATTGCCAAGGGAGACGTGCCAGACACACTGAAAGCCATCGCGACATGGCTCGCGGCTGTTGGACTCGACGAGGAAAGTACCAAAGTGGTGCTTGCACAAGGCGAACAGGCTTTGCCGCAGCTTTTCCCGGCTGCTGGTATTGTTGCTCCTTCACACGATGCTGAGCAGACTAATGGAACGACTGAAACGAATGGCACGAATGGAACTGTCAAGGAAATCAACAGAATCCTCGTGGAGGATGTGAAGGGATGGAAGGCTAGCTTACCGCTTGCTGCTAATCCTAAGCCTGTGAAGGATCTTTCGGAGTTTGAGGAATTGGAGTCGAAGCTTTAGATGCATTTTGGAGGATACTTTCGAAATGCTAGAGAAAAGTTAGAGGGGTATGGCCGCGAAGCTGAAGAGTGGATGGGGAGGTGGTGTAGGTTATATTCGCAGCGAGGCGTTGTAGGATATCTCTTTCTTCGCTCTGCAAGGATGGGTCGTGATCGAGGTTGAGGATCTCGACTGGCGAGGAAGTTGAGCTTGGATGTAGCTCGTTATGACATGATTATTTTAATGGTACCTTCTGCAGGACTGTGCTGCAACGAATGTCGGCCTACCGCCACTATTGTTCGAAGACTTCTGACCATGCAGCTGTCACTGCCCATATTGCTCCCACACGCCCATGCCTTCACCCATCTTGCTCATGATCTACATCTTCTTCTCCGCTCCTGTTTTCTCCGTCTCCATCATCATCTCCAAGCTTGTAATGGAAAACCATCTGACTTAGATCACAGATGTTACGAATAATTTTCATTTCCTCCATACACCCCAAGCCCGCCACGGAAGTGAAGGGTGGAATTCCTGGAGGAGAATACTCAGGAATGTGGATTCTGTCAAGACGTAGTCCGGGAACGTTCTTGAGTGCAACGGCTAACTGTATAGCTGACCATGTATTCGTGAGTTCGAGCTGCGTGTATTCATGGAGGTCGGTGGTGATAGCTGGGTATGCTGTGGCGATGGCGATGGCGATGGCGAGGTCGAAATCGACATCTGTAAAGGTTGAAATGGGAAGGCTAGAGGTGCTATTCTGGAGTTCTGGCTCGGAGTCGGCGGCCGACTCTTGACAAGGCTCTTCGTCTGCCCAGTGGCAGATTCTGTTGTGGTGGGTGTCGATCCAGTCAAGCGTGCGCTGTGAGAGATGCCATTCGATGGTCAGGCTGGGGATGAGTGAGGTGTGTTTGGGGCCGATGGTTTGGAGCCATTTGGGAAGCCAGTGCCATCGCTCGCTGGTGACTGTGGCTATGAAGGCGTTCTTGGCGAAGAAGATGGGAGATGCTTCGATGCAGGTTGTGCGGCAGACGCGAAGGAGTCCTGATCTCGTGGCAATGTTCGATCGCCTTACATTGCTGTTTGGGGTGTCGCTGGATTGACCGTCGGCCGTTCCAGGCCAGACGTGGTTATAGATGAGCAGTCGAAGATCGGGGGAGAGCTCCAAGAATGGAGCAGATTGGCCTGCTGACTGCATGATGCTGGCGTGTTGCTGTTGGAGTGTACAGAGGTGTTCCACTTGTCTGAGGTAGAGGCAGGTCATTGCCAGGACCTCAGTCCACGTGTGGGTAGGAACTGGTCTGATGTAGCTCCTGCACCGCGATTCCCCGAATTGTGACTTTGCCAGTAGTGGGAAGAACGTTGCTGATAACGCTCGTAGGGTGAGGCCCTCGTGTACGTGGAGAGATTGAGAAACCAAGTTCCATGATATCCAGCATGTCGATGAATGTCCTATCTACAGGTTGACCCAGAGAGGATCACGATACAGGTAGCTTTCCTTGTTCGTCATTCCGCAGCTACGTGTATGAATCGCTGACTCAACATCTTGTCATCCGAGGCCCATGTGGAACAAGCAAAATTGGATCGTTTTGCGGAATCTTGGGAAAGTATGCGTGCAGCGACTGTTCCAGAGCCAGTCACAACATAGGGATTGTAGTGTTGGATAATGTCGAGATGGAGGGGCGAAGTTGAACGCTTTTGTATCGTCGTGACAGAATTCGTTGACCCAAGGTTGATGAGCAAGGCGTAAGACCGGAGGTCGACTCGATGAGAAACAGTATTCCCCTACGAGTTTGATGCCTGCGAAGACCGCATTGAAGCAGCATACGCTCTGCTGGAAACAAAGGGCCGAATCTGTGTGGTTGCTGTGAGACGCTTCGAATTCTCAAGAAGTGGGGTTTTCGGCTGAGGGTTCGGTGTAAGGAGCACTGCGCAGCTTGTGTATCTGCAGCCATACCGAGGGTAGTGTTCTCAGTGCGAAGGTCTTGAGGTGTAAGCCCGTCTTGCCGTATATCATATCTGATGATGTTCAGTCTCGCAGATCTGCTCGCAGGATGGGCCGGATCGAAGAGCATGTCCGTGTCAAGACGGCCCATTCAAGGTGCATTTCCCATGTTCACATCGCCGGCAGTAGCCTGAGCGCTGCTGCTTGCTTCACCCTCTTGCACATCCTCGACATCCTCCTCGGACGGCTGGCCTTCCTCTCCAGCTCTTTCGACCTCTTTCCCACCCGCCTCGAGCAGGTACTGAACCACATCGTTCTTGTCCGCACGCTCTGCTTCGAACATGGCCAGATGTCCAGCTGCGTTCTTCTGCCACATGTCTGCGCCTGCCGCGATCAAAAGCTTTACAATATCCAAATGTCCATTGTAAGCAGCCCAGTGAAGCGGGGTATTTCCTTCCTTATTGCCGTGGTTCACGAATGCGGCTGGTGTGCCCTCCGCGGCACCTAGCTGCGTGAGTAGGTTTGGAAGGAGTTCTGTTAAGCCATTTGCTGAGCAGAAGTGTAGTACAGTGTTGCCGCTCTCGGGATCAATCGCTGCCTCCAGCACATCCTTTGCCGAGCAAGAGTACCTCTGAGTCAATTCTGTGATCGTCTGCTGCAAGTCTTGTACTTCGTTCGCCCGAGTGAAGTACAGTAGATCGTCGACCTCGTCGAAAGTGAGCGCTTGTGGGCCGGAGGAATGCATTTTGTGCGGTTCGTTATGAAAGCAAATCACACTCCATGTAAAGTCAGCGCTACTTCCTCCAACTTTAACTTTTCATTGCCAAGAATTGATGGAGAGATTAGATTAGGTTCTTTCCGCGTGATCGGCTGTACCTGCATATCCCGTCGCCACTAGCACACCTCCTTGGAAAACATCGTACGAGAGGAGACCATGGCAACGTCGCTGGCTTCATGACCCCGTCTTCGTGCGTCCTGGACCAATCCCAAAGACTGCAAATCAGCAAAGCGACATCATGACATTTCGCAATCGCTCTGCGAAAGAGCCTGCGAAAGCGAATGGCCAGGCGAAGGCCAATGCCAAGTCACCCGACAGCCGTACAGATTATTCTCGATGGCGACTAAAAGACGACCGAGGACGGCAGACATGGCATTACCTACAATCAGATGAAGAAAGCAAGCAATGGCCGCAGACGATTGCGGATAAATGGCATTTGGGCCTTGACACTGTAAGTGCGACTCTGCCATATACGTAAC
Source organism: Cercospora kikuchii (assembly GCF_019650295.1). Taxonomy (NCBI): domain Eukaryota; kingdom Fungi; phylum Ascomycota; class Dothideomycetes; order Mycosphaerellales; family Mycosphaerellaceae; genus Cercospora; species Cercospora kikuchii. Next base: position 2,549,365 of record NW_025408588.1, read on the forward strand.
TACCCAGACCTAACAGACTTCACAGGGATTGCCGAACCTCCCAAAGGCGAAGACACCTCTTCAAGCTGCGGAAAATGGACTTCGTTTCTTCTCAAAATTACAACTAGAGCCAGGAAACTGGGCTTGCGAATATGGAGGACCAATGTTCTTGCTTCCCGGAATCATAATCACGCTCTACGTCACTGATATGCCATTGACACAACCAGAGCAGATCGAAGTTGTGCGCTACCTGTTCAACATGCAGAATGTTGGATCGAAAAACGGTGGCGACGGCGGCTGGGGTTTGCACATTGAAGGCGACTCCTCGGTCTTTGGAACGGCGATGAACTATACCTGTTTGCGAATACTCGGTGTTCCGGCCAATGAACCACGTATGATGAAGGCCCGACGATGCCTCCACGATATGGGTGGCGCAGTATACGGACCCCACTGGAGTAAGTTCTGGTTCTCGGTCCTCGGTGTCATGAAATGGGATATCGTCAATCCTGTGCCCCCAGAGCTCTGGCTCCTGCCAGACTGGGTGCCAATCGCCCCTTGGCGCTGGTGGATCCACATGCGCATGGTCTTTCTACCAATGGGCTATCTGTGGTCCAAGAAATGGACATATCCCAGAGCAGACTCAGATCCTTTGATCAAGGAATTACGGGAAGAGCTATTCACCACGCCTTACCATGAAATAGACTTCGCTAGTCATCGAAACTCCATCAGCGTCAAAGACAACTACCATCCCAAAACATGGGTCTTGAATCTCATCAATTGGCTCCTTGTCTGGATATGGATTCCTTTCCTGCGGACCGACGCTCTGATCAAGAAGGCTGAAGATTGGGTCTGGCATCTTATCCAGATTGAGGGTGCAAACACTGATCAGGGCGACCTGGCACCTGTCAGCGCACCAATGGACACATTGTGCTGCTATGTTGCAGAGGGGCCTGACGCGGAGTCAGTTCTGAGGCATCGTGACCGACTGCAGGACTACTTTTTCATCAGTAAGGACGGCATGATGGCAGACGGCACCAATGGTGTGCAAGTGTGGGATACTGCATTCGCGATACAAGCGGTCGTTGATGCTGGTCTGGAGCAGAAGCCGGAGTACCACAACCTCCTGCTCAAAGGTCTTGAATTCCTCGAAGACCACCAATTCCTCGATCACGTCGTTGGCTACGAGAACTCATCTGTCTACTCGGATCCTCCCACCCAAGCAACATCGGCTGAAGTCGGCTGGCGGCATCCTCGTCGTGGCGCGTGGGGTTTCAGCACCCGCTCGCAGGGCTACGTTGTTTCTGACTGCACAGCGGAAGCTGTCAAGGCGATCATGGCCTTACAGTCCACGGTGGATCCGAAGGATGGTCGCACCAGTTTGTTCCCGACTCTCCTGAGCGAGAAGCGTCTCAAGTGGGCTGTTGATATCCTTCTCACCATGCAGAACAGTGATGGTTCCTGCAGCTCGTACGAACCCACGCGAGGCAGCACAAAGATGGAATACCTCAATGCGGCCGAGGTTTTCGGGCGCATCATGGTCGAGTACTCATACCCGGAATGCACAACTGCATGTGTCACGGCGCTCGAGCGCTTCCGAAAGGACTACCCAGATTATCGTGCTGCGGAGATTAAGAAATTCGTGTCTCGTGCTGTCGATTGGATCCGACGCGACCAAGCTCCGGATGGATCTTGGTACGGCAGCTGGGGAATCTGCTTTTCGTATGCTGGATGGTTTGCGCTGGAGAGTCTGAAGACTCAAGGTGAGACATACGAAAACAGTGAGCGGGTCAGGCGAGCCTGCCATTTCTTCCTCGATCGCCAAGAGGCAGACGGTGGTTGGGGCGAATCGTACAAGAGCTGTGAGACCGTTACATGGTGTCGCCATCCTGATGGCTCGCAAGTCGTGCAGACGGCTTGGGTAAGTGCTGCGTCTGTGCGTGCGTGAAGTGGCGTGCGACTGACTGTTGACAGGTCGTCATTGCTTTAATCGAGGCTGGCTATCCAGATCGTGATCCCATCGACCGCGCGGTCAAGCTTATCATGAGCAGGCAGCAACCGAATGGCGAGTGGTTGCAGGAGGGTATCGAGGGCGTGTTCAACAAGAGTTGGTGAGACTTTCCAGCCCAGAATACGGCTCGTCCGCCACGCTAACATCCGGGTTCACAGCATGATCTCCTACCCAAACTACAAATTCATCTTTCCGATAAAGGCGCTGGGCATGTATAGCAGACATTTCGGCGACACTGCATTGAATGGATCAGTATAGAACCCAGAGGTCAGGACCGCTGGGCAGGTTCACAGCACCCGAGAGCGATGCTCGAACACATCGTACATATGGTACCTCCTAATAATATGCGCCACCGCATGCCAGCACTGCGTCGACCACAGCGCAGGTACATTCGTATCGGCTGATGCAGTGTTCATCGATTCAGCTGATGGAAGCCTGCAGCAGAAGCAGCCAAGATTGGGCCACTATGCGCCGGTCTGTCTCTCGCGGTGGGAGTGGTGACTGTTGGGTCGCGGTGCAGCGCGCGTGTAACCGTCGGCTCTGCACGTGGAACCGCTCACTCCGGCACCACGAGCGCTCGGTGGCGCTGCATGGATACTGCGTGGGCTGTGGGTTTGTCTTGTGACTGTGAAACTTGACGGTCGTGGGTAAAGGGCCGGACGGACAGGCGCATGATCATTTCATGGCTAGGGGAGACGACGCGCATTGTTCGTGCCTGGGCTCGCCTGGCGATGCTGCTGCCGCCGTAACGTGATGTGTAGAGTGAGATGTGAGGTCAGTTCTCCGGCAGCAAGTAGTCCAACGGGCGGCTCAACCGTGCCGCAACGCTGTTGAAGCGAACTGCCGCGCGAGCGTTGGTCTAATGATTAGTCCCACATAATCACGTTTCAATTTGCAGGGGGCCCGCCGAGGGACATGCGCGGCGGCGGAGGAGCTCGCAGCGCTGGCCGGACGGCGGCGGCGCTGGCAGCCCGGCGCAGCGGTGGTACGGGCGGGTGACGAGCAGCAGCGCATGCGGCGCGGTGACGATGGTGCCGGGCGTCGTCGTGTCGCTAGCAGCGGATGGGAGATGCTGGCTGATGCGCGGCGAACCCTGGTCGCTAGTGCATTCAATCCTAAACACAGCTCCTCCTTCGCGTGCTGCAATTTCTCCCCCGTTCCACCCCTTCCCGCCGAGGCAGCGTGTGCACCAGCGCTGCTTTCTCCGCGTACGTCGAGATAGAGCTCAGCACGCTCGCTCTGGTCTGCCTCGCCGTCCGCCAGCGTCTGCATTATTCGTGGGCGTGTATTCTGTCCCAGCAAGCTATCGGACCTTCCTGCCTCCACCCTAGCTCGAGCAGCTGACCCGTCTCGACATCACCACGCCGCGTGCTGAGCTCGCCCTCCACCCTCCTTCTCGCCCCAAGATCCGCACGGCGTTCGGCGTTCCGGGTCTCACTCGTCTGGTTCAGGCAGAGCGCCGGGAGCCTAGCTCTTTTATCGTTCATTGGGATTATTGTCCACGTTGGAGAAGACTCAGTTGAGACGAGGAACGAGCAGGAAACACATCGGGAAACATGGCGACACCAACACAGCAGCAGCCGTACGGCGGGAACCCGTATCCCACACCGGCCTCCAGCACCGGCGGAGGAGCTTCCGCACAGCAACAGCCTCCCTACCAGCCTGAGAGCAGAGCTTCCCAGTCCGCTCCGGCCCCATATCAACAGCAGCCGCCGCAACAGCAGCAGCAGCAGCAGCCACCCGCGCAAACGCCCTTTGAAAAATACTGCGTCATCCACATCGCCACCACGTGTGACGAGCATGGAGTATATGTCACCAAGGACAGTGCCGAGGTCATTGAAATTGGCTGGGTGGTAGTTGATGCTCAGAATCCCGAGCGTGAGGTACGTCAACGATGTTTCGGCAAGTGCTGCTGGGGCCCTCGACACGCAGCAGCATGGCACGGGCTGCCGAAGGCGTCTGTGGAACGAGACACTGCCAATATATACAGCTTGGACCAGTTACTAATAAAACCTCCTATCGCAGTTGCACCGCCAGTCCGTGCTCGTTCGCCCTGTCAACACTCCTATTACTCCTCTATGTACTTCTCTGACGACCCTCACCTGGGAGCATGTGAAGAACGCTGGCACTTTCCGCGACGCCATCACCACCTTCGATCAATTCGCCCAGGAGCATCTTGTGCCAAAGGACGCCGGCCCTAGTGCCGCACCAACATTCGCCTTCGTCACCCTTACCCCATGGGATTTGCGTGTTCAGCTTCCGCGTGAGGCACGCGACAAGAACGTCGTCTTGCCCGCTTACCTACAACATCCAGTGCTCTTCGGCCTGCGTCAAGAGTACCAGACATTCCAATCACACCATCCTGAAACACTTGCATTCAGCTCGTCCAGCCTATCGAGCATTTGCGCTGGTCTTGAAGTGGAAGAGGTCAGGTCCTCGGGCAAAGTCACCGGAGGTCTACCATTCCACCTCCAAGCGCTCGCCCCATCATCTCCTCGCCGTGCATTAGAAGAATCCCTGACGCTCACTCGTTGTCTCAACTCCTTGCTCAAGAAGTCTCGGCCCTCCGCTACGAACCCCCAAGGAAATCCCGATATCCTGTCAAGACCGCTTGACGCACGCAGCGACGTTCGCGCTTTCCTGGGCGAAAGGAGCAAAGTACTGCACCTGAGCGGTTTGCCCCACGATACAACGCAAAGTGAGCTCGAAAGTTGGTTCACACAGTACGGCGGTCGTCCAATTGCCTTTTGGACCCTGCGAACCCCGGAAGGCGGCAAGCCCAGTGGAAGCGGATTCGTTGTTTTTGGCAGTCACGAAGAGGTATGTTTGATCCGCTCTTTCCTTGTATGTGCAGATCCAAGTGAAGTCTGGCAACGTCGCGCGCAACGCTCGGTTTGGACCGTGCACTAGACGAAAAATTGCTCGCTGGCTTCAGTGCGTGTTTCTCTCTTCTAACATACATCAACAACGGTATCGCCCACACCCAAGACCAACATCACCACTCACCGCATTTTGCGCTACTTTACTACCAAGCATTCTACGACCATATCTTCGACATCACTGGCATCATTCGCAACTCATCAACGTCGCGTTGCGATGGCGTTCAATCATCCCGCGCTGAGCGGCACGGTCTCGTTACCTTGTCTCACTGGATCTGCACCACCTTGTCGCGTGCCTTGCTTGTGCAACACGCCCCGCTCAAAGACAACTACTAACACTGAATACTCTCAGGCGGCCGAAAGCCTCAGCATGAACGGACGCGCGCTTAACGACCGCGCGATTGAGGTCGCACCCTCATCAAGCAGAGTGCTGGACCGCGCTGCACATTCACAGCCTCCTGGAGGACCTCCACTTCTTACTCCATTTCCACCTTCCAAGAACCGTCCGCGACCGGGCGATTGGACCTGTCCAAGCTGCGGTTTCTCCAACTTTCAACGTCGCACGGCATGCTTCCGTTGCTCGTTCCCGGCTATGGGTGCCGGAGGTCCGGACCCATATAGTCAACCCTACGGTATGCAAACCCCCTTTGGCGGAGCACAGTACGGTCATCCAGGCATGATGGGCGGCGGTCACATGCACGGCGGTGGCTTTGGCGGCATGGGTGGCATGGGCGGTTCAAGCGGCCGTGCTGGAATAGTTCCTTTCCGTGCTGGTGATTGGAAGTGTGGCAACGAAGGATGTGGCTATCACAACTTTGCCAAGAACGTTTCGTGCTTGAGATGCGGCGCTTCTCGAACACAGGCAGCCGTAGTTGCCGAGAGTGGCATGACCAGCTTCCCAGGACAATCTTACGGCGGTCCTCCACAGGTTCCAATGCAGCCGCCAACCGGTAGCTACGGCGGAGGAAGCCAACAATCTTTCGATGGCAGTGCATATGGTGCGATGCAAGGTCCACCCGGCGGCTTCGGTGGCCAGTCTTTCGGACCACCTTCATCTTACAACATGCCTTCCGGCATCGCTGCACCTAGCCCATACATGGCTGGCGGCTACGGGCAGATGGCAAGCAACGGCGGCATGCAGTCTCAGGGAGGAGGCTTCGATAGCCGAGCCGAGCAGGCCTTCAACCAAGGAAACACTAGCTCGCAGGCTGGTGCCGGCGCCTACTCCAACGGCGCATACGGACAGCCCGGAGGATATGGCAACGACGGTGCTGCGGATCCTTTCTCTTTCCTTTCGACTGGCATGGGCCAGCTCGGCATCAACGAGGGCGACAACCGTCGCAACGGTGCGAGTGGGGCAAAGTCACCCCAGTAAACAACACTTGAGCAGGTTCGGAACGGAATGGATTGGTGGGCAGGTGTCGGTTTAGAGGAAGAGGACATACCAGATTGTATCAAATTCACATCGATGACATATGGGATTCGGCTGCAAAAGGGCTCGTTAGCGTCGGCGCTGGGAGAGGTTGACGGTGAGGGTATTAGCGAGGCGTCCGTGGCCATAAGGACTTATCGACAAAAAAGGATCATCGTCAAAGCAAGTATGGCTGCATGGGTTGCAACAACGAGACAAGATGTTGGGCTTCAGAAGCATATTTCGGATCCGGGCTAGGGGGCGGTGGGAGGAGTTTTTTCCTTACAATGACAACAGCAACAACACAGCACTTTCACCTTCTTCTACGACCTCTGCCTTTGCTTCCTGGCTGGTCAAACTGCTTTGAATGTTGTGTGTGTGTGTCAACAGAATGGGAAAAGAGGCGCTGCTGCTACTGCTACCACTGCTGATTTCTTGCTTTTCGGAGAGGGGATGAGATGATGATTCATACACAGAATGAGATGTACTGTTTGTGGGTGCGATTGCAACGGCCGATTAGAACAAGAGTGAAAGCAAGCAGAAGTCGAAGATCGAGAGCTAGTATGTAATTTGGTGGATTGAAAAGGAGGGTAAATCGTGTGGTTTCTCATTCTCATACTATTTGGCTGATGGCGGGATTTTTGGCTCGTCATCAGTTATGGTTGGGTTGTGTTTTTCTTTTACCTGAGTAACTCCACCCGTATCAAAATGTTTTGAATACAGTTGGGGTTGATGCAGTGCCTTGTCTCCAATCTGTTGCCTTTGCATAGAATGGGGTAGAAGTGTCACATCTCCTCCCAGACCTCTGCGTTGAAATGTCTCATTTCGTTTGTGTCGGGCTTGTTCCATGGGGGCCGCTGCTGCGCGGCTCGGTGCCGAATGAACGATTGGAAGCATTAGCCGTGAGTTCTGCCATTAAGACGAAGTTCTCGACCATATCCCGGAATTGTGCATTCATCCGCCTCATAAGCCCGTGACGCTGAGGATTCGGGTTGGGTGGAGCTGCAGGCATGGGCATGAACACGTTTGCTCCGTGATCAAAATCATCCGGATTGTAATTGTAATCGTGATAGTAAGTATGTCCAGCATTCGGACATTCATGTCCATAGATTTGTTCCTCTTGTGTGTAGATCGCCCTACAAGACCAGCAGATGTGGGCGCCGCAATGGCATACCATGTGATCGCAGCCACCATTCTTCTCGAGCGCGTTGCCACAACTTGGACAATCTTTGACGCGATCTGAGTTCTCCTGTCGCCATTGCTGGGACTGCTCGTCGTCGCGGTGCTGACTGCATGTCTTGGGCCAGTGCACAGTTTTACATGCTGTGCATATTCTCCTATTGCAGTTCTTGCAGTCTTTGTAAGCAGAATGCACAGCGGCATGGTCGACAGGGCTGGGGCGATAAATGTGGCCACAGTTGGGTGTGGGACAGCAGTGGTATTCTCGGGGCCGTCTTCGGATATACATATCAAGAGAGGTCTCCAACACTCGCTCAAAAGCATCTGGTGGAAGTACTTCCTGAATTGTGGTGATCGACAGTGGTGTGCGACAATGATCGAAGTGGCCTTTGCATACGATCTTGAATTCGAGAGTCGAATTCTTGACGTTGCACATATTCTCCAGGCATTGTCGACAGTACATATGACCACACTCGGTAACGACAGGGTCGTCCGCTTCAGTGTAGCAGATACTGCAGAGCCCGCGCTGTGGGTGGATCAATTCACCGAATGCGAAGGATCCGCTCAGCGCGTTCAGGACCCTCTGGTATGTATCCTTACAGCTTAGGACGACGATCTCCTTCTTAGCCTCGTCAAGTAACACACGTTCAGGGAAGGCAGTCCAGATAAGCGTATTGATTCCACCGCGCATCGTCCATCTGAAGCCCTCTTCTGTGAGCTTGATGTGGCGCTTCTGGGTCCACGTAGTGACACTCGGCAGCGCGATCAACGGTGTGCGGTCAGAGATGAGTGAGATGTTGCTCACTGTCACACCAGGTCGGAAGTGTACGACTGCACCCTTCATAGTACGAACAAATTGATGGTCTGCTGGTCCATCTTGCTGCAGTCTGTTCTCCATTTTGAAATTGGGCTGTTCTTTCACGTCAGTTCCTCTCTGTTCTCAATTCGAGTTGTATTTTGACAGCCCCTGTAATTCAGCAAGCGTGGAATCGAAGTAGATTTTGGAGAAAGCACCACATATATACGGATGCCACATTTTTATGAGTGACTCGAGTCGTCTTTGGGAGGGACTGCGGGTCGCGTCCCAATCGTACAAGCCCATCAGCCTGCCAGCTGGTTGATTTTGACATGAAATGGCGGTTCTGGCTTGCAGCTGTCTCTGGATCATTGCCGCCGACCAAGTGAGGCAGCATGACGAACCACTTCCAACGATCCACTCGTGTCACTGGAATTGTACATCTCGTCAAAGGCGTGACAGAAAAGCATGAGCGTGCCTTTGGTGGACATGAAGCGATCCCAATTCTTGGGTCTCTCCCATTCGTCCAAGCGGGGTCTTTGGGTTGCCGGGTGTCTTTGTTCTTGCATTGTATAACAGTGAATGTCGACGTGACGAAAGAAGTTGCTGGCGTAGAAGGCTTGGCAGTCGCGAAAGCGCCACGCTACGCGTAACCTTAATTAATCTCGAGTGGGGTCACGTCTTCCACGACTTGACCCGAAGTACAACAGCAAATGCTATAGATCACACAGACTGCTGCTGCGTCGCGGCAATGGCGTCTCTCACAGAGAGCAGCATGGGCAGTGTGCCCATCAAAGAGCTGAGAGCCGCAGCGCTGCGACTTGACCAAGTAAGTGGCGAACGCGTTTTGGCCACATCATGGCGACCGCAATTGACTTATCGACCCTAGTACAAGGAACCTAGTCATGGCGCGCGGGTTGTATCAGCAGATGATCCGAATGGCAAACGAAGCATTGCTCAAGACTCGATTGCGAGCGACGAGACCAGCAACAGCAAAGGCGCAACTGTGCCGGAATCGATCGAGCAACGCATCCCGAACGACTCGCTGCCGAGAGCGAGAGAGCGCCTCCACGCCGCGCCGGTCAGCGCGTCCCCGGAGAAGATGCCAGCTCTAAGAGAGGGAGAGTGGGTGGAGATACCAAAGGCTGCTTCCTTCATGGAGGGAGGTGGTGACACGCAGCCATGGGCTTCACAAGCTGTTCTTGAGACGAGCAAGTCAATGATTGCAGACGGGCAGACAACTCCACAGAGGCCTCATACAGTCGCAAGCCACACGCCCAATACGTATTGCTCTACCGTTGATGGTCATATTGATTTGGGCCTCGAGAACATGCCGTCCTTGACTTCACATGCGGCATATGGGTCTTATGGGAGAAACGCGGATATGGCTGAATCGGCTGCTGTGGCAGCGTCGCCCACAACCTCGCAAGCGGAGAACGACCTTTTGCGGGAAGATACACAGCCACAGACAGAGGCTCGGACATCGTCGAGAGACATTCCAGCTACGCCAGCGCTTGCTGGTCAAAAGCGTGCGCGAAGTGGAGAGCTACTGACTTCAGCAACAACGATAAGCAAGACGCCTCACTATTCACAGTATTTCAAAGACGGCGAGAAGCCGCCCACTATGACCAACACACAGCTCTTTCGCGCCACAGACAGCTCTCCCTTGTCAGCTCCGCCCAGCGATCCTATCCTGTCCCGACCCTCGCCGCACATCAATGGTTTCGACAGACCGTCCTCTCCTTCTGTATTCTCGTCACCGGAACTACGTCGTCCGCCTGGGCGTGCAGCTTCACTTGCACAACCCGAACCCATGACACGATATATCAGCATGAAAGAGTCGCAGGAAATGAGGAGACAGCGGTTCGAGGCGGAGCGCTTAGCCAAGTTGAACGGCCAGGAGGGTGAAGTGGAGGACGAGATCGACGAACTCGAAGATTCATGGGATCGTAGGCCGCGACGTGGCATACCGCGTCCGCGTCCTCATTCCGAGCACCTGTCGAGAGTTACGGCGCCAGCAAGATCAAGCTCTCGCTCCCGATCAGCTCACGATGCGATAGAGATCAAAGATACCCCCGACACGGCCAGGAAAGCAAACGAATGGAACGACTTCGTGGTCGGCTTCGCGGTAGGCCCGCAGCAAGCCATCGAGGATGAGGATGAAGACCAGGAAATGGCCGAAACTCAAGACTTGCCGGAGGAATGCAACGTCCAGTTTAGCGAGCGGGACGATCCTGGAGTAAGCGATGCCGGACCTGAGGATGATGGAGATGTGGAGGTCGAGGATGTGGACAACGACGAGTACGATGAGTTCGGCCAAGGACTACGCAGCCAAGGTGATGATATTGCTCAGGATGACGATGATATGGCGGCAGAAGATCGGAGGGAGCAAGAAGATGTTAGCATGGAAGATGTCAACGACCCGCACGCAACAGAACATGCACCCGTTGAGAAAGTGCAGAGCTCGGCTAGGACATCGCAACGATCTGCGATAGCCAATTCGCGACCCACGGCAGCACGTCCGAACCACCCATTTGCATCACAGCAGGCAGTACAATACTCATCATACGTACCTGGCTCTCAGCATCAGGGCAGGACCAGTGAAGACACAGCATTACTCAGAGCTCCTCATGCCAGCGAACAAAGCCGAGTTGCCGCCTCACAACTACAGACTGAGGAAAGCACCGAAACGAGTGTCAGTGGCAACAGGATTCCAAGCAGCCCGCCTGTTCAAGTGAACGCGAACTCTATTTACGATGACCATGCTGAAGCTCTGGAGGGTAAATCCGGTCATCTGGGGCATGCTGAGCATCTCCGCCATGATGGTGAGCAACCAGAGGTTCAGGAAAGCGATGTGATCGAAAACGACCTTTCAGAATTGCAACCAGCAAATGGACCGGAGGACAGTGTGCCACTGTATTCGACTGCACGCACGCATGTCTCTGGGTCAGCACCATCACCTGCAAAGAACAAAATGGTCGGCCTCTCGCAGCAACTGGGACACAGTCAGCGAAGCAAGTCCACGGACCAGTCCCCCTCCATTCGTCGTTTTGCAGATTTCGCCGCGTCGGGGTCAATGCCAATGAACCACAGCATAGGTATAGACTATAGCCAGCCGGATGTTGTGGCTCTCGTGGACACACTCTTCACTGCCGAAGACCAACAGGTGCACGACCTGATGTCAGACGATCATATCGAGACCCCGAGAGCTAAGCGAGTCAAGCGGAGCCATAAGAACTCGTCCGTCACCGCGATATCGCCTTACAAACGTTCCGGAGGCGACGGGGAGACCGCCGACATCAATGCTCTGCAGGGAAGCGATGCGGGCGCTGCATTGACCATGAATGGGCCAACTTCGACCGAGGCAGGAGCGATTTCCAAGGGGCAGAACATCGCTGAGGCAGCGTTCGTCGAACTTGGGGATGCTCGTGCAGACGTGGTGCAGAGCCGAAGCCCCTCGCCGCCTCCAGCGCTCATGGACAGTCCAAGCAAAGCGAACCAGATGTTGGCCGTCTTGACTGACGATGAGGACGAGAAGACACGCGAATCGACCACAGAGAGCGTACGGGTTCGCGAAGAGGCTGGTCGTGCTGCCGTTCCACAACTTGTGTCTTTGCGAACTTCCACTAAGGGAAAGAAGTCGAAACAGAAGACATATTCTCGAGGATCTCGGCGCAAGCCAGCGAAGTCAGGGGTCCAAGCTGCAGGTAAGACCAGCACGGCCAGAGCGCTCACACCTGTGAGTGGCGATGATGAACCTCATAACAGCGAGCAACAAGCTGCAAGCGATCAGAGATCTGCTGCCATTCTGTCACCGAATCTGGAGACAACGCCTATCTCAGCGGAGGAAGGCGAAGGACAGTCCTCAACATCATTGGACCTAGTCGGTGCTGGTGCGGATGTCATTACGCCAACCACTGAACCAGAAGTCGTCGCTCCAGAACGTGTTTTCGTATTGTTCAAAGGCACGCCACAGCACTTCTATCCTGCTACTTGGCTCGGGGCATCTCCGGATCACACGACCTACAAGGTTAAGTTTGACGACAGCACTGTCACAAGTATTGAGTACTATCATGTGCGCCGTCTCGAGTTGCGCCTCGGTGACGTCGTCAAGGTCGATGATGACAAGAAGCGCAAGAAGAATTGGGTCGTGGTCGGCTTTGGACCGGTCGCAACAACTGACGAGGAGCGTGCGCTTGGTACTGACATCTATGGCCACACTCATGTCAAAGTGCAGCTGAAGGGGGATCGTGAGAGCCTGTCGAAATCCACCTCCTTGGACGCTACAGACGTGACCCACACAGTACTGGTTAATCTCTTGTACTTGACGTTCATGATGTGGCACCCCTTCAAAGACCGAGCATTTGAACCTCCGTCTGATGCAATCACGACACGACCCTCAACTCCTACAAGCGCCCGCACCAGTACTCCTTCTGCTGCAGGATCGCCCTCCTCGCGACCTCGACGAGCCTACGCTCCTTCTGCAAAGGCCAAGTCTGCACGTCCGTCCAATCTGCGAGAGACGTCCCTGGCGTCTTCATCAGCAACGAGTTCGACTAGTGCCATCTTTGATGGTATGGCGTTTGCCATCTCTTATGTCACGCCCGACGAAGAGAAGCAGCAGGTGACGGATTTGATCCAGCAACACGGTGGTACTGTTTTGGAGGAGGGTTTCGAAGAACTGTTCGATCTCCCCGACATCAACGGCAAGAGTACGGCCACCCCTTCTAAGAAGTCGCCGCGTAGGAAAGATCACGCCGGTACAGATCTTGGTCTCCAACTCAAGAGCAAGTACAAAGACCTCAAGTTCGCTGCGCTCATTGCAGATCGTCACAGCAGACGCGCAAAGTACATGCAGGCACTGGCTTTAGGTCTACCAACTATCTCGGGTCGCTGGATACTGCACTCCCTTGAGCGTACGAAGAATTCTGCTGGGGATCAGAATGCGCCGTTGCCCTGGGATCGATATCTTCTGCCAGCCGGAGAAAGCACATACTTGAATGCCGTACGGTCACGCTCTCTCACTCCTTACGACGCGACTACTGCGGTCCTGAGTGATCTTATTGAGGGTCGAATGCGCCTGCTGAGGAACGAAAGTCTGATACTAGTGGCGCCAAAGACTGGATCCGCGAACATGGAGAAACGTAAGACTTTTGCATTCTTGACATTGGCATGCGGTGCAGGCCAAGTCAAGCGTGTTCACGACATAGCAGAGGCGAAGAAACTCACACTCAACGATCCCGACACCTGGAAGTGGGTGTACGTCGATTCCTCTGTGGCAGAAGCTGAGAAATTTCTCTTTGGCAGGGCTGCAGCTACAGGCAAGAAGAAGAAACGCGGAAGCGAGGCGAACAATGTCGCTCCGGAGAAAATGTCGGCTACAGATGGAGTTGTGAAGCTTGTCAATGACGAGTTCGTGATTCAGAGCCTTATTTTAGAGGCTTTAGTCGAGTAATGATTGTACGAGAAGGACGGGATGGACGGAATTCTGCTGGCTTGTGGGGTTGCTGGCTGCTTGCTGGTAAAAGGTGAAGCTGTTGGTTGTTGCTCATGATACCCAGAGTAGCACTGCGTATCGCAGAGCCTACTGTACATTGTATGTATTATATCAGACATCGCGGCAATGTGCCAGCGTTTGGGGATGCCTCACACGGTTCCGGAAGTCTTCCTACAGCGACAACGCGAGCTGCCCTTTCGCCTCTGATACTGTGAAATCTATTCTCTCTTCTTGTCAGCTCTATCGCATGCCATGGATAGTCTCCGCAGCTTTGAAGCAGCGGGATGAGACGTATGACCGAGGCTCGGAAGCTCCACCACGCTTAAGAAAGCGCTGTCCTTCTTGATGATGCACAGCTGTCGTATTCTACCGTAAACTGCGATATTCAACCAGCTCATCGCAGTCCCAATGGCGCGAGAACCCTTTCTCTGGCTGTCCTCGCCGCCAATTCTCCGCCTCTTTGCAAAGCCACTGCACCCACAATCGCAAATATCGATTGCGCCAGAACGGCATCGATTCCGCTCAACTTCAGATTCTCGGGGTCTCGTGGCTTCCACCTCACAACTTTATCCAAGCCATATTGTGACGCGAGCGCTGACAAGCGCGATTTGTGAAGGATGGTGGTTTTGTTGAACGGTGTGATGTTCTCCAGACCTTCTAGCGCGGAGTGTTTGAAGACTTCATTTGAAGGGAGCTCGGCGAGATTCGAAGGCACTGGGGCGTTGAGGAGGGCGAGCGAGCACTGGAGATCGAGAATGCGTTTCCCAAGATATGCGAGGCGGTCGTTGAAGCCTTGGTGGCCGTGTTCGTGGGATTTGTGGGTTGTTGCTATCCACTGTTAAAATGAAACGTTAGTACCTCAATTCATGGCTTGAGAAGAGGAGATGGGCTATACCTTTGTCTGTTCATCCAAAAGTTCCCGCCCTCGTTGATTCCCTCCTATGCGGCCGAGAAAGTTGTCGTAGACGGCGTCGAGCTTTTCTGGGTCGGAGTTCACGCGCCATGATACGGAGTGGCCACTACGCGGTCTGAGACGGACGGGCTGTTGCAGTCGTGCGGGAGTCTGCCTCCATCGGGGGAGTTGTGCTGGATCTTCGGGCACGCTGTCATTGATGCGATTGGAGACTGAAACGGAAAATTGTCGTGTGGTCTGAGGCTTCGTGATTGATCGGAGAGCCCGCGCACAGCTTGAGCAGACGAACGAAGGGCGTGATGGGTTCATGGCGGGCGGTGGCTGTGTCGTTTTTGTTGGCAATGGATGTTCGTCTGGCGTGAGGATGGGCAGCGTATGCGGCGAAGACGGAAGTGAGGTTCGGCTCTAATGCCTGAGGCACATAACCGCTCCTGAATTGGAATTCGCGAAGGGGCTCGCGTGCACTTTGACGCGTCCACTGCTTGCCAGCATCAGAACTACGATTATTTACTGTCTTCTATTGACGCAAAGTCTTTGAGGCTACTCTCTCCGCGTTTGGATACTGTAAGACTGAGGTTATCCTGATGCCTCGCACATCACATCAAAGCACACTTTCTCCCAGCATGACATCGACATCGAGCAATAACCCGGCCAATGGAGAGAAGCCAAATGCAAGATCACTAAAAGACGAGCTTCAGGACGCGCTGCCCGCGGGCTTCAACTGCAAAACCCGATACCTTCACTCTCCGCCCAAGCCTTGCGACTCGCTCTTCTCATCCTTACCAGGACAAAATCCAGAAAAGACCCGATTGGCCAGTCACTTCTTGACAGTCAGTGTCGATGCTAGTGCTTTACCTCAATCAGGCAGTGGCGATGTCATCAACTTTGCGATCGAGGTTCTGGTCTATACTACGAGAAAACTCACCACTATATTCGTAAGCAAGGTCGACTCCACTGCTTATGTTCCCCGGATAAGGCCATCTCCTGTCAAGACTGCTGTGACAACGTTTTTGAAGTGGCTGGCGGAGAAGGAGAGGCGGAAGCGTCCGAATCGGAAGATTGTTGTCTCACTTTTTGCGCGAGCTCAATCGCAGTATCTATTTCCAGGATCCTCCGACGACAAAGGCAAGCATGTTCTGGATGATCGGCAACTCATCAGGTGGTGGGCTCGCGTTCTGGATCCGATTATACCGAGCGCCAACCCAGACGATGAAGAACAACCGCGTTACCAAGGCTATTTGACTGTGCCTGGATACGCAAAGACAGAGCTGAGATCGTTCATGCCCCCAAGTACAGCTTCTGCCGAGCCAAGATGGCTACCTGGTCATCCTTTGATAGAGCTTGGCCGAACTCGTGGAGTTCCTGAACACGCGCCGCCCCGATGTCTGCTCCCTCGCTTCCCGGACGACCCAAAAGCAAGGTTTATATCAGATCTAGACGATGAGATTGGCGTATCTCAGGACTCACAGCTCACGGCTAGTCCATCGAAGGTTAAGAGCGCTCGATGGAAATCGGTCATGAGTTTGGATCAGTTCTGGGAACAGATGGAGTTCCGACAGGAGTGTTCATCAGGTCGAGCGGTGGGGTTTCTCTGGCTTGTGATCTCGCCAAACAAAGACGAGGATGATGTGTTTGGCAGTGATAATGTCGCTGTCATGAACGCAGAAAGCCAGGACTCGATCATTTCAGTGGAAGCCGCGCCCACAAGCGAGCCTAAGAACGCTGCGGCAACCAGTGGCAGCCCCAAGAAGCGGAAGCGCAAGCCTCTCACAGGTGTGATCGTACCTCGTCTGCCAAAGATTAAATCAACTCAGTCAGACTTGCTAGACATGCAAGCACAGCTAGACGCAGAATCTGGTAATGGTGTACTTGTCAATGCAGATGGCTACAATAAGGCGATGTCTACTATGTTGCACCTCGACTTTTCAACTCTGGAGGCTGCCATTTGGTCCACTACGAAATGGATTGCGGAAGTACAAAGCATCGCAGGGCTTAATGGCGACTTCGCTGTGGACGTCGCGGGTCAGGCGCAAGTAGAAGTTGCTGCGTCATCCACAGGCGCGAATGGTGCGGGAGTGAACGACATGAGCGGCATGATCAGGAAGAAGAGGAAAGCCGAGCCGGCACCAGAGCCACAGCAGCCTGCTGTCAACGTGCTTGGTGCTGGCATGGTCAGGAAGAAGCCGAAACCGTCAGTTTAGACTCTATTATCGCATGGCTCAATGATGGAGTCGATCAATCAAAGTCTCCAGTTTTGAATGCTAAAGCCATGCACGATAGATTTCGTTGGCTGATTGATCCTCTGTGCTCCCTATGTTACACGTTCTATCTCTTGCTCCGTGAATCTGGAGCTTTGGGCTAGCAGCACCGCAGCACAGTGACTCCAAGAATGATGATCTGAGCTGATGCCGCACGCTCGAACGGAGCTCGACTTCTCCAAGATCACCCTCTGCCAGCGCGTTCGCAAGAAGCTTCTGGCGCTCTCGTATGCGTAATCAGCCGCTCCGTTGCAGATCGTCGCTCTGTATGTCCTTGGTCGGTAGTACCCCAGCCCATGGGTGGCCGAGTCTCTCACTAGTGTCAATAGAAGCTCTCCAAAAGCATCGCCTAGAAGTTCTCATCAGGCATTTCATCGTCGCTGCCCTCCGCCATGCTCACCGGGTCAGCAGGCGAACTACCAGTGCCACTCCCACTGCCTCCACCTCCATCATTGTTGCCATCGCCCCCATTGTCGCCTCCGTTGCCGTCTCCATCGCAAGAAGCCTCTTCTTCCTCCTCGTCGGACACGAAGCCCTCATCGTGGTCTTCCTCCTCCGGCGCCCAATCAGGCACGTCCTCCATCTCCTCGTCAGCTGGCTCAGGAGTCCCTTCTTCTGGAGGCTCAGGTTCAGGCTGAATGCGCTTGCGGCAGAAATGCATCAAACCTGTGACCTGGCAAATGGACGGATCCACCTTGATCCGCCAAATCTCGATACCTGCTTTTGCGCTTGCCTTGCTTGGCTTCAGGTCCCAGATTCGGAGACAGTTATTGCTAAGAGACTTGTCCCATCTCATGAGTTCCGGTGTCGATTGAAGCTCTTCGAAGCCTTCGAGTTGTTGGACTGTTCTTGGATCCCGAATATAGTCCATAATAGCCCTCTGGAGATTTGCGTGATCGTATCGTCGGTATTCGAGGTATTCGCCCAGGATTCGAGGGAAAGCGAGGCTGAAATCGCCTTCGAAAGTAGCTCTTTGCTCACCCGTGCCCCTGACAGGTTCGCTCATGCCCGCTAGAATAAATTCCGTCATGGCATGAATACGGTGAAAGCGCTTGAACCTGGTATTGATCCAGGTATCCAGAAGATAGACTATGTCAGAGTCGGTTTCGTTGAGCTCTTCCATGAATGGGTAGACCTTCAGAGGGCGTGCGAGGCCCGGCACTCTCCTGAGAAGCGAATTAGTAGGCGTCAGGGAAAGTCTCGCTTCATTTCAGCTCACTCACCAGGTGTAATCCTCGTTTCTTCCCCAAGATCTGCCATGGAAATGGATGTGGATCAGAGTCGCCTTGTCCCAAAGCGCGCTCTCTGCAGCCCAGAACTCGTTCCATACACGCAATGGTGAGTGATCCGGAAAATGCACATCGATCGTCTCCGCAACTGTGCATCTGTCGAAAAACTCGATCATGGGCCGGCAGCGACCATCGTGCAGAAGTACTTCGCGTGTGGCGTTTGCGGCTGGTATCTTATTTCGGTCAAAACCTATCTCGTAGTAGATGTGACGGGTGTAGCCCTGGACAGGATGGGTATGCCAGTCGGGGCTGTGAGCATCTAGGTGTGCGTGTGAGTATATTGAGCTCGAGGACTATATTCAACTTGGGCCAGTGCTTGTGGAAACTCACAGATTGGGCCAACGAAGCCCGGATCTCCTGGTTGGAGCACATAGTCTTCTGAATCCGGGTCGTTGTACGGTTCCACGTCTGCTGGGTCGGGGAAGCCGTCATCTGAGTCGTGGGAACCGTCGTCGTCCAACACACTATCAGCCCGATCATCGTCTGGTCCTCTACCTGGTTTGCTGTTTGGCCGCTTATGGACACCATGGTTACTGGCTCCCTTGACGGCAGCATCTGCCACCTCGTCAGGAAGTGAAGCCAAAGAGGCTATGTCAGCCATGTCAAAATCTTCGACATCTCTCGCGTTTCCCTGAAAGAAGATACTGCTGGAGATGCTTCCACTGAGGCTTAACGCTGGCGATGAAGGCCGTGTGCTGACTTCATTGCGCTCGTCGGCTGCCTGCGAGGAGTTGTCCCTGGGAACGAACAGGATGTCCTCCTCTTCCATGTTGAGTGGAATCGGTGTTGTTTGACGACGTGGCGGGAGTGATGCTGCTACAGTCAATCAAGCAGTGGAAGAGGCGCTATTGCTGTTGCGGCGAATGAACCAGAGAAGGTAGTGCTGTGTTGCTAAAGACGTAGTGCAAGCAATGCTGCCGTGGTCAAGATCAATGAGATGTTTGCAAGAAGTCAGTGTCGGTGTGGTGGAAGTTTTGTGAAACGAGTTGATGAGTGCGAGCTTTTTGATCGTGGTGGAATGAACGCATTGAAGTGAGCGATGCTAATATGCATATTAGTGGACAGCTCCAGTTTGATTTCGTGGCTTCAAGTGAAGTGCCATAGCTGCTTTGAAGTGGTCCGCTTCATCTCAAGTGAGAGCTTGTGATGTGTAGATTCGCTGACTTTCCACTTGAGGTATCGATGAGTGAACTCCTTGCTCACAGCGTCTATCTCTCGGTCAGTACGGGTGCCACTTTCAACACAGTGCAGTAAAGAAGACGCACGCCCATCACATTTCTACAACTTTTCT
Source organism: Cercospora kikuchii (assembly GCF_019650295.1). Lineage (NCBI taxonomy): Eukaryota > Fungi > Ascomycota > Dothideomycetes > Mycosphaerellales > Mycosphaerellaceae > Cercospora > Cercospora kikuchii. The sequence goes on from NW_025408588.1 coordinate 2,568,865, forward strand.
TCAAAACGCTATCAGTGACACTATAATACACACAATTGTCTCAAATGGCCATTTACACGGGCTCTCACAATGGGGCCGTGCCGTACGCCGCCCAATGCAAAGGTAGAATCCCATTCCATTCTCTTCCTTTTCAGAGCGGAGATTAGTATGTATAACGTTCGCTGGCTTTCTTTCCTTCTCGCCTTGGCTTCAATCGTGCGTACAATCCAGACAAGCACGATTGGTAGCAGTATAAAATAGTGTTGTTACAGACCGGCAACAGAATTCCAGTCGGGCATGGGTATCATGGCTTCGCACTCATATATCATGAGAGATCAGGGTACAAGGTGGTCGAGGTCGGTCGAGCAGGCTGGGTGAGGTGTTTAGAACATGCCGCCACCCATGCCGCCCATACCGCCCATGCCTCCAGGCATGCCGCCAGCCGCGCCCTTCTCTTCAGGTGCCTCAACGATGGCGACTTCGGTGGTACCAAGTAATGAGGCGACGCCGGAGGCGTCAGAGAGACCAGTGCGAACAACCTTGAATGGATCCAAGATACCAGCTGCAATCATGTCGGTGTACTCGCCCTTGGCACTGTCGAAACCCTTGTTGAAGTCCTTGCCGAACTCATCCATGAGCTTGCCGACAACGACTGAGCCCTCGAGACCAGCGTTCTCGACAATGTTGCGAGCTGGACGAGTGATAGCCTGCTTGACGATAGAGACACCAAGCTGCTGGTCGAAGTTGGCTGGCTTGACGCCAGAGAGAGCGTTGGCAGCGGCCTTGAGGAGAGCAGTGCCACCACCTGGGAGGATACCCTCCTCAACGGCAGCACGAGTAGCGTTGAGAGCATCAACCATGCGGTCCTTCTTCTCACCGACCTCAACCTCAGAAGCACCACCGACCTTGATGACTGCGACACCACCGGAAAGCTTGGCAAGACGCTCCTGCAGCTTCTCCTTCTCGTAGTCGCTGGTCGTTGGATCAGCCATGACACCACGAATCTGCTCGCAGCGGTTGGCAACCATGTCCTTGCTTCCCTCGCCGTTCAAGATAACAGTGTCCTCCTTGGTGATGGTGATAGATCCAGTAGAGCCGAGAAGGTCTGGGGTGGCCTTCTCAAGCTTGATGTCGAGCTCATCGGTGAAAACAGTGCCGTTGGTCAAGACTGCGATATCGCCGAGAATGCTCTTGCGGTTATCGCCAAAGCCTGGAGCCTTGACAGCGGCGACTTGAAGCTGGCCGCGGAGCTTGTTCAAGATGCACACGGCAAGAGCCTCGCCATCAATGTCCTCAGCAATGATGACCAGAGGTCGGCGCTGCTGCTGGGAAGCTTCAAGAGCTGGCACGATATCCTGAACAGCAGAGATCTTCTTCTCAGAAAGAAGGATCAATGGCTTCTCGAATTCCACCTTTTGCGACTTGGTGTCGGTGATGAAGTATGGCGAGATGAAACCACGGTCGAACTTCATACCCTCGGTGACCTCAAGCTCGTCCTCGATCGTCTTGCCCTCCTTGACAGTAATGACACCCTCTTTTCCGACCTTCTCCATGGCAGTAGCGAGCAGACCACCAATGTGTGTGTCTCCGTTGGCGGAGATGGTTGCAACCTGCTTGATCTCCTCGGATGTAGTGATGTCGCGCTTGTTGGTCTTGAGGTATTCGATGACGGCCTCGACGGCGGCCTGTGTACCACGGCGGAGATCCATTGGGTTGCAGCCGGCGGCGACGTTCTTTACGGTCTCGGAGAAGATGGCGTTGGCGAGAACGGTAGCGGTGGTGGTGCCGTCACCAGCGACCTCGTTGGTCTTGCTGGCGACATCCTGGAGCAGCTTGGCGCCCAAGTTCTCAAATTTGTCCTTGAGCTGGATGGCCTTTGCTACTGTCACACCGTCTGGAAGAAGTGGTCAGTTGTAGTTGATGGAAATGGTCGCTGTCGTCTCGAGCTTACCCTTGGTGATCTTGGGCGAGCCGTAGCTGGACTCGATCAGCACATTGCGGCCTTTGGGACCCAATGTCGTGGCCACGGCCTTGGCAAGAGTCTCGACACCAGTCAAGAGAGCAGCGCGGCCTTCAACGCCGAACTTGAGCTCCTTGTGTGCGAATCGTTGTTGCGTCAATGAGCCGGGCCGTATTCTCGCCTGACGAGCCGCAGCTCGGGGTGTGGATGAGAGAACGCGCTGCATGATGAAGAAGCTTGATGACAACGCCGCGACTCCAAGCGATTGATGATGGGGGAGAAGGGGAGGAAGATGGGAGAGATGGAGAAGATGTTTTGGCCGGACTCGATTATTCTTCGCCAGACCTTCTGGAGTCTTCCTCGCTGCTCAGACGCACGCTAGCCCGCCATTGCGGACCAAGACTCGGCAAAGCCCTGATTGGTCGGCAATAACTCAGCTCAGCGGCCTCGGTCAGTAAAGTCCGACCTCACGTTCCAAACACCACGCTCGTCCTTAGAAACTCACAGCGTATCTGAATGGGAGAAGACGAACGTTGAATGCTGCATATTGTACGAGACGCAGATTACATCAGGCCTGACTTGAATCACCTCGGCGCCCGGCACATCAACCACGAGGACTGGCCAGACGCGCAGAAAAATGCCGGCACGTCAACAACAATGTGATCCACTCGCTGCAGACCATGGGCATCATGGATACTTCCAACGCTACGTCCAAACTTCAAGAATGAGGCCGCGAGAATTAACTGCCGAAATCTCAAGTTGCGCGTGTCAAGAAAATTGATGGACCCATTCTTTGCCAAGACACTTCGAACAGTCCTGCACCAGTCCTCTCTTCGAGGTGTGCAACAAGAGCTTGTCACTGCACTTCGGCAAGCACCTACAGTATATCTATCCTGCTGCGCAGCGAGTGTCGAATGGTGTAGTCGAATGGTGTCGTCGAGCGGTGTCTTTACCAGGAGCGCGTGGATACCTTTCGCGGCCTCACTCAATCTACCAAATGTTCGTGTGCATTCTTGACTTCTGGACAGGAGAATTCTGGGAATCATGACTGCCCCTGCCAATCACCATGCTCTTGAGTCTTGACTCAATGAGTTCCCAATGGTAGAGGCCCACTAAAATGCAGTAATTAATGGCATTGCTTGACATGCTGCCAATAGAGAGCTCAGACGTGCATTCGTCCTTAGTGTTTAGTTTCTTCTACTGTTATTTCGCTATATATTCTACACGCCCCTGCTGCTTACAACACACATTAGCGAAGAGACTCTTTACGCAAATACCAGATCCACATCGTAAAAATTCTATCACACAACAACATCATATTCGTCACCATGTGGTACACAGCCTTGCGTCACACTCAAACAAAGGCACATACACCATGTCGCCAGGTGTTAATGAGCGAGGATTTGACAGCGACAAGATCCGCAGAGGGCGCCGAACTGGACTGGCATGGCGCCAACCATGCTACCCGCGTGCGCAAAGTCTACAAAGCGCATAATTTGGAGTTTGACTCGCGAAACGCGAAGCAGTTGCAAGCTCAGCTGGATGGAGCTCGTCTTGAGCAGCAAAAGAGCTCTCGTCAGAGAATGGCGAGAGTCCTTGAAAAGTTGAGTGAAGCCACTTCCCCGGAGGACTCAGACAGTGCGGCCTCCGACGATCTCCCCCAATCGCTCCTGGCCCCTGAGATCCCCGTCAAGCCACTGAGTGGCGGCGAATGGACGCCTCAGCAGAGGCAAAAGATTCAGGAGGCTGCACGAAAAGACGCGGAGGAGGAGGCGCACGCGATCTGGGGGAAGAAGATCGATATCTGGGGCAAGAAGATCGATTTGGACCAGTTCAACGATCGAGTGAAGCTCATGCAGCTCGAAGCCGGTGAGGAGTACTGGCTGTTGGCGACGGATGACAGGGATGGACCGCTGGCCGACCCTCTCCAACATGTTGCTCTGGACGATGGCGTGCCGCCGCACCACGGCGTGGCAGCGAACGTGGAGAAGTTGAGGAGAAAGGCGGAGGACAAGGAGGAAGCACGGCTGAGCGACTCGAAATGGGTCAAATCGAGTATTTCTGCCAATGGCCGCTCGGGCAAAGCTCTGGAACCTCCAAAGCTTAAAGGGAAGCGTGTCGACCAATACTTCGAAGCATGCCTTGCTGAGAAGCCTTTCAAGGAAGATACGGACCTGAGCTTGCCACCCGATCTCAGTCGGTATGCTCGGGACGAGGACCGAAAATTCGCGTTTCTCCTTCCGCCTGGTGAGCATTCTGCGCAAACGAAACGGCAGATAGCTCGGAGACGTGAGGCTCAGCGCACGGTCACTTGGGAGGAGCCTGGGCGCGCTGAGACGGCGCATAAGCGCAGAAAGATGGCGATGGAAGCCTACCTCGCTCCTGTCGCGATGACTCTCGCTGCTTCTGAGGCCCAAGAAGAGACTCCGCAGGCCTCGACGCCACCTTCAATAGCACCGTCTGAGTCGTAGAATGGGGAGTACATAGATTGAGTTTATTTTTCCCGCATTAGCATAGTTGGCGTAATGTTAATTCTCGCGTTTGTGTCTGTTTTCTCCACATGATTTAGGTTCTGTGTGCGAACAAATGGTAAAATGTGCCGGAATTAATTGATGTGGTTTATCCCGAGCTATAGCAATTCGATCGCTTCTCTGACCAATTACTCCTTTCGGTACCACTACAGCGAACTATGCGCCAAAAGTCTGGAGATCCCTATTCCAGAGTCGACGGAAAACAGCCCTTTCTCCGCATAAATTCTGGAACAGTCTGCCATCGAGTAGGAAGATATGCGGAGCCTTCTGATCAGAGTCCATCTGAAGCACAGAAAATCATACTGTTTCTCTGACCGAAACCCTCTTTGAGTGCCACCAGAGCGGAACATGCGCCAAAAGTTGGGAGATCCCTATTTCAGAGTCGACGGAAAACAGCCCTTTTCTCCGTGTTATTGCGACCCAGCCTGCCAACGAGCAGGAAGGTATGCGAAGCCCTTCTGATGAGAGTCCGTCCGAAGCATAGAAAATCATACATTTTCTCTCACCAGTGACTTTCCTGCGTGCCACTGAATGGAGAAATGCGCTCGAGACAAGCAAGATTCATATTCCAGAATCTATGGATCGCAGCTCTTTTCTCCAAATAATAGTGATTGAGTCTGCCAACGAGTAGGAAAACGTCCATGATCCCTTTTGCAGTTTTCGATTGAAGTAAAACACGTCCATACTGTTTCTCCAACTGACCATTTCTGTGAGAGCCACTGTTTGAGGACATGCGCCTCAATCCTTGAATATTCTTTCCCTTGAGTCGATAGGAGGTGATCGAAACAGTCGCTAAAGAGCACGGCTTTCTCTGGAGAAACAGAGGACACCCAAGCCACGAGGCTAGCTATAGTCAAGAATATGCCTCAGAAGTATCTGAGAGATACTGCGATATGTGCAGCTTTCTCTGGAGGAACGGGAGCGTGCGAGGCCACGAGAGTGACTACAGTCAAAATTGTGCTTCAGGGGTTTCAGAGAGATGCAGCTGCAGTTACATCTTTCTCTGGAAACATGGAAGCTTTCCGGGTCATGGGGGTGATTACGCACGGAAATTTGCTTCGAAATGTTTCGAGAGACAATGGCTGCAGGTATTACTTTTCTCTGAAAACAAAAGGAGGTTCTCTGGCGCTTGGTGCAACCCGGGAATAGGATTATGCCGCCGTCTGTCAGCGGAGTGATAGACGGAGTTGCCGCAATCACACGGATCTGTCTTGCTTCTGTCTTTGCTTCTCTGCTCGCAAGACTCTTCTCATGCCGCCATGGCTCCAGACAATGGAAATCGCTGGGCAGAGTCGCACTGGAAGACAAGCGTTTTCGTCATCTATTTCTATGCACGCTGCTCTACATGCTGCGCCGGCTGCGTAGGCGGCAAGAACCCATCATGCGCTGCTCCTCTCCTCGCAGTCGGCAATTGCTTCAGCGAGGATTTCCCGCTATTGGTACCAAACTCTCCTTTCGCAGAAGAAGCGCTCGAGGCCGTAGTCGTCGACTTTGCTCCTCCATTATGTAGTGGCACAGCGTGGCTCGCTGTACTGTGAAAGACACCAGACTTCGCCCTCGGCTTCATCCCGCAAGCTTTCCTGAGACTATCCATCGGATTACGGAATTTGTTTTTTCGCGCTTGCTTGATGCAGTGTTTACATCGTGGTGCTTCTGCTGCAGGATCGGCTTCGTCTCGTGGACCTGCCACCGTGTCGGGTATGAAACTTCGTTTTGTGTCAAAGGGGGTTGTGTTGTTCTCTTCATCCGCCTTGGAAGACCAGGAATCCTGGGAAAGTCAGCACTGCTACTTGTAGATTTTGCGCAAACGTGCAAAAGTAGAATCATACCTTAAACAAAACTTTTTGCTTCTCCAAAATCTTCTCGTTCTCACGCATGCCTTCCTCTCGCTGCTTCTCACTCTTCACGCCACCAGGTCGATCAGGAATGTGCCCGGGATGTTTCCCATAGTAGGCCGCGAAAGTCTGGATATATCGCTCCTTATTCCTCGCAACACAGGCCTCGAAGAATTCGGTTCGCTCCTCGATCGTCATATCTTGGGTATGTTCTTCAATGACTTTGACAAAATTCTGTCGCCATTGTGCAGCCTCACTTCCGCAGGTTTTGTCGCGGTTTGTTTCGAGAAATTTAGGCTCCTTGGGAAACTGTCGGATCAGGGTCGGAGCTTCTGACGTTTGTGTTGTTGGTGTGCCTGGTCTGGGACTGGTTCTGCTCGTTGAGTGGACGTTTGTTTTCGAATCCGTTGAGGCACGCGACGCAGATAGTCCCGCCATGGCGACGACACGCGTTTCGCGCAAGTGAGTGTGGTGAGTGCGCGAGTTTCAAGGTTGCAAGGTATTAATTTATATTGATGGAATGCTTGTGTGCGGTGAACGGGTGAATGAGGGCTGCGAGGTGATTAGACATGTTCACTAGCAGGCAGGTGAGATCCGATAGCAATGCTGTCTTGTGAAAGTGCAACGGAAGACGTCAGGTAAGGAGCACGGGATTCCAGGAACACAACTCGACTTGCTTGAACAGGTATGCAGACGAAGAAACACGTTGTCACGCACCTCGGTCTTGGTGCACCCAAAATTGGAGTTCATTGTAACCTTGAGTTTCATAAATCTTCTTTGTCTCGTGTGCTTTGTGAAGCCTCGGCGGCTGCTTTATGCGCGTCGCTCATGTGAGCGTGCGATGCTACAGAGTAGAGGAATGACGCGCGACGCCGAGCGCAAGCCTGATATCTGATGTCGGCAACGGCACGCAGCTTCAACGCCCGACTTGCCATCGAAACCCACCTCACCTGAGAGAAAAGCGCGGAAGTTACTACAGCTGGCAACTTGTCCGGACTTTCCCCTGCCGATCGAGCCTGGGGCCGAAACTATTTCTGGGGTCCTGGGCCGAATCCCTGTCCATGCGTGTTGGTCGAAATGCTCTTCTCCATGATCATTTGAGTTCGTGACGCCGCGAAAAATCACGCTCTGCTTTGCGCGATGACACGAGCTGACCCCGCCAGCCATGCAAGCGTTCGCGCGATGAGCGTGTGGTAGCGCTTCTGGTGTTATCCGTTGGCAGAATGGTATAGCTTCTCAATCGCCCTCATAGTCTGCCTCCGCATCCGCATCATCATCATCTATGAACCCAGCATCTTCATCTGTGTATTTCTCTCCAGGTGCTAGTCCGGCGCGTGATGAGGCCATAGTATGCGGTTGGCTCATCGAAGACGCAGGCATCGCTGTGTCGGCGGTATTCTTCGCCACGGCTTCGCAGGCATCGATCCAGTCGGAGTAGACGTCGACGGGTGAGCTCAAATCTAGTACAGGTCAGCAATGTCCTTGATAGTGTGTATCCATCGCGCGCATACAGGTCGTGCTAGTCTGAAAGCCCTGGCCGCAGGACTTGCAGCTTAAGTTGCCCAGGCCCAGCTTCTTGTCAATTTTCACAGTGACAGAGCTCTCATGGTTGCAGAAGACGCATTTGAATTGCGTCGCAAGAGGTTCTTTCTATATAGTAATGTCAGTGAACGGCTCGCGCAGTCTTTCGCGTAGCGGTGAGCGGCGTACCTTCTTCTTGGGCCCCTCGCGCTTGGCTGCTTTGCGTTTGCCCTATCACCGTCAGTTTTCCTGCGCGCAATCGCATGGATGGCGCGACTTACCATGCTGTGTAAGTGAGATTTGGAAGTCGATGGAGTGTCAAAGAGGAGTGCGACGAGGCAATGTGGGTTGCTGTGTGAATGTCGAGGAATGACGCTCGAGGCTGGTGAAGCTCAGGTCAATTTGCGCGCACTGACCTTAAACTTTAGGTTCCATTCAGCCTTACGTCGTCCGGCTTCATCTCATGCGTCTCACGTGCCCCACCACGGCGAGCTCCTACAGGCTATCAGCGGTGGCCTATCGAACACTCATCGTCTGCATAGCAACCCCGTACCCGTCGTTTGCTATAATCTCACTCAGCCTCATTCGACTCGCCTTTGCTACACAAGCAATTCCCGTGACATTGGTGACACCAGCTCCTGCTTGCCCGTGTACTTCTCCTACTCTCTATCCTCCTAAATCACCTTCATCTAACCAGACAACTACGTGGCCCAGACTGTGGCGTCCGTTCCAAGACATCCGAAATGACAGCTATACCATCAGATCTGTCCGACAAACTGGACATCATCTTGAACAAGCTCACGGCATTAGAACATGGGCAGACAGACCTCCGGCAAAACCACAACTCCTTGAGCTCCACTGTAGAGTCCATCAACGGCCGTGTGAACGCCTTAGCCGGCGTGAAGCAAGCACAGGATGGCATCGCACATGATGCTCGGTATCCAAGCCCTCGCTTAGGTCCAACAAGTCCAAAGCTCATTCCTCGAAGCCAGCAGAAGCGAGACAGCATCGGAGGAGGGGAAGATCGCACAAAGGATCCCAACGGCACTCCTGCAGATCAATTATCGTCCTCTCCAGGCCCACGACGATCGAGTTTAACGACGTCCAAAATCATTCTGACCTCGTATCCTGGCCAAGCTGGCGTTGATCCATTGCCGATGGAATGGGGCTCACGAGACCCTGCAAAACGTGGTCCAGTAGTAGTCTCACGCAATCCTTCTACTATCCGGAAACGTAATGCTATTGGAGCTCATGGAGGTTCTTACAGCATCTACTATGCGCTTGCAGTTGCAAGTAAACAAATGGATACAGAGCACAAACCAGACTTCACCAATACCGAGCCAGCTGCAACAATCGGACCGTTCCCGACCTGGTATGACCCCAAAAAGATCGTGGCGATGGACCCCTGGGGACATCTCGCTCCATGGCTCTACAATCATTACATCAAAGATGACAATGTCGAGATCCGACCCACAATTGCAGTAACGAAAGCCCACATGATCCTACCCGAGCTTGAAGAAAGCGTTCGCAAAGGTCGTCTCGTGCCGGATGGAAAGATTTGCCTGAACGCCTCTGGCGAGCTCAGCGTGACAAAGTTCGCAGTGGAGCCGGTCTGGTACCTCCCAGGCGTGGCAGAGCGCTTCGGTATCGACGAGGGCACGCTCCGCAGGTCCCTGTTTGAGCACACTGGTGGAAGCTACCCTGAGCTGATTACAAGGAACGACATCAAGCTGTTTCTCCCTCCAATCGGTGGCCTGACGGTCTACTGCTTCGGTGACCCAAAGAAGATGAGCGACCCGAATGTGAAGCTTGCCCTGCGAGTCCATGACGAGTGCAATGGGTCAGATGTGTTTGGCTCAGATATTTGCACGTGTCGGCCTTATCTGATCTTTGGTATCGAAGAAGCAGTGAAAGAAGCACAGCAAGGTGGTAGCGGTGTTGTCATCTACTTCCGCAAAGAAGGTCGTGCTTTGGGTGAGGTTACGAAATACCTGGTCTACAATGCACGGAAACGTGGCTCAGACAAGGCGAGTGAGTATTTCAAGCGCACTGAGAACATTGCTGGTGTGAAGGACATGCGCTTCCAGGCGCTGATGCCGGATATTCTGCACTGGCTGGGCATTACCAAGATTGACCGCATGTTGTCGATGTCTAACATGAAGCATGACGCGATTGTGGAGCAGGGCATTCCAATTCACGAAAGAGTACCGATTCCCGATGAGATGATTCCGGAGGACAGTAGAGTAGAGATTGATGCCAAGATTCATGCCGGTTACTGTAAGTCGACGGGATCTTCAACCATGGAAGGAAAGCTGACACGCTCTTTAGTCACGACAGGAAAGATCATGACAGTTGAAGAACTCGAAAACGTCAAGGGTCGAGCTTGGGAAGATGTCGATGTAAGTCTCACATGCCACTCGACCATCCTTCAACGAAGCGGTAAGCTGACCAAGATTGCTGTAGCATTGATCGTGATTGCTGTTCTGTGCAGCTATTGCAGCGATGACATTCTTGTTAGCAAGATAAAACCTGAAACGGTGCCGATGCTGCAGCTTTGCAGATCGCTCGTGCGCAAACATGGAGCACCTGTATTATGTGCAGAAGCTGTGGCGGAACCGTAGATCAAGATGAATTGATCAACGATGTCAACAGAACAGTCTCGATTCACAGTCCGCAGACGACACGCTGTAGATCGCCTGCCTCCACTCTGTACTTCAGCTCTTGATGTCGGAAATTCACATGCTTGTCAACACTTTGTGATGTACCTCGTACTCATCCCCAATTCTCGCAACATAAAGTACCGATAACGCAGGAGACGGCTAGTGGCTGTCTCCAAGAAGCTGTAGAGATGGGTAGACCTTGTGGTACCCTGAGGTACTTGACTGCCTGCTTTGGCTGTTCGGTGCGTTTTCCGTTTGCAACATGGATGCTGATCCAGCAGCAGCAGTAATCCCCGCAGCGAGCTCGTAGCTTTGCAAGTATACGAACCCTACATCTCACGGGCGTGTGAAGCCAGACTGGCCTACGCGCGGCTCGCTGCCGAAAAGGGCGTGTCGAGCAGCGTGCGTGGCTCTCTGCGACGTGATCGCTCACCATCGACGCCGTCTGCGCCGGGTCCACGTTGCCGGACGGCAGTCAGCCAGCCACAGTCGTCAGTTCTGTCGGTGAACACGTTGTGCGGGCGCGGTGGCAGCAGCGCAGCAATCAATCGATGCAGAGTGAAACGGGCGTGAATCGTGTCGTGCTTGTCGGATACCACCGCCTTTTTGACTCTTCCCAGCGAGCTACCACCTAGTCCCAATACACAAGAGCTGGCATCCCGACTCCCCAGCGGCGGCTCCAGCGCGTTCGCCCATGATCGCAGCTTAGCTGCAGGTTGCCAACGGGCGCCCAACTCTATTCCCACATGGCCCAGGGCGGGCTGCTGCGGGTGCGGACGCAGGTGTCGGGCGGGCAGCGAGCACGATTTGAGCCACCTGGATCCAGTCGTCAGCCTGCGGTGAGTGGGCGGGCGTGAGTGGACAAGTCAGGACAGGCAGCGACACAGAGGCCCGCGGCGTGCCCGGTCTGGCCGGGTGGCAGCTCCACTCTCGCCAGCTCAGCTTTCCCTCTTTCGCAGCACGCGACGAGCTTCGGCTTGCCGGTCTTGCGCGCTGCTGAGCTGCTGAGCCTCTGACGGGCGGGAAGCTCAAGAGGCTCGACGGGAGGTCGAGGCCGCATCCTGACAGCAAACCGCCGCGACTACTGCTGCTGCCATGCCAGGAGGCCCAAGTCGCTACACGCAAGCGAACCCGATTTGCTCGTGGCGTCATGCAGGCGTAAGGCCAGTACGAACTGGTTACATGGCTACGTATCCGTCCGTGTATAAGCAAATAGGTACTTCCATTCTTAACATGCTCTCAACCTGCTGCTTCTCGCCCCAACCGCATCCATCAACAACTCGCTGATCACTCTAGCACGATCATCCATACTGTTGATCGGTCTATATACTCATCGCCTGGACAAGCATCACTGACGAAAACCCATCAACACCTTACCATCATGGCAGTCATGATCTCCCAATCCGCGCTGAAGAAGTCTAGCGCACCACCACATCTCAGCCGCCAAGAATCCTACAGTGTCAAGCGTGATCCCGTGGGATCTCTTCCAGTGAACGCATCGTTAGTGCTCGCCAGTGTCGCATCGCGAGCGACATCACCAGGTCGCAAAAGCGCATCATCAAGTCCTCTCCCATCACCCGGATCCGAGACTGGACGCCGGACCAGCTGGGAAGACTGCAAAGTCAAGCGCGACGGCTACGTCTCCTTCCCCGATTTCGACGACCTCCAGGCCTCACGAAGGACGTGATTTAGCCTGCGAGGGTCTCCAACCAACATAGCCGATTACACCGGATGTTTGAATGGAGACTGATGATGATCTGATGATTGCATTGAGGGATTTATCGACCCGAGAGCCACTGACCAGGAAGTCCTGATCGCGATCCATGAAAGGAAACTGGAAGGATTCCGGAACGAGAGGCACACCACGTGATTTTGCCGCCGCGCACGCGACTCCTCCACTACATCACTATTTCGTGGGAGGCTGAAGGAAACCACTGCTTGGATCTGAGATCATTCTGCTGTGATACCCAAAAGCGACAATGTTACCAACAGCGTTGCACAAAGTACACGACTGTGAATACGCAACCGGAATGGCAATGCAAACCGAGGCAGGAACGGACCCAAGAGTCAGCATCAACCCAGCGGCAGAAAGAAAACTACGACACCGATGCATCGGGTGCGTGGACCCATCCAAGCGGACGGGCCCTCTTCCCGATGACTACCCGAGCGACCGACTCAAAAGACGAAGCGGAGCGAGTTAGAAGAAGATCTTCACTCGTGTCGAGCTCCAGCAAGCAAGTTCTAGCTCTTGCCCGCGATTCATGCGCGGAAAGAGCCACTTCCCGCGAAAGCGAGGAACACAAGCGGTCTACAACCATCCTACGGCAAAACAGCTGATGGCTGATGAGTGATGAGTAATAAATCGCGGGCTCCCGTCCAAGCCGGATAGCGTCGGGACGAAATCTATTGGGAGGTGCCCCGACCCGGCACATCATGCAGAAGAGAAGTGGCAGCACACCCTCTCACGACAAGGCACAAGTGACCAGAAATGCGGTATGCGCTGTCAAGTCTTGTCTCACTTTGACTTATTCATCCTTCTCGGTCCCTGCTGCTGCTGGAGCCTGGCTTCCTCTCCACCCCCAACCTCCATTCTCCACCGCATGTTTACTCACATGATGGGGTTGCTTGCTTGGCTTGACTATACCTTGTTCACTCTTGGGCCTCCACGCACTATCACATAGTAGTGCGTTGTTCTTATGTCCGAGGAGAGTCGAGACTCTTACAGAACGTGGGATGTCTCGGAGGGGATATGCTTGGTTCGGAGTTGGTTGCCGTAGTGCATGAGAGTCATGTGCTGCTGGTCAAGAGGAGGAGCTTTTACTACTATTACCTAGTAAGGAAGGAGGGAAGGACTTAACATTCGAGCTTTGTTGATGATCGTCGTTGCTATTGCGACCAAGGACATCACGTTCTAATTGAACTTATTCTTTTTTGTAATGAATGGGTGGGATGATCAAAGGCGGTGGAGGAGGAAATGAGTCGTTCACGTCTTCGTTGTACTGGACTAGCCAGTCTTTTATTACATTACACATTACTTTCTAATTCAGACATTATCTTCATCGCTTGCTCTGCTTGTGCTCATCAATACCATCAATCAATCATCATCACCATCACCATCGCCATCGCTAACTCAACCCTCTCTCGTAAACATCACCACTCCCTCAGCGATCATGTACCGCCCTATCGCGGGTCAGGTTCCCCAGCACACCTCCAACACGCCTGAGCAGTGCAATCTGGGAAGTTGCATCTGAAGATGAACTGGAAACACAATGCCCGAGCTGTGCAGCAGAATATACAAAGTTCGGGTTTTCCATCTGACAAGTCGACCTTCCGCCACGAATGCAGGTGTGTAGGCACGTGCGGATGCTCGTTCTCAGGCTCGTTGGGTTGGTCGGGTTGATCTGGTTCGTCGGGTTGGTCTTGTCTGTGGTCTGGGCTGTGGTCTTGTCTGTGGTGCTCAGAGTTGGTGGCCTTTTTGCTTGCAGGCCGATCAGCCTTTTGGTGTTGTGCTTTGCCAGTGCGATTCTGCTTGTTGTTCTTTGGGCCAGACATAGTGTTGTGGTAGTATGAGTGACTTGTGAAGAAGCGAAGGACGATGTGAATGAGTATGAATTCGTAAGACCGTCCAGCAGTCCAAATGAAGTTGAAAAGAGCTTGAAGAGTCGAAGAGTCGAAGATTGCGAGTTTCATTGTGCAAAACCGACCAGCAGTTAAGATGAAGTTGTGGAGAGCTTGGAGAGAAGAAGACTGGCCAGCAGTCGAAGCGTGAAGTGAAATGTGAAGTGAAGTGTAGGAGAGAATGAACTGTTTGAAGACCTGCTTGACCGAGAGAAAGCTGTCCTTGGGCCTACCTTTTGTATCCGATGGGAAGCAGCTGCTTGCCGACAACAAGACATACCTAACGCTGCCTTTCTTTGATCGTATGAGACAGTCTCGAGAACGAGATGAATGTGGAAAAACGCAAGACATGCGCAGAAGACATAAGCCGCGTGCACTGACCGCAGAGCGAAGAGGACTTCTTTGATGGAGCAACTATCGTAACAGCGCCACGGAATTGTGTCTGAGATGAGGAGATATGTTGCGAAGCAGCCGAAAGCTTGACAGTAACTGAAAGACATACCGGAGATGTGAGAACGGGTCAATACAGCGTCGGACGAGTAACGTGCTTTGCCAGGTTCTCTGGCCACGCATCGAAGTGTCTGGATGTCAATCTGACCACAGACATAACGGCGATGATGCGACCTTCCCGAGACATGCATGCCTTCGAGGATTGATGGCCGGAGTTACTTTGAAACTGTCTTCACGAGATCAGAGCGCATTAGTCTTCATCCTCAGGCCCACCGCCGCCACCGAAGCCACCCATGCCGCCCATCTTAGACTTCTTAGACTTGCGGGTCTTTTTGCCTTGTTTTGATTTCTGCAGCGACTCTTGAAGGCGTTTCTCGGCTTCACGCTGTTCTTCTTGTGCAGCGGCCGTGGCAAGCTCGGCATGGCGTTCCGAAGTCTCCATATTGATCTTTTCTTGGGCATCCTCAAGCCCATTGTACTTGGTGAATATGGAGACTTCTCGTGAGGTCTTCTGCGCATAGTATTCCAGGTCCAGCTTTCGCGTCTCTTGGCCATTCAAAGCTCTGTTGATTCGTTCGGGATCAAGCTTTTCTTCACGCGTGAACTTCGCCTTGATCATACGTCGCGTTTTCGGAGGAAACATCTTGCTGATAATGAGGAAATCAGTGCCAAACATCCGCAGAGCATCATAAAACTCGTCGGTTTCCTCTTCCGTCCAAGGGTCGCTCTTCCATTTCCACAAAGGTACTCGATCTGTGGGTTCTCGGCGGTTCTCATTGATCCAGGTCGTTCGATTGTTGAAGGTTGTAAGATCGTTGATCTCCTCTACTGGACGATCGGCAGCAGCAGCTGCCACGGCTTCTGCCTGTCGGTCGACCACCATGGTCTTGGGGTCCACAACAATGTTGCCATCCTCGTCCATCATAAAACCAACATTGTCGGTGTCCTCGGGATCCTCATCTGTGACAGTCGGCTGTTCGTCAGCATTTGCCTGATCGTTTGTTCCGTCCTCGACTGGGTCAGCTGTTTCTGTCTGTTCGCCTTGCTCTGCTGATCCTTCGACCACGCCATTTGAGCCTTCAGTGGACTGTACGACACCGTCCGCTGTGCCGTTCGTTGTGTTGTCTGCGGCTGTCTGTTGCCCTCCGCTTGCGATCAGTTCTGCTGCGGCACGTCGTTTCGCCTTTTCCTCCTTCCAATCGATGGCCTCCAACGCTTTGCCACGTTCTGACATTTTCCCGTGGTATGCATCACGACTGAGATCCCACATCGATACCGCGTTTGGGTCGATTTCATGAAGCTCTGGATCAGATCCATCGTCTTCTTCCTGCTGATCTTCTTCTTCGCCTTCAGCTGGAGGTCGAGGAACCTTGCGCTTGCGTCTTCTGGGCTTGCTAGGCTTTGGGTCAAGCTTCACCCTCTTTTGTCTCTTGCGTTTTGGTTGTGCCTCATCCACTTCTGCATCTGACTCTCCGTGCTCATCCGCAGTCGGCACTGCATCATCACCTGCCCCCTCGTTCTCGTCATCTGAATTGACGATCGTCTCGGCGCTTTTCGCATTTGATTTCCGCTTGGTTCGCGCCGCTTTTCGAGACGGCTGCCTTCGCCGAGGTGTCGCTGCTTCTTCCTCAGCCGCTGCGTTGACATCACCTTCACGAGCTGGTTCGGTTGTGGGTGTTGCGCTTGGCTGCTCGATCTCCACATCGGGCGTTGTTGAGGCATTAGCTGGAGCAGCACGTCTCGTGCGCTTTGCGGGTCGTGGCGCATCGGAGGTACTTGATGCTGCAGCTTTTGCCTTTCGTTTCGATGCAGGTTTTGGCTTCTGGATTGGGGCAGGTTCGGTATCTGCTTCCCGCACCGGGCTCGTCAAGCGAACCACTTTCTTCGTTTTCGGCGCGTTCAAGGGTGCTGCAGGTGCTGTTTCCACCGTGGCAGCAGATTCCTGAGAGACATAGTAGTCTTCAAACCGTTGTTGCGCGCCTGCAATTGCCGTATCGGAGGTCGTCTCTACATCCCGCGCGACCCGCGATGCTTCGGCAGGCTGTGCCCCAGTTTCCGCTAGCGGGGGCACAGATTGCACCTGAGTCTGCGAAGTCGACCGTGCTACCGTTTCGCCAACGGCTGTGGGAGCAGAGGTCGACAACTGCTGAGATGTCGGCGTAGAAGTGGGTGCTTTCTCTACAAGCGGTGCGGGCGGTTGAACTGCCACTTCCTGAGCAGACTCAGGACGTGCCTGCTCGACGTCGGCCGCGCGACTAGGTTCTGGAGCTGGCGCGTGCGCGTCCTTCGCGCCTGACACTTCGAAGACCGTCGAGGCGTCCTCCTGAACAGTAGGCTGGGTCGGCGGTGGCGTGGGCTGCGCGTTCGTCGGAAGTTGTGCTGGACTGGGCGGCGGTTGGGCTGATGGTGCGGTCTGTGTTGGCTGGGGCCTGCGTCGCGGTGCTGCCTTGGGCGCGGCCTTTTTGCCAGGCGCGGCAGACGAGAAAAGCACCATTATAGCGAGTGTGATCGAGGCAGACACGAGCTGCCAGTTGCGGTGTTATCGATTGTCCATGTGAGTGGTGTGCATTGTTAGTGGTCAAAGCTGTCTCAGTGCGGCAGCAAAGTCGCGGGGACAGCCTCGCCGCCAAGCCAGCGCTGCTTCTGGTCGTTGACTGGCTCAGAAAGGAGGTCTTCGCTCTTCTTGATTCCCTCGACAAAGTCTGCAACCCGACTCCCACCCTCGCTCCTTCGTGTGCATCGCCGGCGCCTTCGCCTTCTGGTTCTTTCTCGACTTATGCACCGCTGATCCGCGCTCGACGACGCGCGCACATGGCCATCGCAAGCGTGCATGCCGTCTAATCTCCCAAATGCCCGCCACCAAGGCCGCTCCGCCTGCTTTTCCATCTCTGTCCAAGATCGAGATGGAGGACCGCAAGCGATCGCTGATTAACGACGTCGAGGACCTTGCGCCGAGTCGCAAGCGTCTGAAGGATGAGAATGGCGCCACGATGCGGATGGATGACGATAAGGAAAAACAGGTCGAGGTTCGTGGGCGCCCGACGCACATTCCACGCCGCGTGCGTGTACTGACTCTGTACACACAGGACTACCAAAAGGATGCGTTGATACGACAGCTGAAAGAGTATAAGCGCGTAAAGAGGGATGCGGAGGAACAGCTTGCCGAGCTACAGAGGAAGGCGAGATATCACGATGACCACCTCAGGATACTCGACGCTTGGTGGTCTCAACTGCTCGACGAGATCCGACTTCGAATCGGCGACGAGCTCCCCACACCACCGCCCAGCGCCACGTCCGCTGTCGGTATGATACCACTCCTCCATGTCACGTGAGAACATACCATGCTGAGAATATGATTAGGAGAAGAGATATACAACAAGGCGCTCAATTTCGACGATGTCGAGTCCTTTTCTGAGCACCTGAAGGCCCGGTCCACAAACATAAAAAATGCCATCCGGGATCTGTTCGCAAAATTACCATCCGCCTCAAATCCAGGCGAGGAGGAGCTCCAAAAGCGACTGGCGGAACTGTTGGTCCGCGAGAAGAAGCACGCAGTGGAACTTAAAAAGGCAATTGACGAGAAGGAGTCCATGTACGAGCGTCTTGAAGCGGCTATGGGCCGCTACATGACTGCTGAACGGAAACTGGATCGTGCAAAAAGCAGCCAAGTGCAGAAGCTGGAGAGGCAAGCCATCATGGGTAGTAACGGCGATGGCGCATCTCCCACGACTTCGAAAGCCGCAGCAACGCCCAAGCGAGAGCACGCGGACACGAATGGCGAGCTCGAAAATGGCGTCGATATTGCAGAGGCTGAGGCGTTACGCAAAGAGGCTCTTGCTGTCGCTGAAAAGCAACGAGCTCAAGTCGAGGAGATCGAAGCCGAGAACGAGAGACTAACAAATGAGCTCAGTGCTGCGAGGACCAAGCTTGCCAGTCTATCAGACGAGGACTACATGGAGACCTCGCATTACAAGATTCTCAAGTCAATGTATGAGGATGTCGTCAAGCGAGTCAATGATCTCGAGGCCTTTAACAAGCAGCTTCGCGAAGAGACGCAGAAACTACAATCGGAGCGGGCTGCCACTCGAACGCAAGTCGAAGAGGAAACTAGGAGTCATGTTTCAGAAGTCGAGGCTGCGAATGCCAGAGCTGAGACAGATTTAGCGCGCATCCGACATGCACGCGATCAGCTTCATTCCGAATTGGCGATACTGAAAGCCTCGGAGGATGGGCCGAAATCATCCTTAACATTGGCGAAAGAGGTGGCTGAAGCTAAAGACTCCAGGATAGCAGCTCTGGAGTCCCAGGTGCAGCGACTCCAGCTACAAATCGGCGAAATTGAGGCAGCGGCAACAGATCTGGAGGGCATGGATATGGACGCACTAAAGTCGAAGGTGCAGACTCTGACCAACCAGTATTCGCTGCTTGCAAATGAACTGCCTTCTCTCGAAGCTGCATGGAGAAAGCTGCAGACAACTGCGAACAAGAAGATTGAAGATATTGCGAACTGGGAAGATCAACTTGCTCGGTTATCTGCGGAAAAGGCCAAGGCGGATCATAAGTACTTTGGCGCAATGAAGGCGAAGGACACCCAAGAAGCACAACTTCGAATGGCCAAGTCACAGAACGCGCGGTCAAGCGAAATTGTGACACAGCTCAAGGACGAGTCAGCCAAGGCCAAGGAAGTCTGCAGCAACTATGAGCGTCAGCTGGCAGATTCAAAGGAAGCGTTCACGAAGCTGGAACAGCAATATCGAACTGCAGAGCAAAAGCTGAAGGAGGTTTCGTCCGCCAATGACGGTCTTAAGAAGAGCGCTGAAGAGCTGAAGTCCTTGGTGTCTGCGAAGGACAAAGAAGTCGTTGGAACGGCCAAAGCTAAACGCCAAGCCGAAGAAGACTTGGAAAAATGCAAAGCGCGACTCGACGAGACGAAGAAGCAGTATGATACGCTTCGTAAAAGCAGAGCCGCCGTTAACGCTGCAGACTCGGATGATTGGCGGGTAAGTTTTTCCAGAATTGATCCTTGGAAGATGTACTGACGAGTTCAACAGAAAGTCGCTATCTGCCCAGTCTGCTCCGCGAACATTCGGAATACGGTTCTGAAGACTTGCGGGCACGTGTTCTGCAGCAACTGCGTTCGAGATCTCATCTCCAACCGCAACAGAAAATGCCCCAGCTGCGCCAGGAGCTTCGGCGTGAACGATCACCAGACGATCCATTTGACGGCGTGAGCGAAGCCACTCCTTCGCTCCTTTTCAAGTCATCATGTCCCTCATGCAGCTTCACTGCGACGGCTGCTCGTCAAGGTCAAGGTCGGAATACTCCTCCGAGACACCCAACTTGCTTGCGAACAGCACACGCGTGAAGCACGACGGGTGTCCTTCGTGGCCCGGTTGGATGAGAACAAGAGTCACAGTAACACAGTGCGTTACTGCTCGGGAGAGGTCGTGAGGAGAATGAAGTTCGTTTCTGTCTGTGCCCGTCTGTCGAGGAGCATTCACAGGCGGGCAACAGTGTATTACGTATCAAGACAGCGCTCTAATTGCTCCTCGAGAGCCTGCCTGAAGAATAGGCATGAATGAAATAATGCATACGAAGAAGTGCCTCCTTCCAGTTAAATCGAATTGACCTGAGCGACTGGGTGTGGCACTGCTGCGTGATCTTGCCATGTGATTGCATTAGTACTATGTGACCGTGACAGACGTGACTTCGGCATGCGATGTTCTATCACATCTCATACTAGATACTCCCAAACACAAAAGCTGAACGAAATTTGATGCATAGATCACCGTGTTGATGATTTCCGTTGATTTACACGCTACTACGGACAGATAAAATGCGCTTCATGCACACGATAAATCCTCAGACCTTGCACGCTCGGTTCTATTTCTCCCTAACTCCTCCTGCCCTCCACGAAAGGAGCGCCCGTATGTTCATTCCACGATCGCTTTTCTCCTTCCGCAGAGAGGGTGTAGACTTTGATCGCGCCCGGAATTGTCTTACACGCTTACGATTCTATTCCTGCTGCTATTGCTCCTCGTCCACCTTCAGCTCTATCGTAGCGCGATCTCGCCTCGTCCAGATTGTCGTTTATGCATCAGTGCTTGACATGCGCAGAATACAAGGAAGACCTGTGCGAGAAGGCGTCGTTAGTGATGTGATCTCTCGTGATGTGTGCCATCTATAGTGTTCGTAATATGCTCGACTCATCTCTGCTTCCGTCTCTTCTCGCTGAACTGTCCTGTACGTACCGCGTATACAATCACAGCGCCAAATACTGCCGCTGCGACGGCTTTCCCGTCTTTGGGGTCCTCGTTCGACCCCATCATGCTGTGGTGATTTGTGGCGAACATGCTGCCGATTGTGCTGAGGATTACAATGCCAAAGATGGATATGACGATGCTATGAGGTCCAGACCGTTAGTCTCTGCGTTGTCGCCTCTTCGTGAGGATGGCTGAGATGCGCATACCATGTCCATGCGTTGAATGCTGATACTACGGGCTTCATGATTGCGATGTGGTTCGAGGAGGGCGCCTGGCCGGTCGGGGATGCGGTATCAGGGTTGAAGGCGAAGCGCAGTGGTCGTTGAGAGCAGGTTCTGGTGGTTTAATGCCGTCTCGCAGCGGTGCGAGGGTGGTGCTGCGGCGCGGGAGGAGAGTGTGGTGTGGTGATGGCAGGGCTGGCGCTCGGACTTGCGAAGTGATCGTCACAACTCGTGGTCGAAGCTTCGTGTCCCACGCCGCCCAGCTTCGAATGCGACTGCCTTGTCCCGCTCCCACCGCGACATTGACATTGACCATTGAACGACTTCACCACATCGTAGACACGAGACCGATTGAGGACCTGTAACGCCAATACAAGCAGAATCACTCTCCACCTCGAAGTCGCTACTTCTCAGGATGCCTGCTTACCACTCCGTCTTCCTGGACGAGCCCAATCAGCAGCTCATAGGCAACTTCGCATTGCTGCCACTCCGAACACGCACACGTGGACCTGCACAGCAACTTCCAGGCCTACCAGCTGGAACCAGCGATCTCGATATTGAGGCTTCGCACGAGTCCTACGACCCTCTCGATGAAGTGCTCGCACTGTTCCGCGCAAACACCTTCTTCCGCAACTTCGAGATCAAGGGCCCTGCGGACCGCGTACTCATCTATGGCATCCTCTACGTCTCAGAAGCACTTTCAAAAATCAAGCCAGGGCAAACAAGGCGGGGAGCAGAGAAGAGCGTCATGAACACCGCTTTGGAGACACAATTTGCAATTCCGGGCGATGCGGGCTTTCCACTCAATCAGATGTTTGAGCCACCGAGGGATAGGAATGAGGCCGAGGTATTGAGGCAATACATTATGCAGATGCGGCAAGAGTTGGCTGTGAGGTTGCTGAACCGCGTATATCCTGACCCGAATGGGCCGCCGAGTAAGGTGAGTGGAAGCTTGGAATCGTTATCAGTGTGGCATACTTGGTACATTGAGCTATTGAGCTAACGTGTCGCACAGTGGTGGCTTAGCTTCCAGAAGAGGAAGTTCATGGGCAAGCAGCTATGAAGAGGCGTCATGTTGAATTACTCGCTTGTTTGAGATGAACCTTCGCTTGCACAAGCTCGAGCAGAATCCTGTGTTGTCCAGAGTGACCCTAAGGAGTATGCGATGCCACTCTCCGGACCTTCTGTAAAATGCTCACGAAGGCAGATTCGGCCTACCAATGTGGTTAAAGTAGTAGTCATCCCTGGCCAGCAAGAAGAGCATATGCTGGACACCAGTGCTCGCTAGGCTCGCCGCCTGATCTTTTCGCCAGGCTACGAATGGTACGAGATACCAGCACAATCAAGTCAATCACTTTACTCATCTCAAGCTCATTCACGATCTCGGCTACGCCAATTCTGAGGACATGTCACATGTATCGAGTGACTTGGGATAGAGCCGTGTGACGTCGAGAGCGAGGCGAAGCTTGCCCACACTGTTGCTACCGCTCATACTAGTGCGCGACGTGAAAGCCTCGGAGATCGACTGGCCAAGTGCATACCTACTTTTCGTACAATGAAGCTCGGACTAGCTGCGGAGCTGCAAGCCCCAGAGAAGCCATGTTGCATGCAAGATTGCGGCCTCAGATGTCCTCAAGGCCGCACAGTCAGCCATGCAGCACACAAGGCACGATAGGATTTACGGCCCCGTGACAGCTAGTACGTCTAAGCCTCGCCAAGTGGGGGAGAAGGAGCGGGAGAACGGCGCTAGAAGCTTTCATCGGCAAATCAAGCGACGTAAGCCGTCCGAAGGATCGCAAAGAACGCATCGCCATTCGCAAACTTCCAAAGCCTCTTCATGCTGCGGCTTGCTGCGGACGATCAGATCCCATTCCCAGCCGGAACTGCACAGCCCGTAGGTATGGCTTCCATTGGTGCACGAATCGAAGGTGACAGTAGGTCAGCCTCTTACTGTCCCTGCCTATCTTCCCTTATTTAACAGGCCTGGTGGCCTACCCCAGTCCCCCCACATACTCTTCACATGGCTTTGACATCGCTGTAGTAAACACACATTACAAACATGCCAAGCAGATTATCCAAGATATTCCTCTCGGGGAAGGAGAAGGAAGCTGCAGCAGAAGCAGAACACAGCATTCGATCGTCATCTGGAAGCGATGCTCCTCCTGTGTACGAAGAGCGCGAAACTCTCGATCCCGACAACGGCCTGCCGCCTCCAGATGTTACCGCCGGTTTCAGCAATCTGAAAATTTCATCTCATGGCGATGGCTTTCCTACGAGCGAAGAGTGCATCGCACACCTGAAGATGCTCGAGTGCTTCTACCGACTTAGACAATCTGTTGCGAGCCAAGATGGACTGTTCGGCATCAGAGACGATGTCATCACGGCCCAGAATATTCCGATGGACGATAAAGCATCAGCATTGTTAGCAAAATTGGGCGAGAAGCGCTGGGCAATATACGTCCAACGAGCAGTGGACCGGTTTGCGTCGTGGTGGAGTGCCATCGCGCCGGAACGCCATTGGGCTGACCGAACACAATTGGCAGAGTACGGCAAAGCAGACAAGATTTGTCGTTCTCGTCTCAGCAAGGACTATGCTTTTGACGCTGCCACACTACCACCGGTCGATGTGCTCATGGTCTGGCATGCTTTTCAACTGAACCCGCGATGCTATCTGGAAGATTGCTTGCGTCAGGGTCGGATGAAGCTTTGGCACTTGGTGATGCCTTTTGAGGCTATTGCACAGTCTATCAACTCTACAACATTCGCATATGAGGATCGAGCGGGCGCAAGTACCTACTTCACCGAATTGACGAATCGACCCTGGAATAACTTGGACGACGAGTCACACAGAGCGACGAAATGTCCAGTCTGTCGGACGATTAACTATAAGGTGCCATGGACCGAGGATATGTTCGGCGGCGATGGAACTGGAATGAACGACCTTGTTCACTTGGAGCGAGAAATCGACCGGATGCTATCTGACGGGTTCGGCTATTGCGATCAAGACTTTATGTACACCTGTCAGTCGTGTGAACATCATATAACACACGATACATTGCGGATTGGCAGATTCGTGGACGATATGAAACTACTCCACGACCGCAACGTACCGATGAAGGGCACTATTCTTGGAGTCCAAGGAATTCCTCACAAGGCATATGGAGTCAAGGATATAACGACCGAACAGATCGACATGCCGAATCGGATGATCATTGCTGGACAGAGCGGTGCACTTGCCCCTGCAGCGCTCCGCGATCTTCATCTGTTCTCTACAGTGCGAAGCCAAATGGAGCTTGCGATGTTGGACAAGAAGCTCTTGCGACAAGCGAGGGGCAGTCTATCTTCCACCCTCTTGCGTTACGAGCGCGTTGGTATCCGCAAGCTCATGAGTCGATATTGGGACAACTCATCACCTTTCAGCCTTGACCTCATGTCCGCAGTCATCCGACAGGGCGGTTTCATCGAGAAGATGCACAACATCAACTGGCTCCACTCACCAGCTCTACCCAGCACAATGAACCGCCTGATCACAAAGTACGGCCACTTCATGACCATCATGCGACAAAACCCTCTCAAAATGGCCGTCCCAACTCTCGACGTCGACCTCGCCTGGCACACACATCAGCTCAATCCCGCCCAATATATGGAATACACCGTTTCCCAATGCAGACAATTCATCGACCACGACGACAAAATCGCCGAAGTCAAACTCAACGATGCTTTTGCCTGGACAAGTAAAGCTTACACCCGCCTAACCGGCCAGCCCTACTCGGAATGTACGTGCTGGTACTGCGAGGCCATCCGCGAGTCGCACACAAGCCATGCCTCACGTCTCTTCAATGGAAGTTCAGCCCAAGCGGCCGATATGTTGCACGGTTCTGAGCAAGATCCTGCGAAGAGTGTGCATATCTCAGCACATAATGCTGTGAGACCAAGCGACGATGAGAAGTATTCGACTCTGTCAGAAAAGCAAGCGAATGAACTGGAAAGGCACTTCCAGAAGGCTTGTGATCGGGCGATTAAGAAGGGAAGGAGACCGCCGAAGAGAGATGATTATTATTACAGTGATGCGTATGGGCATGTGGTTTATATTCCGGCTTATAGTCCCTATGTGGGATATATGCCTTATATGCCTATGTATTATCCGGTTACACCCGGGTGTATGGCTGTTGGGGCTGGAGCTGCTGGGAATTGCTGTTCTGGTACTTGTGGCGCTGGCGTTGCTGCTGGAGGGTGCGCGGGAGCTGGCGCTTCTTGTGGAGGCGGCAGCTCAGGCGGATGTGGAGGGGGATCCTCTGGCGCGGGAGGCGGCTGTGGAGGCGGCGGCGGTGGCGGAGGTGGTGGAGGCTGTGGAGGGGGTGGTGGTGGTTGTTAATTTGTGTCCTTTCTTTCGTATAGTAACTGGCTATGTAGATGCTTTGCCGCTATGCTGATGCTGACGCTGAAGATGATGATGGGATGATAATGATGGTTAATTACATTAGCAAAACACACACATGGGGTTGTCGGGAGCCTGGCAAGGCGTTCGTCGTTTCTTCCTTTCTTTCCTCGAACTGAATTGTCGAAATGCATTTCCTTCACTTTCACACTCATAAAAATCTCCCTTTCCTTGCTCACTTATTTGGTGGTCCCCTTCAGTCGGCCTTCTTCCTGCAAGCGCCCAGTTCCTGCTTTCCATGGCAAATCATCTCAAATCCTTCTCCAGCATCTGTATGCCTTGGGGCACATTCTCCGGTTCCCTCGCCTGTGCAGTAAAACCTCTGGCCAGCAGGGCAAGGATGCGTCAAAGGTCCATCAGGCGTGCATTGGAAGAAGCGAATGTCGTTTAGACAGCTTCCATAGAGGTCGCCGATTTTGCAGTTTAGAGACGCGGATTCTTCCGCTTCTGGTGATGAAGAAAGTGACGCAGGCGGTAAGCTGAAGTCTTCTGACGGAGAGAGGTCTTCTACTGTTGTTTGAGACTCTTTGGCATCGGAAGGTTCCGTTGTGCTCATGCTCCAGCCTGTTGGGTGGGAGACGAGCGATATGTAGCAGAGGCCCATGAGCAGAAGTGACAGGACAGCTATGGTGATGCCCAGAGGGCGCGAGAATCTGGAGGGCTTCTTGGTGGCGATATTCGGGTGTTGGCCCTGCGGGATTTCCTGGTAGAGAGGGAGTTTTTGAGACATTGTGGTCGCCTTTCGCTGGTGGAGCGGTTGTGGGTGTTTAGTCGCCAGGGGTTCAGCTGGGTTGTTGTTGCCTTGTTTCCAGCTTTCGCGCAGAGCTTCTACGGCTTGTCGCTGCTTGATGTTTGCTTGATTGTTGTTGTTGCTGCGCTGCGAGGTGATATCGGTGGCGTGGAGTGCAGTAGTGGGAGAGGTGATGTCGGACTCCTGAGTTAGGCAGCTAGCGGTGTAACTTATTCTTCATGATCGACGCCGAATCCAATCTCGTGTTGGAGGTCGGTGCCAACGTGCTAGCCGCTTTCGGCCAAATCCGCACGCTCGTTCCTTCTACACAGTCGTCCACGGCTTCTTTGGGCGACGGACATGTGGCACTGACCTTGCTGGTGTGGACACACTCACACACAGCTCTCTACTTCACACACATCCCGTGTCGTGCACTTCACACCGAATGGCGGAGCGTCCGCAACTGACGGCGTGCAAGACCTGCCGCAGCCGGAAGCGTCCGTGCGATAAGGCTGTACCGCGATGTGCGCTCTGTGTCAAGGCCGATACGCCTTGCACCTTCGTCGATACGGCCAGTGGTGAAGAGTATTCGCGGCAGTATGCCCTGTCGACAACGCTCTGCTGCCGGTCCATACATCGCTGAGCACACACAGGCAGATCGCCGACCTGGAGCACCAGGAAGCGGAGCTTCGTGCTGAACTCTCCCACGCTGCAGGCAGGAGCACCAGCGTGAGTGCAACAGCCGTGGATCAGAATAAGGCACAGTCTCCTCGCAATGCTGCTCCTGCGGAAGGCAGCAACGTCCTCGAGACAATCTTGAGCAATCCACGTTTTCACCCTCAACGGCTGCGGCAACTGCTCGTTCGGCCGCAGATCCAACAGCCAGTGGCAACGCCTGCGGAGATGCCACACCCTGACGTGGGCCACTTGATCTTCGACAATTAGTATGTCGATGTTCAGCTTGCGGCGATCTCATATTGACTGATCCCGCGTCAGTTTTAAAGAGTCCCATGTACAGCGTCCCATGCTGCAAAAGTCAGAAGTTCAAGGCCTGTTGCGTCGAGCATATCTCGAAGGAGAACCCGCGCAGCTGGATCCACAGGACTCTTACGTGTTCTTCCTCATCTGTGCCATTTCTGCAGTCCGCTTAAGGCGGCAAGGACTGCTCACCCAGCACCCATACAGCTTTTTCCTATCAGCTTTACGCCATGCTGAGCACATCAACCTACTTTCCGGCATTACCGCCCTGCAGAATTTGCTGTTACTGAATCGTTTTGCTGTTTACTATCATACCGGTGAGGCGCCCCATTCGTGACTGTGAATTGTGCTGATCTTTGACAGGCGTGTCCACTTGGGACATTGGTCGAATCTGCATGCATCTATGCATCACTCTGGAACTACACCTCAAGCCAATGACCCCGCTCAATTTCTCCGAGGAACAACATCGCAGGATTTTATTCTGGGAAAGCTACGTGACAGATCGTCACATGTCAACCCTTCTAGGGAGGCCATTCGCTATCGCTGACGAAGACATTGAGGTAGACTTACCAGCAGCTCTGTCCGGCACCGAAATCGAGGGTTTCGGTGGTATTGCTCAGCCCAGTCCTGATGCAGCCATGGAATCGCCCATGGCCGTATTCATTGCCTTCATCAAGTTGCGGCAGATATCCTCCCGCATACAGACCACATTTTTCGCGAAAACCAAACGAGCATCCACGCAACTCTCGATTCATGCGAAGATGACCGTCTTCGGCGAACTTCTCGACATTTACCAAAAGCTTTCCGAAGATATCAAAATGTGGCGGCAGAATAGTCCAATCTATTTCCACGCTGAGACGTTCTACCAAATGCAGGAATGGTACGAGTTCCTTGCTGAAAAAGAGCAGCTCTTCCTAGTTCGTGGCACTATCGATGCTATCCACTCAAGGACCGGATCGCGCCCAACAGAGCTTTGTGATATCTGCTGCTCTTCTGCATCAAAGGTCATTCATCTCTACAGCGGGCTGTACTGGACCAAGCAGATCAATTGCACACGTCACTACTTCCAGATCCTTTTCACAGCCGGCCTGTTGTTGGCATACTTCTCCACAAATGAACATCCGGACCAATCGGATACAGCGTCCGCAGCCCAAGAACAAGAGACTATGGCAACGCTGATGGAGTGTCATCGATTATTGCAGAGTCTCGGTCATGAAATGCAAGATGCTCTGCCATATGCGAAGGTGTTTGGCTTGATCTGTGGAGCGGCATTCCCCAACTGGACGACATATGAGCCCCATTGGCAAGCTTTGCATGCGAATGATCCAGACATGTCGAGGCGGGGACATCTCTCCACGGGCACATTCCCACTGTCATCGGGCCTGAACAATGCAGCGTATGGAGACTTCGATCAAGCTGAAATGTATTACGCTCGTGACACTTGGCCGGACATGCCTACTGACTGGTCCTATTCTCCTGGACACCTTTTCGCAGACATGGAAGCATACGTGGGCCAGTTTGCGACTGGCGACTTCTCGTGGGACCCGCTTCTCAATCCACTGTCGTGGAATATGTCTGCAGATGGGATTGAATAGTTTGGCTATCTTTGGAGCTGCGACTCCGTTGCGTAACGGTATACACAATCAATGGCAGCCTTGGCAGTATCTCGCTGCGTCTCCGACGTTGCGGCGCCAATATGCGGCGTACTGACTACCCGCGAATGCCTCCACAGACGACCGTATCTATCCTTTGAAGGCGGCTCTTCCACGTGGCAGTCGAGGCCCGCTCCCCAGATGATACCCTCCTCCAAAGCTACTGCAAGATCATCTTCGTTGACGATACCACCTCTTGCTGCGTTGATGATGATCGAGGTCGGTCGAAGCAGTCGCATCTCTGCCAGACGGATGAGGCCTCGTGTTTCCGAGGTCAACGGAACGTGGATCGACAAGATATCTGCTGCACGCAGAACCTCTTCCACAGTACTCAAGCGAACATGCTCAGTATCTTGCCATGCACCAGTCGGAAGATAAGGATCGTAAGCCACGACTTCTGCACCGAATGCGCCACGGAAGATTCGGGCAACCTCTTTGCTGATGTTTCCCATGCCGATCAGTCCCAATGTCTTTCCTCGCAAGGTCTGACCTTGACAAGTTTCCTTGGGGACGAGCTGTCCGGAATGCTGTTCGACCTGTATCGAGCCTATCTGTCTCGCCACAGCCATTGTCAAGCCGAGCACGAGTTCCGCGACCGATCCTGCATTCGCGCCTGGAGTGTTGAACACTTTGATCCCCGCCGTTGAGCAGGCTTCCAAGTCGATCTTGTCTAAACCGACGCCTTGCTTTCCGATGGCTCGAAGTTTCTTAGCTGACGCTACCTGACTGGCTGTGACATACGATCCCTTGACGAGGAGGTACTGCGCATTGCTCTCCCAGTTGTGGACTTCAAGGTCGGTGGGCAAAACGACGTCGAAAAGTTGCTGCGCATGCTTGACCGCTTCCGGATGGAACTTATCAATCATGTACAGCTTAGGCCGCTGCTGCTCATGGAATACTGTGGAGCGCTGGGGCGAGTCGATGCGTGCGGGAGCCATGTCGGACTGTTGGAGAACTTTCGCCAGGCTCAGGTTGACTCGCGGATTGCTGTGTCAATTGCACAGTCTGCTCACTGAGCCCATATATCTGAAGAGAGCAATGTGCAACGACAAGACAATGACTCCCGGACAGAGCGGACACCGTCCGACAAGCCCGTGTCGGGGAGTGCCCACCGCAGATTGTGACCATCGATCGACCCTCCTCTGGAGACTGCACAACACATGTGAAGGCTGGCACAGCTGCAGCTATTCGGACATTGCGGATTCGCAACACCTTCCTAAGCCGGTGGACGTTCACCTGGCCTCCTGGCATCGATGATGGGTAATTGTAACGCTATGTCCTGCTTCGACAGATGCGGTATTCCGCAGTTTCTACTACCTAAAGTATCTGTGAAGGTATCTCGGCCACTGCTACTCGCACGTTATCGTGCTTCACATCTGCACTCATCTGCGGTGCTGAACGCCGGACTTTCTCGTTGAGCGCCAACATTTCTGTTGCCCTCTTTGTGGCTCCGCTAAGCAGTAACGGTCCATCTGTCGCAGCCATGACCCAATTGGCGCCCATCGCACAAAATTTCTCGACAAGGTCCAACCGCGCATGTAACCCGCCAACACCAACCCACTTGCCGACTTTCTGGCATGCAGAAATTGTTCTGCGGTATGCCTCTGTCACTTGCGGCTGCTCATATTGTCCTGGAATGCCCATTTCGGCTGTGAGGTCGTTGGTACCAATCAATAAGCTGTCGACACCTTCGACAGCTGCGATCTCATCGACCAGCTCAAGCGCTTCCAGTGTCTCGATCATTGGAATCACGAGCGTGTTGGCATTGATGACGGGATTTGCAATCTTAGCTGGAATTGATCGGAACTGGAAGTGTGGAAGCCCATTCGTCGATGATCGATGCCCAATAGGCTGGAACTTGGCCTGATTCTCACGTCAATACTAACAGATTCTCCACGAATGCATTGGACAACTTACTGCCGCCACAACGTCCTTTGCATCTTGCACTGATCGAATATGCGGCACAATCACACCAAGAGCTCCACCGTCCAATATGCGTGAAACAAAGAACGGGTCTTTGCTTGGTGCACGGACGATTGGGGTGATACCAGCATATAGCGCTGCCATGCAGAGTTGGCCGGTCGTGTCGAGGTCGAACGAGGAATGTTCCATGTCGATGAGAATCCCATCGAAACCGGCCGTTTTGGCCATCATGGGCAACTCGACTGATCTCACGAGCTTGACGCTCAGAGTTGAAGCTACCTCATTGCGAAGCAGCTTCTCTCGCAAGGAGTTCGCCAGAGTCACTTCCTGTGCCATGTTGTCGAGCTCGTGGGTAATGCGCTTGTCTGTGGATTTGACGAGGTGAGAAATTCAAAGCCGCGAAGTGCAAAAGATCGAAGTGCGAAAGTGCAGGGGAAGTCCTACCAATATGTCGTCTACTGTCCAACGAGACTCGTGCATCTCGTCGAAGAAACATTGGCAGTGGATGATTGAACAGCCGAGATCGTCGGCTTCGGGCTGTGGTCGGAACAGCGCCGTCGGACGATGTCCGCTTGCCAGGCCATCGCGACACCGACTGGCACTTACTGCAAAGACATCAACACGACTACGCATTTCGCAGTTCTGCCGCCCGAGACGCCGAAGAAGCTACATAATGGCCTTTGGAAATACTGCCACCTCGGCAATCCGACGCTTGGCGTGTGAACGCTGCTGGAAGAGGAAGCAGAAGTGCGACAGGAAGGACCCCACGTGCACATTATGCAAGGAAGCAGGTACTCCATGCCGGCCTCGTACTATCAATGGCAATGACCCAGATGATACAATTCTTGCCGGAGAAAGCTACGTCCAGACGTTGAAGAGAAATATCGCTCAGCTTGATAGCCAACGTCAAGACAAGAGGCAGCGAACGGGCTCGCCTTCTTTCACCGCGCCAGTGGCTCCAAGCAGCGCGAATCAACTTGGTAATGCGCATGATGCTACCGAGAACCGGTCAGTTCACAGCGCTCTCGCCGAGCTGACACACTTCGGGCTCAACACAACGCCTCGAGATCAGACAGGAACTCAATCATCAGCGCGTCCCTTCTCGCTTTGGAGTTTGACTCAACGTGCAATATCATGGGCACACACTGGCTCAATCGACTTCCATGTATCTCAGGATGAATTACCTCCGTTACTAGAACTTCGCAACTTCTCACTCGATCTCATAATATCGATCGTCAAAGACTACGAAAAACATGTGCTCCGCACCTATCCCTTCATTGCTTCGACTGCACTCAGGAGACATCATGAATATTTCGTTGACGAGGGTTTTGAAGCCACCGGTAATTACAGTGCTCTGCTGGTGGCATTCATCATCTCCACGGGCTTCAACAAAAATGGTGCTTCTCCGAGTATGGAACTGCTTGCTCTCCAGGCCCGCTCAGCCCTACTGCAGTTGTGTACGAATGCGCGAGAGACAGATGCCGTCTCTTTGATGCAATGTCTTGTAGCTGCGGCACTCAATGCAGTTTATGGGATAAATGTCGAATCTGCATCGTATCTTATCGGACTGACACTGGCCAAGGCTATCGCACTGGGCTTCTATCGCACGCAATCCCAAGACCTGAGTCAAGAGAAATGGCGGGTTATGTCTGTGCTCTATGTCATGGACAGGTAAGCAGCGGCATGGTACGACTTGCAATCAAACGCTGGGCTGATTCTCTTCGTTCGATCAGCTTCGTTCTCGGTCAGCCAGCTCAGATATCTGATGGTGACGTATCGCCCGAGGTACGCCTTTGCAGCGCGGCCACTTGCGACCTGCTGACACTGTCTAGATCTTCGAACCCAAACAAGATTGGGTTGGAGAAGACATTCGGTTACTGAAGGAACAGCTCGAACATGCTCGTCTTATAACTACTCTGAGAAGAAGTACTGGCCGGCCAGCCATGTATTTCACCACGGCATACGAATCATGGTGTGACTCAACTACGCTAAAGAACTTCACACCATCGGCGACTGAGGGCTCTGATCCTCTGTTCTTGCAGCTCCGGACCCGATTTCATGTCGTAGCATTTCAGCACTTGCGTACAGTCAGCAACGAGCAGTCTCTCAGACAGAAAGATCGCAATGCAAAGGCTGCGCTCCACGCTTCCCATGAATGGCTACAGTCCCTGGAAAGGCGCCAGGACGAAAAAGCCAGCTTTTGGTCCATCCTAGATGCATACGAGATCACGGCTGCAGCGATCATGTGCACTTGCTTGCAGTCTGGGATTCAAGACATGCCGGAAGGCGTTCTGCTATGCCCCAATGTGCAGCTTCTTGCTCTCTCCTTACTCAGCTATCTCTCGGCACGATGTCCTGTCGCTACAATTATGCGAAAAGCTGTATCGACAATGTGCAATGCTCAGCGGATCAATATCGAGCACGAAGGCGAGAAGAAACTGCCGCGCAAATTGAGAGACTTGCTGCAAATCTACAACAGTACTCTTGCTGTTGCGGAGGGGTAAAAGAGCCGAGTCGGGACCGCAGGAGGGGCTCAGACACGTCAGGCGATGATTTGGCACGGTGTACCGTCCGACTCCTGGTATAGCAAAGCGTAGCTTCGCCTGTATCTGCGCAGGCTGGACGGGATCGTTCATCGTGGTGACTTGCAATCTGGTAAGCTGAGGCTATTCACTGATACAGCTCAGCTGCAACACATCGTCCCACTGATATCTTACTACCTCAATAGGTGCTGGCAATTTCGCAACGACAATTCTTGAAAGTCCTCGCAAGTTTCATTGTACAGAGACCAAACCAGATCGCGGATACCTGGCGATGATGCTGGAAAGGCGAAAACAGGACTAAGAATATCCCTCCCGCTGCCGAAATGGTGCAAGGATCTCCTCGTCCTGGCTCAAGGGCACCTGTGGTATGCATACCTTACTGCCGCCGGCTGCTCTTCTAGAAGCCTCCGGGGCTGCTGCGTTGAGCCTTTCTCTCTGCCTGCAGCGATGCGTCACAGACATTCAAATATGGTACGACATGACTTCGTCCCATCTGTCACAGTACTTGGAAACATCAACAGCCGGACTCGATCGCAAGGCTTCGCCGCTAATAATCAGGCACGGAGATCCTGTGCTGTGGAACGATTACATGACCCGAAAATGGGGT
The DNA here is from genome assembly GCF_019650295.1 of Cercospora kikuchii. Classification (NCBI taxonomy): domain Eukaryota; kingdom Fungi; phylum Ascomycota; class Dothideomycetes; order Mycosphaerellales; family Mycosphaerellaceae; genus Cercospora; species Cercospora kikuchii. The sequence goes on from NW_025408588.1 coordinate 2,602,774, forward strand.
CGACCTTAGCCAGATGAATGCAGGCCTGCAGCCCACTTTGGGTTCCACAAAGCTCGCATCTTCTCCGAGCGCAAAGTCTTCCTGGAACGGGTATAGTTGATTAGATCGACTACCGTAGAGGGTTATAACTTTTGTGTTACAGGGTTTGTACAATGAAGCTTGCATACAGCTACCTCCCCAGGCCCGATTGATAGTGTGCCGCACCCTATTAGCGTGTAATACCCTTGGATCTTACACTGCTATTCGCCGAAGACCTTGTAAGATGCTGGTTTTGGCGATCAAACAGTGCTCTAGAACGGGCTAGAATTGTGCACACTATCGATCAGGCCTAGGGTGATGGCTGTTTGAATGTTCAGATGGCACTCTCGGCAAAAACTCGGGTCAGCATTTTTGATTTCGGCACCATACTTCCGGCACGAGAACCCCTACTCCGCGCTACTTGGTGTCTATGGTGCAGCCAGCTGTCTCGCCTGGGATCTTCACAGCCGATTTATTCGATAAGCGTGTGGAATTGGTCGACCACAACAGTGATGTTCGAATGCTTGTCCTCTGCACTACCCGTAGTGTTGCCCTGCGACAATCTACCTAGACTACGAACCCTCATAAGCACTTGCGGATTTGAGACAAACTGCCCAGCATGCGAATTCCGCCCAATGCCTTTAGACAAGGAGATGAAGGAGGTCATAGTAATATATATTTTACATCACGCGTGCTGCACAGTAGTAACACCACTATCGTTCTTCTTCTACATCAGTCTCTCGCTCAATCATCTCCCTAGCGCAACGCTGCATCGACACTTTTACCAACACTCCTTTTGATTCTTTCTCTCCTCCCCAGCCAAAAAATGGTCTCCACAAAGTCCCTCGCTCTTTTGACGTAAGACCAGATCAGAGCACATCGTAAGAGAAGAGACTAACCTGTGACCCAGCCTCGTGGGAATGGCCGTCGCCATGCCAGGCCCCGTCTATCGTATCGATCGCCGAGTCGTTCGACGAGACGGAGCAGACCATAAAGAAGGCGGTTCTGGAAGCGATACAAGCAGCGACAGCGAGCAATACTGTGTGCTATACAACCTCGACACCCAACTTGCCGATGATTACGCCGCCGGCGTCACAAAACAAATCTGTTCATCATTTGGCGGCAAAGCTGAGGGTGGCTTTGGACCATGTGGTGATGGAAGCACGGTTGCCGTAAGTTCTTGTTGGCGAAGCAAAAAAAAAAAACGTCACCGATGAAATGAAACTCTTTGCTAATTTTTTACTCTTTGATGGGTTTTTAGTGCATAGGAGGCCAAATGAGCAAGAGTGTGGATTTTGCGAAAGAATTCAACAAGAAAGCGCAGGATGCGGATCCGAAGGGACATTTCGTGACCTCGTGCTATGCTGCCGATGGCAATAGTATGTGCGCTAGTGATATTGGCTGCAAAACTTTCCCGCCGCCTTCCAAGGACGATCAATCGAGCTGTTGAGCAAGCGGTCGAGGGATTGAAACTTTCCTTGGGAAAGCTGCGAAGTAAAGGGCAACTTTGGCAGATGTGCGTTTCTTGTTCATTGTTAAATTTTAGAGTACTGGCTCCACGAGGAGATCTCGGCGCAGCCATATCTTGGGAGGTGGAGAGGGCAAGACTTCTGATTCGAATCGTATTGGCAATGCCAATGTATTTTTCTTTTTTGCTCCATTACCGTTGCAAAGTCGAGGCATGGTAACATTCGCGCGAGCAAGGCTCTAGATCCCTTCATATAACTCTCGGCAGAGTGATCTTGAGTGAACTGAACCTACTGATGGCTTTTGGGGCTAAGACACGGTACTCTTGCCGTTGCGGAAGGGGCTCAGAGAGAGTCCGACGGACAGCTTCCGTGTATTGGGAAAGTACTTTTTTTTTTGCCACATTCACTCTACACCGTGAGACATCCTCCTGCACGAGAGACTAGCCGCTCTTCTTCTCCGCACGACGCCATGTGTGGAGTACTGGAGAAGTATCCTAAGTAGCGGCTTGGCTCGCGCCTCGTGGCTGGGCTTCGGATATCGCCCGTTAAGGTCCAACAGGTGAACATATGAGCTGCTTCCAACGACGCGAGTATATCAGAGCATTGACTCGCCCTGTCATGGAAGAGGACCAAAAATTGAGACCGAATCACCGACAACCATGGCTTCGCCACGCAACTCCATCGACAAACAAAACCAGATCGAACTTGTCGAAGCAACGGCAATAGAAGATGTCCTCCTCGAACGATTCCCCCTAATCAGCAACAAGTCAAAAGAAGAACTTGACGCATTAAACAAAGCCGTCGTGCGCAAACTAGATTGGAAATTTCTGCCATGCATTACTGCGATGTTGTTGATGAAGTAAGGCAGACATCCCTTCTCCAACGCCAGATGCATAGCACTAACCAGCATCGACCAGCTACCTCGACCGCATCAACGTCAGCAATGCCCGCCTCGCCGGAATGCAAACCGACGTCGGCAACATGTCTGACGTTCAATGGTCCGCCGGAATTTCCATGTTCTACGTCGGCTACATCATCTCTCAAGTCCCAGCGAACGTCATCATCGCAAAAGGCAAACCTCGTCTTCTACTGCCTCTGATCATGCTCGGCTGGTCATCTGTTACTATTTGCATGGTGGCGATGAAATCTGCTTGGTCGTTTATGCTCTGTCGATTCCTGGTTGGATTTACAGAGGGGCCGTTCTTGCCTGCTGTTTCGTTGATGACTTCGTCGTGGTATACGAAGCAGGAGTCGTCGTTGAGGATGGCGATTTGGCATGCGGGGAATATTATTTCGAACGTGTTTTCGGGGCTTATTGCGGCGGGCGTGTTGACGAATATGGATGGGATTGCAGGGTTGCATGCTTGGCAGTGGTTTATTCTGATTGAAGGTATGTCGATGCTTCCGCATTGGAATCGGTGCCGAAGGCTGATTGTTGTCATTAGGCATCGTCTCAATCGCCGTTGCTGTGACAGGCTTTTGGGGAATTCCAAACTGGCCTGGAAGCACAGGCACATATTACTTCACTCCCGAAGAAAGTGCTATGGCGGAGTACCGAGCTGCCGTTTCTGCTGGCGGACGAACCGAAGACGACGAAGGGGATTACTGGGGAGGAGTGGTGCAAGCCTGCAAGGACCCCTTTACCTGGATGTTCGCAGCACTGCACCTTTTCCTGATCATTGCCCAGTCGTTCAAGGATTTCTTGCCTTCGGTAAGCCTTTCGCATACCAGCACAGCTTGGCAGCTACTGACAGAGATGCTCACAGATTGTCAACACATTCGGCTTCTCGCAAGTTGGAACCTACCTCATCCAGGCTCCGCCATATCTTATGGCCTACTTTGTCACCCTGGCAATCTCTTGGTCAAGTGGTCGTCATCTCGAACACTGCTGGCATATCATCGGCAGCATATTGATGTGTCTTGTCGGGGCCGTCATCATGATTTCCACACTCAATGTCGGAGCGAGATACTTTTCCATCTTCCTACTCTGCTCCGGGCCATTCGTGGGGCTTAGCATCCAGATCTCCTGGGAGACTACTGTCGTGCCTCGGCCACGAACCAAGCGCGCGGCCTTGATCGCAATCGCAAACTGTGTCAGCAGCGTTAGCCACTGGTTCACGCCGTACTTCTTCTTGAGAAGCCAGGAGCCGAGATATCAGATTGGTGGCGGGGCCATTATCGTTGGTTGTGGCTTGACAATCGTATCGTGCCTCGTGGCGAGGTGGTGGTGTCTGAGGAAAAACAAGGGGCTAGACAGGCAGGCAGAAATCAGTGGTGAGGATAGTGGTTGGAGGTACGCCACGTGAACAATTCAAAACAAGACTTGTCCTTGAGGGGATACCAGTACGTTGCCAAGGCAATCTGTTTCTCGCTGGCCAGAGCCTCCTTTCATCATTGAATGCGTTCGCTCCAACCACCGTGAACAGCGAGCCACATGCTATAATGTTAGCACCCCGCTGCACCTGGTATTCATCGAGAAGTCTTTTCGCCACCACCGCGCAGCGCACCAACGCAGATAGACAGACAAGACGCATCATGTCAGCAAAGCCCAGTCCACCAGATTGCACAGCACATGTTGCAATGCGCAGACAGCTGCACTGCGAGCTCCAGGACCAGAGGTTTTTCTACGATCAGTCAACACCATGCGCTGGAGAGCGAAGGCCCGACTTCCACGAACGACGACAGCCCTTCTGTCAGCAAGACTTTCGGCCATCTTGGTGGGGAGCAATCGCCGCAGTCCTGGAGTGGGATGTGTTGCCGCTGATGGTCGTCATGACGCGGGAGCGACCTGCGTTTCTCGAACCGCAGCCGCGGCAGGAGGTTTGCTCGGCTTCCAACATTGGCGCAATTGGCAGCTACGCAACTGCGCAATCTCCAACGACCAACGTCGCGCCAGAGTTGGAGGTGCACACCAATCGCAGCAGTGAAGCAGCAAGCAGCTGATCGGCAATGGTTGCTCGCTGCACACGTGCAGTTTGCATTCGACAGGAAGCAGTATCGATCGACGTCAGTGGGCGAATATCCCAGTCCAGACCCGTATCGAGGGAGGAAGGATTGGCGTGTCTTGGAGCTTGATCGTACGTTTTCGCGCCTCCGGATCGTCTTTAAGCGGCATGAAGTGGCGTGAGGAGGGCATTGCGACGTCTTACGACATGCTGGAGGTTCAGGAGGACGAGTTGCTGGAATTCCGGCTCCAGATGGTGGAGGATATCAACGTGTGAGAAGTGGAGTGGTGGTCGGAGGACTGGCGTTGACAAGCCGGCGCTTTGCCCTTTTGGCCGGCGCGTCGACGGCGACGCGCCACGTGAGTGGTCGGACGGAAGCAAGCGCCACCAGGGGGCAATACTTGCCGACCCTGCATTGGAGGGCGCGACAGGGTCAAGCTCCGCTCACAATTTCTCGCCCTCGTACGATGTTCTTTGACGGCGGCGCAATATTGCTGTTAAGCCCGACTACTTCCGCCGTCAGCACGCATTCCGTGCTTTTCTTACCAATAACAACTCCATTCACCACCTCACTCAGTCTCTCTTTCTCCCCACATACCATTGCGTGAGGCTGCCGCTGCAAAAGAGCTGCTCCGCGTGCAGACATTGGGCCTTGGCTGTTTACCAGGAGTCCTTGCCCTTGCCGACCCGAGCTTCGAGAGCTCTCACTGAAGAGCACTCGCCGCCACCATGGACGTTGTCCTCGAAGTCTTCGACACCTTCCTCTTCGATCGCATCTACGCCAATGCCCTCCCCATATCGCCCAGCGTATCGACCTTCGACCCCGTATCGACCCTCGCCGCCAGTCTGAAAGGCTTCGCCAGCAATGAATCGGCGTTCAATTTCTCTCAAGAAGCCCCTCTGGCCCGCTCAACATGGCAGTGGGAGCCTTCGAACTCATACTTCTCATTACAACCCAGCGAATTCGCGTACATGAGCCGGTGGGATCGCGACAACATCTACCGACAGTTCTTGAGTTTCTACATAATAACATGGTGAGCTTCAATGCGATTAGACTTTGCAGGGACGGATCACTGATCGAAAATAGGATATTTGGCATGGTCATCTACTTCACATGTGCGTCGCTGAGCTACATCTTCGTCTTCGACAAGACGACATTCCAACATCCAAAGTACCTAAAAAATCAAATGCGCATGGAGATCCGACAAACGGTTGAATCGATCCCCATCATGGCCATCTTCACAGTACCCTTCTTCGTCGCCGAAGTGCGAGGTTACTCCTTCATCTACGACAGTGCGGCAAACCCAGGATTCACCCACCCTCTGCTGAACCTCCTTGGCGGCTGGTACAACTACCTCCAGTTCCCGTTGTTCTTGATGTTTACCGACTTCTGCATCTACTGGATTCACCGCGGTCTGCACCACCCGCTGATCTACAAGACGCTCCACAAGCCTCACCACAAGTGGATCATGCCAACGCCGTTCGCCTCGCACGCTTTCCACCCACTCGACGGCTACAGCCAGAGCGTGCCATACCACCTCTTCCCATTTATCTTCCCGCTCCAGAAATTCGCCTACATCGCGCTCTTCACTTTTATCCAGATCTGGACAGTGATGATTCACGACGGTGAATACGTCGCGAACTCGCCAATCATCAACGGCGCCGCATGCCACACGATGCACCACCTCTACTTCAACTACAACTACGGGCAATTCACGACTCTTTGGGATCGCCTAGGTGGCAGCTACCGAAAGCCAAACGACGAGCTGTTCCGACGAGAAGAGAAGATGAGCGACAGCGAGTGGAAGAGACAGACAAAGGAGATGGAGAGAATGGTGATCGAAGTGGAAGGCAAGGATGACAGAAGCTATGGTCCTCCTGAGACTGTTAAGAAAGTGCAATAGATGGGTCGTGGACGATTTGTTATGAACAGAAACTGCGCCTGCGCAGATTCGCGGCGTTTTCACAAGCGGAAAAAAGAGCAGCTTTCGTAGCATTTGCATGAATCAGGCGCATTATGGGAATCATTGGGACGGGGATACTTCTTCATACGACGATCAATTTGGATTGTCTCGTGCTGTCTTGCGCGAATAGCATATGGGTGGCCAGCGCTGCTCTTATTTAATGACACAGATCATTGAAGATATGATTTGTTGGCAGTGTTATTTTCCTTTCTGGTTCAGAGCAGAGATCTTGTGTGCGGACTGATGGCATAGCATGCTGACTGCGAATTGCTAACAAACAATAGTGAAATAAGATTGATCTCAGACATCAATCTACAGTACAGTACAAATATTGTGGCAATAGCCATGCTGGCAACATTGAATTCGAATCTATCAAGGGTATATATCTCACGCATGCTAGTATCAACGAATATAATCAGCAAGAACAATCGAAGCGCATTGTACTCGGTCGACCAACTACTCGATTGTTATCTTCGACGATCAGCGACCATGACTTCGCAATACGGTGCTCCGTCAGAATCAAGTGCCCCGTCACAATCAAGTGCCCCGTCACAGTACGGCGGTGCATCACAATTCGGCGCAACAAATGGCATGCCTGAACCGCCCTTTGGTCTCTTAGCCCAGCAGGACCTTCCACCTCAAGAAGACCTTCCACCCCAGCCGCACCCTCCAACCCAGCAACTCGTCTCCATCCAGCAAGGCATCCCACCACACCTCGGCGCCATGTTCGGCGGTCCAATACGCTTCGGTAGTCTCCTATGGGCAGGCCCTCCCTCTCCAGGCGGCACACAACAGCAACTCCCACCCTCTCAGATCCCTCATGTGTTGGAGGAAAGGTACCGTAGCATGTCTGATGATGAGTTGTTGGCCAATGCGAATCGTATACATAAGAAGTGGACTCGATGGCTGATACGTTTGTGGAGGGCTACACGGTTGATTTCGGAATATGAGTTTTTGTATGTTTATCGGTTGTCGGAGGCGAGGTTTGAGAGGATTGGGGTTGGGCAGCTGAAGCAGTGGGTTGCGGAGATTGAGGGGGCGCATGGACTGCTGAGGCAGAGGAGGGAGGGAGGGGGAGGGGCGCCTGTGGAATTTATGGGAGGAATGGGGAGGAACGGATGGTATAGGTGGTAGTATGGGTGGGACATGAACGGGATGGGAGTAGAGCATTGGGAGGTGCTTTGATTGTGGCGCTGGAGACTGACTTGACATCTACCATAGTATAGTGCCATCGAATTACTACACAAACAATAGTGAATCGAGATCGATCAGATCTCAGGCCACAGTATATATAGCATAACGGTACCCACGCTGGCAACAGTGAATAGGCCTCTGTCATAGATATTTATATTCTTACGCATCATGTTATCAACGTATATATTTGGCAAGAACATTCGAAGCTTACCACACTCGATTACTCACTCACTCCTCCTCAATCAATCGCCGTCAACGATCAACGACCATGAACTCACCGTATGGCGCTCCATCGCAAGCTGGTGCCCCTTCACAGTCTGGTGCCTCGTCTCAAGCTGGCGCTCCTTCGCAGTTCGGTGGACATCCGCAGCAGGGCATGCCGCCCCAGTTCGGCGCGCCATCGCCCTTTGGCAACTTATCATCTTTCGGCGCACAATCACCATTTGGCGGACTAGCTTCCTTCGGCGGTTCATCAGGTTTTGGCGGCACAACGCAATCTGGCGGTCCCTCGTCGTTTGGCGGTGCTCCATCGCCCTTTGGACAAACTGGTATGCAGCAGCCACTCCATCACGGCCCTCAAGGTCGTGTTCACACGGAGGATGTGTGGGACAACATGTCCGACGAAGAATTGCTCGCCAATGCAGAGGCAGTGCGCAGGAAATGGGCACGATGGGGCACGCGATTATGGAAGGCCACCCGACGGGTCTCAGAAGCCGAACACAGGCAGATCATGGCGCAAAGCGATGCGAGATTTCAACGTGCGCCGGTTCTTGCATTGAGGATAAATGTTTTTGAGATTCAGCTGTGTCGGCGATTTTTCGAGCTCTTGAGGGGTGGAATGGATGCACGTCAGGCCTTTTTGCTTTGTGATCACGGCCCGGGTCCTGAAGGTATATAGCTTGAGTTTGACGGGTCGTGTGTACGATATATGAGAGGAGTAATCAATATGTTTGAGCTTTGCACCTGCAAGGCTGCAACCGCTTGCCTCTGCAATTGAGTTTTGAGTTTTTGTCAGGGTCTTGCCTTGCGCCCAGTGATTTCACACCGCTGGGGGAGCAGCCGACGCTACTGAGGTTCTTTGTGCCGATTCTCTACTAGCTCCACACACACAGCACTTGTCTGCATATTCGTCGTACAAGGCGACAGGCCCAGCACGAGCACGACAATGGAACCCATGGACGTTGACGACTTCCAAAATGCCTCGGATGCCTTTCTCAAGTGGCTGACGAAGAGTGGCGCAACCATTTCTCCGAATATCCAACTTGCAGATCTCAGAGACCGAGCTGCTGGACGAGGTGTTGGTATGTCTCTCTGCACAACTACGCTGGGAACGATGAGGAGATCGATCTGACTTCTGCGATAGTGTCAACGAAGAACCTGGCCGAAGACGAAGAGCTGTTCAGCATTCCGCGATCATCCATCTTGACAGCTGAAACTTCAGACCTGCCCGCTGCAGTGCGAAAAGAGATCGATCACCCATGGCTATCTCTGATCTTAGCCATGGTCTACGAATACCTCAAAGGCGACGACTCTCCATGGCGACCCTACTTCGATCTCCTCCCCGAATCCTTCGACAGCCTCATGTACTGGTCCGACGACGAACTTCAATACCTGCAAGGTAGCGCCGTAGTCGACAAGATCGGCAAAGAAACCGCCGATTCCACCTTCAGCGAACAACTCATCCCTATCATTGCCCAGCACACCGACACCTTCAAAACCGCTGGCCGCAGCAACGACGAACTTCTCGCGCTCTGCCACCGTATGGGCAGCACCATCATGGCCTATGCCTTTGACCTCGAGAAGCCCGAATCCGAACAAAACGGCAAGACCGATGAAGAGTGGGAAGAAGATGAAGAAGAGAGCGCTACACTTCCCAAAGGCATGGTCCCACTCGCCGACATGCTCAATGCCAACGCCGACCTCAATAACGCCAAACTCTTCTACGAAGATGACAAAGTCGTCATGAAGACAATCAAACCTGTCTCAGCTGGCGAAGAACTCTACAACGACTTCGGTCCTCTCCCTCGCGCAGATTTGCTACGCAGATATGGCTACGTGACAGATCGCTACGCAGCCTACGATGTCGTGGAAATTTCTTCCGATTTAATCAAAGAGCAGACGAAAGCACAACTGAAACTCTCGGAACAAGAGATTGATGATAAGTGGCAGTATGCTGAAGAGCAAGGTGTTGGCGACGATGCGTACGATATCTCGCGAGCAAGCAATGAAGAAGGACAATTTCCTGACGAACTTTGCGTGTTGCTGAATTTGCTTGCAACGCCAAAAGCAGAGTTTGAGAAGTTGAAGAACAAGGACAAGCTGCCCAAGACGGATCTCACAAGCGACGCGAAGAAATTGTTGCGTGCAGTCCTGGTACATCGATATGCCGCTTACCCAGAATCATCATCTTCCACTATGGACCAGGACCTCACCGGCCGCCGAGCCATGGCCAAGCAAGTCATTGATGGCGAGAAACAAGTCTTGCAAGAAGCCGTCGCCGCAGTCACGGAAGCGAACACCAACAAGAAGAGAGCTGCCGATACCCTCGAAGACGAAGCCAACGCGATTCGACAACCGACAAAGAGGTGAACAACATGCGATTAAACAAATATTTCTTCGTACAATGGGGTATCATCGCTATCCTATAATTTACAACAAGAAGTCCATCCTCTGTTGCCAAGAGCCGGACAGGGATCCTCACAACAAGCAATCATCAAAAGAATTCCTCAAGAGCCACCAGCTGCAGCTTGTTGCGTCTGCGAGCTCTGGCCTTGACCTGCTGCCATGGCTGCCTGCGCTTGCGCGACCATGGCAGTTTGGTCGCCACTGGGTCGGTAGCCGCGATCCACCCGCGTGTTGATAAGCGCGACTCGGTAATCGAATGTCTTGCTCTCCGGTACAGGGTGGTAATCCTCCAGCTCGTCATCACTCTCCGCATCAGACACCACACCAGAACATATTACGCCCTTCGGTCGATCTCTGCGCATCTCGAGGTGCAGTCTCCCACCACGCCCGCGCCGTAGTCGACAAAGCGGTGCATCCAAGCGCTGGCGTTTCGCATCCGGCTCAAGCTCGTAGTCGTAGTCTAAGCCCATGCCGACAGGCTGGTACGACAACCGAAACTGCGGTTCTGTCGCAATTCTGCCGTTGACGTCGAGCTTCGGTTTCTGCTCTTCCATCTCGACATCGCCATCCCGATCTTGCGAACTCCTTGAAGGCAGCGAGGGTGGCGGCGTTGGATAGCCCGTCGGCCCTGCTGCCAACAACGATGACCATTGTGGTGGGTGCTCTGCAGTCTCGGGTGGTGGCGTGAGAGGCTGCCATGTCCTGTCCTGCCAGCTCTGGTTCCAGCGGCGATGCTGCTCTTTCCTGTTGGAGATGATCTGCTGCACATGCTCCTCGGACTGAGCCTGCAAGTCAGCCAACGAAATGAGGTCATTCTCCGGTGCTGACTGCGCTCTTGGTGCAAGACGTATCGTCGCGCCCGATCGGCCGCCATCTTGTCGAGACTTCGGCTTGGGTTGAGGTCTCTGGTTGACGAGCAGCTCCTCATCCTCACCCTTCTCACCAACAATATTCTTGCTGATCTTGACTTCCTTGAGCTTGCGACGCTCTTCAAACACTTTGCGGGTAATCTCGAGGTTCTGCTTGTTCAGCTCTTCACGTTCGCGAACCATCTGGACCAATTGCCTGGCCTGCTCAAGCTCCATACGGAGTTTCTTGAGCTTCTCTACAACCTGAGCATCACGCCCTCTGGTCTTGCGAGTCTGTCGGACCTCGCGACGACGGAAGCAGACATACGGATCGGCATCATCGGCCTCGGAGGTTGTGTCGAGGACTCTGACCTTGATGCTTGGCATGAGCGGACTACCATGGCCAGACTTCCGCCTTTCCCAATGCTGGTAGATGGCCTTGACAAAGTGCTGGGCTTCTTGCGATAGCGGGTCTTCACGCGCCTGTTCAAGTTCGTCTAGCGCGGGCACTGGAGCATCACCGACAGTGGCGAATGGCCGCAGACGCTGGCTGTACTCCTCAAAGAACGACATGGCCTCCTCAAAGGCCTCTTCGGAGCACTGGTGCGACTTATCTGGAAGTGGTTGGCCGTGAACATCTTTACCCTCGTTCAGGTTCTGATTCAGGAAGTCATTGTCAGTCTCGTCCATGCAGTAGGCACTGCCGACGGAATCTTCGACAGTGGTGCTGAATCTGATGTAAGTTGCAGGGTCTTGGAACCCTTTCGGATACAGCTCGTCATAGTTGACGCCTTTCGCACGCACGGCATCGGGCGTGGGAATGTAGTTCTGTTTGGTCTTGGTACCAGCAGTAGAAGTATTCGCCGCATTAATGACGGCTTGAAGATGGAATTCCTGATCGAGTCAGCGATGCTGCAACACTGTCGATGGTAAGGCCTGGTGAGTACTTACGATTTCTTCAGCCTTCTCGACACCAGTATCCACTTGCGGGATGTGCTGTTGCGATTCATCATTCGCTTCCTCGAGTTCATTTTCGCGTAGTATGCGAAGCGGCTGCTTCGTGTTCAGCTTGCGTTGGCGGACATGGCGTGCAGTGCTGGCTCTCGTCGACATAGAGTCGGGAGAAGGCGGCGGCCGGCGTCCCCTTCGAGCGCTGTGTCTGGCGCAGAAGGGTGGAGAAACGCTGGGGGTTGTGAGTCTATGCCTCAGGCATCAAGAAATCGAGGCGAAAAATCTGCTTTGCGCCCGGTGAATCGGCGGCGACGCGAGGCAAAAGCGGTCAAACGGAGTCCGCAACGACGCGAAATATCCTCGATATGGGTATGTACGAGCACGCAATGGCGCGAGGAATCCGAATCCGCTCGTGTTTTGATGTGGGAGCGGTGTTGAGTGGTGCGTTGATGGCGACTTTGTTGATGAGCTGGTGCGTTGAGCCCAGTTGTCCAAACACTCCAGCTCGGCTATGGGAAAGTACGAATGCCGGTCACGGGTTCAACCGCAAAGGTTAACATTTCGTGCACGGTTCGTCATAACAATACACACTGGCATCTGCTCTACTGTTCTACTTCTTTCTTGACTATTTTGTTTCATGGTGTGAATGCCGCCTTGTCTATATTGCATGCGACTTACATCTGCGACGCGTCGTGAGGCTTTCGCGGATCCTGAGGTGTGTGTGGAGGGCAGCGGCGAATTGCGTCAGCTCGCGTCGTGCCTTCTGTTTCTGTTCCCGCGCCACTGCCTGCCTCTTTGAGCTGAGCTGAGCTCCTGAAGAAACGACCAAGGCATATCCTTACAATACCCTGCTATGATCCTGCTCACAGCATCTCGTGATCTTACAAGTCATCATCATCTGACCTCACTTCATTGCGGCGGTAACACTCTCAGAATCGTCCGACATACTCCATCAGGCGTCGGTGCAAACCCGAATCTTGTACCAGGCGAAGATTCCACGCAGGCATTCACTATCTCTTCGAAGAGTGTCGTGAAGGCTCTATTGCCTCGGATTCCGAATCCGATTACGAAAAGATCCCATTGTTGGGCTTGAAGCTTCTGTTGGAGCTCTTGTTTTGCAGGGTCTTGATCGATGGGGTTGATGTCGATTACTGTGCAGTCGTAGTCTGCTGTTCGGGCGTTTGAGATGTCCTTTTATGGGTCAGTCTGGATGTTGGGTGAGACGTGTTGCTTGTGGGACGGTACGGTGAATCGGAAGGGAAGCACTCACATCGTGAACCATTTGTTTGTTGAACTTCCCACCTGCTGGAACGGTTCCTGTGTCTCTGTCTGGTAGGATGAGGCCTATGACGAGGACTTTCTGGCGTGATGCGAGCATTTCCGAGAAGCTGGAACCTAGCAGCTGCTCTAGCTCCTCGTGGCAGGTCTTCAGGTGGAGCTTGACAGCTACTATTCTGATGTTTGTCTAATTGAGCTTTCAACGACGACCGCGGATGCTCTCGAAATGGCTGGATTTGTATCTTATTCGGGTAATTATGATGCATTCCATACTGCTCGGGAACCGAGGGTCATTGATGACCCGATGGGATACGGAAGTTGTCTACAGGCTCGCATGAGCTGGGCCCATATTCTGGCCGAGTTTCATTCAGCTGCGGGACATGTTTTGGGGCATAGCATCCTACAGAAGACATGTCAATGTCGCATTAGCAGGTTGACAGTTGAGAAGAGTAAGTTTGAATGATTGTGAAGACCTATCTACGGATCTGCGAGTAACGGCTTCTGCTGGTTGTTTCTTTTTGGCGTACAAAGTCCGCGCCATCGTCGTGGTCAGAAGCCCTGACACATGTTCCATGTATCTAAGAGGAGATGCTCCCGGGGGAGCTTTGTGCGGAGCTCGGCTTATCGATCTAGGCCGGCCGTCCTAATCAAATTGGTCTGATCTCTGCGGATAGTTATGCTGTTTGTGCTTGCATTGATTCATTTTCTGATCTCAGTTCAGAGAGCAGATTGTCGCACTCAGCAAGGTCTGCTCAAAGTTGCTTGGACTGGACCACGGTTGCAACATCCTCATCATCGAATCTCAACCCACTTCCACTCAGCATCCATGTTAAACACCTCTCCATGCATGATACCGTGAACGTACGCCACGCCCAGAAGAAGGTACTGCTCTCCAACTGGACTCAACACACAAGGAAGCGAAGCATTTTCTGGGACGACAATTACATCCCCTTTCTTCATGATTCCAGGACCACATCCGACAAGACCAGCCGCTGTTCTGAAATATCGGCGGCGGAATGCCACCGTTATGAAAATGGGCGAGTACATCATTGAGACTGGAAGTTCTTCTGAATCAGTATCCAGAGAGGTGAAGAAGAGGTGGTACTCTTTCAGACGTTGCGCAACATCTGTGTAATGCCCGGCATGACTGTCCATGCGCTCAGTGACCAGGACGAGTGCGGTGACTTCATGCCTGAACTGTGTCATGGCGTGGACGCTATGCACAATATGTCTCAGGGTCGCGGTTTTATTCAGCTGTTGTACGTCCAGCTCAATCGAGGTTTCCGAGACTGATCCCAGTACGGCGACATGGAGGGTGATGACGTTTGGATCCGGAACTGGATGTTTCAACATCTTCAGCCTGTCCGCGTCTCTCTTATCCTTTACCCCTGCAGAGAAGCCGCTTCGATCCAGGCGACAAGCGGTTTGTCCCTGGTATTGACAAGCGATGTCGCGGTCGAACTGAAATGTCCACGAAGCAAGACTGTTGTCGAGGTCTTGCTGTGAAAAATGCTGGATCCTGAGCAGGAGATCCTCACTTTCTGTCGCATCTTCAAGTGCATATCGTGTCGCGTCTCGAAAAACCTCGTGAGTTGTCTTTGTGTAGTCTGGAGCTAACAGCGGTGACATAACGTAGTCCGGCGGTTGTTGTACAAGAAAGAGAGCCAACGGTGCGAAGACATGGTCACGCAGGTCTGTGGCTACGAAGCCATAACAACGATTAGCAATGCGGAAGAACGACCTGCTCGATGTTCCAGAATGCTGAACTCCACACTCTCGATACATTAAGGATGCAGTGTGCAAGCCGATTGAGATTTGGCCACCTGCCAAGTACAGCATCTTGCTGACAAGAAAGAGTTGGTCCAGCGCGACTTGGAAAGATCCCCAATGACAAGTGCTATCCCGAGATAGAGCAGCTTCTTGAAGGACCCACAAGCGTCTTGGAGGAATTTTAGCTAGTGGGCAATATCATCGTACTCCTGAGGGCAGATTAATTACTTACCGAAACCATGGCAAGTCATAGAGTTCTCGAAGGAGGTAGTGGTCTAGTTCGGTTCTAAAAAACTTTCCGAGATCACCCTGAGACAGCTTTTCCTCGAACTCTTCTCGATCCTTGAAAGCTTGCTGCACCTGTATCTTTTTGGATTGCAGGTAGTCAAGCACTGCTGATGCGTGTCCTACGTCGTCGTCGCCCAACCATACGAGATTGTGCATGCCATTGCTATAAATGGTAGACATGAGAGCAACCTGAGTGCCCTTCTCCACATTGTCCCGCTGGTTAATACAAATCGCGTCGATCCATACAACTCTTGCGCGATCCCTTGACCGCACTCGACGTACTGCTGCCATGGCGCTGTACGGAACGTTGATATTGCCACAATTGACTGTGATACTGCTCTGCAGACTTGCATCGCCCCAGCAATATGAAATGGTCTCGTAGCTGCAGCTGTCCAAGAGGCTTACAACATCCAGTGTACATCGCACTCCATCGTCAAAGCTACCGGGCAGGATCGTGAGTAGACGAATTTGCCGTAGTTCAACACTCAAGGGCCGATAGAGGTTTGCGCCACCTGGTGGAGGAGGAGCGGTGTCCATTCTGGTGGAGATCTTGCTGAACTGGATTGAAGATCGTGCCGTGATCACGCCGTGGATCAGAGTGACGGACATTTTGAGGAACGGAATGCGTCTTTATCAGACTGAAGACGTTTGCTTCAAGGAAGCAAGCCTTTATGGAGGATCCGGGCCCATTCGTTCATCGTGGCCTGTTCTCGAAGCCGCCCGCAATCATACTGACAACATACCATGGCTTGCCCAAACGCAAACGCTTGGTGACTACATGCCTTGTAGGCGTGTGTTGCGGTCCCGTTATCGAGAAGGCTTGAAGCGATGGCCTCTGAGCATTCTAGATCACTGCAGGGACGTGGATGAGAATGCGAATTGGCTTCTCGATCTCTCCAAGTGGCAGCTCACTCTGATCAGAATATGATGGATAGCTGACGCAGCTGGTGGACACCTCTCCAAGTCCGATCGTGGCATCAACAATTACTAGCCGCTCCAAGAGTCCTTGCTACGACGAGGCAATACCAAGTCTTGTGGAACGACAAGAAACCGTGTCCTGGCGAAGAGCGACTCGATCTGACCAGAAGGCTCGAGCTTGTGGCGCAATGCTCGCCTGACAACCGTCGTCCCGATGTTCGGTTGTCTCTTCACACCCTCTCCCCAATACCACCTCTTCGCCGTTCCCCATCTCCCATCTCACCGCGGCCCATCCGTCAAAGGCACATACCTAACCCCATACTCCCTCTTCCTCGTAACCCTCCCCTCCCCATCCTTATCCACAACCCAAATCCACTGCTCCCCACTCTTCCCATCCTCCACCGGAATAAACAACCTCCCCGGACATTTCAACTGCTCCACAAGTCCTTTCTCATCCCCCTCTTTCGCCGCAGCTCCCACATGAATCGCATCATAAGGCGCCTCTTCCACAAACCCTAACCTCCCATCCCCTTTAACATATCGCAATATTCCTTTTTCGAGAAGTTCCCTCCCTTCGGAAGATTTGGAAGTATTCTCTTTACTCAACTCGACTAACTCCTGAATATGTTCCACCCCTACAACTCTCCCATCAGGTTTTACTAATTCTGCGAGCACGTGAGTTAAATATCCGCTTCCGCTTCCTACATCGAGGACTTTACTGCCTGGACGAAGGTATGGGAGTAGAGATTCGGCGGCGTTGGCGTGCATATGTGGAGCGGAAATTGTGGCACGGTGGCCGATGGATTGCGGGGAGTCTGAGTAGGGGTTTTTGGGGGAGTAGTGGGCTCGGTCGACGGAGAGCATGGCGTTGCGGACGAGAGGGGAGGTTATGAGGGCGTTGTTGATGAGGTTGGTGATTAGGGCTTCGTTTGTGGGGCCTGAAGAGCGCCAGGCCATGGTGGGCGATTGTGATTGTTCTTGAGGTTTGGTGGAATCGGTTCGAGGTAGTGGATGTAGACGTGCGGTGTCTGTTGTGAGATGGGTGGCGGGGTTGCTTGTGTCGTGAAGATGAGGTCGATAGTTGTACCACCCCGAGCAATGCCTGGATCTCTTTGTGCAAAGTAATAGGGCAGTGTTGCCAGGTATTATTAAGTAGTCAGTTAAAAGGCAGCACAACGTGCGTCAAGCTGAGGTGTTCGCAGTGATCTGTGCGGGGCCATTGAGCTCACAGCTCATCATCCGGAGCTCTCCCCAGACTGTTCTGTTCAATCGCGTCAGCAGAACGAACTCGAATGACACGCGGGAGGGCGTGGGAATTTCCCAGATCATAAGCAGGCAGCATCGTGCCGTGAAATGGTAGAGACGGTAAGAACAAAAACTTGCACATTTGAAGCTCATCGACAGCAGGCTATGCTGCCGATGCATCTTTACTGGCCTCTCAAAATCGAGGCATTTTCTCTTACGAAACAGACAATCATTCTTCCTGACTAACGCCCTGGCTGAGACCCTCCTGTGCTATGCAAATGTCTTTTCCGTATTGAACAGGACCCCCTTCAGAGAGAAGGACATTTGTACAAGAAATCTCCCTTCGTGCCCATCTATCGTATCCTGGGACTGTGTGTGTGTGGCGTGCGCATCAAATGCTTCATACGGATGCTTCATGCAGTGCTTGAGAAATCAATCGTCACGAGCAATCTAAGCAGAGTGCTCGATGAAACCCCAGTGGCACTCGGCACCGTGAGAGCCAGCAAAGTTGTCCTTCCAGAGGTCATCGAAAGCGGTGAAGAGGTAGATGTTCTCTGGGAACTTGGACTTGAGTCCCTTGATGACAGTTGCCTGGTTCTCCTTGCTTGGGACAGCAGCGCCGTTAGTGGCACCGTTCCATGGCCAGCCAGACTCGGTGATGACAACCTTCTTGCCACCGCAAGCTTGCTTGACGCGCTCGGCTTGCTCGGAAACGAAGTCAGCGGCCTGGTCGGCGGTCTTGCCACCATCGAAGAAAGCGTGGCAGTTGGCAGCAGCGTAGTCAGAGGCTTGGCAGAGTTGTGGGTTGGCAATCATGGCGACGAAAGTGTCGACAGTGACGACAGGACCTTGGTAGCCAGCAGCACGGAGCTGGCTGCGTGCAGCATTGACAGCACCAACGACGGCGTCGACGCTAGCGCCACCGTTGTTGACGAGCTCGTTACCGACGGAAACGGTGTCGACCCAAGACCAATCGCCACCAGCGACGGCAACGATCTTCTCAACATCGGACTGGACCTGGGTGATGTCGAAGATACCAATGAAGACCTTCATGCCCTTGGCGGTAGCAGCCTTGTGCACAGTGTTGACCTGGTCGCAATCGCAGCCATAGATACGAACAAGCTTGTAGTCACCGAGCTTCTCGAAGTCGGCGTTAACCTGGTCCTGGTTCTTGCAGGACTTGTCGTTGTTGTAAGGAGAGTAGACGATACCCTGGCCACCGCCAGAGCTTGGCTTGTAGTCCTTTGGAGCCTCGGTCTTGGGGGCAGCAGGCTTTGGTGCCTCCTTTGGAGCCTCTTGCTTTGGAGCAGCTGGGGCTGGAGCTGGAGCAGCTGGTGCCTGGTAAGCTGGAGGAGCTGGTGGCGCCTGGTATGCTGGAGGAGCTGGAGCCGGTGTCTTGGCTGGCTCGGCGATGGGGTTGCCGTTGCTGTCAACGTAGACAACGTGCTTTGCGGTCTCGGTCACGACCTGGACCTCCTCGTGGTAGGCCACGGGGTTCTCACGACGAGCGTGACGGTGACCACGGCGGTGGAGCTGCGCAGTGGCGGTAGCGGCCAAAGCCGCGACAAGAAGACCAGCTTTCATGGTGATGTTTGGGATATGGATGTGATGTTAAATTGATACTGCCGGCCCGCGGAGTCAGTACTGTTGATGAAGAGAATATGACTTGGCAATGTTGCAGTGAAGGGGATTTCTGCGGCGTCAAATGGGAGGGGCGTGTGCAATATTGCTGTCGCAGCAGGCGGTCTTCACAAGGCGGGCTTCATTTCGCGGTGACAAAGCAGGTTCGGCGCATGA
The DNA here is from genome assembly GCF_019650295.1 of Cercospora kikuchii. Taxonomy (NCBI): domain Eukaryota; kingdom Fungi; phylum Ascomycota; class Dothideomycetes; order Mycosphaerellales; family Mycosphaerellaceae; genus Cercospora; species Cercospora kikuchii. Next base: position 2,622,084 of record NW_025408588.1, read on the forward strand.
AAGGTGGATGAAAGAGGCGACTCACAAGATCCAAAATAGTTCACACGTCTGGTGATTGCCGTGTCACGACGCGAGGAATGCTGATGCGCTGCTCTGACGGGGTCGGGGGGTGTGTGAAGGAATGTGGTCCCAAACAACACCTGGCGAACGAGTGACGGCGGTGGTGAAGGAGCGTGGAGTGCTGTAGAGAGCGTGGTGACCTGTCGTCGAGCGTGATGAGGGCGAAGAAGCAGCAGCAGCAGATGCAGTCGAGATCAGGGAGATGCGGCTGCGGCGTTCATAATGTGCACAGGGATGAAGCCAAATACGATGACGGCACGAGCGTGACTCCCGGTAGCGCCTGCTCCGCAACCTGTTCCTGCATGCATCTAAACCCAGTCGAGCCCGCCAAACACGCGATCCCCGCTCTGATTCGCCGTTGTCCTCGTGTCACGCAGGAACGGCCGACGAGCCGAGAAATTGGCACTCAACGTTGTCGCCGGCTCTCGCTGCACTTTTGGACCACCAGCGATCCAAATCTGCCCGTCCGCCCATCGCACTCTCCATCCCACTGCGCCGCTCCGCGCCTCAGACACCGCTTGGCGCGCGCGTAGTCCGCTCGTCCACCACCGAAAGCGCCCGTGTCGGCGAGCCTCAAACAGCCGTAATGACTCCCGAAGATGGCCCAGGACCGTCGCGACAGACAAGCAACGGCTTCCTGGATGCAGCATCCATCACCTTTTGCCTTCACCACGTCGGCTCGAGGCGTGCATCTCAACAGCATGTGCGAGAAAATCCAATCGCGCAACTCAACGTGGCAGTCGGTTGTGGCTGTTCTGCTCTCGACTGATTCGTTTCGGCTTCCTTCTTTCTGTGGCCGATTTTCACCGCCAAGTACAGGCAAGACGCTCCCGCAAATCTGAAACCTGCCACATCTCGGCGAGCGCTTGCCGAGTCGAGAACGTCGGCCTGGTCTGCCTTTCCCCCAGGTGTGACCACGGGCGAATGACTTCAGGCGTGCACGAGGAGAATCGATGGCGCAACGACACGGCAGCTAGGTACCACCTAGCATGTCCGTCTGACGTCTGCTCCAGTTGATGCCAGGAGAACACTCTGTCACAGGATATTCATCGCCACAGTCTGGCGCCCACTGCATGTCAGCTCTAGAATCTTGTATACAAGGCGGATTTGGCTGGACTACGTTCACCACTTCCCGACTGACATCGAACCTAGGTACTCTTCTTTCAGCGCATCCACGACAAGAAGGGATCACTGAGCCGTGGGCATTCCTTCAACCATTTCGATGGGATGCGCTGTCGAAGGAATATCATGGCGGTTCGCCATTGATGTTCATGACCTTGGGTACCACCGAGTTCCTCCGCAGCAACGCAGAACCTTGTATTCAATGGAGCGTAGCTGTCGAGAAACATCTTCGTGATGATCCAGCCGCGGACCAGTATTTGCTGCGATCTCGAGGAGTCATCTGCTGCGATTTCGGCTTCATAAGCACCGTTAAAAGCTCGCAGGAACGCTGCCCAGCAGTTGACGGAACATCGCGACTCCACGGCATCCTGCTCTTGCTGCGCCATCCACTGCATGCTGTAAGAGCCAATCAACCTTTGCAAAATGTTCAAGTTCACTTGCAATAGCCCAAATTGGTTCAAGGAAGACATCCCAAGCGTAGCGAGGATTAGCACTTCCATCGATTTACCTGCGACGGGCTTGATGTCCAGTACGTCAAATATATCGTTGCACCGAAAAGCTAAGATGGCTTCGTATGTTGAGAACTCGAAAGCCCATTCCCCCGGTCCGCTTGTCTGGCCGTGCAACAAACAGGGTATAATACTGCGTTCAAAATCCATGATGAAACGAGCAGACATAGTCCTTGAATCCGGACAATTGAAAAAGCATGCGTTGATCAGCTCATTGGCCTGGCTCTTCAAGGTGTGCCCAGTATGTCGCGCCAGATATTTTGCACGAGCTAAGGCAAACAGTCGCAGGACCCATGGAGAGCGGAAGAACGATGGCGACTGCGCTGTCAATTTCGCATAAATTGCCCCCTTGTCGAGAAAGTCATACACGGTTCGATGCAAAAATCGGACCTTGGTGCTGAAAGATGCTTCGTCTGTCTTTTCGATGACGAGGAGATCTTTGCACGCAGAGCTCAGCTGCGACCTTGTCTGCCTTGCCATGCCGGCAAGGTCGATTTGAGATGTGGGCTCTGCTTCAAACTTGTAAGCAAATTCGCTGTCCTGTAGCCCTTCCGGGCACCTGAATAGCAACCAATAATCGAAAAGAGAAGGCGCCAAAGTATCGGCCACGTGGGAAGATGCCGCGCCATAGGTGTGAGCGAGAACGAGCGCTTGGCTGGTCTGATCCGCGTAGACTCTATCCACGCGGTCATATATTAAGATCTTGAAGAATTCCTCCAGGTCGGGGGGATATGATTGCACCCTACGTCTCAGCATAGGCGTTGTATCACCCTCATTAATACCGGAAATCATGTCCTGAACGACTAACACGACCCAGAGGAAGACGCCCTCGGCTTTGACAGTGACTTCGCGCACGAAAGCGAGAAGGTCATCTCTGGCGTATCCCGAGGACCCTCTTGGCAATCCAAATGCTTCGCTACGAGATTGTATCGCCGACAATACACGATCATAAACGTACTGATGAATGTCATCCTTGGTCAGCTCTTCCATGCGTAAGAGGGGAACGCGTCCCTCGTAGGCACCTATGAATACATTCCATGGCCTGCTGGACACGCAGATCTTGATTTCCAGCTGTCGAGCCATTTTATCCAGCATTCGAACCAAAGCCAAATGGTCACCATCGAATTCGTCTAGTCCATCAATGAAGAAGCAAAGTCTCTTCATCTCTAGTGAAGTGGCTGAGATCCTCGAAAGACGTTCTAATGCCGCTGATAGTGTTTGCGAGTCGCATTTGAAGGCTTTCGTCATATAACGGGGCTGCGAGTACTGGTCGGGAAAGGCGTGTTTAGCCAAATCTGGAGCGGTCACAAGCAGTTCATGAAGGAGCGTTCTGAGCAGCCCATCCAGTGACTTCTGCAATCCAGAGCCAAGATACCAGAAGTAAAAGCTTGCCAGAGCCAATTCGCTCTTGCCTGCCCAGGTGTGTAACATCTCCCTCGATTTCCAGCCATTCACCAGATACTTCATCATAGTTGACTTTCCAGAACCCGGCTTGCCAGTGATCCAGAACATACCGCTCCCTTCCTGTAGCCACTGCTTAAGACCGATGCTGTCTACGCCGATTGCCCAGTCGAAGGTATTGGCGTGCGCATCGGCCACATTGCCTTCACGTTGCTGCATATCCGGGAATGCAAGACGGCTCAATATGGAAGCATGAATCACCTTGTGCTCATCGTCTCGTGCGATGACTAGAGCCAGTTGCAAAGCGCTGCTCTGTTCTGTAAGCGCATGTCGCCGTCGACCGATCGCCTCACGCTTTCTGAGCACCCGAGCCGCATTCTTCGTGCCTTCCACGACACGGTGCAGGCCCGTAGCCGCGGGATCGACTCGTAAGTCCTTGAGCTCGTCCAGTAATTCCTGGGCGTCGTCATGACAAGTTTCAGCGAATTTGAGCACTTTCTTGTCGCTCGCCGATAGCAGTCGGGACTTGGTGTCATCAGGACCGAAAGAACTGCGAATGACTTCTGCCAGGTCTTTGTGTGCTTGAGCAAAAGCTTCTACTTGTGTGGTCTCTTGTACAGCATTGTTTCCCGAATTCACCGTTTCACCTGCATATTTGATCAGTTTCGCGGAGAAATCAACCACCTGGAGCACTGCCGAGACGGCACCCAGCACTGCGAACCCTTCTGCCATGGAAGAAAACAACCAAGTTACATTCGCTCACACCTTACGGAGCACCGAGCAGCTTTGGACGCTTGTCTGCAAATCTCAGCTCTTGAAAAGCAAACGAACTGGGCCCCACGTCAGCTGCCAGTCGAGCTGCATGCTGCAGTGCTAGAACATGGTAGCTGCACGCTGCGTCGACGTGCATTTCGAGAGATTTGCCACTGCAGCTTCGACTGCAGGCAAAGCACATCGCTGTATCCACACCGAGCATATAGCCAACAGCCAGCGCTGTTTCGAAGACAAGTCGATGGCGTAATACGAGATGGCTGAACGGGCGTGAAGTGTCGTACAGCTACCTAACTTCGAGAACTTGAACATCAAGAAGGGAGAAAGGGCCTTGATCTGACAAGAAGAGAGTTTCGATGTTTTTGTCGAATCTAGATTGTCTGTTGTTAGCAATGAAAACACAGGCCCCATCAGTAACGGAAGCAGCTCTGGATCAGAACCTGGGAATCAAGATCGCTTACATAATCGTCTTGATGGAAGCACTTGGCACGAACCATTCCTGGTGCTCATGACTTCAGTGAGAACGAATAGCATGGACTCGACCTCACGCAAAGGACCTCAGATGAGTCGACTCGGCGCAATACTGACCCAATGGCTCATCCTACCCTTGGGCGGAAGACCACTCAATTGATGATGAAGCCACACCTTGACGAATCTTGGCACAATGAGACAGCTCCTGGAAGGCTTGCTCTCATACTCTCACACTTTCTCGGAGTTGTCGAGCAGATACAATATCGTGGAACCATAGGAGGACCGGGTTCAATGCTCGCCGGCCATCGCAAAGGTCGCGTACATGATTCATCGTTTCTGGTGCAGTTGCGGAATGCCTTCTATGAGAAACCTTGCTCAATTTGGGATGAAAGCACGAAAGAGGTTCCGCGAATGGACAGAAGTCATAGCGGCGCTCAGAAGTTTCTGGCAAACATCATTAGCGGTACACGACAACCTGAATGAGCAAGAACATTTCCCTGCGAAGTAGAAATGGTGAAGTAGCCAGGAGTTGCCAAGATGACATGCGCGTACGAGTACGAGTACGACACCCTACTCCTTAGCCTTATGCCACTCGCACCGAGAGCGCACGATCAAGCCTCGCTATCCTGGTACCTATCTTCGGCCCAAAGATCTCTGGCAAGCAGGTGTTATTTCGGAAGCCGTCTTAAGTGTGTAAGGTGAAAGCACCAGAACTGTTTGTTCCTTGGCTACGAGATCTCCGATGCAGAACAGGCACTGAAAGATGCTGAGTGCCACGCTGGTGGAAGCATCAAAATTCAAGATCACCAACGCTATGGCCTCGACGAGATAATACTCCACCAACAGATCAGATGTACGCTTATGAAATCACCGGCAGAAGCATAGCCGTCTCACGCCCAGACGCCATCAACCTCGCGATCACAGCCGTACCGCCCAGCACAACCGTGCCAAGTTGCTGACGATTACAAGGCCACCAAATCCAGGAGATCTTTCTATGTCGAGGTTGGACTCAGACAAGAGATTCATAAGCACTAGCAGATCGTGACTGAGTCTAGAGCAAGAAGGGAGTACTGCTACGTGCATATAAAGAGACCAGCCATGGCTACATTAATGAAATCATGGTTCCTCTCCCATAGCGAACCAGAACACCATCCCGGTATGCTTGCTCTCAGTATGAGGTACGTTACTTCGTGTACTAAGCATTCAGGAGGAAACTAATCGAAATCTCACAGAATGTTCACTGCATTGACAGCTTTCATCGCTGCTCTTGGTGTCACTGCTCAACAAGCTGCAGTAGAATGTGTTACAGAAGGCCAGGCCCTCATCGTCACACGAGACTGCATCGACCCCGAATATGCTTCTCCGATCTTCACGAACCGAAGTAATGAAAGTCGGCCTGTCTCTCATGAGAGGATCTCTGGCTACTTCAACGGCACAACAGTGAACTTTACATTCTACCTTACCCCCAAACCACAGTGGAAAGGTCGATTCTTCCAGCTCGTCTACCCGACACAGAACGCTAGTGCTCCAGACTATGCCATTGCCTTCGGCGTGGAGAGTGGTGGTTTCACTATCCAGGCATCCGCCTCGGTGGGTTATCGCGCAGACGCAGCAACGGCAAAGCTGGCCCGCCGCGTTGCTCAGGATTATTACAATGTTTCAGCCGACGAGATTTATGGCTATGTCTATGGTGGCAGTGGCGGTTCTCTCGAGATCGTTGGCGCTGCTGAGAAGACGTTTCGGGTATGGGATGGGTGTCTTGTGCTGATTCAAGCAACACCCATGTCAATTCCCTATAATTGGGGCATGCGAGCTTTTGGCGGTCTGATATTTGGCAATAAGTCCGCGGAGGTCGTTGATGCGGTTCAGCCTGGTAGCAGTGTCGACCTCACGTCCGTCTTGAATGACCTCGAGCAGGCTGTTCTGGAGGAAGTAACGGCTCTTGGTGTACCTCTACAAGGATGGGAAGACTGGGACGCTATTGTGGGGAATCGGACCCAACTGTTCCAGACGTTGAAGGATATCACGATTCCCATAATTCAAGACATGGATCCTACTTATGCGGATGACTTCTGGACGAAAGATGGATATGCTGGCGCTGAGCAATCTGCGCTAGGTGAAAGGTTCCGTGCTGCTCTTGTCGAGTTCAATAGCACTATTGTAAGCAAGGCTACAGGCGATCACGGCATGACAACCGAGTTTGTCCTAGACGATGTGCCGGAGAATGCTGCTGGCACCATTGGTCTGGGCTTCTCCATTATGGTCAACGACACGCTTCAGCCATTCTCTGGTCACCTGGATCCGGACACTCGCACTGTCTACATCTCGTCCCGCGGCACTACAAATGAGACTCTTCATGCTCTGGTTTCCGGAGCTCGAGTTGCGGTCGATAACAGATGGTACCTCGCAGCACACACATTCTACCGGCACCAGGTCCCACCAAAAGACAGCGGATTCTACGCCTTCGATTATCTTCGAGACGACGCCGGTCAGCCCCTCTACCCGCAGCGTAGCACGTTGATCGGACCGCTTATCAGTCAGTCAACCACGGGAGGTTCCACTCACACCGGCAACATTACCATGAAGGCAATCGCCCTGCAAACTCTGCTCGACTTCGATGCTTTTCCTTGGCATGCGGATTGGTACTCCAAGCAGGTAGCAAAAGCGAAAGGAGGTATCGAAGACCATTATCGTCTTTATTTTGGCGAGAATGCGGACCATGCCATGTCCAGACTTGGTCCTCCATTTACAAAGCGGCTCGTGGACTGGACTGGCTTGTATGAACAACATTTGCGTGATCTGAGCGCTTGGGTCGAATTCGGCATTGAACCTCCGACGCCTACAAATTATACTGTTCAGGATGGCCAGGTCAGGATACCGAGCGCTGCTTCTGAGCGCAAGGGCATTCAGCCGGTGGTCGAGCTCGTCGTCAATGGGACGAAGCGAGCTGAAGTGGCGTCTGGAAATGAGATAAACTTCAACGCAAAGGCAGAGGTTCCTACCGGTTTTGGCCAGTTAGTTGCGCTTGAGTGGGATGCATATGGAAATGGCGAGTACGTGAACCAGGACTTTGAAGTCGGCGAGGTGCTTAACGTACAGTTCTCACATGTGTACGAGGAGCCTGGGCTCTACTTTGCCGGTGTTCGCGTTGCGTCGCATCGTGAGGGAAATACGACGACCGAAGTTGCTCTGGCATGGAATATGGACCGCGTCAGAGTGATCGTGAACTGACTCTCGGCATGTGAGACTACTTGACACACAAAGTCAGAGTGTTACATTGAGTCTTGGAGCGCATTGCAGTTGTATTAGGTGGCCCGGCTCGTATCTCCAAGTCGTCCCTCTCATTCACTTGCGATACACCCTTTGCAATATACATACCGTCATTGTGGCAACGGAGAGTCTCCAAACAACTTCGACATCATGACGGGCGGATATCGGTCTCCTTTCATGCCGCCTACACTCTCGATCGCTTTCCGAATCTCCTGATCGTCCTCTCTCGTGAGTTGAATGTCAATTGCCTTGGCGTTCTCTTCGAGATATTTGATGCGCTTCGTTCCGGGAATCGGGATAAAATCGTCACTGTGACAGATCAGCTTATACATACAAGACATACATGGCAAAGTCAAAACATACCCTTGAGAGAGCACCCAGGCAAGAGCGAGCTGGCCTGGTGTGGCGCCTTTCTTGGCCGCGAGCTCTGTCAGCTTCGTGACAAGCTTGAGATTGTCAGCAAAATGCTCCTCGGAGAACCTCTAAAATTCCATGAAGATCAGCGCCTGTTCAAAGATGTAGCTATGTGAGCCTGCAACTGAGTTTACCGGGTGATTTCTCCGCCCATCGGTCTCGTCCAAATCTGCTCGGCTCTTGATGGCACCAGTCAAGAAACCACGTCCAAGTGGACTGTACGCCACGATCTTGACGCCAAGCTCACGAGCTGTGCGAAGGAAGTCGGTCTGCTCAGACTCAATCTCCAAGGCGAACGGCGAGAATTCCATTTGAGCTGCAGCAATTGGGTGCACTTTGACCGCCCGTCTCAAGGTTTCCGCCGAACACTCAGATAGACCCAAGTAGCGAATTTTACCTTCATTCTTGAGCTCGACCATGGCCTGTACCGTCTCCTCAATCGGCGTCTTGTCATCCACACGATGCTGGTAGTACAAATCGATCTGATCGACGCCTAGTCTCTCGAGACTGTCATAGCATGCCTGCTTCACGTATTCTTTGTCACCTCTCACTTGGATGGAGCCATCAGAACCACGAGTGTGACCGAATTTGGTGGCGAGAAAGACTTCCTTCCTCCTGCCTGTATCTTTGAACCACTTGCCAATGAGTTTTTCGTTGGTGTGTGGGCCGTAGACATCGGCCGTATCCCAGAAATTGATGCCGAGGTCGAGAGCTCGAGTAAGCACTTTGGCTGATTCTTCATCATTATAGCTTTCACCAGATGTGTATGAGAAGCTCATGCCCATGCACCCCAGGCCTTGGGCGGAGACGTGATCGTCGCCGATCTTGCGCTGTGGGTATTTTGCTGAGACCATGATTGAGGCGGTTAGTGGTTGGTACTAAAGAGTAGGAATGAAGGAACTGGAAGACAGCAATGTTGATGTAGCATGTCGGTTGTAAGCTCAGCAATGTGGTGACTGATCAGGTGGAGTAGGCCGCTAACTCCGGTATCGCCGACCAAGGCTGCTGCTGCTGCTGCTCTTTACGTCCGCAACAAGTGCAACGACCATCTTCTGTCAGCCGTGTTCCTCATAGTAGAAACTTCAGTATCAACTTCTGTAGGCCGACGAAGGCACAACGATTGCACCGAATGGGCCACGCGGCCGAATCGAGCTCGGCAAGACCTACGAGAGAGCGCAAGTTCGCCCATGGGTGTCCTGATGGTTTCGCGCAGCAAGACAGGGAAGCACACACCCTCGAGATGTGGAACCATCTCATTGACCATGTCTAGAGCACATTAGTGCCTGCAACACCGATTCGAGGGACTATTGGAATGCTGAATGTATGAGTACTGTCTGACAGACAGGTGATCCGAATGGCTTTCCCTGTACAGACAGACAATAGCAACAGAGCTCAAGTACTGTCGGATCCGAAAACTTGTCTCTAGAATCATCTGCGACACCATTCAAGGTGAGTCTAGCTTGACCGTGGCGACGCTAGACAGCCAACAAGCGTGTCTCAAGAGCCGAGACTCGACTCTTCTCTTTTCCTTCGAGGCATAAAGGGAACGATAGAGGTCGCACATAGATTCTTTCTGCCTTCTTAGAGGAACACTTCGCAGAGCTCAAGGGCAAAACACCAGAGTGATGATGTCTTCCCAACGTATCCGAAGCCCGGAAGGCTTTGGAGCCTTCCCACGCAGACGCCCAAGAGGGAGGCAACCAAGCATATCTTTATCGCCAAGATCTCAACATACCGACTTTAGAGCTATGGAGGATGGCGCATCAGCTATCAACGTCCATTCGCTCGTGCAAATCCGCGGCACTGGATCACTTCCGTCGATCGACACCCACAGTCCTGGTGTGAGGCGCCGACAGGCAGCAAATGATCGTCTGCTGCAATCGTCGCATGGACGCAGAACACGCCTCAGTCCGTCTCATCGTACTTGGATTTGTCGTGTCGCCCACTCACGACTGATCGTCAGGAGAAGTAGGCGGAGGGCAATAAGCGGTAGAGCCGGAGTGCCGGAGCCATCTCGTCCCCCGGCAAGCAGACTTCGAGAAGCAATTGGATTTTGGCAGATTTGTAAGTGATTGTAGGTGCTTTCATGAAGAAAAGTGCTGACGAGACACCAAAGGAGGATGAAGTTGGTCATAGCATGGAGACCTCTGGCTGTTCGGGCTCATTGACGGTGCTGCGCAGGTCGAATGAGAGCTGTGGTTTAGTCTTATACGGCATATCGAAGTTGCTGAGTTGCTCCTATGGGATGATGGTTGTCCTTCCTTGGCAGAATGTCGAAGCTAGAAGCTCTCCTCCTGAAGGCAAGCTCATAAGGTTTAGGCGATGCACTCGGCATCCCTCTCCATGCTGCGTGACGTAATGAGGAGCCATTGAAGGAGTACCTGTATTTGTTATTGTCAGTTGATTCTCCAATGCTAGTCTTCAAGCACAGAGACAGTACTTCTCCTACAACTTCCAAATTGCTCGAGTATCCAGCTTCACCATGTCCCGCCAATCCGTGACCTACAATCCTCCTGAGTGCCCCCAGCCTCAACCACAATTCTCGCAAGTCAACACCTTCGTCTTCCAGCCAGGTGATAAACTCGTCGCCATCACTGGCCAGCTCGCAATTCAGCCCGACGGAGTCAGCGAAACTCCCAAAGACTTTGAAGATCAAGTCCGTCTCGCTCTGCAGAACCTTGAAAACTGCTTAAAGGCTGCCGGTGCCACGAAACGTGATATCTTCAAAGTCACGCACCACGTTGTGGATTTCCATCCTACGAAGCAAAACCCGAGTCAAGTGTTCATTGACTGGCTTGGATGCGATCATAGGCCGGCTAGTGCAATGTTGCCGGCTTTCAGGTTGGCGGGTCCGGATTGGAAGTACGAGTAAGTGTAGACACTCCTCTCGTTCTCTTTGTCCTGCGTAATTGTATCGTGCTAATTGATGTTAGGATCGAGACGTGGGCGATTGTGCCTGGAAGTGGCTAGCTTGAGAACAAGAACAGTGCTCGATGTAGACCAGGAGAAGCGAACAGTCAAGCTGCTGGGAAACCGGAGGATTATTGTATCCGCAATTGTTAGATTCGTCTATGTAAGATCAATATTGCGAAGACCACAAAACGTCAGAGCTGTTTTCGCTGCTAGCTCCTGTGATGACTCTTGAGATCGAAGGAATTGTCCCTCCGGGCATATCAGATCTCAGTTCTCACTCAAAGCACTCTCTGGGTCAGCCGTTCTGATTTGGAACGCAGGAAGCATTTTCGTGGTTTCCTGTACTCCCGACCTGTTGTCATTGTGCCAGACTTTGCTGCAGACCATGTAAGCACATAAGTCGCAGCTCGCTAACGGCCTATCACTCACGTGCATCTCTGTTCCTGTCACTCGATTCGGGGCGTAGTACGATGAATGTGATGGCGTGAGGGAAGGATGGGAAGCTATGTTGACGTTGTCGAGGACAGCAGGGCAAGGACTAAATGCCAAGGCGGCTGCTCCCGCTAGTGCAGATCTTGCGGGGCCTGCGGCACGCGACAACGACAACCTCGTCGAGGCCGAAGGTGTATGCAGGTTCTGAGGCGGCACCCTTGTGGAAGCATGAGTTGGCCGATGCAGCAGGCGACTGCAGATGACGTTTGATGGCACGACCAACCTTCACATGAGACCACCTGATCGAACATCACCCTCCCAATCACTTCCGCTCACAACAGCTCATCTACCTCCGTGCAGCTGAGCTTGATCTGAACTGCAAACAGCAAGACAGTCCACCAAACACCACAGCATGGCATCTTCAGCGCCAACAGAGGCTGGAGCGCAAGCAGCACCATCTACGCAGTCCTCACCTAGTGAGAAGTTCTTCCGCTACTTTCAGCATGAAGTAACAGGTCCGCACACATCAGCAGCGAACTAACCGTTCAGCCTGACTGACTGTGTCGAAGATCTCCAGGAGCAGATGGCTCGTATCAGCAAGCACAGTCTGACTGGTGGCGAGCGATCTGATGCGATCGATCACTGCCTCTCAAGCATCGCAAGACTGTCCAATGAAGTGCAGGATGCATCTGCATACGTGCCTGCATATGACCAGAGAACGTACGGAGAAGCGATCAAAGCATTGAACAACAAGTTACAAGACGTCCGACAAGCACATGCGCCAAAGCCCAAGTTCTCCTTCAAATCGAAGAATGGACCTCTCTTCTCTGCTACCAAGAACGAATCGGCCATCAGTCTCACTGACGCGGCGGAGCTCGCTCATCAGCAACGACTTCAAGCTCCAGCGTACATGTCCGATCTTTCCAACAACTCCAGCATGCCTGTGACACCTGCGAATGAGTCTGCGGGCTCAGAAGATGAAGCGGCTCGCAGCAAAAGCGTCAACATCCCAACCGACACAACTCGATTCCGCCAACCCTCCTTCTCAACGTCGAAATCCGTCGAAATATCAGATCACGACGACATACATGTTGTCCTTCCGACATCTGCTTCCCATGCGACTTCGTCAGGCACAGTCTCGAACATCAGTCACTGCGTCGTGGATCTCTCACAACCAGCAGCAGACAAACCTTTCGCGGCACTCTACCTGAAAAACATCTCCTCCTCGCTCATAGTTTGCGGACATGTCTCCGGCGCAACAATGCTCACCAAGGTCAAGGATTCCGTCATACTTGTCGCCACACGACAATTCCGAATGCACGACTCTTCCAACTGCGACGTGTACCTGCTCGCCACCGGTCGGCCAATCATCGAAGACTGCAACGCAATCCGTTTCGCGCCGCTACCGCAGGCGTACATGCTGGAAGGCGACAGAGCTGTGGAGAACAAGTGGAGCGACGTGGATGACTTCAAGTGGCTGAGAGCAGAGCAGAGCCCGAATTGGAGTGTTATGGCGCCTGGAAAGAGAATCGAAGACAGAATTTGGAAAGAGGTCGTACCTGGTGGACCGGAAACGAGCGTGCAGAATGTGCTTGATGCTGTGGATGTGCCCCGTCTGAAATGAACACTCGACTGAATGGACGGAGTGCAAGACAGGTTGGGGTGGGCCGGCGTTGGAGCATACGGAATGTTTACAGCATATCGGGACAGAAGGGATCAAGTGAAAAAGTTGCCATCTTGGTCTGTACCCAAATCCGGGCTTAGCTGCACCCATGAGATGATTTTCGGATTCATATACACATGTAGTCATGAAGAGCCCCTCCTGCCTTGTCAATATCCACGCTCATTTGTGCTCTTCTTTTACATGCCATCTCGGGCAGTGTGTTACTTCTCATGCCAAAAAGCTTCCCAAACTCCATTGCCTTTCTCTCTGGACAGCGTCCCACAGGCTACGCCGCAGCAGCCTACATCCTTCGATGCCGGCTTGTGTAGCGGTGCACCGGAATCTCGTATGGGTATGTTTCTTTGCTCAATATTCGGGATAACGTCGCGACTCTCGACGCCAGGCTCATAAGGACATATCCCAGTGCCTGTGGTACCACAGAGGATCCTGCTTTTGAGCGTAGTCTTCATCAGCGGGGCGCTCCGCTGGAAACCAGAAGTCTCAAGCCACAAGTGACACAATATCGGATCACCATGCGGGCGTAGCTGCCCTCTGCGGGCGCACCTTCTGTTCAATGAATAGATGGTATCGATATTCTCTGAACGTGCCTCATTCAACAGCAGGTTCAGCTTTCGGGGCGTACTTGTCTCCCCAAAGCTTCTGACTCGCACGTTCTGCGCCAGAACTATCCGACTCCAGCCTCGTCCTCCGACCAGTCCTCATAAGTGTCCAGACACGGCGTACCAGACCCGGCATTTGTGGCATAGAGCAACAGACCAAGCTCAAATAGACTTCAATGTGACTCCACATCGCCAGTCCTCGGTAGTCGTAAGTCAGATTTGTGCTGTTCTTCGAGTACAGCGAAATATACGAGATCCTGACTCCACTGCAAGCCGTGACTGCAAAACCGACGAGGAAGACGCTTAAGATACCCAGTCGAGTCCTCCAGGGAACTCGAGCTTTGAGGAGATTGCGTATAGGTAGGAGAAGGACTATGACATCGAAAGCGATGACAATAGTCGCGTTTGCGATCGACATGACTTTCTGGTCAATGCATGTTCCAGGCACATTTGGTTCCAGCTGACGCCAATAGCGCGATACAGGCTGGCATTGCAGCAAGACCGGAAGGAAGCCAGCCGGGATGGACAGTATCAGCAATACTGCAACCACAATGCAAGTATATCGAAACTTGTTCTTCTCTGGCCAAAGTCGTATGTACAACAGGACCAGTGAAAGCTTTGTGAGTCGTGTGGCAGTAATGTAAACTGGCTCAGCAATGTAGAACCAGAGGAGGAACTTCTCGAGCTGGTGAGCGCTCAGGAACCACATATCGCGGCCCAGTCCATAATAAAGGTTCATCTCGGAGTCCACAGGAAATGCGACGACCGGGAAAAGGCAGAGGAAGACGACAAAGTCGTCCCACCAGAAGCCTGCGCCTTGCAATCTGGGCCATCGGGATAATAGTCGAGCGAGTGTGAAAACAACTGCAAGCCCGAACAGAGGGTAGATGATAGCTCGAATTTCGGCTTGTCTATCGTGTACTGGAAGTTGGCAGGTTTCTGCGCGGAATCTTTGAGCTTTCAGCTGGTCATCGAGAGAGCATGATGTCCGTAGGCATTGCGACAATGCCTGGCTTCGTGGCGTGCGTTCCTCGCAATAGCATGGGTCGCTGGGCTGGCAGTTGATTCCAGTTTGTTCGGTGACTTGTCTTGCGCATTCTGTCTATCGCAGGTGTCAGCACTTATGATCGAGCGCAAGCTAATCATCTTAGTATACCGAACAGATCGGCAGCTCTCGCTGCGCAGTCACATTGACCTCATTTCTCGGTCCCAGAAGCGTCGCGTTCACGCTCAATGCCAGCAGAACCGCAACAGCAAGGCCATGAAGAGAGAGTCTCATAACTCTTTACGACATGCTAGCCCTAGCCACCATTCAAAGTGATTCAGTTCCACACTCCACGTGTAAACCGTGAAAAGAGATCAGCAATAACCAAAAACCAAGAAGCGACAGCGTCCGTTGTTAACAAGCACCGACTCCCACCGGCGCGAGGTCCACCCAGATTGTATACTTTCCACCACCAACGCAAGCGAAGCTCGTCAGCCGCTGCCAAAAGTCTGCCATGGCTTAGACGCCCTGTTCCAAGGCAAGCCGAGCGCCTTCTTCCGCAACAATCGAGAACTACACGCCAACCGAGGTGCAGAAAGGGAGCTGTGTGCAGGGATGTCTCTCTTCTCTGGCGGCATCGACCGCGAAAAGAACAAGCAGAAAGGTCCCGAGAAAGTGAAGTAGGTTTGCAGGTCCGATGGACAAGCTTCAGACTTGAGTCAAGAGCTAAGCTCGAATTCGCGGTGGATTCGCCCATAAAGGCGGAAGCGACGCCGATCGTGAGGCAAGCGAAAGAAGCAAGTTGGGTTTGTGCCGCATGCTCGTGATAGTTGGCGTTTTGCTATTGATGATGACCCTTGAGATTCCAGGTTGTTCTTGTTCGGTGACGAAGCGTGAAGGTCGAAGGTGATATCTGTTCGCGTTCACATGCAGTTGAACCTTGGCAAGGATGACTGATGTCATGGAGCATGGTGAAGAATGATTGTCGTCGGATTCAATACATCTACACGGCACAGCTGCTTGCATGCGGTGCCACAGAAGACGGGAGAGGAAGAGAAGAAGATGTGCATTTGCATGCTATGTATCTCTAATTTTGGTAAGAGTTCTGAGGCGAGAACTCGTCATCAACCTTGGGACCAGTATAGTTCCTGCGACCCCAGATGTAATACCACGCGAGGGCAACGCCAAGTCCTGCAACGAACACTGCGGAACCATAGTTCATAGTCTCAGCTAGAACGGGAAGACCGGCAGGCATGGAGAAGAGAGGAATGGCGAAGGCGCACCAGGCTGGGAGACAGACAGTCAGTAAAAGTTTCTGAGATCTCAAAAGGTAGACCACTTACCCATTGCAACAACGTTGCAGATGGCACCGAAAATTCCAAAGTTGTATCGCGCTCCGATCAGCTTCTTGCGACCAGTGCAGAAGGAGATGGCAACGGGGATGACATAGCTCAGTGTCAGGAAAATGACACCCGAGCCGTTGAATGCGTTGAATGCCGCAGATGAACCGATGTAGATGACACCGAGGATCAGCTGAATTGCCATACTCAGCAACATGGCGTTCAGTGGAACGTCGAGCTTGCGGTTGACTGTGTCGAACTTCAGAAGGCGGGAACCAGGAATGGCGCCATCACGAGCAAAGGCCCAGGTGCATCGAGATGCGGCGGTGGTGCAGCTTGTGCCGCAGAAGAAGCCCAAAATGATGATCGGGACAGTCAAGACGAAAGCGCCTACCTCGTTACCAATGGCGCGAGACAGGATGGCAGGCAGCGGCTGTCCGGTAGGGTCGGTAGTGACAGCGACCAAGTCTGGAAGGATGAACATCAATGGCACCAGGAAGACGAAACCACAGGCCCAGTTGAGGGCGAGGGCACCAACGAGAGCCTTTGGCACCTGTTCGGCTGGCTTCTCGACTTCCTCGCACATGCTAACAACCATACCGGTGGCAGAGGTGGCATATGCGGCGTGCAGCAGACCGACGCAGAATGCCCATCCGGGAGGGTTCCAGCCAGAAAGGACCTCGAAGTGACCGAATGCATAAGAAGCGGATCGGCGACCTTCCCTGGCAATGACCAGTCCGGAAATGATGATTGCAGCAACGCCGATGAATGTGAAGCCGACAGTCAGGGTGTCGATGAGTGGCAGGTGCTTGTTCAGCAAGGAGGAGATCAAGTTGCAGATGATCGTAATGCCGATGAAGATCAGGTAGATTTGGTAAGGCTCGGCTGCGAAGATCCCAGCAGTCGTCATCTCTCCCGTCGCCTCATCGAGGTAGGGCTCGCCTTGGAAGATGTTGATACAGCCGACCAAGAAGAGTGTGGTACCGAAGTTCACAGATAGGGTGATAATGATGTTGCCGAGCACGAAACACCAGCCGCACATCCACGCAGCGAGTGCACGGCACCAGCGTGGGGAGAGCATGTAGGTTTGGAAGTACACACCACCAGCTGTAGGGTAAACCTGGGAGGAGGTTAGTCTACATCTTGGGCACCTTTCGCACGCAAGCCCGTGGCACGCAGATGATAGTCATCACGCGACTCCGCATCGCATGGGCTCATTCTTCAACATACCGAAGTGATTTCACCGAGAGAAATGGCCACACACATCATCAGCGCACAGACGAGGCACCATCCCCAGATCACAGTGGACGGGCCACCGCCAGTCAAAGGGTAGATGAGCGTCGTCGACAGTCCGTAAGGCACAGATGCCAGCACGAAGGACATGAACGCCACGCTCAGAGTAGATCGATTACGAACCAGCTCTTGCGTGTAGCCCATAGCCGCGAGCACATCCTCGGCGGCGCTGTCCACGGAGTTCAATCGGCGGGGTGCATCCTGGAGCACATCATTTCCATACTGATCTTCCTTTCCATAAGCATCCCCCGGCTTGGATGCTCGTCGATAGGTGGTATCAGCGCCGGGCGCATAGCCGTTGTACGGGTCGGATTTCGACATGTTCGCAGGAATCGAGAAGTTTGGCTGGCGATAGGGCTGCAGGCTTGTCGATGATATGTATCACGATCAATCACTCATGCAGGAATCGATTTTTCACACGAAGGATTGTCGCGTTCGGGTATTGTCGCTTTGGGCGGGTCGAGCTTTCGCCTTATCAGATAGCAGTAGATTGGGCGCAGTGGGCTTTGTCGTATACGGAAATTCTTCCAGAGTGGTCGCAAAGGGGCCAGGAATGCTATACCAAATGTTGCTCTCGGGTCCAGCAGATGTGGTTGCTTTTGGGAGTTGTCGCTTTGGGCTGTCGCGTGCTGATGTAGTCGAGGAAGGCTGCACGGGATGAAGCGGGGTAGAGTTCCTGCTTCGTATTTGGGTCCTTTCTACAAAAAGTCTGCAGAGGATTGTGAAATATGTCTGGTAGAGTGGTAACTCAGCTGATGTCTGCTGGGTGCCTCAAGAGAAGACCCAATAGACAGATTACAGCAAACTGCGTAGCGCGAGCGCAGCTTTCTGGGTCCCAGCATTTTGATTAAGTACGCCGGCCCACGCTGCACGTTGCGCGAACCGCCTAAACGTAATGAGTTCAGTGGTTCGGTTACTGATGGACCGTCAGATTAGGAAGTAGACTTGTATAGGGAAAGCGTCTTGGAAAATTTGCTTGGCTGAGCTATGACCGGTTGGTTCTGTGCCAGTCTGAAGTCCGGTAAAAACGCCGACAGTGGACTGCGCCGTGCTGCGACTGGTCGGATGGGCTCTGTCATCGCAGGCATGGCCGGGTGGACACCACCGATATCAGCAGCATCCGCCGGAGCGGACCTCCTTGTAGAAAAGCGGCACGTGGCAGTGTGGCACCAAGCGTGCGATTCGACGCCACAGCTCCTCATGGCGCACATGGAGCTTCGTAGGGCGCACAGACGGGACCTCCTCCACGCGGAGCACAACGCCTTGGTCAGCTGATGTCGCTTGTATTTGCAATTGAAGGCTGAAGCGCGATCTTTCGGCGCCTCAGTGCGAGAGCGCAGCTGCCATCTGGTCAGTAGTATAGGTTGAGTTGGGGACAGGCATAGTCGGTCGGTAAAGCGTGGCTGTGGGTGGATTGGATGCGTGTCACAACCGCCGGCTAGGGCTCCTGTAGTAGGTCTTGTGAGGGCGGGTCGCTTATCTGCTGCAACGTCGAAGAGCGATCGAGCTTCTTCGTTCATCATCACCTTCGAGAAGCACAAAGGAGCTCCGCAGCCACAAGCGTCCTCGTGCTCCATTGGCGAGGATTGTGCTGCCGCGCGAGTCTGGATTGTTGTTCATCATGCGTTCATCAGCGATTGTGAAAATCTCGACCTTCTCTCGGAGTATGCTGCCGGTGCACGGTCGGAAGAACCGGGGGCCAGGACTCTCCGAGAACCACTTTCATCATCGTCTGACTGCAAATTTGACGGTGTCCGCAGTGGGCTGCGAGCATTCTGTTGAGGCAACAACGCCGGACGTCATGGTCTTTTAATTGTCAGATCCTTCGTGTTGGGCCACAGTTCGGGACAAGGCACCAAGAACACCGCAGGACAGCGCTCCGCCGTACGCGCGATGCACGGAAGATGTGAAGATGGCCAGCAAGGCTTGCTGGGATATCGCAAGATTTGTGCTCCCTTCCTGCTCGGTGGGTCGTGATGTCGGTCTGATTGAGTTCCGGACGCTCAGTAAGCAGCAGTCGAACGTCGAGGTAAGGACCGGAAGCGCCTTTCTGTATACGACAGAACATGTGGGCGTTTCGAAGTATATGAGTTTGTGGACAGGAAGTGCAGCTTACGAATTGAATACGTCGTAAAAGCCATCCGCATTCGGCAGCAGGACTTCAATGAGCTTGCTGACTGGGCAAAGCCAAGCAACGAAGCGAGCAGCGATGTACTCGCGGCAGTGGACACGCCATGACCTTCACTCTTAGATCAAGATCTACCGGACAGACAGCTCGTCCCGAGATCGCCGAGCGCGAGAAGTGAAGAACCGTGTGTTGAGGGCTCCTGGATGCCACGAACGCGCAACAGCCTCTGATGTGTATTCCCGCTGCTGATCACGTAAGAATTGAAGCGAACTGTGAGTTGCATGGAGTTGTGTTCAAGGACATGCCATCAAGGAGATGGAGTCGAAGGAGGAAACCCAAGATTGTGCGAGTCGCGATCACGGGTAATTGCTTTCTGTCATGTCAGAAGCCTATGAGACTTGAAGCGAAGCGACGTGAAGTGAGGCACCGTGTGTCTAGCTCGTGCAGCTGAATCCGCACCGCAGCAAACGCTCGCGTCTTGGTAGAGAAGCTAATCATTGCCCTCATATCTCTCCGGTGTTCTCCTGGTACCTCCCATTCGACTTCAATCTAACACAGCAGCGCCGATGCCGCGCGCGATGGCAGCGTCGCTCGTGCTTCCAGACAGCAAATACAGCGACATGACGATCTTGTGCGAAGGTCACAGTTGGGACGTTCACGCAGTCATCGTATGCCCGCAATCCAGCGTACTCGAGGACGCTTGGGACTCCGACCACACGGTCAGTTTACACAGCTGTCAGGCCCACGCGAAGTCGAACGTTTCGTGGCTGACACAAAGCAGGCTTTCTATTCGAAGCAGAACCCAGAAGTCCTACAAGCAGCCATCGAATTCTTCTACAGCGAAAATTATCGGGAGGCCACTGGCGGTAAAGCAGCAACATCGACTTGTTCTGTGGTGTTCCACGCACGTGTCTACGACGTCGCCGAGTATTTGCACGCTCCGAGTCTTATGATCATGGCCGCGGGAAAGTTCCAAAAGGCATGCGAAGACCTCTGGGCCAGTGATGGGTTCGCGCTCCTTGCCAAAGCGATCTATTGCGGAACGGAGTTGGACGGCCGGCGTTTCAAAAACGATCACGATGAGCTTCACATTCGCTTCCTGGCGGTCGCCAAAGCCCACGCTGCAGATCTGTTTCGTTTTCAGGCCGTGGGAAGGTCAGTCGCCTCTAATAAACTGCCTGTTGTGTTTGCCTTCTAATAAGACGACAGGGAGTTCAGGGACACACTTCGTCGTATTCCAGCTCTTCATACTCTGAGCTTCGAGCTTGCAGAAGCCCTGGCCAGTCAATTGAGGTTGGCTGACAGACGATGCGCCGCAATCGGTCTGGCTGAAGCTGAAGCCGAGCCGGTGATGACAGATGTTTCGTGAGACGACAGGAATGTCCACCTATCTCGATATCGAAAGCGGAAGATCGGATGACGAATGTGGGCTTCTGCGTGCCCTTCGTTCCGCATCGAAAACTTGTTGGCTTACGATCATGCTCTGATCATGAAAGGCATGTCGACATGACCTCGAGCGAAGCCGAAGAGACGGCGAGACTGGTTGGAAAGGACATACAGGACATTCATCGTATTGTGAAGATGGGCGGCAGAGAAAGTTTAGTCCACGCTGTTTGATATTCGCAGGGCACAAAGACGTGCGCAAATTCGAATTGTCTTCCTGCTCCTCGAGCCATTGTCCGACGATTGTGCGACACAGTAAATGCATGCCGACACAGCGTGCTTCGTTACCGACATCAGAGCATCCCAACAGCCTTGATGCCCCCTGTCCCATCGATCAATTGATGATGAGCCTTGCGAAGGCGCTAGGGATGCGATCTGAGCGCCGGACATCCTTCGCACAACCACCTCCTCCATCAGTCTGCAACTCTTAAACTATTCCATGCATCCACCTTCATCGTCAACCGTTCCTCCCGGGATGCCCTATCCTGTTCAAAGTCGCTTCGACCACGGGGAAGCACACGACAAGCATGTGTGTAGGAAGCGCCAGGGCGTCTTGGCATCTGAGCAAAGAAGACAGAGTTACAAGAAGGGCAGAAGTAGCGCGTTGGTTTCGTCGCGTCGCGTGAGGTACGGCTCGAGCGGCTGATCAGTTCGGAAAAGTCGAAGTCGGGCTCTGGTGCGAGCGCAGTCTTTGCGAGGTGAAGGGTGAGTTTTGGTGATTGTTCGAGGACTTGCTGGAATCTGTCGTAAGCGCTGCCCTCGTTCAGGAGAAGTTCTTGTGCGTGAGCAGCGGCGATCTCCATGATGGCCTCCCTGAGTGGCTCGTAGGACTCAGACATGTACGGAAATCTGGATGGCAGAGTTATGAAGATCTCTTCGGCGTGCTCCGCGAATTCGGTGGACTTCCAGATACCGCTCGCAACCTCCTTGAACTTTCTCGCCGCTACAAGACAGAGCTTGGGGATGCTGTACTGGCATGCCAAGAGAAAGACTCTCGCGTGAAACTCTGAAGGCTTGAAGTCGTGCATCATGAGCTCGTGGTCGTCGATGGTCGGTTCCTCGTAATCAATGCCATAGCAAAACTTCACTGCAGCGGAGACAACACAGGGATCCTGACAGTTAAACGTGATCTCATGGCTGCCATTGTCCTGAGACGAATCAGTGAAGGACAAATCAGATGGCGTTGCCAGAAAAGTCGTACCCGCATAGCCTGGCATCGTCGCAAGAAGAAGGGCGACTGTGCCGAGAGTATTGCTGCATGGACACTGAATCGGTAGCGTTCGCAGACAAGGACCAAATCAGTCAACAGTCCATTCTCACGAAGAGATTTGACGCCTTCGATGATGTCCGGTGAGTCACTGCAGTCCATCTCCTGGTCCATGATGTGATTCTGAAGTGCGGGTTGCATGGTGTAAGGGGGAAGGTCGTTAATCGGCGGAGAACTTGGTACATTTGGATGTTTTTGCGGAAGGGAAGGTGCAAAGGAGAGGAATTGAGAGGAAACATGTGCAGGCAACGGCTCCTGCCATATTTGCGACGTGAGGCAGGCGGCCGCCAGCACGTAACTTCCTTCACTTGCAACGCGCTCCACGCGTCAGGAGCGCGTGCCAATCGCGTTCATCGCTCTAATGCTACATACCTATGAAAGATGCCAGATCACTTCTTGAAGGTCATACTTCTGCCGGCTTTCTCCTTCTGACTTCGAGGTAGGCCCTTTGGCGCATCCATGCTCTTCGCGTAAGGGTTCACCTGCTTTTGAGACTTCTTCCGATCCTTTGCGCTCATCCGCTCATTTGGTGCATTCAGTATGCTTGGTGCGCTGGCATAGTCGAACGGGACCTCGTCGTCTCCGTTTTGCATCTCGTCCTTCACCGAAGCTTCAGCGCCCGCAGCCTTCGCCGCCATCTTCGCAGCTTTCTTTGCTGCCTTCCTCTCCGCTTTCTCCTGCGCACGTACTGAAGCCTCATCTACAATAGCAACCTCATCGGAGTTGGCAGCCATTCCATCTGAAGGCTCTGTGGCGCGTTTTCGTTTCTTGCTCGTGTCTCTGAGTATGAAGACATCATCCTCCTGTTGCGTAGGTACTGGTTCAGGGGTGGCCTCACGTTGCGGCTGCTGTCGATCAATTTCCGAAGCATCTGCGAATATCTCTGCCGTCAAAGGGGGCAGTGGAACAGCCAGTGAGATGTCCGATGTGGTGGGCACGCTTCGTGTGTGATCCCACGCGCTGCTTTCGAAAGCCGGACCCCAGAATGACGAGGCCGTGCATCGAATTGGAATGTCTGTAGACACGATCAGTGCAGACGCACTGGGCGCAGCCTCGATCACTGGCTGTGAGACCGATGCTGCATTCTCTTTCGGCGTCTTTCGCGGCCGCTGTGGCTCAACTTGGTTCAGCAGTTCCATCATGTCAGGCCCATCTTTGCCAGCTTCCTTGGCTTTGATGATCACACTGAGAAGTTCATCAGCGCGTAACCGTACCGTTTGAGAGGTAGGCGTCGCGATTCCCAGCAATGCCAGTCTGTTAGGCGGCATGCCGCGGGCAATGCTGAAGATCTGGTGATTTGGCATGATGTAGTGTGTGCTGTCATCTTGCTCTCGTGCGACCTGGTCTCGCCACTGGTGTACGGCTCGGAAAACTGAGAACTGTTCCTTGCTAAGCAGAGCCGGTGTTCTGGAGAGCAACTTGTACCAGCCAACGCCTTGGCCAAGTTCCGCATCGTAAATTGGATATTCATATCGTTGTAATGCTTCCTCTGAACTTCGCTGCAAGACGTCGTAGATCTTATCACCTTCGCGGTCTGGCAGCTCGAAGTTTGACCTCTGTATCAGCTCGTTCCGCATGTTATCGAAGATGTACAGTAGGAAATGTGTATCGCTGCGGGCATAATCGAACAGCTCTTTCGGTAGAGGTCGCACTCGCCAGTCAGCCGTCTGATACTGCTTTTGAGCATCGACGTTGGCAAACTTCTTCAACAAGAATGCCAAGCTACCGCCTGTGTATCCCAGGCATCGCGAAGCATGATGTGTGTCGAAAAGACCGACAATGTAGAGCCCCAGATCTCGTTGGAGCCACATGATGTCCATGAAGGCGCCGTGAAGGACCTTGATGATGTTCGGATCAGCAAAGACTTCGTTCAAGCACTGTAATTTCCGCCTCCAAGGCTTGAGCGTGTCCACTATCCAGTCTTTGTCTCTGGTGCTGATCTGCATCAGCGACACTATGCCAATATATGATCTGCTGTCATGATGTTCCAGATCTATCGCGATTTCCTTTGCCTGTTTCAACTCTTCCAACATGTCCTGTAGCGCCTCTTCTGTGTCCACGAAGGTCGCTGTCGTCTCGTCAAATGGGTGGTACATGATGGGTTCGCTCTGCTGGTATATCCGTGCAGGGTACTCGTAGTTTTCGATCTCGTGTTGATAAGGGTGAGGGTATGTCGGTTGCGTCTCGCCTTCTGCTATCCGCGGCTCTTTCTCCAGCGGCACCTTCGCGTGGGGCTTGGTCTCCAGGAGCGGTTTGAAAGGCGCCTCATCGTCGTTGGTGGGCACATGCTCGAATAAGAGCTGTGGCTTCTCAATACGCTGGTCTCGCTGTGGTGCATTGCGACCCGGTTTCGCGTTCTTCGGTGTTTCTGCTGCGGGGCTCAATCTTTTCACGGCACCCGTGAACTCGTCCAGCGCTGTATCTGCGCGCTCCAGCAGACTGTCCACCACATCGACCACAGCTCTCCAATTGCCCTCCACCGATTCGAGGTCCTTGAGCCTCGGCGGTCGCGTGATTTCGGTATTCGACGTGGCAGCTCCAATCAGTCGCTCTGCGAGGCCTAGCAGGCGTGCATTCTGCTGGTCCAGAGCCGGTCCCACAGCAGAATCGAGTGATCGTTGAAACGGAATGTCCTCGTTCGCCAACGATACTGCGCTGCGCGTCGTCGATGTGAGCGCCGACTTGATTCCGGCTTCGAGCGCACTGAAGTCTTCCATTATGGGTATTATTGCAGGAATGAGCGTGCTCAACCCATCTTTCGCCTCGATGTCTTTCTTCTCAAGAGCTCAGTCGCAACTTTCTTGATCGGCATGCGCGAATCCCTGCTAGCGCACTCGTGCCGGTATCCGAGCCGGCCGCAGCGGGCCGCAACATCTCTCTCCTCGAAAGTCAAGACTCAATCAGTGTTGTGGTAATCACTTCGAACCCGAAATGTGTGAGGGTACAAGCACAACGCCCTGATTGTTCTATCAGACAAAAAAGTGTATCAAGTACGGTGCGATATCGCAGTTCAAAACACAAGCATCCGATTGCGAAGGCGGTATAAGGCGTGGTAGTTGAATCTCGAAGACTGTGGCTATTTCACGATGCCCGATCCGAGGAGCAAGCAAGAAATCTGTCGCCAACAAGTGCTGCGAACTTCCGCCATTGACAAAGACGCATGATGCGCAATCTGCGCTGCAACGAGTCTCTGCGACGCCGACGGATGTCACTGCAACATGGAGATCCCAATCATTGGCACTTGCTACACCCAAGGCGCGCTTTGTCGTTCAAGCAGCCACAAGATACCTGTAAACTGGAAAATTGAAAGACGTATGGCCATGTCACCCTCTTCGGTCCTGGTGACTAAACATATCCTCCAACAATTTCCTGTTGAGCTCGGCAAGAGAGCAAGAAAGACAAGAATTTCCTGAGAGCGGCTGATTCCATCCTTCGTAGCTTACTGACGCAGCCCTTCCAAGTTCGAACCTGACACAGATTCGTATTTGTGGTAGGACCACTCGTGCACGCACAGCTGATAAGTCACAGCAATCGATAAGCAGGTGCTTTTTCCCAACCTGGCATATGCAAATGTCCGCAACAAGACGAGAAACGTGCTCTCCTACGGGGCTGGCGTGACCTACCGAATTTGGTAGGCGAGCTTTGCGAGGCAACCGAGAGAATCTGGACAATGCAAAACAACGAGGCATCGTCCCTTTTGCTTGAGCGATTGTGGCGACTGGTTGAGATGCAATTCCTCCCCCATGCAGGGTATTTCTGGCCTACATACGGAGGTGGAAAGTTGTTCCCACCTGCAGCTTCCTCCCGCTAGGCTGTTTCGAGCGTGATGTGTGACAGAGCACGTCCCTTGAGCGTGGCTGGGACGATTGAGACATGCCATGGTTCGGAAGAGCAGTACCGCATGTTGGCTCACATAGCACGCACTCCATCACGGCAAGGCCGTATCACTCGGAGACCACCAGCCAAAGAGAAATGCCCCGACGGTCCAGCTTTGCTGAGACGTCAGGTCGTCCTTCAGGGTGCAGCTACCCTGATCTCCTGGTTCGCGCACAAGCTGCGCCTGCTCGCCTGCTCGACGTGTTTGTGGGTCGCATCGCATGAACCGCGCATGCAACAAACTGTGCCCAAGGTCGGGGAAGGCCTAGTCTCAGATCAAGTCCATCATCCCAGTACAAGATTGATGAACGATTCTACACGTCCTTCGGGTAGACCACGCAACGAGTGAGTACTGTCAATCCTAGCGGGCTAAGCTGCGGTGCGCAGAAATGGGACATCACCAGTCTGGCATCCATCAGGCCTTGTGAATCCATTATCGCATAGCTTTAAGCGAATCCGCAATCTATCCAACGCATAAGCAGAGGCGATCGTCAATACGAACCACATTGAGCGTGAAGGAGGTGCCATCTGATGCAAGCAGAGAGCTTCGGACATACAGTGGTAGCATTATGTCGAATCGATGCGTCCAGCCTCTCGGTACCGATACGAAGAACATGTTCTTCACGCCTACGCTGAAGTCGATCAGTCAGTGAATGGCACGCTACATCCTCCGATTCGATGCTACAGCTCGTTTGCAGGTGCAGCGAGTTCAATGCAATGCAACAGGCTGAGCTGCGGATCAATCCTTGGACTGCACCCAGCTTCTGCCTCGCGGAGCTGACTTGGCGTGGAGTTAAGAAGAGCACAAGGGACGGACCGCAATGTTCGACGCGGCGTACAGGCAGCAGTGGTAGCCAAAGATCGATATGACTACTCAGCCGGCACATCGAAGCGATCTCGTCACGATTTTCGATACACAAGACCAACAGGGCTCACTACAGCCGCGACAGCACGACCCAAGCCTTGGCGAGACCTCGTCGTTACGAAACAGTTGTGACGCCTGTGCGCAAGCTAAACTTAAGTGCAAGAAGGAGAAGCCTTCATGTTCACGATGCACAAAACGCGGCATACCTTGCATATATTTGTTCAGTAAACGAGCAGGACGTAAACCTTCAAAATCTGGCAGTAGCTCCGAAGGAGAGCAGCCGAAACAATCTCAGCATTCCCCGGCCCTCGATACTGATGCTTCATTTGATTGCTTTGGCATTAGCGGCACAAATCATTCCGGGCCATCAGATCTGAATCTCGGTTTCTCGGAACTCATGGGTTGTAATACCATCAACGGGCTCGACCTTACCACTGAGGACATCATAAGTGACTCGACAAGTGACCTTTACGGTTCACGGTCGACCAACGAGAACACAAGCGGTACTGGCAGCAAATTTAGTGGGCAGCGCGGCGACTCTGCTGTATACGGGGCGCCGATGGACGTTGACACCTTCGCGAACACATCGTTACCAGACACGCCCGGTCTGGATTCTCTGTTCTCAGGGCCACTGACCCCTAGCTACGATCCGCGAATGGTTCGATCCCCCCAGACCTCCTGCTTGTGCATGCAGCGTGCTCTCCAGGACATGCAGAAGGTGACCAATGCGGGCACTGTCTGGTCTAGTATTACAGTCGACAGACCTTCCACACTTCTCCGAGCGTCGCTCGATGTGGTGAAGAATAACAAGGAGATCTTGCGTGGCATGATAGAGATGTTGTCGTGCCAACGAGAGCATAATGGTCATCTGCCAGCTCTTCTGGCTTTCGTCTTATCTGGCGTGATCAACCTGTATGCAGCCCTCACGATGCTTAGGCCACCACCAGCATTCCAGGACCAAGAGCTGACACATTCGACATGCTCGAGCTCCTCGACCAGCATTGCACCAACGTCGCACCAAGGTGACTATGAGGATCCAATCCATGCTGCTGCGTATATCATCTTCGGCGAACTACAGCAAATTCGCAAGCTACACGACCAGCTTGGCCGCCGACTCAGAGATCATGCGAGGTCACAAGAGAGCTCCATTAGTGATAGTCTGGCAAGCAAAATTGTTGCACTGCCAACGGCCAAGATGTGCTACACGCTAGAAGCGGATCTGAGTACGCTTTTGGAGGAGCTAGCTCTTGCCGTCGTACAGAGATTAACATGACACCGCCGATATTGGACGAGGAAAGTTGAATGTCATACGATGCAGGATAGACGACAACAGTCATTGTGGTCTGGGCTGAACATGCACGCACTTCCTTACGGTCGGGAGAATTTTGCCAGGTACGGAGTCGTACGCATGCAAAATAAAACATTCATGGTATCAAGCGTGGCTAATCAAAACTCTCAGCAGTGCACAAGCATGCTTTCACTCAAGGAAATAGTGTAGACGACCACATTATTGAAGGTTTCATTTCTGCCCCGCGCAAGCCCATCACGCTGCAGCAGCGGCTTCCTCCTCTGCTGGAGGAGCCTCTGCTTCCAGCTTCGCTTTCTCCTCTTCTGCCTTCTTCATCTTATCAGCCAACTTCTTCATCTTCTCCTCCTCCTTCTCTGGCTTCTTCACCACTTTCCTGTTTCCAGCATTGTGCTGTCTCTCTTTCAAGACCGCTGGGCTGGATCTCGCGCTTGAGAAGGCCGTCTTGAGTCCCAACTTCAACTCCATGCAAGACGTCTTGAGATGGCCTTTGGAGGACTTGTAATCAACTCTGGCGCGTTCGGCCTGTTTCTTGGCGCGATATGCGGCTTCGGCTTTCTGAGCTCGCTGATAAGCGGTCTGCGACTTCTCTCGTTCTCCACGAAGCATGAGCTCTGTCGCTGAGGGTGCTGGTGGGATATTGACTGCCGCTACTTCGCTTTCAGGCTTCTCAATTTCCTCCTCTTCCGTCTTCTTCCTCTTCAAGAGCTTACTGGGGCTTCTGAGAATACCCATGATGAGATCTTGGTTCTGACTCTCTCGCTGTCGCTTTTGATGTTCTTGGATCTGCTGAACGAATGACGGAGCCCTCTGGAAATGATTTGGAGTCTGATGCGAGAATATGAATGGACTAATGATGCCACAACCTCTGACGAAAGTCCAACTAGGTATTATGAAAAGGTCAACGGTCGGCCAGGGATTTGTCGAGTGCTCGCGCCGAATACTTATGCCTAATGGCCTGGGACAATTTATCTGCCAGGGCAATCAGAGGGCTCCCGTGAATATCTTGCTCCGTGAAAGCCGAGATGAGTCACTTCTATTTGCACTGACAGGTTGGCGACGCCGGGCGAGATGTTCATTTGGGGGTCATCATGCGCCCAGATATCATGGTCTTCAGCAGTGCAAAGACAGGGAATGTCACAATGACCTTGGTTTATGCCGACCCTGGTCCCAACCCTTGGTTTCATCACACAATCTCGGACACCAGAAATATGATTGAGACGTCCCGTCGAACGAAATGGGACGTAGCCTCCATCTCAGGTAGAAGGCACTCACAAACGCAATGGCTGATATCTTTCTCGAGTCGACTACAAGCTGGGCGCCCAAGAAAGCGTTCGGCCGGAACTATCGCCAGGTCGAGTCAACTGCACGGCGCTGCATCGGCCTGTGACTTGGCGTTCTAGGCTCCAACATATGGTAATAGTGCTCTGTAAGAATTGGGCCGCCTGCTGAGCCTCATGGATACTGCAAACGGAGGCCTCGTAGAATTTCTTGGCACGGCACAATTCAGCTTCAATCTCTGCGAACAATTGCTGACCAGGATTGATGGTCCTCAGAGATCAAAAGAGTTTGAAGGATCGGAAGGGTTTCGAGCAGATAGTTTCAGCTTCACGAACGTTTGCTGAGACGAGATACAACGCCGCCCTGTACAGCAGAGCTGCCGTGCCACAGCGAAGAGCTGACAACTGTACCAGTGCAGGTTTGCAATGTTCATGGGACGACGGTCTTGCTTGCGGCGAGGCTTGGTAGTCTCAAAATGGATTCGCTTGTGCGCAGTCATCTATATGCATGCAAGAGGTCATGATAACGGAATGTATGTAGAGGAATGGCATGCTTGAGACTCCATTCCGTATCGACGTGAAGTCGAAGTGGCATCGCCACAACGTGGAGTGGCGAAAGCGGATACTCCACGCATGGAAATGAGGTAGTCCACGTGGCAAGCCACCAGCAACCTCACGTCTGATTCTTGAACTCCCGCACGCATTCCATCGAACACAACTTCTTTGCCATCGATTCAGCGCTCGATCATGTCCGCTTCATTAGCGCCCGAATGCAATGAGGTGAAAGAGTACGTGGCGAGTTTCGGTTCTGGCCTTTGTGTGCAGCTCTCGTTCTGACCCACCGTGTTCTTGCAGACGCTACGACTCGTGTTTTTTGAAATGGTATTCGGAGAGTAAGTACTGCAGCTTGATCTGGTTCGAAGCAAACACTACCATGTTTGTAATGGATGAACGCAGAGTCGACGGAGATGGAAACGTGTGATGTAAACTTCTGCTAACACGGCTGGACAGAGTTCATCCGAGGCACGGCCAAGACAGATGAGTGTGAACCACTGTTCAAGCAATATAAAGAGTGCTTGGGGGTGAGAAATGTGCACTGCGGCCTAGGATGGTCATTTCACTAACGGATTGCACAGAAAGCACTGAGGGAGCGAGGAATTGACACGATGCTGGAGGAGGCGAGAGCAGATAACAAGGAGAATGATCTGGAGTACATGAAGCCCAGCCCGAAGGTGGCATGAACAGTACGTTGTTCTTTTGCAGAAGCACTTGACCAGATGCACTGATACTTGGCAGGCTTTGTTGATTTTTGCGCATAGCGAAGGCGTTTGATGGACGAGCATGCATAGACATCCCAGCTCAGCATTTTTTTGCGAAAGACCTTTGGCATTTCAGAAGCACAATCATTTTCTGCCAAGCTAATGCAGCAGTCCGCCGTGGGACATGCAAAGATTCCTTGTTATTCGATTTTCGTTGCATGAACCGATTGCTGACGTTTCTTCGTAGTTATTTCGCTGCGAGACAGCACACAGACGCCGGAAGCGCCGACCGCAAACATTTTGGATTGAGACGCAGATGCATCTCGTCACGAGGCCCAAAATGCCAATCACAAATGAGTTCCAGGCTTTGTCGGCGTGCATGAATCAGCTGTTTGTCAGTGCGTCTTGTCGAAAATGATTGAAAGACGCTACACGCCTCGATTTCCGACTCGGTCTCAGCAGCATTCTACCCCCTATCACATGCCCCACAACGCCTACCTATGCATCACAGCAACTCTTCATCATCACTAGCGCAAGACCTCATGTTCTCATACTGGCCACCCACTGTATGCTAAATCAACAAGCAGAAATCTCTATACACGACAATTCGAAGACGTTACTCAGCCAAGTCAGACAGCAGTAGGAAATGTCTCGTCCTCGCGTGGCCTCTTTGGAAGCGAGATTCGTTCTGCAAGCTGAGAGCGAGGGATTGAGCAGGGGGCGCTTACCTCATCTGATCCATACGAGTCTCCTGGGTCCAGAGCCCGGTCATGGAACCAGCTTCTTAGATCAGATTGGGCAACACTACATGCAGAAGAGCCACTGAACTTCAAAGCTGTCCTTGATTGCGTGCTGAATCCAGACTCCTCTCTCTCAGCCCGCGGAGGAACGTATGCGCTTTCTTCTAGGCCGTCATGCTGCCAACAGGTTGGACAACACTCCAAGCGGAAGAGCGTCTGGACCTCGAAAGCATTGTCGACCTTGTGCAGAATGCATTTACCGTCGCCATCTGCCCAAAGCTAGCGAATACCGCTTCTGTCACCTTATCGAGGCTGACGCGAGGCGTATTCACCTTCGCCTGTTCACCACTTCGGATCGGCTTAAATGGGAGATAAATGAATCAGCCTCGTGCTTCAGTGAACGGTCACTACGCTGGCGAGTGAATCGGCATAGTAAACGGTCGTGTATACCATTCTTATACGGCCTAGTATTCTTTGCTCTCCATCTACCGACACCCAACTCCGAAAGTCACACCGACGAGCAAGCACATTCCTTGTCATTTACGGTCCTGACATACTGAATCCATCACTCAACCTCACTACCAAAGATGCCGCAGACCGTCACCAGCTGGGCAGACATCTGTCGTCAGGCCTGTGGCGAGCAGCTTGTCCTGGCTTACGGGCAAACCATGACTCGGGCTCGGAAGGCCTTTCTCGATCAGAATCCACGTCTTCTGGTCTCTCTCGATGGAGAGGTGGTCACCAGAGAGGCCGCTGCAGCCAGGAAGCCCAGATTCTGCATCATGTCGCTTCCATTCGCTGCCCGAGAGCAGATATTTCAACACCTACAAGAATGCAAGACCGTACGCGTCTTTCTACCAGGGCTCAATGGCGTACGACCAACTCCAATTCAGCTGCCCACTACTGCTCGAGCAGGTGATCGGACACTTCGCCTAGAAACGATCCGCACGACTCTGCTCAATTCTGAAATCGAGATCCATTCTGGTCCCGCGAACCACCAATTGCAGCAGTGGCTTGCGTCCCTTGACTTCTCCCCAATCTCAACGCATCTCAAAGACGGTTTCGACGCAGTGCGAGCGCTGTCGTTCCCATACTTCAGTCGGTTTCCTCACTACCTGCCACATATCACGTCGAACCAAGACGTCAATCTGATGAGAAAGTGCCGGAACCTCAAGCGAGTTAGTCTACACTTTGTGGCGGCAACGGTATTCCGGAATGACGGCAGCGGTATGCAAAAGATGGCGGACCAATTGGTACAAGAATGTCATCTAGATGAGATGCTTGAGCTAGATGAGTTGGAGGTCTTGCATTTCTCTGGTTTCTGCAACGACGAGTCCGATGTTGGGGTACGCGGCCTCGCGCGCTGGTTCAAAGAGCAGTTTGACAACCGCAAGGATCGAGGATTGCGAAAGAAGGAAGTCAAGGTGGTTCTTCCCTGCGGCGAGGTCGTTCAGCTTGGATTGAACGTTGGCTTGGAGGACGTGGAGTGATATGGGGGCTCCTGGAATACTGACTTGCGTGTCTCGAGTCTGAAAACAGGACGCCCGAAGTAGGCCTGATGCTCAATGGCTGGCCAGAGTGCTCGAGATATCCAGTTCAGTCTCTCAATTTTCATTGACACCTCTGCCGGCCTTTGTTGGTATTGGTTCAGCTCCACGATTGAGGTCATAGCAATGTTGTGTCGATCTCGCACATGCACTGTTTGGCACTCCCGGGTGAATGATATTCTATTCTCGGCAGAAGGAATGTCCGACCGAAGCCATTCCATTCACTCCGGACATATTCACCAGCTCTCCTGTATCCTCACAGCCTCGCTCTCGACACTCTGAACTTGTTTACTCTTTAACAAGAGGACTCGATCTTCAGTACACGACAAGATTTCCAATACAACATCAGCTCTTCCAGCTCTACCCACATACCTCAACATGCCTCGATCAAACATTACCTGGGCCAACGTCTGTCGCCAAGCCAACGGGGAGCGCCTTGAGACCTCCTACAGCAAGATCGTCACACCTGCACAAGCCGCCTTGTTGCGCAGCAAATTCGAACTCATGCTCCTGGATCCAGAGATTCGCGAACGCATCATTGAGTACGCTGTTCGAGCCGACTTCTACTCTGATCAACCAGTCATAGCTGTCTTCCGTCCCGGACAAGCAAGCGGCCTTCTTCCTGCTCCTCCTGCTATCAAAATGTCGACGTTGACTCGAGCTCGAGATCGGCAGCTGAGACTCGAAACGATTCGTTCAACACTGATGACGGTTGTCCTGGAAGTACACAGTGGGTGGGGAAATGCGAGACTCCAGCAGTGGTTGAGTGAGCTAAGGCTTTCTGAAATCTCGAAAAACATGACCGACGGCTTCGATGCTGTGAGAGCACTACGATTCCCGTACTTCAGCAGGTTTCCGTACCATCTTCCGCATATCACATCCAACGACGACATCAACTTGATGTTGAAGTGCAAGGGGCTGAAGTCAGTGGCCATCGCATTCTACCCTGGCAGTGTGGTCTCCCTGTGGGGCACTGGAGTGCTGGGATCAGAGCTGTCGGCTGATCAGCTGGTGCGAAACTATCATCTCGAAAATATGCTCGAATTGAAGGAGCTTGAGGAACTGCAATTTCTGCAGTATTGCGGGCACGATCCTTCGCTAGGCATTCCTGCGTTGGCGAAATGGTTCAAGAACGAGTACCAGCAGCGCAAGGCGTCCGGTCTGAGAGTCAAGACGGTGCGGGTCTTTCTGCCTGATGGTTCTGAAGTTTGAGCGAGCGCTACCGGCATGGATAGGGTGGATTTTGGAGCGTTGTGATATTGAGTAAGATGGTGGTGGACGGTCTTCTGCTGCAAAGTATCGAAGGCCAAAAACTTCGACTACCTGGATACCACGGACAATGCTTCATTACGACTCTGCTCCATCGAATTGAAAATGAATATTGTCATGCCGTTACCACTTCCTGTACTACCAATCTTTTTAGGTTCAATGTCTTCAAATCCAAAAAGAAGCCACAACTTCAGTCAGCCATAAAACCATTGACGTTTCGAATTGAAAACCACAAAAACAAAAGCAAAATAGCAAAAAGATTAGCTCGGATTAGTTTCGATCTAATGCCCTCCGGGTTATGAGCCCGGCGCGCTTCCGCCTGTGATATGTTAGTTGGAGTCCAAGTGAATGCGTTGTTGAGAAGTGATACTCACTG
Organism: Cercospora kikuchii; assembly: GCF_019650295.1. Classification (NCBI taxonomy): domain Eukaryota; kingdom Fungi; phylum Ascomycota; class Dothideomycetes; order Mycosphaerellales; family Mycosphaerellaceae; genus Cercospora; species Cercospora kikuchii. Next base: position 2,656,704 of record NW_025408588.1, read on the forward strand.
CGCCACCGAGCTTGTAACAGCTTCTAGAGATGTTATTGGATGCCAAGCAACAACATGGCCTATTATAAAGGCATAGATTCCGAAATAGAGTGCCGACATTGGAATGTTTGGTGAGTCATGTGAACTGTGGAGCAGCAGCAATGGTGAAAATTTTGGGCGCGGATGCGGTCGGCTTTGTTCGGTGCTTGGCGGATTTGATCGTCCTGTTTTGATCTTTTGCACTTCGCAGTAATTGCGTGCTACTGCTTCGTTCAGAGATCATGAATTGGGTCCGACGTAGTAGAGGCTTGTTCTGTTGTTACAGTACGCCACAGGACCATTGGTACGTGGAAATGTGCTTCATTTGGATTGGCAGGTAAAGGTCTTCGGCGGCTTGATGAAACTTGTGGAGATAGATCGATCACGACGTGTCCGCACGCTTCAGAGGCCTGCCGACTGTAGAACGATGTTCATCGTGTTGCCCACGTTATACCTTGTTTCTCGATAGCTGCGCAACCCTACGAGGTCCAGTACTGCCCGATCGTCTCAAGCTTATACTCGGCTTTCACATTGGAGCTTGCTGTCTTGTTGATTGTGTCCAAAAGGCGCGGAAGCGATTCCCTGGCCGGACGGACGACGGACCTGCAGCTTTCATCCCGCCTTAGGAGCTTCTTCATTCATTATCGTGGAAGACTCGCCTGCCTTGACGTCTCGTAGGCCTCGATGTCAAGATAGAGCAGAATTGATAGAAGAGAAGGCAAGTGGTGTTCTTGCTTATCAAAAGCAGCTTCCGCATTCGCTCAAGGCCGATGATCCTTCGCCTCACCTCGGCAGCTCCCCTCCATCGCGCCCTCCAACTCCAGCTCTAGGAAAGTCTAAAAAGCATTGCGTCGAAGGACAGCTTTCCAGAAGCAGACCTCGCACCTCATCGTGTGGCTGGCTAGCATGACGTCCAGCTCGTAGTCGTCTTCTTCAACTCCCTCCCCTCTTCTTCTCCGCCCTCACCCTCCTCCACCGCCATCTGTCACCATGGCTCCCGCCGACAACCTCCGGAAACGCAAAACAGCCGCTGACGGCAACATCCCCTCCAAACGCGTCCCCGCCAAAACACCCGAAGAATACGACAACTCCAAAGAGAAACGCGATGCTCAAGGTGTCGACCTCGAACCCAACATTTGGGTTGTAGCCTGGCTCGCATTATCTTTCATCAGCTTCATCGTTGCCATCTTCTACTACAAAATCGACAACCGCAATCACGGACCCGTGGCAGCATACATCAACCAGAACTACCCTTTCGTTGATCGCGCTCTAAACAACTATGCCCTGGGCAAAAAGCCCGCTCCGCTCTTTGGCGCCGCTGCGCACGAACACGATGGCAGCGAACATGACCATTCCCACGACAACTTCGACGATGCCACACCTATGGATATCCCGGGCATGGCAGACGGCGTTAGCGATCTCCTCTCCCTCACCGAAGCCGAATTGAAAGCCTACACCGGCGAAGACAAGTCGAAACCGATCTATCTCGCCATCAACGGCACAATCTTCGACGTCTCTTCCTCTCCAGCCTTTTACGGACCTGGCGGCCACTACAACCACTTCACCGGAAAAGACGCAACTCGCGCTTGGGTGACGGAATGCTGGGATACCGATGATCAATTCACCTGGCGTCTCGAGGATGTCCACCTCATGTTCATGCCCAAATACCTCGACGAAATGCTCACTGCGGTCGCCGACGGGGATTTCTCTGGAGATTTGGGCGCAATGGGTGCCATGCCGCAAGAGATGATGACAAACTTGGCGAGTAAAGCGATTGATCGCTTTGGGAAGGTCAGACCAAAGACAATTCAGAAGAGAAGAGAAGAGGATCGGAAGGAAGCGGATAAGAAGGTGCTGGAGACGCTGGATCATTGGTACAATTTCTTCTGGAATAATGACAAGTACAAGGTTGTTGGAAACGTGATTCGGGATGAAGAGGGAACGCCAAAGACTCCCCCGAAGCCGTGCGAGGAGGCAATGAAGAAGAGGCCGCTCAAGGGAGGGAAGCTAGAGTCTATGATGGGAAGTGTCGGGAGTTTGTTCCAGGGTGGTGGTCCGGCGATTGATCTTAGTGCTATGGGTGGTGGAGCTGCTGCGGGCAAGGATGGTGATGCGAAGAAGGGAGAGATGCCCGCTGCTGTGAGGGAGCAGATTGAGAAGGCGAAGAAGGAGGCACAGGAGAAGGGTCGACAAGCAGCAGATGCTGCGGCTGATGCTGCGGAGAGCGTGAAAGAGAAGGTCAAAGAGGGAGCCAAGGGCGCGGCGGACAAGGTGAAAGAGGGCGCTGAGAAGGTCAAGCAGAAGGCCGAGGACGTGAAGGACGAGTTGTGAGTGATTTCAGGAAATGATGCGAACGAATGAACGATGTCGACGAGAAACCAGACTTGGACATATTCGGTATATACTGTACATATGGCGTTGGATGATCAGCTCAAGACGAAGGAGGAAAATGATATTCCCGCTCGCAGCACGGGAGATTGTTCATTGCATGCTTGGGTCATTCATCCTATCTATCTGAGTGTTCATCTCTACAAATGCAAGTGCGCTTCAAACGTAATCACTTCACGCTCGCTTTCTCGTCTGCCTTCGTCTCTTTCTCTTCTCATAGCATTGATTCTCGCGTATCATCAATGGTGGGGTTTAGATGTATCGTGCCACGTCTGATCACGCTGCCAGAGTGTTGCTCTCTCTCCAAATAACGGGGCTGGCTGGCGTTGATCGGACCAAGGCATATGATGTGGTTTCGGGTACTGCAGGATGTGGCTGGGTGGTCTCATCAAATAGCGCACATCGGCCGGGAGCGTGGTTGGTCCTCCTAGTGCACCATCATCTCTGGCTGTTGGTGTGGGTGCTGAGCCCCTCCTGCAAGCTTGCTGTCGGCACCATTTTGAGCAGCGCCATTCTCAGCGGGCGCATCGTCCATCTCCATGTCGTCGCCCTCCTCTTCAGCCTCTTCCTCGTCATCCTCATCGTCTTCGCTCTCTGCTTCGAGATCTTCACTGCCGGCGTTGGACTCCTCATCATCGTCCTTGCCGTTCTCCACGCCCTCCATTTCAGCGTCCTCGCCAGGAACCTTGGCAGTTGCGCTCGCCTCGCCCTCGGCAAGAGCTCCTGCCGCGGTGGCATCCTCCTCATCCTCTTCTTCCTCCTCGGCACCGTAGGCAGCCTCGTCGTCTTCCTCGTTGTCCACGTTTGGCTGCTCCGGCGGGAACTCACTAGGGGCACTCTCCTCAGAGTCCCACTTGATCTGAAAGCGCGTGACACGAGGCTTCTCGGCGAGAATGGTTCGGCGAATTTTCTCGATTTCTGGCTTCGCTGGTGGGTCGTCGTTCATGGAGGCGTCGACGTACTCATTGTTGACATAGTAGCCCACACGTACGAATTCGCGGTCGTCGTAGGAGCAGGACAGCAAGATGACGGTAACGCCGAGGATGTCGGTACTGGGGATGTGTTCGGTTCGTGGAGCTTCCGCTTCGAACACAAACTTGTTGACGCCGACTGGGATAGGGCCAACGAGGAGGGAGTCGAGCTCTTGATCGTGTTCAGAACTACACACAGTTGTCAGGAGCTGTGTAGTGAGGAGGGGATGAAGATGCGACTCACGATGTGGCCGAGCCCACGTAGGTCAGCTTCCACTCCAGGTCCTTTTGCAGTGGCTCGAGACACTCAAAAGTGATTTCAAACTCGTAAGGCGCGTTGAAAGGCGCAGGATTGTTGCGCACGCTGACGTTGAGTATCGACACGGTCGCCATGTCGTCGGTGGTGTTGGATATGTGTGTTTGGTGGGGCTGTGATATACGAGCGGTGCGGGTGCTTCGTGAGGGATGTTGGTATAGTGTGTGGACTGTGAGCTGATGTGTTGGATGTGTTGAGATTGTGAAGAGTAGCCGTCGTTGACGTGGTGCGAGTGAGACCGGACGTTGCGTTTGTTGGCGTGGAAGGTGGGTGGATGGGCAACAAAGTCAAGCGCCCGCCAGACGCGACCAGAACGCGAGGCAGGCGCGCGGTGAAGCTCGTTTGGAGAGCGCAAAGAAAGTGCTGGGACAATGCCAAGTATCAAAGCGTTCCTGCTGACGCCAGCCGCGCCGCGCATGCCTTGCAAAGCAGGCTGCTGGCATGTGACAGACCACTCTTCACTTTCACATTTAAACATGTCCACACGGAGCAACTGGATTGCTGTGCCTTTGCTCTGCCTTCAATAAGATTGACCGAGTCGTCTGGCCGAGCCCGACCAATTGATCCATCATGGCTCACCTGCTTCGAGGCAAACAGGCGGGCATCCAGAATGATCTGAGCGCCGGCCTGCAACCCGATCTGTTCGCCGTTGACGATCTCGCACGGTATGGCGTTAATTCACAAGTCTCAGCTCTGGCCTACGATCCGGTTCAGTCATTACTTGCAGTGGGCACAAAAAGCTCCCAGTTCGGACCCGGGCAGATTTATATCTTTGGCAAAGGTCGGATCCAGGCGGTATTGCCTCCGCCAGCACGCGGAGCCAGCATACAGACATTACAATTCTGTGCTGAAAAGCTCGTATGTCTGGACTCCAAGCACGAGCTATCAGTCTATTCAATCGAATTGAAGAGGTTGATCAGCTCGCATTCTCCTTTGGGTGCAGCAAATGTGCTATGCACCGACCCTATGCTGGATTATGCCTTCCTCGGCATGCAGTCCGGCGAAGTTGTGGCGTATGACATGGATCGAGAGGGTCCGGCACCTTTCAAGATTCCCAACGTGTGGCAGGATGTCGATCCCAAGGCCCGGATAGCGACCGTGGTCTCCTTGCAGCTTCATCCTCGCGACATTGGCACCTTGTTGATCGGCTATAGACAAGGCGCTGTGATTTACAGCTTCAAGCTCAACAAAGCGCTGAGGCACTTCCAATATGAAGTACCTCGCGGAGCACCCGGAGGCGATAGTGATCCAACAGGAGCCAACATCGTTAGGAGGCCTCTCCTCACACACGCCGTCTGGCACCCCACTGGCACTTTCATTATGACTGGCCACGAAGACAGCTCAATCGTCTTCTGGGACACCCTCAAAGATGGCCGCATGCTGATGGCCAGGACCCTGACCGACACGAATGTTGCCACTCCCGGAGCCACAGCAGGTGCCATGGGCGATCGAGGCACATTTGCTGTCAAGGAGCCACTCTTCAAAATGTCATGGTGTGCACACGGGCAGGATCCCGAAGACACTATGATCCTTGTTGCCGGAGGTCAGTCTACTCAAGCGCCCAGCAAAGGCTTGACCTTGTTCGAGATGGGACGGACACCCGTCTATGCCACCAGCGCATGGGAAACGTTCATTACATACTTCGACGCACCCAAGAGGCAGCGCATATTGCCGACACCGCCTGGATCGGAAGTCGTAGATTACTGCCTCATTCCTCGCACTTCGCCACACTTTGCTGGCGCACATGATCCCATTGCCATCATTGCCCTGCTGTCGTCTGGTGAGATGCTCACGCTTTCGTTTCCGTCTGGGATGCCCATCAGCCCCACGAATCAGCTTCACCTTTCCTTGACCTTTGTGCATCCATACATTCATCACATCACATCTTCACAGATAGGGCGCGAAAGATGGCTAGGCTGGACGGAACGCAGGCAGCTAGGGCCCGCAATGCTCACTGGTGGCACCGAGGAGCCACGTCAGCTACGCCGGTTTGAAGATCGCAACATTGTCTCGGCTGTACACGCCGATGGAACGATCCGACTTTGGGACCCTGGATATGGCGACGAGATTGAGAACGAGAAGCTAGTGCAGGTTGATGTCGCGCGAGCAATCGGCAGATGGGACAACGTGCAGGTCACGACAACATCTTTCGCGAGTGCATCGGGAGAGCTCGCTGCTGGCCTTCGAAGCGGCGAATTCGTTGTGTTCAGATGGGCAAACAACAGGCATGCTGGAAGAGAACCGCCAGCACCAAAGCCGAGTCAGCCTGGTGCTATTGTCAACATTGTCGACAATATGGATCCTGCGTTGAGCGAAGGCCTGGGTCCGCATATCATGGTCGACCAGAAAGACGGCCCGGTGACTGCGGTCTGTCAGAGTGAGGTCGGTTTTACAGCTGCCGCATCCGAAGGTGGAAGCGTTATCCTGATCGATCTGCGGGGACCTGCCATCATACTTAAGACCTCCGTACAGGACTTCGCCAAGAGCAGCAGAGGTGCCAGTCTGCGGCGACGATCTAGTGCCGCTGGCAACAAGCCAGAGTGGGCAACGACTCTAGCTTTCAGCATCATGGTCCTGGACGGCGATGACTACAGCTCGATAGCTTTGCACGTCGGGACGAACCTAGGCAACCTCGCAACATTCAAGGTCATTCCCGACCCTAGCGGGCGTTATACGACACAATTCGCGGGACATGTTTCTTTGGGTGACACGAGAGTGATGTATATTGCACCCATCAATGCTGACACTGGAAAGCCTGCCACGGCAACACAGACAGTCATGGGCAACTTGCGAAGCGGGCTGAGAGTCAATGGCGCTCTAATTGCCGTGACACCCACGAACGTCCACATTTTCAAGCCGGCAACGTCGAAAGGCGCCCACAAATCATTCGACAATTTCTTCTGTGATGCAGCCGGCGTTGTGCGGTACCAGGACCAAGGATATGCCCTTCTTGCCATGTTTGGTGACGGGCGAGCTCGTGCGTACACTATCCCATCGCTGCGAGAGCTGGCTTCCATCGATCTGTCGAACATTAACAACACTGGCACTGGCGTCGACATCAAGCGGTTGGGTAACGCAGCTATCATGCCCACCGGTCATATTCTGGCCTTTACTGGTCCTTCGGAGCTGGCACTGCTCCATGTCTTTGGCACTGGCGAGACGCTGCCACGAAGACAGGACAAACTGTTCAGTCCTGAACGTTTGATTCCTCCTCGACCGACAATCTCGACAGTTCAGTGGCTCACTGGTACACAGTATTTGACGCCATCCGATATGGACATCCTCATCGGTGGACCAGATCGCCCACCGAGCAAGCGAATGATTGCTCAAGCGAAAGCAGAAGAGGAGCAGCGACGAAAAGCCGGGCGCTCGGCCACAGCTTCTGCAAACGTCGGCCAGCAGGACGAGGGATATTGGGCGTATATGCAGAGGCAGCTGGCGGAGAGGACGGAGAAGTTGAACTTGGTCGGAGACAACATGGAGCAGTTGGAACAAGACAGCAGCAACTGGTTGAACGATGTGAACAAGTTCGTCAACAAGCAGAAGAGGAATGCTGCTGGAGGGAGTAAGTTTGGATTCTGTTGCGAAATGAGATTTCACTGACGTGCTCTACAGTCATCAAAGCCAAGTTTGGCTTCTGATTCTGCTCGTTCTCGGATTTCGAGCCAGCCCGTATCTTCACATGCTGACTTTGGAGGCCGTGCAGTGTCTAGGGGAATCCAATAGAACATGTGAGAGCCTTCACATGCTCACGTGGAAGGCACCAGATCAGAAAGGAAGGCGAGCAAGATCTACGAGCACGGGACCATGCGACGTAGGCCAAGTATGACAGTGTACGCTGCTGCTGGCTGCTAGCATCGCACCGCAACTGAAGTCGTTCACAGTATCGAGTCGCCACGGCCGTAGGTCTCCAACCTAGATGCATTGCTGACAGAACACAACGTACGCAGAAAGCGCACGAAGTTCACGCATCACTCACAGAGCCGCAACGGCCGTATGCCGTACAAGGCTTATACCCGAGGTGCTCTTGGAAATAACACCATAGCGCGACAACGACAAGTCACATCGGCGGACGGAGTGGCGGTCCACCGACAACGTGCGTTGATATCTGATGCCTAAAGGCTAAAGTCTGCATCAAGCATTTCTCGGATTCAATTCGGGTTGTCCAAAGCAGTCCGGCCTTCCCAACGGAGACGATGCCAAACTCTTTGCAGCCACGAAGGGATCGCAGCGTGGCAGCCTCACCACAAGCTCCCGACAGGCAGCGATGTGTTGTTACCCCAATGAGTAATTTGCTAGCCCGAATTGTGCTCTGCTTGCGCTCGTTCTGCCGAGGCAGTGGCGTTGAGGGCAAATCAGTCCCCTTTTGCGACGTCGGTGGCGCTCAGGCAACACCATTCGTCGCTTTTTTCGTGGACGAAAATTGTGGTGCCTGAGTTAGTACCTGTCGGCGCAGGTGAGATGAGTTCCGCCGACTTTGCAGGCAGACGATTTTCGCGTTGGGACATTGGATCATTGGGATATTGATTGTTGTTCCGAGGGTATGTGATGGTGATACCGAGGATTCTGTGTGTCGCGACGGCGAGCGAGATGAGGATATAAGGACGTTGGTAGGTCGTACAGAATTCGTCTCTCATCAGCATCAGCATCAATCAGAACAAGAACAGTCAAACAGTTCAACCACATCAACTCAACCACAACCACAATCAACACTCTACCCAAAACCACAACTCAAACCATCCGACACACAACAATCATCATGCCTGCCGCATCAGACTACAAGGGTGCTTTCACCTCCTTCTCCAAGGTCGATGACCTCCCAGGCGCCAAGCTTGGTGAACACTTGCACCACATCTTCTCTGGCATCAAGTCTCGATCTGCCACTCCTTCAACTTCGCGCAACACATCCGTCGCTCCTTCAAGAGCTCACTCGCCTGTGAGGGAGGCGGCCAAGTCAACGGAGGAGACCAAGGAGAAGAAGAAGGGTTTCCGAGAGGGTGGTTACTATGCTTTCTAGATGAAGCTTTGGGCAAAGAATTGAAGCGAAGTAGTTCTATGGACCAGGGTTTTTCTTTTGTATACCTGGCGCGGAGTTTCAGTGACGGATATTGATTAGCGAGGAGAAATTTGAGCAGGATACCCTTTGACAAGAAGAATGGATAGACGGGGGAAAATGAATTGGGATGTAGGAATAGGAATGTCGTGAATGAAAGAATTTCATCAAAACTTCGAATTGTCTCACACAACACATCTTCAGCTTCCTCGTGCTCTACTGCTTCAATTCATCGTCATGAGTAATCTGGCTTCTCATTCATATCTGTTCGCTTGGGCATGGTCGCTCTTGGCCCTGAAATCCAGGCATGCTGAACCTATAAGAGACAAGTTCAGGTTTGGACACATCTCTAGTGGCACGAGTCCAACTCCAGCAATGCCGTCTTGTCGCATGCTGTAGCTCAGGTTCGAGGTGGCTTCTGCTTGTGGACAAGATTTGCTTGTGCTTGGAATATCGTTTCTGGCAGGCGAAGTTTCACCAAATCCCGTAGGCCGGGGTTTTTGAGACGGCGGGAGACACTTATCCAAATCGATTGCTCACGCCCGGCCCATACAACGAACGAATCGTGTCGCAGAGGTCGTTGTACATACGGACCCGATTTCAGGATGTCGGAGAGCCGTACCGGAATACTGCCGGTCTCGAACAAAGTCCATCGAAGGGTCGGTGCACACCACTAGCTATGTGCATGGCATAAGAGCGTATCTTGCACTTCACCCGTACCTCGAATTTCCCCACTTCTCCTTCTCCTCCGCATACGCCTCCTCAATCTCTTTCCCTAGACCCTCCAAACTCCCCGTCGTCTCACTCCCCACACTCTTCAGAAGCCCCATCTTCCCCAATCCATACGCCATTGCACTCCCTTTCCACCTCTTCTCATACTCCAGCCTCGTTACCCTCTTTCCCACCTCCACGAATCGTATCGTATGCAAGAGCCACATCCCATACTCCAACTCCTCCCTATACGCGAAGTCTTTCTCTCGATTACGAAGCACTTTGGCACTGCGGAGAACTCCAGAACCGGGAATTTCGATTTGGAGGACTTCATTGCGGAGGGCGTGGATGGGGCCGAAGGTGTGTTCGTTGCGTTTGAGGATCATGGCGTCGAGGGGAATGCTGCCGCGGATGAGAGCTCCACGAACGAAGGTGTATTCGAGAGACTTGTCGCGAACATAGGTCGGTGTTGCTTTGACTTCGGTGGAGACTGTGTGGGAGATGCTAATGAGCGAGGGCGAGAGGAGGAGAGCTATGGTAGCTGTGAGGAGGATGAGGAGCGTAAGTCTTGAGGGCATGATGAAAAATTGTCAAGGTGGTTGTGCCAATCTTGAAGAGGCGGAGGAGATGTTGAAGCTGGAGGTAGAGAAGATCGTCATTGTGAGCTTGCGAGTTGCGACACGTGGATTGCGTCTCTTTTGGTACGTGGGCTGTTTAGCCAAAGGTTGTTGTTGGGCTTGGTGAGGAGGAGCCGAGGCATCCTTCGCGTCTGTACCAATGTTTGGGCCTTGGTGCCTAATCACTCTGGACTTCTTCTTCTTCTGGCCAATTTTCAAGACACATTCTCTTCGCACAATGTGCAATCTTCTTCGCTGTTCATCTGGATGGCCAGTGGAAGCCAATTGGAGCTCCATGAAGCAAGCCAAGAGCATCCCTCTACATCCCAAGAACTCAAGCTAATGATCTTGGCTTCAAAGGTTCACTTCTCGTCGACAATGGATTGGCACTGCCAATCCTATGCGAATCGACAATCTGTCGTTGCATCCGGCCGACTTTCGCGTACTGGCATGAAAGCGGCGAGAAAGAGGTGTGTATATTCTGCCAACGGGGTATCTTGAAAGTGCTGTCGAAAAGAAACGGTATGCTGTCGTAAGAAGTACAGAGCCTTGATCATGCCCCTGATAAAAGAAAACTAGCAGACGTCAGCACCAGTTGAGTGAAAAATTTCCACCCTGACACTTACTATGACCCTCCTAGAGTTCCTGCCAACGCGAGGAACGTCAGGATTCCGGCGCCAGCTCTGTCGGCTGTAGTGATGGGGGTCACCGGGTCTGCTGGATCCTTGTCGCCACCTATGCATCATTGTCAGTCGAATGTTGCTGGTGGAAGGAGGAACCATACTCACCTGTTCCCGCGTTGGGATCTCCCTGACTTGTGCCTCCTGTCTTCGCGCTCACTGGCGCCGCAACCTCGTTGATCATGAGAGCTCCTATGATTTCGAGCGCAGCCATCTGTTCTCCGACACCAGTGAGTCCGTCGTATGTCGTGTTCTGTGTCCACTGCAGACCACAAGAGTTTCCGCTTGTACCACCGGAACATTGCTGTCCTGCTGCTACAGCACTGGCCTCGATGTATGGCCGTATCTGGTCATACAGGAAAGGAGCATATTTGGTGCTGATGGCCATAAAGCGTGACAAGTACGCCTTGAAAGATTGCTGATCGGTGTTGCAATTCTTGCTGGGCTCGCAGACCTCTTGCATGATCATGTTGTTCGTGCCAGTGAAGTAGTTGCGCGCGGTAGCATTCCAAAGATTCTGCGTTCGGGTCTTCCATTCATCGGCGCTGACTGATGATGCAGATGCATCCGCCGCGGTACTGTTCCACATCACAGACGACCCATAAAGCATCATGCCGGCGGTGTATGTCCAGAGTGTGTGATCCAAACTCGTGCAGTTGTCGTCAATACTCGTGCCATCATAGATGTCAAAGTTCTCTCCAATAAGACCAACCGCATCCATCCAGTCCCATGCCTTTTCTGCCCACTCGAAGTATGTGTTGTTGCCGGTGTACGCACCAAGTCTTGCTGCAAGATTGAACAGGCCTCCGTTGGAAGCTGTATTTTTGTAATCGTATCCGTTGTTCCACGTGAAGATCTGCCATCTCAAACCACCAGCACAGTCTGCAGAGTCCCATCGAGCGGCCTGGGAATTGAAAACGCCTTGAGCCAATCCTAGCCAACCCGTTTCGCTGTCGGGTGGGTTCTCGAAATTCACTTCGGCTGCAGTCATCACAGCGCAGCCCCAAAAGTATTGATCATCATTTCCTTCGGCCTTCGTTTGGTTTGGTGGCTACCATTGAGTTAGCACTTCGATCGAGCTGTGCCTTCAACGATTCGTCGTTACCATGTAGTTGTCATCCGGGCCCACTTGGAAGAGGAGGCCCTGTTTCGTGATGGCGTTGAATTGAGTGTCGCCCGTGTAATACCAGTAATCGATCAGAGAATTGAACATTCCACCTCTGGACAATCAAGTAAGTCACCAGAGACAGGATGGAATGATGCTCTGCCACTCACGTTTCCCACCAGTAGTATGGATCCCCCAACTCTCCAGGAATTAAACCAGGCTCGGCGCCGTGATAATAGCCCACCATTTCCGCAGCGATTGTCTTTGTGGCGCTCTTGATGCTGTCCGAGTCGCCAACAGTGACCTGAATAGCATACGCCAGTCGCGAGATGGCCAGCGTTGCCGCCGCGATCTGTAAAGCGCGACGCATGTTGTAACGAGGAACGATTGAAGCGAGTGTTTGAAAGGAATGTCAAGAATCCCGGCCGCACGTCCTCACCTGTACCAGCCTGCACTTCAACTTCACCAGCCCGTTGCAAGAAGATTGATGGAGAAGGTTGGTGAAAGATGCTACGGGTCTGCGACTGACCAGCCAGCGGCACAGTCAGCCGCTTCCAACCTCAGGGACATGAAAACACGCTGCGGTTGACGTACGCTTGCGCGCGCGTAAGTGGAGACGAATCGTAATCGGGGGCGCGTCGAGGACCGGGTGGCACGGCAAGCAGTGCTAAGCTTTTAGCTTAGCACACTATGAAGTGTCTTGTCCCACTCACGGGCCCACTGGAATCCTGAGGAGCGTGAGGCCGAAGTGCGCGCGAGACCAGTCGATTTGTTTGCTTCGGTGCTGCGCCCACATTTCGCGGCTCGCAACGTCCAAGAATAGTCTCATTGTGTGCTGCTGCTGTGGAATTGGTGGCGCCGAATTCGTGCACCGGAGATGATGTGCTGCATCGTCACGGCCAGCTATGCGACTACGCGACTCTCTCCAGCTCCTCCGCGTGTTCTGCTTTCATGTCTGTAGTGGTGGTTGGAGATGCTGACGCACAGAAGCTGGACTTTCATCGGACATGCTAGAGGCAGTCGTGAGGAAGGCTCCCCAGCATCGCTTCGCCTGCCGGAAGTGCAGAAGTTGAGACAATGGCTACAGTCCTCGGCGGAGAGCTGTCGACACGCTCTGCCCAGTGATCCAGAGTTCGCCATTCTCCCAGCAGCCTGTCCGGAGTGAGGCTGCCAGTCCGCGACATTCCGCGCGTGGCTCAAACAGCATAGCGCCACGATGGCGGGATACACGCCCGACGCGCGCTTGTGCAATCGAGGGAACACTTTAGCGGCATGTCCTCCGCCGTATGTCAGGACGTGTCGTCGTGACCATGAAATTGACGAGCTCAAGAACGATGAAGCCTTCGCCGAGACATCGCAGCTGCTGACGATTTGAAACACGCCTCGACACGAGGAGCATGTCGTCGCGTCATCTAAGCTTTCCACGCTTATCAGATCATCCAACTTCACTTGCAAACAATTGATGCAAAATGTCCAGTTCGATCGAAGAGCAAAGATATTCAAGTGAGCGAGACTTCGATGAAGCTGGCCATACAGATTCGAGCCCCCTCATCGGGCGTCATGCAAGTAGCGGCGAAGAAGATGAAACACAAGACACAAAATCCGAACCTCTATCCATTCTCACCTTGATCGCCTTGACATGTGTCAATGGCGGACTACAAGTCTTCTTCTCAACCACCATGGCCAACCTCGCTGTTTGTCTTTCCGTCTTTTCCGATCACCAGATACTGACCGGAGAACCAGCCTTACCTCCAACGCCTCTCCCTCTCCAAATCCGCCAGCGCAGCCATAACCATCTCTCTCCCCCTCTCCGGCTCTTTCGTTGGGCCTCTTTCTGGTGCCATCTCCGACCGCCTCCGAACACGTTTCGGTCGTCGAAGACCGATGATGTTTATCGCCATGCTCTTTAGCATCGCATTCCTTGGCCTCCTGGCGTGGACTGAAAACCTCGTCCCTGAATCGAATCTCTCTGGACGAAAAGCTGCTGCGGTCCTGTTCACTATCCTTCTCAGTATCGCTGTGCAACCTGTGCAAGCTGGCGTGAGGGCTCTGATGGTGGATATCGCACCCGCCGCGGAACAGAGTCGTGCGAGTGCGTATGCGAGTAGAATTCAAGGTGCCATGTCAATTTTTGGCTTCTTTGCTTCTTCGTTGACGTTGAATTCTTTGCCAGGGCTTGGCAGGTTTACGCAGTTCCAGTGTTTGGCCTTGCTGAACTTTTTGACTTTGGGTGGGACGGTGTTGTTGACTTGTGTCTTTATTCGGGAGAGAGACAGTAGGAGGTTGAGTTTGGATGGTGACGAGGGACGGGGCATTGGAGAGTTCTTCGGGAGGTTGTGGAGGACCGTGAAAGATCTACCGCCCACGATTGGACAGGCGTGTAAAGTGCAGATTGCGAGCTGGACGGCGTGGTTTCCGTTCTTGTATTACAATACTACGTACATTGGCGAGCTGGGTGAGTTCTCAAGATGCTGCATGAGAAATTGGTTTGCTGATTGGTGCATCGCAGTCGACGTCGCAGAACAAACCGAAGGCGATCAACTTGCTCAAGCAGGCTCAGTGGCGAGCCTCTGTTTCGCAGCAGTAGGCTTCTTCTTCGTGCTGGTGCTCCCAGTCGTCCTACCGTACATCAGCAGATACCTACACGGGAACCACCAGGCCGTCCACGACGCGGAGTCCGACCCTCGAGACCTGATCTGGCTCTGGCTTTTAACGCAACCCGTCCTCGGCTTATTGCTCGTCCTCACTCTCGCCGCAGCATATCAATGGCAAGGCACAGTTCTTATCGCAATAGCAGGTCTCCCTTGGGCGGTGACGCAGTGGGTGCCCTGGGCTGTCATTGGGTACGAGACTTCCAGATTGGGACTTACTGGGTCACGAGGAGGAGATGAATCGGGCGACAGTCAGTCTGGCGCTATCCTTGGTGTACACAACATGGCGATTTCGCTTCCGCAGGTTCTAGCCGGAGCGATTGCTAGTGCCATGTACAAGATTGCTGAGTCGGCCGGCAGTCAAGTGCCAACTGCTTGGGTGTTGGCGTCAGGCGGTCTTGCGGCTTTTGTGGCGTCGTTTCTTTGCAGGAAGATGCTTTGATGGCGTAACTGGATTTACGAATTGAAATTATATCATAGCATTATCGTCGCACGCTTTCAGAGGATGGCATGTGGAGGAACAGATTGAATATAAGCGAGATTGGTCATAATTCGTGCAGGCTATCTAGTGAGATGCTGCTAAAGCGTAGTCACGCGCTGTGTTCGCGGCCACTATTGCGCCGTCATGGAGTCTCCAATCTTCGTGTGTTGGCGAACGGGACGGACTAAAGTCAACAGCAAGCTACTCAGGCCATTCCTCCCTTGTGACTCGCCTCCTTGGCTGCCTCAGAGCCCTTGGTGAAGGTACCGTCTGGGTTGCGGCCTGGCAGAGCACCGCCTTCAGCTTGGTCTGCACCCTCGCTCTCATCAGTCTTGCCTGCAGCATGGAGTCCACCGAGGTGTCCAGCCTCCTTGGCAGCTTCACTGCCCTTGGTGAACGTGCCGTCGGAGTTGCGGCCCACTGGGTGAGAGTCGGTGGTGGTCTCCGTCTACAAATCGTCAGCCGGAGCACGCAGCACAAAGACCAATCAGATGCGTACCTTCTCTCCGTCGTTCTGATGAGAATGCAAGCCACCGAGGTGACCGGCTTCCTTTGCAGCCTCGCTGCCCTTGGTGAAGGTGCCGTCTGGGTTGCGACCTGGGAGATGATCCTCCTGGATTCGTGTCAGTACGAGTCAATGCAGGCTGGAGCTCGTCATGGTACCTTGGAGTTGGAGTCATCGTTCCCGGAGTGTCCGCCATGAGAAGCCTTGCCGCCCATGGAGGCGATGGCCTTGACCTCCTCAGTTGGGCGGTTGGCGAAGTTGGCTGGGTTGGTGGAAGCCATTTTGCGAGATTTGTGCAGAGTCGTGCTTGGAAGTGTGGTATGAGTATGATTTCGGTTGTGAAACAGGTCGATTGCGTTGTGTTGGTCGAACGTGCGAGTTTGGGATATCTTTGTACTTCACTTACTGCCAAGACCTGCCGCTGCCTGGCGTGGCAAACAGGGAAGTGGCAGCTTGACTGACGCGAGACCAACGCGAAAACCTGCTGTGGAACCGCTGCTCGCTCTTCGTTGAATCTTTTGTGTGTGTGGCCTAATGCAACTCCACCAATATGCGTGCTTCCACCTATGGCTGTTGTCGGCCGTCCTGCTGAGGCGGTTTGCTTCGGAGCGCTGCTGACCGGTCTTCTACGAGGACCTCACATTGGTTACAGAGTTGATCGGACCGCTCAATCCTGGCACAGTGCAGCCTGAGCGCAACCTGCCGCGGAACATCCTGTGATCAAGCTGCCCGCCTTGCACGGTCATATTTTCCTCCCGGAAAGCGGCTGGTATGGCAACTCGCAGCTGGTCACGTAGTCACCGTCTCGCTGAAGCGTCTGTTTGATATCTCGCAGCTTTCGACGCAAGGCGGCATCGCACACACCCAGACATACGACCTGTGGTTCACCTTAGGACATGCTGCCAGGCAATTTCGAGTCCTGTGTCACATAGCGCTTCGACGATTGCGATCTGACCACTTGTCAGCAATTCAAGGTGCATTCCTTATAGCGGAAGCCGGCAGCACAGGGCAGGTCATATCGTTGAGCCAAAGGACATGTCGTGGCCAAACTCAGTGGAATCAAACCATTGAGGAGTTCCGTGAAGTCCAACTCGGCTGACTCAACGGTGATCAATTGTTGGGCAGAACGACCACGTGACGAAGACTCCATGAGCCAGGTGGCATATGTTGGGCGGCGCTGCTGGACTTGATATTCTCAGAATCTATGTGCGAGGCCGAGTCGACGTCGCGGGGCGGGTGTTCACACGAAAGGCGTGAGTCGCGTGGCGAGGGTTGAGATTGAGGATCTCCGGAATGGTTTCAGGCTTCGCTTTACGCGCCAGCAGGCCGGGTCTCAGATATCGCGTGCCGACGCCGCAAAGAGACGAGGCGTGGTCGGGACACTTTGTCTTCAAATCTGTACTGCATTGAAGGAGGGAAAAAATGGGACTGGAAGCGGACCGCAATTGACATTCACTACGGCATACCATAGTGAAGAAGTGCACGCGCCACGCAGCTGACAAGACAGCTTGTGATCGATGTCACTCTCCAAGACATCTATGTAATGCATCTCTTGGTGCCTAGGTGCCACTGACACCTTCACCCACCAACCTGCGACCGACGCATCAATCTCCCACGCTCACTAATACCCGCCTGTCATCCCATCGTCGTAATCCCTTTAGCCACGCCGCGTCATTTTACAGGACATGACCGCATTCGCCGGCGGTCCTGGCAAGACTGCTCCGAAGCTCGCAAACGACTTTCTACGATTCGATCCCTTGCACTGCGACCGCAATGCGAATTACCTCGCAGATTTCACACCTCCCGTCGGCGAGGGCAAGCAACTCGCTCCGAAGATAGGCAGCTGCCAACATGAATACTCAACAAAGCACACCCAAAGCATTCCGCCGCCGCTCGATCTGCGGGCGGATGGAGGCACACAGTACAAGCTTGCAGTATGCTGCAAGAAGTGTAGGATACATGCGGACATCCGCATCAGCTACGCTTTTGCCGTGAACCCATGCCCAAATTCTCAGGACCCGCTGCATCACTTCGTGCGGCGGCATGAGTTGGACGTGGCTATACCAGACCGAATAGAATACGCATGGCAGTGCTCCTCAGAGGGATGCCGCGCCGATCTCAGAATCAGCTTCAGGACGGCGAAGATACAACCAACAGAACGGACTATGCTGGTGGATACGGATCGACTGAAAAAGGCGTATGAGGCGATGGTGCGAGAAGAGCCAGACAGGGAAGGCATACGTCAGGCGACGCCAGTGGAAGTGTTGCAAAGATTGAGGAGGTACATCAAAGACGCTTTGAATACTGAGCACGCGCGAAGATCGTTTCCGGCAAACAACAAGCGCTTTGGGGAAGCTTTTGGCGTGTATGGAGCGGACTGCTATGAGCTGCTCACCCGGCTCGGTTTCAGATACTCGGTAGGCTGTGTGCGTGTTCCCGCATTTATCTGTACTGACAACGCACAGCAAGCACAGGGGGACCAAGAGGCAATGTGGCAGCTACCCGATCCTCCGGTGCTGGACGATCGGTTTGCTGCGCAGGGCAACAGCCATCGCGAGCTTCTTGAGGATATCGAGACCGAGCTGCACGCGCTGATCATCAAAACCGCAGCCGAGACCAACGCCGTGAACCCTGCAGCGTCAGAAGGGTGGCCACTGGCAGACCGCGACGTCGACCGAACGCTCGCTGCGCAGGGGTGTATGTGTCTTCTCATTATTCTGTTTGCCCGGTGTCCATGCTAATGCTATGCAGACCCGCGGTTCTCATCCTTGCGGCGGCAGGTGGCATCGCCGGAGGAGCTTCCGTTTGTTACTCCTGCCTTTTGACATCCGTGCCTGCAGCTAACATCAACGTTGCAGATACTTTGCATCACTCGGTATCCAACCCGACTCTGCGGATTCCATCGTGACATGGGCTGTCGACAAGCAATTCACTACTGACCCACAACGACAATCGTATTACTTTGAGTGCTTACAGATCATCGCGGAGGCTCGCAAGACGGAGGACCTGCAGACAACGCTCGCGCTCGTGGAGTCCCGCGGCCTGATCAGTAGAAGAGACATTACAGCCGCCTATCGATACCTGGACATTTCGCAAACCGATGCGCAGACAGCCGACGACGAGAGGATACTGAACTTGTTCTACGTGAGGACTTCCGATTCGGGACCTGAAGCCAAAGAGGAAGCGAGACGCGCATTGAGAAAGATAGGACTTGTACGACAAAGCCAACGCCTGATCCGGGCCGCCGAGCAGACAATCGAGACATACGAAGAGGCCTTGGACTGGCTTGGAAACGGCGCGAACCGCCAGACTGCGGACGATTGGCTGATATCTTTCGCTGGCACAAAACGCGAAGAGAACGAGGAACTGACACGCAAAGCTATCTCGGTCATTGCGCACGAACGGAAAAGTGACGCACTCAACCAGTGGTTGTTGACGGGTCAAGCAGACGGCTACCAAATGGACAAGGAAGAGGCATTGCGCCAGCTCGGCATCACCGAATCATGGGCCACCATTGACAAATCGATATTATCGATGCAATTTGACGTGGCGCGTATGGATCGCCCAGGCGAGCAGACGGAAAAGGCGATCGCTGCACTTGAGAAAGCCATAGCCTCCGAGCAGACTTCGCGATCCGCTGAGACTTGGCCAGTTGGGCTCACCAGTCATGGCAACACTTGCTATTTGAACTCCCTCCTGCAATACTACTTCAGCATCAAGCCTCTTCGCGAGATCGTGCTGAACTACGATCAATACAAACTGGACACTGAGCACCACACCAGCAAGGATGAGCGGGTAGGTCATCGGAAGATTTCTCTTGAGGAGGTCAAGGGTGGTCAGCGATTTGCGCGTGACTTGAAACAGCTCTTCGACCGCATGATCAAGAGTCCGAGCGAGCATGTGCGGCCCGAAGACGATCTTGTATGTCGTGCTTTTCTCGAAATGAAGGACTACGCTTTGTTGTCTTCGGCGGTGCAGGAGCTGCGGGCTGAGCACGCTGAGAAGGCGAACGGCGTCGTGGAGAACGAGAACGAAGTGACGGGGGATGACAACGAGTCAGCTCAAATTCCGTCGTCCAACAGAGTCGCGTCTGATGCTAGCAGCGTGACACTGCGAGGCGAAGAAGATGTTCCAATGCAGAATGGAGAGCTGCCCCCAACGCCACCTAAATCGCCTCCCAAGGACGACTCCGCAGCAGCACCTCCGCTCCCACCCCGGCGCTTTTCGACCACGCGCGAACACGCACTTGAGAAGGCACAGGAGAAAGCGAAAGCGCAGCAGGACGTTACTGAAGTGCACGACGATGTTTTATTCAAACTGCGAGCCGGCATGACACCACGAGGCGCAGATGAGACAGGCGAACAGGAAGATGATCTGCACCGGTTGTTCAAATACAGCATGATTGAGACCTCAGTCAAGGACGGAGTCGATGGAAAGAAGAAACCATTGCTGGACATGGCGATTACCATTCCGCCTCCCTCTGGAGCAACCGACATTTACAGTGTGCTGGACCAATTCTTCGACCTGCAAAGCGTCGGCGAGACAACCGAGGCTGGCAACACGGAAGCCTACAAGTCATTGGAAGTGCTGCCACCTTTACTGCAGATCAACATCACACGCATCGATTACAACAAGGAACGAGGTGCATTCAAATCTGAGGCATGTGTGAAGCTCGAAGATGAGCTCTACCTTGATCGATACATTGATACATCGCACCCTGATGTGCTGCCGAGGCGCAAAGCTTGTTGGTCCTGGCGTCAGAAGTTGCACGCGCTGCGAAAAGAGAAGAAGGCCATCGACGATGCTCCACAAGTTGTCAACAAGCCGAACGATCTCAGCGGGCCACTTGTGATGAGCGAGGCCGGTGAATATCTGCACGACATGCCTAAAGTCAATACCGACCTCGAATCGCTTGGTATGGACGGCGTCGAGGTTCCGGAGAGCTTGCCCATAGCTGTCATGTCGGAGACACAAGACCAATTGGCTCGACTTCTGCAGCTGGAGAGTGAGATCGCCGAGATCGAGCCACGTCTCAAGGATCAGTTCAGCGAGTTCAAAAAGATCAAATATCGTCTTGCTGCTGTCTTCTTCCATCGAGGTAGCTACGGCCATGGACATTACTGGATCTACATTCATGACTTCGAGAATGACGTCTGGCGAATGTACAATGACGAGCGCGTGGATGAGTTCAAAAATGTCAACGAAATCCTCGAGGCAAACACCTGGAACCATGGCACTCCAACTTTTGCTGTGTACGTTAAGGACGATCACAAGACTGAGATTGTGCAGCCCGTGTGTCGAGCTCCGGAAGCTGTACCGGAAGCGGATCCTCAGGCGGTTCCTGACATCGACGTACAGATGCATAACGGCGGAAACGAGCCTCAAGGCACGATGAATCCACGAAACATGATGGTCCGTCGGGACTCCGCCAGTGGTCTGGATAGGAAAGAGAGCAGTGGAGCATGGGACTCAGAGCGAGATGTAAACAATAACCAGTGGTAGAGCTTCATTCTTGCTGACATGGATTTTGTCGTAGATGCCAGCATCTCCGGTGTTGATCCATTACACATACGATGGGCAAAAAGACCACGACACATTTCGGCTACCTCCTCATCACAAGTTGTTTGCTGCGCGACATGGAGGATTAGAAGTCAATCATGAAGTTTCGCATGAGGAAGACGAGAAGATGGCTTTTTAAGGCATTAGAACGGGACGAGAACGAATCGCATTGCATTGCATGCATGATGAGCACACTGTACAGTATTATCATTGACTGTATGATACCCTTTAGCGAGCGAGAGATGCGACATTCTATGGTATAACAGACAAAAAAGATGATACAAGCTTTCTTGTGCCTTTGTCGTTCCTCTTCGGCATGCAGTGCGCTCGAGCCTCATTCGACCAACTTTATGCACCTGCTCCGAACGAGCGTTCGCTCCGGGCTTGGCGAAGGATTTGGCTTCACTAGGCAATACTTTCTTGCAGCTGCCTGTGGCTTGTAGCCCTTGTTGAAGGCTGAAGCTAAGCTCGCCACGTGCGTCGGGCTGTCATTTCCTTTGTCAATTCGAAGCGAGTGCGAGGGAGAGGAGGGTAGAGCAAGCGAGGGGCGTGATAGTGCTGTTCGACAGGGGACTTGTTGATGCATTGTTACGCGGGTGTAACGAGACTTTTGCAATCGCTATTGCTTGTCGTTCCATTGGAGCACATGGCGTGGTTCATGTACTGATGACAAACGAGAGGCTGCGACTGGTGAGAGATGTGTGATGAGATGGGCAAGCTCCCGCTTGTGACGATCCTGCTGTACTTTGAAGATTAGCGTGCTCGGCAGCATTATTTGCGGCTGTGGGCTAGTACCTGTTCGTTGTACTGTGTAGGAGGTATCTTGAGGAAGTTGCCGAGCGAGACGTGTGCTGCGTTGTGGCTGCTTCTGCTACGTACGCGACTTCCTTTCTGTAGTGCGGAGGATGGGATTGTGACGGCGAGCTCATTCGACTGCTTGACCGGATACGCGTGAGGACTCGGCAGTCGACCAATTTGAAGACAGGGTCTCTTCTCTGCCAGCGTTGGGTGGGCGCTGGAGTGCGGTTGTTTGTGAGGATCTGGATTGACCTCGAGAAGTCCTGCGGCAAGACGGAGGGCGCCTCCATGTCAGGTCAAATATGCTTTCCTCATTCAACAAGCAGGTTCGGATCCTGGCCATCAGCTGCATAGTCGTCGTTGTTCTTACGCTTTCGATGCTATCGCATACGAGACGCGTCGCTCCAGGGGAACTCCATGTACAGGACGGCACTCACCATTCAACGACGGCAGCCACGACTCATCCCATCGATGATTTGATGCGCTCTGGGAATAAGCAATTCGAAGATCTCCTGTGGAAACGAACGAAAGGTCTCAATGCTGCTGCTGCCGCGTACAGAACTTCTCGCGGTCGACATCCGCCGCCAGGATGGGACAAGTACATCTCATGGTGCGAGAAGAACGATGTCTACTTGATTGAGGACTTCTTCGATCCGATGTATCGTGATCTCGCACCTTTTTGGTCAGTCTCTCCGGAGAAGATGAGAGTTTTCCCTCAGCAGTGGCATAGAACGCTGAGTATCCGGAATGGTACTGTTCTCCAGCGGCAGTTTGGTGCTTGGAACCTTGCGAATTGGGCTGGCTTGTGGCAGAGTGCGATTGAAGCTTTGCCGATAAAGGATCTGCCTGACGTGGATCTGGCAGTGAATCTGGATGATGAGCCCAAGGTCTTTGCGAGTTATGATATTCTGCATGAGGCTGTGGCGAAGGCCGAAGAGGAGCGAATGAAACATGCCGAGATTCCGCTGGACCAGATTCGCTCGGAGTTTGAAAAGCTCGAGGATTTCAATGAGAAGCTGCGAAATGCATCAGCTAAGAATGTGCTCTTCAAGTGGTCGGACAGGCCTGCAACAGAGCCGATTTGGGAGGCTGTTCGGGATATCTGTCCGCCTGACACACCTGGGAGGCTCGCGGTGACGAATTTGAAGTACAACACCTCCGCAGAGACGTACTGGACGCAGCTGTCTGATGGAAAGCACATCGATCGAGGTTTCGTTCGAGACTGGGCAGCATCCAAGTCTGCATGTCTCAATCCCGCACTTCGCGAGGTCCACGGATCGTACGTCGGGCTGAAAGCATACAGCCTCGAGGAGCCCGTTGGACACGAAGATACGCGGCATATGCTCGAAGAACTTGTACCGCTTCTTTCAGGCTGTAAGATTAGTGGCGTCAGTAGCGATATTCTGCTCCCGCCTGCAATCGAGTTTGCGTCTTCGACGGACGATTACGTTTACGACCCGCACCTTGCCAAACCATGGTCGGAGAAAGGAGCCAGCATCATTTGGCGCGGAATGGCGAGCGGAGGCGACCATACGGGAGATAACTGGACTCGATTTCATCGACATCGGTTGGTGGCGATGCTGAACGGCACTCTCGTCGCAGAGCATTTTCGATATCAGCAAGCAGGGAATCAAGTGCCTGCAGAAGTTCCAGGCGGGATTCCTCCACTTCCACACAACTTTCCACTCCCTCCCACTACCGACGGCGCATATCCCTTGTCGCTCACATCTGCTCCCGATCCTGCATCCGCAATCGAGACGTGGCTGAACAGCATGGCGCCTACAGTCCGCTCAGGCTTCAATCATATGCAGTGCTTCAAAGAAAACCCCTTCTTGACGAAAAGCTGCTGGTACATGGATCCTTGGTACAAGGTTCTGGGGAGCATCCCTGGCGCCGAGCAATTTCAGCATAAGTTCTTGCCTGATGTCGATGGGCATTCGTATAGTGGGAGGTTTCTCGGTTTCCTGCAGAGTAACAGTCTTCCGATCAAAGCGACTGTGTACGATCAGTGGCATGACGGGAGGTTAATACCATGGAAGCATTTCGTGCCAATGGACAATGGGTTTGGTGATCTGTATGGGATTTTGGAGTACTTTGCGGGGTACGATGTGGAGAAGATTGAAGGCGGCATTGGCGAGAAGGAAATACTGAGAGGGAGACCGGGACATGACAAGCAGGCGGAGAGGATTGCAACAGAGGGAGCCAGCTGGTCGAGGAAGGTCTTGAGGAGGGAGGATCGGTTGGCGTATCTGTATAGGTTAATATTGGAGCTTGCCCGGCTAAGTGATGAGAGGAGAGGAAGGATGGGCTGGGTTGAGGATCTGAGGAGGAGGAATGGGACTGAAGCAGATGTGACATAGCTGCGGCGTTGTGTAGATAGCATGAAGTCTTCAATGTTGCCCATGGATTGACGTGTCTCGCCAGATGTCACATGCTATTTTGTCTCCGGCTAAAAATAAAACCGGCCGTGGGGCGGTACCCGGCCATTCCAAGCTTCTTGTCTTCCACCCATCGTCACTACCTCTACCGAAACACGGCGAACGTCGAGCGAGCAGAGAGAGGACAAGAAATGCATTGCTAAGGCGCGAACTTCAGCAATGTCCTGGACGCGAAGCTGGAAGCATGGGCGACGAAAGTGACTCTCCGACGCATCGAGTCGAGAATGAGGCACAATTCTGGGCCGGTGTGTGCAACACTCGACTCCCAGCCGAGGCCGTTAAAGCTGATTGATATGCACAGAGCTCGACGACATTCTCTCGCCGGACCTCATTGTATCGCCTTCTTCTTCCCTCGCTGCGCAGGTCGGCCTTCCAGACTCGCCCACCACTTCCCTCGCGAGCTCTTGGTCCGAGGATCACGAGCAGATCGACGATACACTGAGACGATATCTTGAGTTCACCAGTCAGTACCGCGCCGAGTACTTGCCCACCGAATACCATGTCGCGCGCTGTTGCTGGAAGCTGTTGGACGCAGAATTGTTCAGAAAGAATGAGGACTATGTCCGCCGACAGATCTTGTACTGTCTGCTGCAGGAAGATGAGACGGAGACACTACACCTCGCGGCGGCTATTCTACTGTTCGATGGCAGGGCAGCAGAGACGACATTCGAGCTGATGCAGGCTGAGGGCACATTTCAGCGCTTGGTGGAGCTGGTGCGCGACAAGCGAGACGAAGACGTGGGGCTGCATCGACTGCTGCTGGAATTGCTCTTTGAAATGAGCAGGATACAGAAGCTGTCTCGTGCAGATCTCAAGGTGGTCGATGATGGCTTCATCTTGTATCTCTTTCAACTCATTGAAGAGCTGTCGTCGGATGCGGAAGACCCATACCATTATCCCATCATTCGCGTTTTGCTGGTTCTCAACGAGCAATACATGTGTCTTGCGAATGCGCCGCCTTCGCCAGGATCTGCGGAACAGGGCGTGACGAATCGCATCTTGAAGCTTCTGAGCTTGCATGGACCTTCATATCGCACGTTTGGAGAGAATTTGATCTTGCTCCTCAACCGGGAGACGGAATTGGGTCCGCAGTTGCTGATTTTGAAGTTGCTGTATCTGCTCTTCACCACGCCTAGCACTTACGAATACTTTTACACAAACGATCTCAACGTTCTTGTCGATGTCATCATCCGCAATCTGCTGGACCTGGACGAGAGCCACGATTCAGACCTGGCGCCGGACAGAGATGGACAACGTGCCCTTCGACATACCTATCTGCGAGTTCTTTGTCCTTTGCTGAAGAACACTCAACTTTCACACGAAGGTCAGAACTACAAACGAGAAGAAGTCAGGCGACTGCTTCACCTTTTGATTGATCGCACAGGCGCACACTTTGCGCCGGTTGATGAAACTGTCATCAGACTTGTGATTAGGATCAAGCAAATCGATTGGATACGCGAAGAGGGAGATGAATTGGAGGAAGCAGCGGATGAGAAGCTGGCCGAAGTGGAGGCGACTCATCAAAGTAAGAGATCAGTGTCAAGCAATGGCGGTGATGAAGTTGTTGCGAAGAAGTTGCTCGGTATGAGTCTGCAAGAAGCAGCAGAGAGCTCACTCAGCGTCGCAGATGTTAGTGCGAAGGTCAGCAAGGCGAAACCGACTGTGCCAGCTCCCAGGAGGATGCGAAAGACGAGCAAAGTTTCTGCAAATGGATCGACGACTCAGGGGGCTGTTGTGAAGGATGGTCAAGAATTGAAGTTGTCGGAGGTCACGAGTGAGGATGCTGAGACTACACAAGCTGCCATGGTCGAACCTCAACCACAGAGAAGGCCGAAAATGCCTCCTGCGCCGCCCAAATCCAAATATGGACGAAGGGTGACTGGTGATTCGTTGAAGCCGGTTGAGGTGCCGCATCACATACCAGCGAGGAGCGATTCGAGAAGTCCCTTTGCTGATGAGAATGCTGCTACATGAGGTCTTGCGGCGATTTGGACGACGCGTCATTTGAGATGCCGTTTCAGCCCTGGAATTGGCTGTGCTACGGAACTGAACTCCGCGCTGACCTTACTTGGCTACGCCGTTTGTGCTGTGGGAGCATGATTCTTCTAACACATCACATCACGATGCGTGCTTCTTTCCTACGGCTGTCACGACGCGACCCGGCATGGACAAGTCTCCGATACACAAGCTCGACGGGTAAGCTTGATTGATGATCGCCGACGCGTTTGCGTTGTGTTGGTGTCACAACAGCAGTAGGCTCGGCTTCCGTCCCGCGCTGAAAGGGACCTGCATTAGGCCGAGTTTGTGGTCATCCTTCTTGTACCTCGCATGAGCATGGTGCGAGGAAGTGTGGCAGCCATGATGCATGAGATGTGCGTTTCAAGATGAGTTCTCTGCTTTGAGGAGATTGAGCGTCTCACTTTGATGCGTTAACAAGAACTTGGATCCATTCAGCGTCCATCAAGCTGCATATTCATCGCATGCGCTGGATACGCCGACTGCTCGCTGCCATCTACTTGGACCTGGTATCAAGTATCAAGCAAACCGGGAAGAAACTGACAGATACACGGCATTGTTACACAACAGCAATCCATCGGAACGACCCTGGTTGCTGGGAACAGCGCCACTTCAGCTGCGCTGTACTGCACTCTCTTTGATCGAGCTCGAGAAATAAGTGGGAAAGGAATTGTCTAGACCCGTGCATCATGAGATCACATTCGAGCTCCAAGCGGAGCATCGGCATCTGCTGACAGGACAAGGTAGTACGAGAACCAAACAGACACATAACTTCAATCAAAGCCGCAAACGCTGCAGCTGACGGCGCCTTGCCATCGGGTCACCACTGCCGTAGTAGCAATATGAAACACTTCTCTTCCTTCCAGGCCGTGCGGGTACTGTGCCTTACCGACGCCACGATCCGAACTTTTTCCAATCAATGTGTGAGTTCTTTGATTTCGAATATCCCGTTTGTGGGCTCAAGGTTTACTACCGAGATGCCAGTGCCACCGATGACTGATACCTGCTGTCTTGTGCTGCTTCTCCACTTCTGCTTCGAGCCGGGTTGCACCAGGTCCTGTAAGCTGTCTGCATGAGCCCTTGGCTGCAGAGTGGAGTCTCTCTGTTTGCGTTCAAGCGAGAGTGGAGGACAGTGATCGGTCTGGGTCTGCTCTTTGCGTTCGTAAGGCCGCGGAAGGTGAGGTAAGGTATAAGATGCTTGGGAGTGTTGCGATTTTGGAAGACTTGACAGACTTGCTCACTACGCTCGTTGGCTTCAATTACTTTTCGAGCTGTGGTCTGTTGTTCTTTGAGACTCGCTGTTGCTGAGTTTGAACTTGATTCAGAGGCAAGATGAAGGCTTACAGCGCCCTGGTGGCCATCGCTGGCATGGTCACTGCTGTGGTGGCTCGTCCGGCAAAGGGTAAGATCCGGGGATTTTTTTTTGGCATTCGAGAAGAAACTTACTGACACCCTTCACAGCCGACCCAGCCGCCATCAAGCGTCAAGCACCACCAGGTCCCTACGGATATCCACCTCCAGGATACGGTCTGCCAACTTCGTCTGGCATCTCCGGTCCTGTTGCGTCCACCAGTGCTGCTGAGTCTACCGGAGCCACAGAAGTTTCTCCTATCGGTGCCTCGGACAGCTCCTCTGCTCTTGGCTTCACGCCTTCATTCTCCAGCCTTCCTCGCACCGGTGGACCGCTCACCACATCTACAACCACACGCTACTTCACTGAGTCTATCGTCTGGCCTTTCCCAATCAGTACTTCTGTGAGCTCGACTGAAGGCAGTCCTGTCACTCCGGAGTCCAGCAGCAGCTCCAGCTTCTGGTACGGCAACTCTTCTTCCACTGCTTTTGTTGGCCCAACTGGTACTGGTGCGGCCAGTCCTACGTCAACCTTCACTTCTCGATCTACAACGACTGTCACGCGTGAGACTACGATCTACCTTTCTCCAGTTCCTACCGGTACGGCTCCTACTGGTGGCTTTACCGAGGGGTCGCCAGTTGGTGCTTCATCGAGCCCGTACTTTGGGAATGGAACGTCTTCCAGCACTGCATTAGCTGGCCCGACAGCTTCGAACGGCTTCTGGCCAACTGGCTCACCATCCACATACGAAGGTCTCAGTACGACTCTGCCGTGGAGTGGATATCCTAGCTCTTCTGGAGGCATTGAGGTCTCGCCGACGGATGCTACGGAGACGACGGATTCGTTCTCCACTACATCGCTCTCTGTTTCGTATGGCACTGGGATTTCGTCTTCGTCTTCGTCTTCGGATGACAGCAGCACGGAAGTCTCGCCTGTTACTGGATCGGAGAGCTCTACGTCGACATCTTTTGGATTTGTGACTTCGACTACGAGGGCCTGGGGCGCTCCGTTGCCGTATGGGCCGCAGAGTACGACCTACGGTGGACCTGAGGCGTATGGGGCGTATGGGCAGAACGGAGGTGGTGGTCGTGGTCCTGGTGGATGGGTTTGGTGGGGATGGAGGGGAGAGTGAGGGGAGGTGGTCAGATTTTGGAGATGGTTTGATGGCGTTGGCTGGGTAAGGGTACAAGTGGCGGATCGATTCACTGAGGGAATACACGGCATGGCGAGACAGACTGGCAAGCACATACGAATGCTTCTGCGTAGACGAGTTATAGCACATGAAGAGCAGTCTCACAACCCTTGACGAAGCTGCTCGCTATTCTCTTCGTTTGCTCCTCGTCCAAGTCGCGTGCCCGTGGAATGTTAGGTAAAACGAAAGCTTGAAAATACGTCCACTCCGGGATCTCGCGCGAAAATTGACTCCGCAGCTGCCTCGCTTGTCGAGGCACGGCGCCTTAGCTAGGCTGCGTAAGGCGGGAGAGGTACGCAGTTTTCGAGCCCAGTCTCTGTTTGCTTCCCGGTGGTAGACTCTCTTACCTCTCGTATCTCTGCCTCCTGCTACGTACCCAAGACACTCTGTCTCGCGAAACGGGGCAGGCGCATACTTGATCGCGGCAAGAGAGAAATAATTGTCGGTGTGTTTGCGAACAACAACAAGCTCTAAGTAATTGCTCGAAACATGTTGTCTGCTGTAGGAAACATGGTTTCTTCCTTAGGAGGCGCTCCTGCATTGAGGCACCGAATGGAAGCCAACGTTACAACTAGTGAACCTCGTTGTTCCAGAGACTTTTATCCATAGAGCTGCCCAGATCAAAGCGCTTCTAGCATGAATGTCGTTCCAGAATTACAAGCCTCGTAGCATCTGTCCGTCAGCATGCGCAGGATGAAAAGTCCAATGTTGAAGCCTAGACGAAATTATGAGACTATCGAGGCAGTTGCGCTACTCGACGCTTGGAAGCGAGATCAACGTATTGAAAAGCTTTGCAGTACTTGTATTTCACTTCCTTTGGAGATTGCTACATATCGAAATGCTAAAGTTCTGTTCCATCGACCTATGTCCTCGTGGTTTGTGTAGTGGAGCAATGTTCCGCAGCCTACAACCAGAAAGTAATCCAGCACTGGAAGACATCGTGTACTGCACCGCAAACTCGAGACTAACTAGTTTCAACACAGGTCACTCCAAGGACCTGCCAGAACACACTCCAAGTGGAAGGAACTTTCGCGCTATATTCTTTCGACACCATCGGGGTGACAGGAAAGCTGCAATTGTTGGAAACACAAGCTGACAATGAATGGAGCAAACATGTCATTCCTCTTAAATCGAAACAATGAGCACCAGCACTACTACTGCTAATCTACATTTCTCTGGCTTACATCCTGTTCGATCGTAAGCTCTCCGAATTTTGCGGACGGTCTTCTGCAGAGGCCTCCTCACGTAGAAGCATGACTACCTATCAGCTCTGGGTCTCAGACACGACAACGAATGTTATGCTGACAAGCACCACGAAGCATGATCCAGACCAAGCGCTTGCGATACTCAAGAATTGGGATGAAACACAATGCAGCCAAAAGCTATGCACGATATGTCAGTCCCTCCCGCTGGAAGTTGCGACATTCAGAGACACCGATGTTCTGCTCCACAGCAGTCTAGCTTCCCTCAAGCTTAATGCCGAAGCCGGTTGTCCGTTCTGTTTGCTCTGCTTTGCAGCTCTCGAGAGTGAAACCAACCACAGTACATTGAATCTGCCATAACAAAGCCACACGAAGATCCAAGCGCAAACAATGTGTGGCTTTATGGCTCAGTTCATGATACACGGCTAAGTGATGCTGCCCTCGGGATGCATAAAATCTGGATAACCGTAGGAGATCGTCATCGCGAGCGCTTTGCGTCGACTGAGGGACGCCATGATTTCTTCTTGCAGAGCCCTTGCATTTCAGGTTACCTGGACCTTGTCGCCAAGCCGCATGGTCCTCCTGCGAAACGGTTCCCAGGACGATGGTTATCGAACAGCGGCCCTTCCTTGAGCTCAGAGAAGCTTGAGTTTATCGAATCATCTCTTCGTGAATGTCTCAAGATTCACGGTGCGTGCTCGAGCTTGCTCGGTCGGTTCAGCCCTTCACGTCTAATCCAAGTTGGCCAAGAAGGGAGAGCAAGTCGATTGGTGTCGAAACTTGACCTGCCTGACTCACCCATAGACTACATAGCACTCTTATACTGCTGGGGCGGCGAGCACGGGCTGCGGCTAACACAAAGCAATCTTGCTAAGCTGCAAACCTGCATCGATGAGAAGAAGATTAACAAAACTTGCCGCCAAGCGCTTGAGTTTGCCCGTCAGCTAGATTTGCCATATCTCTGGATCGACGCACTTTGCATCATTTAAGGCGACTCGGAAGATTGGCAACGAGAGTCACTACTGATAGCTGAGATCTATAGCAAAGCAGCCATTACCCTAGTGGCCAATGAAGGCTCAAGTAGTCAAGATGGTCTATTTGAAACGACAGCAGCTTCGCGGCGCTTTCCCTACGTCAGTCTTCGATATTCAAACCCAATGGACCCCGAAGCCGATGGAGCTGTGTTTGCGTGTATCGAGAAGACTACAGAAGCCGGGCCTACAGAGACTCGAGCATGGTGCCTCCAGGAACGAATGCTTAGCGCGAGGCTGGTAGTGTTCGGGCCCGAGCAGCTGGTCTTTAGCTGCGTAACGGGCCTCATCACAGAACAATCCGGTCATTGCCCTCAGACACTCTTGCATGGTCCCAATGCACCTCTTTTGTCGTACAAAGGACTAGGTGCCAAAGCTTTTGATCCAGAGATTCGGTCCTTAGTGCTAACTAGTTGGTATTATGCCGTTTCGAACTACAGCACACGACAAATGTCGAATCCACTAGACGTTTTTGCCGCAATATCCGGCGTAGCTCGACGGGCGGAGCAGTTTCGGCTGGGACAATACCTTGCAGGTCTCTGGTCAGATGATTTGCTGCAGGGGCTGCTGTGGCTTCCCAAAAGTTCCCGCATGATGTGGCAGGTAGGTGCATCAAAGAGACCCACCATTGCAACTGCTTATGGTGATCAAGTTGTTACTCGAGCCCCATCTTGGTCGTGGGCGGCGCTGCAAGGTCCAGTGTTCTACGGTTCTGCAGATGGCGAATATTTCTTCTCTGACAAGTCACGACACCGCATCTCCCCAGTCCATGCAGATCCAGAGCGCTGGACACTGAACGAGCGCGTGGGCACTTCGCAGCTCCTCATGCCGGAATGCAAGCTCGAGTTTCGAGCTGTTCTGAAACAAGTCCGCTGTTCAGCCGTGCCAGCTGGCATACATCTCTCAAGAGCCCGATGCTATTTGAAGAACTTTGGCACAGACAGAATACTTCTTCTGACGCCGACGGCCGACATGTACCCTGGAAAAATCGTCGCTGCCGGTATTCTAGACTTAGAGGAGAGACACACCGGCAATCTGTACTGCATGCAAGTTGTCGATACTACATGGCATAAGGACCAGAAGCAGGCCGAACCCTTCCGGGTAGCTATGGACGTAGACCGTGAACGATTTCCGCTTATGGTTGACGGTCTCCTTCTAACAGAGCAAGCTAGTAGTCAAGGCTATGTTCGGGTCGGCTCGTTCAAGGTGCTCAATCACGAGTACTTTGATGATCGCAGCGGCGAAAGAGTGATTGAGCTTGTGTAATACTTAGGTTGGCAAGATCTCCGCCAGATAATTAGCAGAAGTGCGGGTGCACTGTTGCGAGTTGCCCCGTCTCCCAAAGATCAGTAACATGCACGTTAGCGGATTTTGTGCTGTCTAACTATTGTAAGCTGACACCTCTCTGTGCCTGCTGATGCGGGATGCAGCCGTTCGTATCTTTCAAGCACGCTTTTTAGTGATGCGAGACCGTCCTGTAAGCCTTAGCTTTGACATCGGGGATTGCAAGTTGTTCACATCGCGAGCTCTTAAGACGAGTCTCATCCTAGAATCCATGACACGAAAACATACAGGGCGCTTCATTTCCCGCTTCGAAAGGCAGAGGCGAAGACAGCTAGATTGCGACCACACGACCTGACATAGGGAATAGCGAGACTTTGAGGACAGGAGCTTGCGAGCCGTTATCTGAAGGCCAGACGACTTCAGAGCCCTGTCGTTCTCGCAGTCGCGATGTCGCCTTGTTGTACGCAGGAATTCATAGGACGAGAGCTCCCGGCGTTACGCGCTCCAGCCAACGATAGGACAACGCGAGATAGCACGGCTGCAAAATTAGCGATAGGGTCGCAGCGGAGACGTTTCTAGCAACACGAGGCCTAGGCTACGAACGAGAGCGTATAGGATAAGAGACAACATTTTAGAGCGAGGCAGATTTGCTGCAGCATAGTAGAGAGGGGCAAGTCGAAAGCTGGGGTCTTAGCAGAGGAAGCTCGGACTTTTCTCTAGAGGACGTATAGGCTACTATAAGGCGAACGTAGACATCTCGTAACATTTCAAGAACGACGTCAAACGACTTCCGTCTCTAGAATCTATCGAGGTCAACTCTCTACCCGTTTTATTTGCAACTCTTAGCCCGACCCCGAAGTAACGCACGACTTTGCAACGCACGGCTCTACCGGAGCAAACGCTTCTTACGTCTTCGATATTGCCGTCGCGATACCTTCGTGTTGTTCCGTTCCTCTTTCGTTCTGTTGCTGTTGCGTCGCAGCGTAGTGTTATCTAGTTGATGCAGCATCGCTCTTTATGGCCGTAGCATTGCACTGTTATAGAGTTACTCCTCGTTTGAGAACAATGCTGCGGTCGATATAGTTCGGCACTGCATTCACGCTCCGTCGCGTCGCTGCATAATCCTATCTACATGCCCTTTGCTTGCAGGGGGCTGAACATTAGCATCTCTGCTTCCGCACCGTGGTCGCGTCCGTATGGTTTGGCCAGCTCGGACACGTTGTTAAAAAGAAGAGTCTAAGGAGGGATAGCTTTTATATGCCTATAACTGCGATAGCTAGACCTATATGTACGTCGTTGCCGCTGCGGCTCGATGGCCGCAATTCTGTCTCTTTTAACGTTCCTATGAAGGACACGCCCGCTTAATAGCAGCTGGAATCGTGTCTGTAACCTCAGACCTTAGTCCGCCGATCTAGCGCAGATACGAGTAGTAATTCCGGGAAGCGTGCTCGCTGTACGCTCGTCTAGACGTTATCTAGCGGTCAGGTTTCGCCGCTTGTAGCTTGCATTCCGTGGTCGCGTCTGGTCGACTATCTATCCTTTATACGTATCGAAGAGGCGCGCCGGAATACATCGGCAATCGACGTTCGAGATTAGCGACTGAACAACTGGACTATATTGTCTGTCTTCGCGTTTAAGAGGTGTCGTGTTATCCGGATTTGTGCTCTTAAATTATACTGTATCGCTAAGCTGTTGTAATTTGTCTCCGCGCATCTATGTATACTTCTCGTAGCCGAACAGCTCGAGTAGGAGATACTTAATTTAGGGTAAAAGCTAGAAGACGCTTAGACGTATCGCTAATGCGCGTTAGGCAACGATATTTACGAGGGCGCTCGCACGGGCGATCACAATCGTCCGAGCGTCCTCTAGAGGAAGCACGGATTGTATACCGATTGAAAGCAGTATACGCAGACAGCTAAATTAAGATATACTCCGTATTTGCG
The DNA here is from genome assembly GCF_019650295.1 of Cercospora kikuchii. Lineage (NCBI taxonomy): Eukaryota > Fungi > Ascomycota > Dothideomycetes > Mycosphaerellales > Mycosphaerellaceae > Cercospora > Cercospora kikuchii. Next base: position 2,691,014 of record NW_025408588.1, read on the forward strand.
AATAGTCTCTGACGTACGATCTATAAACCTAATTTATTGCTCCCTGCTAATATCTTCAGAAGCGGAGACAGACTATAATAAGTTCAGGCGCAACCTCTTAGCCACTCGTTCGTTAGCTCGGTTACCACCACCTCGCGGCCCTGTTTATAGTTCAATAACTGGGCTGATCTATTCGGGCAACACAAATCCCCTCGGCACGGCTAGATCGTCTAGCAAAACTCGCGACCCTGTGTACAATCCGCTCGCTGCGCCTGCCCATTTGAGCAACACAGACCTTTTCGGCACGGCTGGCTCGTCCAGCCAGCCCAGCAGCACTTGGCCTGCTCGGACAGACAGCAGGGCCTTACCTGACCTCAGTCTCTTAAGTGGCACCCTCTCAGGATCCGAGCCATCCAGTAGCAACACTTTCGAGGGTGTAGCCAGGCCTGCTTTCCGCGCCATCGCTCCATCAAGCGCCACCGCTCAGCCCACCGCTTCCGGACTTCCAACCTCCGCAAACTCACCCGCGCCTTTCTCCAGTACGACTGCTTCCTCAAGCGGTGCTGCTCAACCCACGGCCTCCAGTTCTTCCACTGGTGCAGATCCATCCACGACTTCCACCGCCACCCCGGCCACCGTTCTGCCGACCCAGAAGGAGTCGAAGTGGCGGAAGTCAACTGTCCTTACCAAGAACGTCAAGCACACATTGGCTCAAGTGGTCCCGCTCCTCGATGTCCATGACCCCTTGACTGGCAACACTGTTGCTGCTGCTAGTCTCGGCATCAACTTCACTGACGATGACTTTTTGGAGTTTCGCACGACTGCCGGTAGGTCCCAATTCGAGCTGAAGATGCTCTTTCGCAACGTTACTAATTGATTTCCAGGTATGACCAACTTTCAAAAGGACGTGGTCGAAACTAGGTGCCTGACTGCTCGAGCTCGTAGGTCCGTACCAAACAACATGGATGACGGGGCGACGGAAGCCTGCGCACACTGCATGTGGTACGGACAGGTTTGTGTGAAGGGCATGATGGAGAATGGAACCATGAGACGCATCGTTCTGCCTCTTCCGGCGAGTCAACGCCCCGGCGCTACGAACAGTGATCGTGAGATGTATGTGACGACGCCCCTGGACCCACGCGCCTAGATTTCGCCGCATAACATAGCCGGTGCAGCCAGGTTTGCAGAGATGGACAGAAGGGGCGAAAGTTGACAGCAGGTTGTGAAAGTTCGAGGAAAGGATGCCATTGGATAGGGGCAAAGGCGGGAAACCGGTCTATGCACCCAGAGATACGTAGCAGCGAGAAATTCAACGCGGATGCGTGAAATTCATCGACGTTCTTCCATTTCCACCGTCAATGTCGTTCGTTCAGGCCTCAGCTTAGCCAAGGCAAGCAATCCTCACCCTCGGGCATGAACGCCGCATCGCTTCCATCAAGGAACGCTACCCGCTGCTCTTAGAGATAGGAAAGGTATTCAGTTCCACACCGTCTCCATGCTCAACACATCCTTGAAGCTGCTTGCTCCTACAAAGATTTCAGTCCCAGGATCGCACGCTGCTTTGGCAATGAACGATGCTCTGGACTCTAGGCTATACGGACGGACATCCTGAACAAAGACCACCTCCCTTTCGTTACGAAACGTCTGTCGGCCATGCTTCGAAGCCCCGACACAGACCATCGCCCTTGTGCGCCGGTATAACCATCTCGTGAATCAACCCTTCGTTCCAGTGATATTCTGGTGACCATATCTCCGCGTCAATTCACCGAATTTTGATTCTCTCGGATGCTATTAGCGACATCAACACGGCATAGACTTATAGACGCTCTGTCCGCTCTCAAGAGCGACAAGATTGTCGTCGATATTCCAAGCCATTCGAATCTTCGCCTCTTCCGACAAACACCCATCAATGGCTCGGAGCAGGAGTTGCGGCCAGCTTGCGATCCACCAACGATCGCGGCACATTGCCAATACGTGGCTGTACTGCGCCAGCACATCCAACGAATCCGAAGTTCGCTGCTTCAGCTCCTCTACGAACTCATCCGAGCACAAAGATGGCCAGCTAGACAACAGTCTGAGGTCCATACCCGATTTGTAAGCCCATGACTGGCTGAGCATCAGACCTTCCAGCGACGCCCGGATGACAGGACGATCTTGACGAGCCATGCAGCCATTCATGCTGCCCTCTGCTGTTGTGCAGAATCGATGCGTAGCTCGCGAGTTTTCTGCGAATATGATGCCTTGCGTGGATTGTTCACGCCATGGATCGCGGGATGATCGATACAGCTCATATCCTCCACGACAGAGTTGAAAGACCATAAGCACATCCTCAATCGAAACACTGCTTTCCTCGTCGGTGAGTGGTATAGCGAATGCCGAAATGATCAACATGCAGTTGAATCGCAGCAAGCACGGCATTTGCTCCTGATTCACCTCGAGCTTACTATCCAAAGCTCTGTGGAACTGCCTGAGTCCTTTGTGCCGATGGACCAACGCGCGAACTCGATACTTGTTGCTGAGCTTGCGTCCAGCAGGATGCGCCTCAGGCGTCATGTACTTGATAGCCAAATGCATGCCAGCCAGCGCCAGGATCCCGTGGAACAAGAGAGGATAGGCGTGTGCTTGCCTTGGCACGATGTCCTGCCAAACAGTATAGGCTTGCTTCGGTCCTACCAAGTCCAAAGATATACACGTGATGTAATGGTGCAGCAGGAGCAGATCCAGTGAGTCGAATGAGCCAACGGCTGGCAGGTCGGCAAGCTCGTTCATTTGTATCCAAGCCGAGTCGTTGCATTCGGAGGGGTGATAGCTGCATTCCTTATCACATTGCCTGCATCGTTCGCAAACAGGTCTGGTCTCGTCGCACTGCCGTAATCGCTTAGCTAGTCCTTCCAAAGCAGACATCGCTGTCGTCCCTTACCTTTACCTTTCGAGCTTTGCATCTCTCGCAACCTGTTCGGCTCTTTGACTGATGTCGTCCTGTGCCCATTGTGTGGACGAGAAGGTGCATCAGGACCCAGCTCCGGCATTTTTGGACTGTTATATGCCGGGCCTTGGGCTACCCCAACGTGCTAATAGAGTCCATAATAGCTCGACACGCGGAGCGAGCTCTGGGCACATTTCTGGCTTACAGAGTAAGCTTGCCAAGTCCATTCTTCCCTGTCTGCCACAACATCACTCACGCAGCCTGCTTCAGTCCGCCTCGTGGTTACGAGCCTCGCAGCGTTAGTACGAAATCCGAGCAGAGCCGCCTGACCCGATATCCTAGCGACGAACTTTGCTCTGCCGACGACTCGCTTTAGTGCTTGGTACACTGTCAAGCTGTATGCCCATAATCCTTTCGACTGCCTTCTAATCGGGTAGGGCCTTGAGACGTACTTGCATAAGGATACCGTTGTTTCGTTATAAACATCCAGCCGGCGTGGGGGCGACTAGAGCACCGAAGACGCACGTAGCTGGTCGGTATACTAGGGATCTCCTGTAAGCTGTGACTATGGGAAGAGTAGAGAGCCCCAGGACAGACAGATCGACTAAGCGAGCGTCGTTTGTGTTGTCCAGACAATGTCTCCACAAGCAGCCTCATCTAGAGCAAGCTAACTTTCATCGACGATTTGATATCACCGGACCGTGTCGGGGCGTATAGACTTTCGTCTCCATTAAAAAAATTGAAGGAGGGCATGCTGGGCCATACTGCACGAGAGCGTGCAGGCATCGCACCAGAGATTAAGGCGCTGATGCTTGTCGACATTCCCACTGTGCTGGCAGCGAGCACATTTCCCGTGGCGTCGGAGTATAATGCCCGTTGTCTGGAGCTAGCGTGCACAAAACGCTACCTGGGAGACTGAATATGGATAAACTGAGTTGCGGCATACTTGCCGCCGCGCTTCTAGGATTTCGAACGCGGGCTACAGTATCGGCAGTCGACTGAGACTTAGACGACTGCGCCTTCGAAGAGATCGGTGGAGCTCAACTCACCGTTGCTTCGACCGATGCCGTTCGTGTCTCCAGCTTTGAGAGATCAGATGTAGCTTGCAATGAATAGAGAGCAGGGTAAATGAAAAGTGAAAGCAATTCCCTCTGCTGGCCGGCCGGCACGAATGAAGTTTTGGTCGACTTCGGCGTTTGTCGCGTTCTTACCATCTGCATTCGGTCCTTTGATCATGGTGTCAAGGCCTAGTTCCAAGGAGTTCCAAGGATATGCTTGTGTTAAAACGTTGAGCATGACCTCAGCAACTATAATGCTTATCAACACTTCCCTGGCAGATTTCTTCACAGAACGTGGGGTCATCATTCGCAAGAAAGTTGGCAGGGAAGCATTCGACAGCGATGGTGTTGGACCTAGAAGTTCAACGCACCTCATGGGGCCTGGGCTCAGAACGTCTGACTAAGATTGGCGGGCGGCCGTGTCGTGTGTATGCGAGCGTCCCAACACTGACACTGAGGTCTTGTGCACTTGCCGGGCGTATAAACCGGACGACAGCGATTGCCAGTTAGTGGCGAAAGCTTATGTGAAGCCCAAGGGATCAATGGTGTCCTTCGTAGCTGCGGGCCTAAGGAAGACGGTATCGAAGGTTTTCAAGCAGCAGACAACTGCTCGTTTCGCCGGAATAAGTAATCCGACGTTTGGTTAGGTATTGACTGACGCTTGTATCATGCGAGGTCGCGCGGTGACCCAACGCTCTCACCGGCAAGACAGAGTTGCTACCCCACATGCCACTTTGCCATCCCGTCCTCGACCTCACACTCAATCCCGACTTTTCACTTCAAGGCTACAAGATACCACAACATCGACGAAATGAGCGCCTCCGACGCTGCTCCAAGCCATGCGCTTCGCAAAGGCCTCCTGAACCTTCCACAAGAACTTTACGATCGAATCTACGATCTGACTTTCACCGCCGCCACCAAAATCCGCATTTACAGACCTGGCCACGGCGATCTGGTTCGCCAGGTACTTGCCGAACTGTACGAGAAGTCTCCTTCGGACATCGTGGTATTTGACGAGAGACTGCCCCATCTGTTTCATGTGTCGCGAGCGAGCCGCGAGCTCTTTGCGAAGTCGTACTTCGGCGGCGATGGCGCAGTTTTCGTCTTCTATGCGCCGGTCAAAATCTGGAGAGTACCTATCGAAAAATGTCACTGGGAGCTCATCAAGGATGCTCGAGTTGCATTCACGAATTCTCACTATTTGGTGAACTGGGAGAGCAGACAGTTCAAGAATGAGAAAGCATTCAACTACCCTGGCAGAGTGGTAGCGGACAGGATCCCCATCCAGTGGCACCACCATATTGAGAAATTGATCAAGGGAAGAATGGAAGCAGCTGGCCTAGTTACATCGAATTGGGTGTGCGGTAGGACAATCAGCTGAGTTTGTCAACCGGGTCGAGCGTCGTCAAGAACGAAACCTCCTCGGCGGGAAAGAGTTGCAATGTCACGGAACTAATTGGTCTGTGTACCTCGGTGGACTTTCGAGTTTCAGCAAAAGCCCTGCGGGGATCCGGTTCGTCAGCCATGATCCTAACGTGCTCGTAGATGACGCTCGAACCGGGAGCTTGTTTTGGCCTGAGCGAGGTGCTTCGTCTGGACTCCCAACTTTGATACCTTCACTGTCGAGAAGACTTGGTTTCCATTTCAGCTCCCTAACGTAGAGCTGGTGACATCAGAGCGGGGAGGCGGAGAGCAATGCAGAGGCGTCGCTTCACCATACGTATGCAGGCGGTGCTTCACTGAATGAAGCCTTCGATCAGTCCCAACTAGACACCGCGGATGATCAAAAGGAAGTGCTGATGACCTGTGTCACTCCATTCTTTGGGCAACTGGCCGATGGTGTCATACCTCGAACGCTCAGAGGACCAGGGGATGTGGTTGTCGAGGCGCGGAATGGTGTACGAATTGAACAAACAGCGTTGCATGTCTAAGGAACGAAGTTGAAGAACGATCTGACTTGCAGACGGCCTTCGAGGCAAAGCTTTCGACCCAGATAGAGGTTAGTATGAGGATGGAAAAGTATGAACCAACAATGCAATCCCAAGAAGACCACTGCATTGGAGGAAGAGGCAAGGGAATCCGTATGGACAGGATCGTCACTCAGCTCGTATGACTTCTAGCGCGGCACTGTACATAGCCTTCACGTTCGGCTGCGCGTATGAGCTCGTCCTTCTCCTCTGGACTCAGCTCACTCGTTGCCCTTGGGACGTTGCCGTAAACTGCCATAACCAGCAGGCTTATCGATGCTGCACCCACGCCGAACCAGAATGTGTTCTTGTAGCTTTGTCCGAGTCCGTCTCTGTCCATTGTCGCCGATTGTAAGATGTCCGTCAGTCCAAGTGTCAGGGCAACACCAAGCTGGAGCACGGAGTTCAGGATACCGCCAGCAAGACCCTGCTGCGCCAGAGGCAACTTGGTCGTAATGAACACAGTCAGCAGGATGGTAGAGAGGTCGATCCCGATAGTACTCAGAATGGTAGCTGGGAAGATCCAGGCCCAGTAGCTCCAGCCCTCGACCGGCAGCAAAGCAAGCAGTAGTTGCGCACCAACTGATCCAAAGCCTGAGAGGATGAGCAGCACACGGCCAGGTACCAAGTGCAGTATCAAGCCTTCCAAAATGCTGAAGAGTAGCCCTGCCACTCCAAGAGGTACATACCACAGCGCTATCTGGAGCGGCTCTGTGTTCAGAATATTCTGGAAGTAGAGAGTTCCGTAGACGGAAAATATGCCCCAGCATCCGTAGAGAATTAAGATAGCCACAAGCAGAGGGGTCAGAGACGGCACCAAGAGAACGTCTTTTGGCAGAAGTGGCTCGGATGCATATCGTGCCTCGAAGACTGCAGCACAGTAGAGCAGGACGATTCCCAAGCAGAAGCATACGGGGATGTATGGGGTCCGCCAACCCGCAGGAGCATGGGCAGATTGCGTAATCGCGAACACGGTGAGGATCAAGCCCGCAACGATGAGCAGTCCACCTGTGTAGTCCATACTGACCTTCTCTGAGTCGTGGTTGGCGACATTCGCCCGTGGGAGTGACCAAACCGCAGCAAGCAAAGTTACGCCGGAAAGTATTGCTCCAATCCAGAAATAGAAGCCCCAACGCAGGAATTGTCCAACAACACCAGCGAGTACGTTGCCGCCAAAGAACCCAAGGACAGCAGAAGTCCCGTAGATGGAGAACACCAAGTTCTTACGAGGCCCAGGACGATAGATGGAGCCCATCAACAGTATTCCGCTCGGAAGAATGGCAGCGGCACCGAGACCTTGGAGTGCTCTGCAAAAGTCCAGCATCAGAGCATTGACGCTGAAGCCTGCGATGATGCTCCAAGCCAGAAGCCACAGGAGACCCAGTAGAAAGACCAATCGACCACCGAACATGTCTGCCACCCTGCCTAGAACCAAGAGGAAGCTGGCAATGACGAGGGAGAACGCCGTAGCTGGCCAGATTGCTGCTGCATGTGGTATGTCCAACTCTTCAATTAAGGTCGGCAGGATGAGTGTGAAGCCGGAGACGAAGTACTCGGTGAGAAACTGGGACATGGATATGCAGAACACAAACATGGCTTCGTCCAAAGTGGTCTGAAAAATGGCGGGACGCTCGCGACCGAGCTCTTCGATGCGTCGCAGTAGGGCATCTTGGTCCGAATCTCCCCGTGACACGTCGTTGTAATCATTTCTCACTCCAGACTCGATATCATGTTGCTCCGCCGTCGAGTGCGGGCAAGTAGCACTCTCTCTCGATGCCTGGCTGCTTCGATACCATCCCATCTTCCTCCGGGAGCGATTGCGATTGGATTGGCGTGACTGGAAATTTGCACATGGCTCGAAGAGAAGACATTTTATGATGTGACCAGCGACAGGAAATGGTGCTTAGAAATGTTGCGGGCGTCGTCACCGCAAATAATTGTGCCTTCCACGCCTGCACAGTGGCACGGGCCCACCCGATTGCGCCTTGGCTGCCGTTTTGGGAATGGCATGACCCTCGGACCAGATGCGTTCCAGATAAATGATGCATGCGGGGAAACAAGATTGGTCATGCATCGACAATTTCGTTTGCGTATGCTCTTCTTGGTGCCTTTGCGATCAACATTTTCGTATCTACGCCCCCGGACCTCGCCGCATGGGCGGCATGGCGTCAAGTCCAGCTCCAGGACGTGCATGCCACAATTGTCGACGAGACCGGCGAAAATGCGACATGACAGTGCCTCACTGCCAAAAGTGCCAGCTGCGCCGTCAAGAGTGCCAAGGTTACCAGCTACTGTTCAGATGGGAGAAAGGAGTCGCGAGTCGCGGAAAGATGCGTGGCTTGACATTCGAAGGGGCTCTTGCTCATGGGAAGCATGGCCTCAGGCGACAAATCCTACAGGATAAGCACGATCTTGTCCTGGTTCCCATTCTGAACCCCGTCGACCCGCTGTACCAAGGCTTGAGTCCACAGACCAGACTGTATCTCAATTACTGCATGTTCTCCCAGATTGCATCACTACTGTCCTGCGCCGTTCTGACAGCTGCACAGTCGTGGAAAAGGTCTGCTCGGATCTAGTCCTCTACGACGTACCGCATCGCAATCCCTTTCGCGATCTGGTTCCCATGGCTGCAGCGTATCCCAGTCTTCTGCACATCATGATCGCCAATGCAGCACTGCACATGTCGATGATGGGCAAGCGGGATCGAGCTCAAGCTTTTGCTGCCCATCATGTTGTCGCGCTTGCAGCGAAGCAGCATGCTCTAGAGGCACTAAATGAGGCGCTGAGCCACATGAGCCTTGCAGATATCGATGCCATCCTTGGCATAGTTCTCTTGTTTGTTGAATTCGATCTCATCAGCTCTGGGAGTAATGACTGGCGACAACATGTCCATGGCACGCGTCCACTTGTCAAGATGATATATGAGCCTGGGAGTACTGGTACAACCATGACGCCGCTTCGTCGGTGCCTCGTGTCAAACTGCCTGGTGTACTCATCTCTGATGCCCCACTTCAATCTGGTCGTCAGCTGATTCGAAGCGTCAGGTTCGATATTCTCGGATGCACGCTCACCCACCCATCGAGCTTACGTCCAAGCACCGCCATTCAAAGTGGAGCACTGTCTCTACTACAAGATGCAGAGGGCAATCACTGTTCGTCCTTCCCGACCGAGCTCCTTGGCCTCTTGGTAAAAGCCACCAGCCTGTCGGAAGACAGTCTCCCTTCTGACTCGGGCCATCACCCATGGTTAACCAGCGTTGAGGCACAAAATATTTTGTCTGCGGCCAGATCCTTCAAAGCGCATGAATGGGCAGCAGATGTCCAGGCGCGGTCGCTGCAGCCAGATGTGGAGCATCGAATCAACGTCGCTTGTGCACATCAAGCTGCAACCTGTATCTATCTGGTCAGATTTCTATTCAGCCATGGCGAGTCTGCGCCAATGCGGCCCTTACTGGATTCGTGGATCGAACAGGTCCAGTCGCGACTGGCACAAATACCACCAGAGCACCGACTGTTTGCTGCTACGGCTTGGCCTGTGTTCATTGCTGCAGCAGAGTCGAAGGATGGGTCAGTACATGTTTGGGCGCGACACCACTTCGAGAGGCTATGGACTGTACAGCCGTGGGGCTTGGTCCAAGGTGCGCTTTCTGTCCTGGAAGAGCTTTGGTCTGTTAGAGCGACGGAGCAGGATACTGATCAGCACTCCGGGTGGATGGAGTTCATGAAACGAAAGGAAGCATCGTGGCTGATTCTATGATGGTGTCCTGTACACCAAACCTACAGCCAGCCTCATTCGTATGCCTGGACTGCGTTGGAGTGGCTCCGTCTCGCGTCTCAGGTCGCCCAGGCGAGAAGCCCTACCTCTGAATACCCACCCGAACATTCTGGGGCACGTGCATATTCAACAGCCATGAGACAAAGACTTCACTTTCGTGGCATCTGCACATAGGCGGCAAGATCACGGGCTCGGTCGACGTCCTTTTGCAGTGATACAGCTGGCAGCATGGATTTCTCTACAAATGTACACTGCAGGTTTGGCGTGATACTGAGCGATGCAAGTCCGCCATGGAAAAGCATGCCGGAGCTTGACTGACGAGTTCCATCCTCTACGGCACCAAGTCCGGCCGCTGCAAGCCTTGTTGGCCCCAATATTCCATGGCATATTGTTTGAGCCGTCTCTGCTCCATCGAGTTGGGGGCCTCTGTGGTCAGACCGCGACGCCTGCGACTTTCTGCCAATTCAACCATCTCTACATCATCCAATCCAATAAGAGAGTGGCTGGTACGGAGTCCGTAGGATCGGATCTCGCAATTCTTCCAGCCCGTCGCAGGAAATCGACATGCATCTTCCCAATCGCCTGTGAAGTAGTGGAGGAATGTTCCGTGCGACACCAGCGCAATTTCAATAGGCGCCGACTCCGGCAGGCGGTTCCTGACAAGATCGAATAGGAAACGACGAAGCGCGATGGCTCGATCAATGATGGCCTTGTCGCTTGGGCCATAGCGACTTCCTGCCTGTTTCTTGTTCCATCCGTTGCCAACCAACGAGAGATCTACAGCCAGGCCTCTTTCATTAATGAACTCCCGTAATGACTCCGGGTCTGAACCAGTATCACATGCATCGTCGGAAGTTTCCTGCGCGTCAGGAATGGCCAGAACTTTCTTCTCTGTGGAGTCCAATATGTCTTGGAATGCAAGACAGGCGGTCTGCAGAGTTCGTCGACTTGGTGATGCTGCGATCAGCAGATTCTCTTTTCCCTGCTTCTCATCAGGAAAGTGGATTTTCCATGCCAATCTTGATCGCGCCTCGCCATCCGGAGTCAGAAGAGGATCGTGTATCGTGTAGTCTTCCATCAGGTTGTGCACGCCTTGGCCGTGGCGAATGCAATGGATTGTGACAGTCATGACGTTCACACGCTCTTAGTGGCTCACTGTCTACTTCTCGACTCCCAGATAGAGCCTAGAGTTGGGCGGATCACCGCGTGGTTGATATAGATTCAAGACATCAAAGCCAGAACTCATGGCTCTGAGCTGCCATGAATGTCGAGAGATCGAATTTGTAATCAGCATTCGACGGCGCACAAGAAACGGAAAATGTATACGAACAGAGCAGAGGCCCATACTGAGGATCATGCATGATGCCTGGGGCCACCCGGCTGCCGCTAGCTGCTTGGCTGCCTGTTGAGGCATAGTCGCACATCACCACTCTGCCGACGCCACCGGAGGTTGTCCCCGACTATTGATTAGCTTATGACTTCAAAGAGCCTTGTCAGAACAGGAAGCATGGCCGCCATATTTTTCTACAGGCGCGCTTTTGTACCACTTCTCTCCAGTTTTGCTCTGGCTTCGGCGTTCGATCGCTTCCACATTTGCTTTCGAAGCTCATGTCCATTCATAAAGTCCCGGAACCACTCTCTTCGGAATTTGGGCAATCGACGTCCCTTACCGTCCTTGACTTCTCCACTGAGAGTTCGAAGGCGTTCAAACGTATCTTCAAAATCGGGATAAACCAGCGCAAACTTCGGCCCGTCACCTTTCTTCTTGATGCGGTCCACTTCCCAAGCCTTCATCTCATCCCGAGACGGCAAAGTTCCACGACCAGATAACAAAGAAGCCGCATAAACAGCCTGCCACTCGAAGATCTTGAAGGTCAAACCGGCGTTGACGGCACCTACAAAGAGTAAAGTAGGATCATGCTGCCACACGACATGCTCATACAAATCCGGAATTCGATTGTTGCGTGTCGGCACCTGAGGTAGGAACGGAATCGTCCACGTGTAGCCAGTTCCGAAGATAATGTGGTCCACGTCGTCAATCACTGTGCCATCCTCGAGATGGACGGCTCGGCCGTTGACTTGGGATATAGAAGGATGGCGCTGGATCAAAGGATGATTGAACGCTTCGCCACCGAAGTAGACGTTGAATTTGTGTCCAACAATGATCGCGTGAACTGGAGCCGCTGCGACAGACGTGAGATCGAAGGCTATGTCTGCAGCTGAGACCGAAGCACCAACCACAACTACACGCTGGATCAACTAAGCAACATCGTTCACGTAAAGCCTACATCGAGCTAACTCACCTTGTCTTTGTACAAGTCTCTGCCCCGGAAATGCTTGCTGTGAATCACGCTGCCAGGCCGGCCCTTCTCGAACTCGTCCAGACCTTTGGAGTTGCCTGTCAGCCAGTTTCACGCTGTACAGGTATATCACGCCAACGATAGAGACTGCTACAGTATCCAGTCTCGATTGACTTCACTGATTTTGAGCTATCATGCAGCAAGACTTACCAGGAATTGGTGGAATGTAAGGCACGTTATAATGACCACTGGCAACAATAATGGCATCGAACTCTTCCGTCCACCAGTAATCATGTACCTGTCCTGGCTTCCGCAGCGTCACTTGCCACATCGATCCGACCTTCTCGGCTCGCTCGACGCTCGTGTTATAGGAGACAAAATCCTCGTATCCGTTCCGTTTTACCAGAGATTGAATATGTTGTCGCATCACTTTCCAATGTCGATACGGAGATTTGTCGCCATATAACCTTTTGGAGTACTCGCTCACTACTGCGGGAATAGGCTCCTGACTGAATTGCATCGCTTCTGCAACGACATTGGTCTCGAGGTAAGGATATGCTGTAGCCTCGTCAAATCTCTGCTGATGTGTCTTCGGACGTATCGTTGGTAATTGGTGCGGTATTGTCAAAGGTGGGTCTGCAGTCCGGTCACCTAGCTGAGATATTCCGGCGATGGTTGGTGGCAAGCCTTCATCACCGCTCCTGGAAGGCACTCACTATGAGTATCGATCTCCTAGGCACGCTTGAAGCAATGTGAGGACGGAATTGCTTACCAGCATCCTCCAGCCTCATGTCTTCTCTCGAAGACGCGGATTAGATCGAAAGCCTTTTCCTGCGCGAGTGCATCGATGACAATGGCGCCAGCTGGCCCAGCGCCAACGACTGCGACTCTTCTTATTGGATTCTCACTCATCTTTGCATCGGCTATGCGGCCCTCCTTTGCCAGGTGTCGACTCTGGATGGGGGCGTTCAATCCTCGAAATATGCTGCCGTCGAAAGCGCATTGACGACACCGATTCCATGCAATGTATCTAATTCCGGCTTCGAGCTGGAGAAGTGAAGCCCAGAGCTTCAAAATGTCGTGCTTTGCTTTGCGACTGACGACACGCGACGCATCCTTGCTTCCAAGCTGTCCATGGCTCATCATATGGACATGATTGGCCTCAGCCAGGGTTATCTTAGCCCTAGCCTGGGGAACAATGGCGTTGGTCAAGGGTTTCTCTGGGCACCTCTGGGCAACACAACACTCAAGAAGACATCATGAAGCGAATACGTTGAGACAATGCCGTGCTCTCGATGGAGACCTTACAACTTGCGTCAGGCGCTCGAATGACACACACCTCTATCGCAAGACATTTTCTTTATACCAGTCGATAATTCTTGACAATGGCACCGAGAGAGGTGTCAGTAGTTGAGAAGGACTGGCCGAATGCCGAGGATCTGGTTGTAGATGAACTCGAACCAAGTAGGAAAACTTCTGGCGGCTCAACAGGATCTGCAAGGCCTGCTGTTCGTAATTGTGCAAGGCCTTTTGAAGGAGACCGTGAGAAAGTAGGAGGAAGAGAGGAGCTCGATTCGGAGCTACAGGATGTATCGAAGGCGAAGACAAAGTGAGTAGGATGCGTTCGCATTTCTTCTTCTACAACCTCATGCAGTCAAGTAAGCACTGACTTGACCATCTGCTTCAGGGTCGATTTCTCGGTGCTCCTGATTTTGGTGTTTGGACTCCTTGTCTTCCAACTTGATCGAATGAACCTCGCATCAGCCCTCACCGGCGGTTTTGCCGAAGATATCAGTGTCAACCAGAACACCATAAACCTTGGAAACCAACTCATGTTCATGGGTATTGTTGTTCTCGAGATTCCCGCAAACATGATGCTGCAACGCCTTGGTCCGAGAATCTGGATATCGACACAAGTCTGCGTCTTTGGTCTGATAGCAACCCTGCAGGTTTTCGTGAGAAATCGCACTGGTTTCCTGATGGCAAGATTGATGTTGGGATTTGCCGAAGCGGGCTACATTCCTTGTGCGGCGTACACATTGAGTAACTGGTACACAAGACGCGAACTAGCGAAGAGGATGAGCGTTTTCTTCTTCGGCATGTTTGGAGGGAATGCGATCAGTCCACTTCTGGCCTCCGGAATCTTGCAGCTGGATGGCCAGAGAGGGTTGAAAGGATGGCAATGGCTGTTTCTGTGTATGCCACACCACTGTCCTCCTCGATTGCCTTGTGTGCTGACGAATAGGCGTAGTGGAGGGCGTTTTCACTATACTGATCGGTGTCCTCATGTTCTTCTGCCTTCCGGGTAGTCCGGACGACCCAAAGCCGCTAATTGGCTCAGGCTATATGAGATTCACCACAAATGATCGAGAAGTTCTTACAGCACGCTTGGAGAAGGACGACCCGGAACGACACTTCTCACAAGGAATAGACTTGCGTCTGGTGTGGAGAACAGTCTCGCACTGGCGACGATGGCCACACTACGTCTCGACCTTTGCTGCCTTCTCGACCTGGTCACCATTGACCACTTACACGCCATCCATCATCATGTTAGTCTGCGTAGCAGTGTTCTGATCAGTGCAGATTGTGATAACATCTACAGGGCTCTTGGCTTCGAACGAGTGCCAGCTAATGCGCTCGCAGCAGTTGGTGGATCTCTTGCCCTGCTTGTTGTCTTTACGATGGGCTACATAAGCGATCGCACGAACCGCAGGGGTGCTACCGTTATTGTTGCGCAGCTATGCTACCTCACTGTGCTCATTACAGCTCGCCAGGTCCATCCGCATGTTGGAAAATGGTCCAGGTTTGTTTTATGGACGGCGGTGAACAGTTTTGCTGTTGGTTACCATCCAGTGCACAATTCTTGGGTTCAGTTGAACTGCCATGAGGCACGAGAAAGAAGCATTGCCATCGCGTAGGTTTCTCTTGTGCTGCAAACGGATCTCATACGTCCTGACCTGAATCCAGAATGTGGGTAATGTCGGCAATCAGCGGATTGATGGTGGGAACACAGTATTTTCGCGCAAGCGACAGGCCATTGTAGGTGAAGACTGCCTTCCACGAAAACTTCTCTAACGAACATCAGCTACGAGACTGGCCTTCGAACGATGATCATCATGGTCTCAATCGGTATAGTATTTGCTGCAATCCAGGTCGTCATATACGTAGTGTACAATCAGCGAGCGAGGAGAGGAGGTCAGACAGGAAAACCCTTCTACACAACGTAAATATTGAGAAGACTCTGAGATTCCGCACGTCACCAAGGCCCAAACTGAAGCCCAGACTGTACTTGAGTGGCTATCAAGCAGAGACAAAACATGGCCTTCCAAGTGTCGATGCATTCTGAGCTGGACACTCTGGACTAGTCATATAGAATTCGACTTGAGCATCACCAAGAAGTAGTGTATACGCTCTGAGACGAAACAGGCCATCACAAATATCAATGACGCCTTGGGAACATGTTCAGAGACCGCTGTGCGAAAACGTGTGTTGTATTAAGACAGTGGGTGGTGATCAATGTGGGCATCCGTGAGAAAGATGGCGCCATTACGTCTCCACTTGCGTCATTTTCTTGAATTGGTCACCGTTAACGACTAATACGCCATCCATTATCACCTTCGCCTGCGTGTCAGTTGCTCGGCGACTTAAGATCTTGCTGACAGGCACAGGGCGATCGGCTTCGAACGAGTGCGGGGCGCAAGGTAGTATATACTTCTGCGATATATATGGCACTTGCGTATCTTTAAGTGTGAGATGTGTACTATTGAATGCAACCGATAAGCAACCGAAATCTCGAGGCGGAAGCCCTGACCTCAAGGCAAAGACAGGTATCAGAAAACCGACCAGCCATAAGTTCTCACAATTACCGCTGGCCGATGCGGCGACCTACGCATCCGCAGTAACAACTCCCAAATGCTCTCCAACAGTATGTGCTAGAGCCAGGATGGACATCTTTGGCGACAGCAGTGTCTGGAAAGACAACTCGAGCGCGAACTGGTTGAACAGCCAGTTACGCAGATTAGCACCAATCATACTATCAATGCCATACATCGCAATAGACTTGCCCTCAAAAGCGAAGTCCTCCACGGGAATCAGGAGCATGCTCGCGAGCTTGGCGGCGATGTGTTGGCACAGAATGTGAAGGACTGCCGATTTGCCATCTTTCTGCGCGGCCTTGAGCTCTCGGGCGAAGGAGCCACCGTCGCGAGAGCCCGATGCGCTTTTCCCTGAAGCACGTAACTGGTCAATGACGGCGCGGAGGTGGCTGAAACGTCCATCGTTGAACCAGTATGCCTCCTCGGTGCCGGCGGAGGATGCTTCAATGGCAGAAGCCAGGTATGCGGGCTCCAGGCCGAAGATTATTTGAGAGCTACCAGGAGTGGAGCGCGCGGCTGCAGGCCCTGTAGGAGTCTGCAGCATGGCCGTCTCAAAAGCGCGTAACAGCTCCTGCTCGTCAATGCCGTACATGGCCTTGCGGGATAGAGCCTCTTCGAGACCCTCACTTTCAGCGACGACTCCAACGCCCAGGACCATGGGTAGGATGAGCGAGGTCGCTGGAAGACCCTTCAAATTCCGATGCCAAGCCAGGGCGTCGAGATAGCTGTTGGCGGCGCTGTAGTTCGCCTGGCCAGGGTTGCCCATGGTCGCCGAGATGGAGCTGGTCACGACGAAGAAATCCAGCGCAGCCGTCTGAAAGGCGTCGTGCAGTACTCGGGCGCCGTCGACCTTTGGCCGAAGCGCAGCTTGGAATTGATTGTAAGACATGTTGTCGAAAACCCCGTCCTGAAGAGTATTAGTCTTTCAATAATCGATTCGACAGCGGGGCTCTACGCTTCGACTCACCTGCAACACCATGGCCGCATGAACCACGCCTTTGATACTTCGGCTGGCAGTGACCTCCGCGATGGCATGCTCGACATCTTTCTCCACGGAAGCATCGCCACGGAAGATTTGTGTCCTGGCGCCAGCCTTTTGGATCGAATCGACAAGCTGTAGGTAACGCGTTAGAACATTCTCGACGTGATCTCGACCCCCGTGGCAACGAGAAGAACTTACAGCTGCAGCTTCTGGCTTATCGATGCCAGAGCGGGAGAGAAAGACAAAGTCTCGAGCTCCACGCTCCATCATGAACGTCGTCAAGCTACGACCAAGTCCACCAAGACAGCCGACCAGGAGGTAGGCAGCATCCGGCGAGAAGCTCAGCTTCTGAGCACTCGACTTGACCTGAGAAATGTCAGTAACCATGGACGAGTACCTCTCCTATGCGACATCGAGTCTTACCATGATTGAGCTACTGCCCGGCTCAAATTTGAGCACATTGTTGCTGAGGCTACCAGAGCCCTGGGCGAACAATTGATTGCTGCTGGAGAGCTCCTCGGTCTCGAACACTGAAGGCGTCCAGCTGATCTGGTGCTTCTTCATGAACTCCATAGTGCGTGCCAGTAGATCACCCAAAGCGGCAGGACGATGCTTGGCCATCGACTTCACACCACTGAGGAGGAACGCAACACCCTTGGAAAGCGGAACGGTATCCAGGCTGCCATCGATCGTGCTGTCGTTGAGAACAAAGCGGCTCGATGCCGGCATCGAGCGCCAGATTTCCTGACTGAATGGCGAAAAGTCCTGAGCGACGACTAGATTAAGCTTGTGATTGGTGAACAAAGACCTGATGGCCCTCGAGTCCGAGGCGAGGAGGACTTCCTGATTGCCAGGGGCCAGTTCCGACTTTTGCCGTTCCGAGTCGACAATGGTCGTGAGTTTGAAGTCAAGAGCCTTCTGCAACTCCCTGACAGCAGCAACGAAGCTCTGCTGTGCTGGAAGGAGGACAACGTGATCACTTCCCTGCACTTTACCGACATCAAGGACGCTGTCCACGGCTTTTGCCAGGTAGGGAAGTGTTGCCACCAGCGAAGTCGCACCAACGCCTGAATAGAGCGTGCCGGCAGAGATTGGGACTCTGAGCACTGTGCTGAAAGGCGAGGACGCATAAGCAACGGCATCCTGTCCCACGAGCGCTGCGTCTAACTTGCAGCCCACTTTCTGGATGACTCCCGTGACAACACTCTGAGCGACGTCTGCACGTGACGCTGAGGCAGCTTCGACGCTGGCATACTGAACCGTCATCTCCACGTCGTATTCAGAGAGTTCGGCAAGCGCATTCTCGTCTTGAGCTTCAAAGACCAAGGCTCCATTTTCGATTTTACCGGTGAGGTTCTGGCCAGGAGACAGCAAAGACGGCTGTGGCGACGCGAGTTCGGCCGAGAAGTGACCGTTCAAACTGCCATTAGGAAGCACTCGAGGGACATTGAGCACACCATTTTGGAGCCAGAACTCGGAGTCATCGCCGGATGCTTTGGTTGGTACCTTTCCCAGGACACTCGTGATGGCTGCGGCAACGGACTTCACGTCCTCATCCTTGGCCAGATCCATAAGCAGTATGCGAGCAGAAGCCTGCTCTGACCTTATCACTCGCAGCAGGCCCTGGCTCATACCGCCAGCCACAGAGTCTCCTTCGTTGACACCCTCAGTGAGCCAGATGATAGGATTATTGCCGGTCAAGACGAGTTTCAGACGATCAAAAGTCTTCTCTGAGAGCTCAGTGAGGAGACTGGCCCTGGTATCATGAACAATGTACGTTGAGCCCGGGTCAGATGGCAGAGGCTCAATGCTGGAGATGTCAACGACCTGCATCTGGCATCCGCTTTCTTGGAGCAGAGCAACAAGGGGAGCATGTGCTGGCACCCTGGCAGCGTTGGAGGTCAGGACAGTTACCTTCTTGCCTGTTGGTGAACATGGCTTGAGGCCGCTGTCGGTCCGATTCGCACAGACTACCGTGGATCCCGGGAAATCGAAGAAGAAGTTGGATTCAAGGAAGCCCGAGCGACTGACAGTATCAATGAGGAACTGACGATCGGCCGCACTGGCGGAGATGAGCGCTCGGCCCTTCTTTGAGACTCGGTCGAAGATGGTCTTCATGAGTTGCGGTCCGGAAGCGAGTGTGAAAGCGTCTTGGCCGGCAACAACCAGGTCGTAGACATCGGAACTCAGCCCGGGCCACTTGGACAGGCCTTCGCCGAGCACGACTCTGGTGAGGTCGGTCGTTTCGATGTCGCCAGTGAGAGTCTTGATTTGCTCTTCCGAAACGTCAGCCAGCGTGACTTGTGCGCCAGACGAGGCTGTTTCCAAGACTGCGCGAAGGGACTTGGGATTGTTTTGTCCGAGCAGCAGCACTTTAGAGAGGGGCCTCTTGTGCTGCATTAATTCCAACATGTTGGCGATGAGATCCGTTTCCGACCCTGGCTTCGGGAGAGCGTCAAGCGTGTCTTGCGAGATGAGAGTGTCGACGTTGGGCTGCCATACGGTCTGCATATAAGGCTCCCGTGGACGATCAGCGGCCTCGGTCTGAGGCACAGCCACTTCATACGAGATACATCGCAGGCTCTTGACATCGAGCAGGACGTCTCCGTCATCATATTCCAACACCTCTCTCTTTACAAATCACATGTCATCATCTGTGCTCCCAGGCGCAAGAGCATGCCGAGATTATCCGCTGTAGCATTCCATGCATCACACCGCACGGCGATGCCATCTTTGCAAGCATGGACTAAATCTCCGAATGTCTCGAGTCCTATCCGCGGCATTATCCGGTAATTTTGGTATTCCTTTTGCCATTCCACACGTGTTCGAGCTTCCCAGAGTGCTTTGGGACAGGTGAGCGGAAGCGAACGATAGCCATTGAGGACAGCACATGGGACCCCAGTCTTCACGCGAAAGATCTGGGCAATGAGAAACCACACGTAAACGGTTCTGCACTTGATGGTCAGCACGTCGGTGTCGAAAGGGAGACATAGCCTACCTTCGCCTGGACTCCGCGAATACCCATTCCTCCCAGCTGGAACTCGGAAAGCGGCGTTCGTCGCGACAGAATGGCTCACTCAGCATTCTGGCGAAACTTTCGCAGAGGACCTGAAGTTGTCAGATGGGCTTCGCGGTATGAGTGGCGAGCGTCGTACCTGATGAGTGACTACCATCTCTTGGTTAAGATCAAGCTCCATGTGCTCGTCATCGACAGCGCGCATTATTATGTATATAATTTGAGCTTGAATGGCGGCGAGAAGCTCGCGCGCAGAGTAATTTCGATCGTCTTGCTGTCATGAAGATTAGCGTTACAGTGACGGAAGTATATCTTCGCAGCCCTCGGTCAATGCAGAGCGTTGCATGGGGGGCAGGCACGTACCTTTTGGATGAACGAACGTTGCTCCATCCTCACTGTGCGCCACAAAAACGGCCTCGTCTCGCACGTGCGAGAGGCAAACATTTGAGCGACGCCCATACAGTTGACCAGTGGCTGAGGGAGAGTAGAAGTGCCTGTCATCGATTTTTGGTACGAATGGCTGTGGACAAAGGGAGGGAAAGTCTCTTTACGGGCCATCATCTGCACAAAGGCACGCAGATTCTGCATGACCAGTGTCGAAGTGAAGTGCAGGACGGGGTTCCCGCTCGGTACTCGGGCAAGGAAAGCAGTGTCTGGTATTTCGCTCATGACTAGTGCCGTCGATTCCTGTGGCGAATTCTCTGCCGACATGGCCGTCTCTGGAGTAGGGGCCTCTGGGGAGAAGTCACTCGGAAGCTGATGACCATCGTCCGCGAGAGCAATTTCCCAATTCTGGTCATAAGACAGTGGCATTGTGTAGTCCATCAACGTTGGTGTCGAAGATTCCGCACAAACAATGTCGCCAGCGTCCTGGGGCTGGCCGGCCTGCTCGCCTCCCGGTGGAATCGATGTGCCCTCGCAAAACAAGTCATTCCACAAGAAGGGAGTTCCTGCCGACGAACGTGGAGTCATCAGAGGTATGCTTGCAGGTTCAACGGCTGGCTGTGAAGCATTATGCCTAGAGCGCTCCTGCACGAGTCCTGGCGATGCATACACACATGGGATGCCCTTCTTCGTACAACGTTGACACGGTGCACCGGAAGTGCATTTCGCTTTGGCTGCCATACAACTGCGGCATGATATTGTTCGGGTGCGTGGACGAGCCCGCGCTTTGCGACAGTAGAGGACATGTCTGTTGTATGTTGCATCTGCCCAGGTCAGCACGGCAGCGTCACGGCGACATCGAGATTGACGTACTGGTCGAGTATAGTCTGCGGCAGAGAGGACAACACCTCACCGCGTCGGGAGACGGTGTGTCACCGCCGTTCATTCTACATGAGAGTGACCTGGAGTGCGGTATCGCGACGAAAGGGAAGTTGACCGAGCATTTCGAGACCCCAAGACTGGCCTCCAGACTCAGCCAAACAAAGCCGGCCAAATTCGCCGCGAACAAACTCGCCTGTACTACTCGATTAGGCTAGATGGCCGGCACGCGCCGTCGCGGATGCGCGCGGCCCAGCCGTCCGAAGCGCCGCAACCCACTTCATCATCTTCGGCGAAAATGGCCGAGGTCTTCTCCCCACGGCCAAAGTGTCGAGCACTTTGGAAGCACGGCCAAAGTGTCGTGCATACTCTCATCACGGCCAAATTGTCGTGCGCCGTCTCACAATGGCCCGCGAGCTCGGTCGCAGGCGGACTAGCTCGCGGGGGACGAGCAAACGTGCTCGCGTCTGGCTCGGCCTCTCCCCGAAGTGATGGTGTATATGTATGTCGATGAATGGGCGCTACAGAACTATCATTCGGCCTACACCCCACTGCTCCATCACTTTCGCTTGCACTCTCTGCTGCAGCATTTCTCGCACATCCAGCATGAGTGAACAGGCGGCTTCCCAGGATGGCACTCGGTTTCCCGATCCCCACTCCGACTCAAGCAAGACCTCCAGCGATATTGAGGTGAAGGCCACCTCCCCAGATGCCTCACTCGCCCCTCTTGAAGCCGAAGAGGAGTGTCCTCGATCAGTGCACGGCGTGAGATGGGTTGTCGTCTGCTGCTCTCTGTACCTGGAAGCGCTGATTTATGGCCTGGACACAACCATCGCTGCCGACATTCAAGCAGCTGTCATTGATTCATTCGGGAGCATCGAGAAACTGACTTGGATTGGAACCGCATTCCCGCTCGGCTCTGTCTGCGCAATCCTGCCTACGTAAGTCGAACGATGACCGCCATGCACACGGCGCTTACTACTCCCTCAGTTCTGCTCTATACTCTACCTTCGACTTGAAATACATCTACGTCGGTAGCATTGTCTTGTTCGAAGCCGGCTCTGCACTCTGTGGTGCTGCTCTCACTCTGGATGCTCTCATTGTTGGCAGAGCTCTTGCTGGACTCGGCGGGTCGGGCATTTTCCTTGGGTATGCTTGACCCCAAGCTTCATTCATTGTACGCTTGCTGAACAGTCACCTCTCGCAGAACTCTCAACTTCTTCTCTCTTTGCACCACTCAGCAAGAGCGCGGCAAGTACATTGCTGGAATCGGAGTGGTCTGGGGTTCCGGCGCGGTTCTCGGTCCTGTCGTTGGTGGTGCCTTCTCCGTCTCCTCCGCAACGTGGCGCTGGGCGTTTTACATCAATCTGTGAGCTACCTCCTTCCGAATCTTTGAAGTTTCGCTGATCGTTATAGTGTCATCGCTGCAGTATGTGCCCCCGCCTATCTGTTTTACATGCCTTCCGTAACGCCACCTGGTGCTCCCATCACCTCGATCTGGAGCAGGACAAAGGCCTTGGACTGGATAGGCTTCACGACTTTCACCGGCGCGATCGTTTGCTTCACTATGGCATTGACGTTCGGAGGCGCGACCTGGGCCTGGGGTTCTGATGCAACGATTGCCATGTTCGTCGTGTCCGGAGTCTTGGCCATCGGTATGGTTCTTCAACAGGGCTTCGTCCTGTTCACGACGCGCGAGGCACGCCAGTTCCCTCCAAGACACATCCTCAGTGACTGGACTCTGATTTTGCTCAACATCGTCACTGCAATGGCGGCCGTGAACATCTACGTTCCGCTATACTACATCCCAGTTTACTTCGCCTTCGTTCATGGAGATTCTGCAATCGTTGCGGCCGTACGGCTGCTACCTTACATCGTCTTCCTCGCGGGAATGAACATGGCTTCCGGGGCTCTCTTGAGCAGGATCAAGTACTAGTGAGTGCCAGATACTCCCACACTAAGCTTTTCGCTAACACTTCGTAGCTGGGCACTTTATGTGGCTGGTGGCGTTTTGATGACTGTCGGGGGAGCGACCATGTTCACAGTGACACCAGAAGTCGCCAAAGCCAATATTTATGGATACAGCATCATTCTCGGTGCCGGAACGGGCCTCATCTTCAATGCAGGTTACACTGTCTGCGGAGTCAAGACCATGATCAGAACCGGCTCGGGCTTGGATGTTCAACGCGCAATCTCCATGATCAATCTTTCCCAGCTCGGCTTTCAGATGGGCAGTCTTCTCATCGGTGGGCAAATCTTCCAGAGCTACGCGAGAGCGAACCTCGCGCGGGCTTTGGACAGCCAGGACTTTTCTGGTGCTCAGATCAGCAGCATCATCGCGGGAGCCCACAGCGCCCTGTTCGAGTCGCTGAGTGATGAATTGAAGCACGCAGCGGTCTCTGCCATTACCAGTGCCATTGGTCGTGTCTACATCTTCAGCATTGTCGCTGGAGCTGTCACTGTCATCTGTGCAGCAGTGATGAAGAAGGAGACCTTGTTTCCACCCGCGGCCCCCAAAATGGTGATTGCTGGAGGAGCATAAAGGCCTCAGTACAAGGGCAGAGAATTCACGATCAGACTCCACGCAGACGGTCTCCGTGCAGGGTGAGAAATGAGTGATAGACGCATGAGCAATCAGGCTTTATGATAAATTAGATTGTTCAGCATAGTATCAGTGGAGACTGGCCGCTATATCGTTAGTCTTATATTGCGCACCGTACTATTCCTTTCTAAAGCTTAGGAATTGTTATATCAATTGTCAGCGAGAAGAGCAAGTCATACGGAACGATCTTTTGCTTGCCCTGCCTCCTATACAACATAAGATGTAGAGAAGGCTCTGGATTGTGGACTGCAGTGGCTACCAAGCAGTGATGAACTGACACGAAGCTGACACATTGAGCATATGTTCATTAACCAATGTGCGGAACCATGTGGGGTCGGAAGATAGTGGGTGCTGCTCGATGTAGGCATCCGTAGTTCCGGTCATCGTCTGAATCTTCGACAACAGCCGAAACAATCTTGACCTGCCTTTGCTCATTTGCAGCAATTTCAGTATCAAGCGCTGCGGTACTGACAGCTATGTTGCAGCAACAGGGTGGCAGCGGTGAAGCGTGGCCCAATGCCAGCGCTGAACATCATGATGGACGGTGTTCCAATGCCGTGCATGAATCTGCAACTGCTGGACCTCTGTCGGTCATCATTGTTGGAGGAGGAATTGGAGGACTTTCTGCTGCCATCGCATTGCGAAGAGCAGGTCACAATGTGATCGTCTTAGAGCAAGGGACTGCTGAGGTCCAGGATGGTGCTCCAATCCATTTGCAACCCAATTCGAATGGCATCGTGAGACAGCTTGGACTGACGCCTGAGTTCTTTGGCGCGAAACAAGTGACACGAGTGACTGAATATGCACGCAACGGCTCTCTGCTGCGATCTATCGATATGGTTGAGTCCAACAAGAAGTGGCAACATTCATGGCAGCTTGTCTCTTTTGATAATATCCAAACAGAGCTCAGCAGAACGGCCATGCGGAAGCAAGGACAAGGTCAGCCGGTCGATATACGGTACTCCTCTTCCGTGGTGTCGACAGACTATGAGAATGCTCGGGCTACACTATCAACTGGAGAGATTGTGCAAGGCGATGTCCTCATCGGTGCAGATGGAGTATTTTCGGTTACGAGGAAGGCACTTCCAGGCGCAGCAGACATTACACCCTCCTTCTGTGGTCACAGCGCTCTACACTTTGTTGTAAGCAAGAAGGAGGCGCTGGGAGACCCCGCAACCGAAAAGTTCGTACCGAAAGACGGTGAAATCGTTACGTGGCTTGGTGATTACGCTAGGCTCGTTGCTTACCCGTGCCGGAGTGACGAGCTGTTGGAATTTGTCTGCATTCAACTTGGCGAGAAGCAAGGAAACGAGATCGACGACTCTAATACAAAAAGGAGGGACAACCTGATGTGCATGAGCGATGACCTTGGGGATGCGTTCCAAGCACTGCTTGCGAAAGCCAACAAGCGGTCAGCCACGCACTGGCCGCTGCTCGACATGGCGAAGCTCCCTACATGGACGAACAGGAAGCTGGCCCTTCTGGGCGAAGCCGCCCATACCTTTCATCCACACCATGAATTTGGAGCTGGACAGGCGATTGAGGATGCCGCTGCTATCGCTGTCGTCTTGCCTTTGGGGACCGCGTCGGAAGAAGTCGAAGAGCGATTGAAGCTATACGAGACATGCCGGTATAGGCGCGCACACCGGATTCAGGAGTACGCACAAATGGCAGAGAGTCACAAAGGAGGAAACGAGGCGATACACGGTAGGCTTTTGCTTCGATTATGGGCTTTACCGTTGATTGACTGACTGCGACATACCCAGAATTTACTGATTACCATTTGTGTCACGACGAGTTCGACAGTGCCACCAAGAAGTTCGACGAGTGGAAATGGGCAAAGAATCCGAAATTGTACTGGCGAATGCCCATCGCCTTTGGGCCGACACCTGGGCCTCGACAGGCCTTGTACACGAATCAGCCGCAGCCTGCTCGCCACTCGACATTCACAACGGCCTCGATAAAATTCAAGACCTCACGCACATTTCTCCAGAATTTGTTCCCCACCAGCTCTTTCACATTCAAAGACCCAGGCACCATCGCTTATGCTAGTCTCTCGCAGACTACACTTGACAGAATGGAGTGGCTTGGTGGTTCAGGATATAAACATTTTGGTCTTTACATACACGGTGTGCGCTACACAAAGCAGGACGGGACTACAATCGACGGCACATATTTGCCACTGCTGTTCGAAAACCTGACCGATCCCATCATCAGTGGTCGTGACGAGCTCGGCTTTCCCAAGGTCTACTGCGCCATTGATGTCCGCCGAAGAAAGGACTCTTACCACGTACGCACCTCCTGGCAGGAGGCTACGTTCGGGAAGTTCAATCTCGACGATCTAGAGGCTTCCGATCCAGGCACCACGGCGAAGCCTGCTAGTGATGGATCCGACTATGGCACATTAACATACAAGTATATTCCTGCAGTAGGAGAGCCTGGAAAAGCAGATGTAGCGTATGCAGTGGTTGTGCCACACGAAGAAACGGCGAAACAAATGCCAAGTGAAGTAACGAGAGTCTGGGAGAGTAAGAGGCCAAGCTTCGAGTTTGATGATCTGACACCGACGGACCTACCGACCTTGCATCACATTGTGTCAACGCTGAAACGAATGCGAGTCTACGAGTATGTTAGTGGTAAGATAGTGGAGGGCCTCGGAGTGCCAGATGTCTCTTCGGCGAGAAGGATTGAGTAGTGACAGTGAAAAGGCCCATTGCATATGCCCAACTTTCTGGACCATCTAGACTAGTCGATGTCCTGCTGTTTGATGTTTTCACAATTACAATGCATCGCCTGGGCTAGATTCGATTATTGTAGCCTCGCCGGTAGCATGTCTGGAGTGACATCGGCATCGATAGACAAAGGCTACAGTCCAAGACATGGCAAATGCAGTTCATCGGAGGAAAAGGTACCAAGTCCAGTGATTTTGGGCATCCACAATATGTGACGTCTTTGTAGCTCAGCCAGCTGCTTTACCTCAATCACCGCCTCCATGCGCCAAGTCCAAATTGCTGGGGTCTAACTCTTTCTTCTCTTCTTCTGTCAGCTTGACGCCGTATTTGTCCTGCAGCTTCCGCAGCTTATCTGCCGAACGACATTGCCGAACATCGGTAACTCCTGAGATATTCTCCGTCCCTAAAGTACCATTGTTGTATCTCGGAAGCTCAATTGTACCATCGGCATTGCAGAGAATGGCCTGCCTTAGATACCAGAAACAATGGGCAAAGTGGGGTGCTTCAGTCTGGTCGATGCCGATATGTCCGCCATAGTGTGCTCGTTGCATGGCTCGTCGCATCATGCCTAAGCAGTGCAGGCTGTGAAACCTGTCCAAATTATGTTAGCTACGAGGCACTGATTTCTTGTCAGTCTTCATGTGCTCACATTCCAATTAGGCCCCACTCAGTCAAATCCGCAGGACCCAGGCTATTGTCTTTAGGCAGCCTGATGCTACCTTGCGCTGGGGCGATATCGTCTGCCCACAGATAGTCATACTTGTAGTCCAAACTCATATACCTCGGATCACTTCCATATGTCAACTGCACATCTCCGAACTCGCCACTCGTAGAACGATGGGTGCCGCGAAAGTATGCATCGCTGAGATTCAGGGCCACGAGAACGATGACGAAGGGTACCAAAATTCGCAGCAGAATGTACTGGAGGACGGACCACAGCTGTTGAATTCGTCTTCGGTGTTTCGTTTGTCCCGCGAAAGGATCTATCCACTCCCCGTGTGGTGTCAACGGGGTCTCTGCACCAATCTCGAGCGAAGCCTGGGAGCGTTGTCTGAGGTGGCCGCTTTCGTGGTTCAGCTTCTGATACTCCATGGTGTGGACAGCATGTCGGAGGAACAATACTAAGAGGCAATTTCGAAGTCATGATGCGATTAATCAATGCAGCAAGTCGCTGGATTGAGACCCGTTTAGGGAATATACTGAGCTGAGAGGCGGTTGAGACAAAGAAAGCTTCGACTTTAGTCCTTTGTTACGACTCTCGTGAAACGTGGGCAGACCGGAATGTCGGCTGAGAACAAAGAGCACTGGAATGTGGACACTCTGGCTGGCAGCTCTGCGACAGAAGGGTGTTGCAAGACGAACGCCGTGGTTCTGTGCTGATAGACGCTACGCTTGCGATCCTTTGCTCGCCTGCAGGTCTTGAAACATCTCTGCATCAAAGTCGCTGCGAGAACCATTCGATACGTGATTTCACCAGAATGGACCCAGCGGGCTCCGCAAACGTTTGTTTGCATTCAGAGGCTATGTCTTGGACGTGGAGACCCAGCTTGCCTCATCATCGACGGCGGGACGCCATCCCATGGATGGATGGATGGATGGAGTTTATTCCGCCCGGCGCTAAGCACCTAAAGGGCACACTACGGATATTACGTCATCACATTGCTTCCGGAAATTTTCCTGAACTCCAAATAGCCCATTCGGTTTGTCCTATCTCAGTTCTCCTGCTCCTTCTGTCCTATGTTGCCGGAAACTCGTACTAGGTTAGTGTGCACAAGCTCTCTTGAAGTCGCTCCTCCAAGTGTTCACTGTCCCATCTTCAGCGAGTGAAGCGTGTCTTGTTAATAGTACGAGGGTGCGTTGGGGGAAACGGTTAGTAGTAGTAGGTGTAAGGTTGGTGGCGTTGTGTCCTCTATGTGTCTCGGTTGGCCGTCACCTGGCTAGGGGAAGGTTGGTACGATGAGCTCTCGAGACGGCCTGTAGCCATAGCGAACTGGATCGTCGCCAGGACTGCGTCTATTGCCGGTTTCCACTTCTCGTTGTCTGATGCTGCCTTTCCTCCGAGAAAAAAGGAGAGGTTGCCCCTCATAGTGTCTGTATGTTGTAGCATCTGTAGTCGGAGATCATCCCACAGACGGCACCGGAATAAGAAATGCTCGACGGTTTCAGTTGCTTGCGTGCATGCGCACAGGTCTGATTCTGCAGCTCCTATCCGGTGAAGGTAACCATTCAGTCGTGACATTCCGGTCCGGAGCTGTGCCAACACGCTCGCTTGTTTGCTTCCGAGGCGATCGTATACCATCCGTGTATGTGGACCAGGTATCGCGGTGTCGATTCGTCGTATATGCTTTCCTACGCCTTCGATCGGCTGCCGTCTTTTCCTCGTTTCTGCTTTCAAGTGGCTAATAGCAGTCGATCTAGCTGCTGGCCGGGTCGACTGTGGTATTTGACCTGGCTCCGTTGCAGCTTTCGCCGCCTCTTTTGCTTTTTGGCCAAGCTCAAACTCTGGAGTGGGACACCACGCCAACCGGACAGTATTGCGGCCCTGCAGGGCCCACGCGCTCTTATAGATTTGTTGTATGGTTTCCTGTCCTGACTGCTGTCTAGGCCGGCATACTGCCTGTAGTGCTGCTCGGTTGTCTGAGAAGAGATATATATTCCGCGAGACGGTAGATAGGGGTATTTGTGCAAGGCCTTCTGCCAACGCTATCAAGGCCGCCGTGTACGGGTTGTGCTCCGTCCTTGCTGATACTGTAGTCGAGACGACGGTGGATGGGGGCTCTCCCCGTTCGGTGTCTTGTATTGCGACTCCTGCGCCGACAATGTTGTTCCTCGCCGAGGAGCTTGTTGCGACACAGATACCTGCGCTCTGTTTGGCAGCGTTCACCGCTTCCTCTGTCGTTTCCTTCGCATCTGCTGCTAGTCGCCGGTGCCACGGTGCTACTGTGTATGGCGCGATGCTCTCCATACCTCTTGTCGATACCTTGTAGGTAGTTGACATCTGTTGCAGCGGGGAGCGGAACCTCCGGGTCGGTATAACCCTGAGTTTCGACAGCGGATTGGTCGTAGGCAGCGAGAGGATATCGACCCATGTGCTCGCGGCTTTGGCTGCGTGTCGTTGCTGGACTGTGCGCATGCTTGCCTCTGCTTCGGCCACTTCTCTTGCTACTGTGCGGAAGCAGCCCGTGACTGCCTGTGCTCCGATTCTTTGTACTCGATTTACTGCAGCCGCAAGTCGCCCTTTACACTTGTACATCCACACCGGCGATGCGTAGTCGACTACTGGCGCCACCATTGTTTCGAACAGCCTGCGGGCGGTAGATGGTGACAGCCCTCGCAGTCGTTTCAGTGCCATTGCAGCAGTAAGACCTGCAGTGGCCGCTCGTGCGATATGCTGTTGGAATCGAAGTTCCGAGTCCACGACCACTCCTAGGATCTTTGTGCTGGTCACCGGCTCCACCTCTTGTCCCTTGACCAGAACTGGTCGGACGCTACTTCGGCACGGTATTCGCGTAAAGTGGATAAAGGCTGTCTTGTCGCCTTCAAAGGTGGCACCGCTTCTTTGTTCCCACTCTATCGCTTGGTCGACAACCGCCTGGATCCTGCCTTGGTTTGCCTCTGCAGAGGGGCCTGTGACCCACGCTGTGTAGTCGTCGACAAATGCTATAGCACCGCCATTGCTATCGATCTTGCGCTGGACGAGGTCCGCATTAAAAAAGAGGAACAGGACTGGTGATAGTGGCGACCCCTGCGGCAATCCTGCTTGCTGTAGCGCTTGTCGCTCCGATGCCTGGCCATTAACTACGATTGTAGCCGACCGGTCCGAGCAGAAGGAATCGATCCATTTGACTAGCGTTGCGGGGATGCCCCTTGCTTGGAGTCGCTGCAGTAGTCTTTCCTTACACACTCCATTATATGCACCTTTCACGTCGAAGCTGATCAGGCTGAGCACCCTCCTGTTACGCCATGCCTTGTAGATGTGTTCCTGCAACAGGAGGATCGCCTGTACTGCCGATCGTCTCTTCCGAGCTCCGAAGTGGTTTGTTGGTAGGAGGCCTGCGGTTTCGACCGCATGTGATATCCTTTCAGCTACTACTGCTTCAAGCGCTTTGCCAAGCGTAGCGAGCAACGAAATAGGTCGCCATGCCTTCGCAGCTGTATAGTCGCTCTTGTTAGGTTTCTTTAGTGGAATGATTTTGGCTGTCTTCCATTGGGCCGGCAGTATACCCTCCCTTAGCGACGTTCGAAAGAGTGTTAGAACCCTCTCCTTTACGGCCGGCCATACCCGTTTCCACACTACCGCCGGCAGCCCATCCTCTCCTGCTGCTTTCCACGACTGCGCTGCGAACACGCTCCGTTCAACTTCGTCCATAGTGAGCGGAGGCATATGGACTGGCCTCCTCTGCTTTCGCTGCCCTTCGTCCTCGATCACGGGCGGAAGGGGTGGAAAGAATGTTGATAGCAACTCGGTCGCCTGCTCTCCCTTACCACTTGTAATCGACCCATCCCTCCTCGTAAGGGGCGGGATCTGGGAGGAGCCTAGGCTGGTATCGGCCTTCATATACTTCGCCGCCTGCCAGATGTTGTTAGTGTCGTCCAAGAATTCTTCCCAATGCCTCCTCTGCTGCTGACGGACGGCATCATGGTATTCCTTAGAAGCGATCCGTGTCTGTTTCTCGAGTTGTTCGCTATAGGTGCCCGCCCTGCGATAGCTCCTTGCCCTGTTCCTCCAACGGGTATAGATCTGACGAAGCTTAGTAAGGTCGTGTGTCCACCACCTTTTAGCATACGGCGACGGTTTCGCGACAGGAGTAAGTGCGTGGACTGCTGCAAGTACCGCACTCATGAGTTGGTCGGCCTGCGTCTGTACATCCACTAGTACATGCCCGTATATGTTTACGGCCAATGGCTGGAGTGTACTAGTAATCTTCGCACAAATCTCCTTCCAGGGTGCATTCTTGAGTAGCAGTCGTGGCTGGACTATATGCTCTGGCATGTCGACATTAATGGTGGTCTCGATCGCGTGGTGGTCCGATCCGTGCTCTGTCCCATAAATCCTACACCGGACGAGCGCGGCGGCCAGTTCCTCGGAGGCGAGCACCAGATCGATGGTGCTTTCGTGCTTGCCATTCTGCCACGTCTTGGTACCCCTCGGTAGGAGACTGCGTAGCGCAGAGTCGTTCATAAAGTCCACGAGTCCGTCTGCCTCTCCTTGTCGGGCAGGTGAGATGTCGTCCCCACCCCATAGCTGGTCATGTTGGTTGAAGTCGCCAGTTAGAAGTATATCCATTCTTTCCCTCGTTACCCGTCTCCTTGCAGTGTCCACGCTTTGCCGCAGGAGCTGTATCGTCTCCGCGAGTGCTTGCGGGTTGGCTGGCACCACGTAGACCGATGCGATGAACACCGACCGATCGGGTAGATGCAGCAGCGCTGCGGTAATATCGGGAGAGGGCACCGGGACTGGCTCACTCTCTATCCCCTTCCGGATCCAGAGCATACTTCCAATTACCCGTCTGCCTTCGCGCGTTTCCGTAGGTATCATCTTGGTCCAGTGTGGATGGCCTAGCGGCGCGGTCAACACCTTGCCCTCTCTCACAAACGAGCAAGGTTCCGATAATGCGATGACTCCGAAGTCCTCGAGGTCTGTATCATTCATTACGCTATGTTGCACCACTCGCCGCTTGCCGACATTTAGTGAAAGGACCTTCAAGGGGCTAGGCATTAGCGACAGGAGGAGGATACAGTATTCGACAGTTCTTGCTGTACGATTCGTGGGGTCCACCACATGGGATGCACTTTGGAACCAAACCCTCGGAGTCGCATTCGGTGTGGCGGTGACCTTCTTGCGCGCACTTAGCACACCTCTGTGGTTTGTTGCACGTATGTGCGATGTGGCCTATCTCCTGGCACCTATAGCACTGCATTGGTCGTCGGCGCGGTTCACAAACCCGGGTGTATGCCGATTCTCCTGCTACGTGGAAGTACTGTTCTTGTAACAGGCGTGCTGCGTCGTTGCCTCGGGTTAGGTAGACTATCATCGACCCATATGCCTTCATACTTTCTTTTCGGCTGATCCATACAATCTTGGCGATTTTGGTCTCGTTCTCCTTTTCTAGCATCTCAATCACTCCCGGTCGGAGGTCCCCCGTCTCGGTGATCACGGCCGTGCGGTTAGCATTGTCGACCTTGATTGGGTGGAGCTGGTCCCGTAGCACGCGGCTTCCCGGTGTCGCGGCTGCGGTCTTCAACATCGCCTCTTTAACCTGTGCCAACTCGCCCTCACTTCTGCAAGCTACGCGGATTCGGTCGGCGTTGCGTGGGTCCTTGGTAACTGCCACACAGCGCCACCGTTCTTGTCCTTCGACTCCTCGCATCTCTCTCTCTATACACTCCCTGACCGCGCCGGGGTGGGTCCTCGCTTTCTCGGCCTCGTCGGCTCTCGAGATGTCGATCGTGCAGTAGAGGGAGTTTGTAAAAGCTGATGGAGTTGTGCTCATCGTGAGACTGCGGATGTTGCTAGGTTGACTGTCTGGGGGTGTGCGGGCTACTTCCGCATACGAGCGACTTCCATTAGTAGGTACGGCTACGTTAGCCAGTTGTTCCTGAATGCTCGCTGCTACTTGCTGCTGAATGCTCACTGCTACTTGCTCTTGTATTATAGTTGTAATTTGTTCGATTGTTGGTACCTTCGCGACTATTTCCTCCAGCTGTTTCAATTTCTCTTCCGCCTGTGCTGCTCGTTTTCCTGCCTGTTCCGCTCGCTTTTCTGCCTCCTTGGTTCGCCCTTCCGCCTGCTTGGCTCGTTCTTCTGCCTGTTTTGCTCGCTCTTCCGCTTGTTTTGCTCGCTCTTCCGCTTGCTTCATCTGTGCTAGCATTTGTCTCTGTGGTGTATTGTCACCAGCCGCCGCCGTCGTTTGTTGTATACTATCCCTGCCCTCTTCTACTACGTCCAAGCTCTTTTCTCCCGCTGCCCCAGACTTTGTCGCATTCAGGGTGTGCGTGCCTCGATGCAGGCTCCGGTAGTTGATGGTGCCGTGCGATGCTACTCGTTTTGGGCGCACGGTGATATACTCTCCGTCTCCCGGAGGTTCCGCCATCCTCCTCTTCTCGCTCGTCTTCAGTCGTCGCTGAGTATGCTTCAACAGGTTGGATGGATCGTCCTTAGAGTATGCCGCACCGCCATCCCATGCAAATAGAGCCTCCGTATTCATGGCTGCGCTCACGCACGGCACCGGTCCTCGGTTCATCCCGTAGCCAATTACACTCTCCAGCGTGGACGAGGCTCTCAAAGTCTCACTTGTGCCTGGAGTCGAGTGTTGGCATCGACCATATTGTGACACGCTTTGCAAGAGACATCTACACTGCAGCATTTTCCCCGTTTTGACAGGCTGCAGGCTCAGGTTCAGGCTGACCGAATGTTTCGATACCACTCACTCGGTCACCATCGTAGTTCACTCGTATTCTGTTGATCGTCTGCCGGCTTTGTTCAGCCGAGAACAAGTTATGCGGGAGAAATTTGATACTCGAGTGGCCGACCGTAGTAAGTGTATTCGGAAGATCTGAGGTTGTCGGAATGTGATGCATACCAAGGTTAAACCAAACGACGAGATCAGTCTGTTCCAACGGCTCGCCATTGAAGAATTTTTCAAAGTCCACTGGAGGGTTATAAACATCGAAAGCGTTGAGAGCATGTGCAGATCGTGGCTCATAGTCGTGCTGCGCTGTGATGTAGATGTCGTGCTTTGCCCAGTGCACAGCATTTGCTACGACAGGACTGTCTTGAATCGTCAGATGCGAAGAACCCGCGCCTTTGTGGATTCTCCAACCTCTGTACTCTCCAAAATCGTTCTTCTCTTCCTGGTTCAGTACCACAAGCATCGTTTGATCATTAGAGTCCCAGTTCAGACTGCTATTATCCTCTGATCGAACCGTGGACCGTTCTAGTCGCATTGATTTCCGCTGTTCTCCCCCAGACCAGGAGTATGCCTTGACGACCGGCGCCACTTTTGTGAGCTGAACAGTATTTGCCCTTCCAAGAACGTCAAAATCGGCTTTGAAGTTAAACACGTGATCATGCATGGATCCCACGAGATGGTCATGAATCCGATAGCCATACTCCTCGTTGTGGGCAGAATGCGCGGCAAAGATATATCCAGACGCATGAACTTCGACTTCGATAGTGCCGTCCATGGAAAAGCTGTAAGTGAAAACGAAATCATAGTTGCCGACTGTGCTGCACCAGCGTATCTTCAGATGGCTGTTTCTGGTCACAGTCGTGTATTGGGGAGCCGCATGCCGCTGGAGTGGCACATCAGCAGCTTGCTCAAATATGCATGTGGAATTAGGCCTCGTGATCAAGTTGCCATATGTGAATATGGTCGTATTCAAATAGGTGGCATGCGCTGGACAATCATAGTCCGCAATTAGTGGCATAGCAGAACTGCCAATGCCGTTGGTAGAGTCTAATGCAGCAAAGTTGGCCTGATAAGGGTCGTTACCTGATTTTGTTTGTCAGCATCGTCTAATATATGTCCTGATCAAGCATGTATACCAGCATAGTGGGCCAATGACTCTTGTAGACTCAGCTCATACAAGACTGTAGTATTCCTGTACCGGACGTCAAACAGTCCGAGCCCGGTGTCTGCGTTGAAGCTCAAGCAGAAAGTGAATCCCATCCAAGAAAGAGAGCCTTGATCTTCATCATACAGGTATCGAGGCTCGCTTGTGCTTGAGCCAGTAGGTGGAGGCAGATGTTCCATGGGTAAAGGCGCTCCTTGCTGATCTGTGCTCGTCCAATTGCCGTCGAAATTCATACCCAGTTTCTCGAATCCGGGTGCGAAACATGCTTCTCGTAGTTCGTCGGCTGTTGGGTAGGATTTATCGTCGTACACCCATTGCAGGATCTCCCATTGTTCCCAATTTTTGTTTGTGATGTCTGCTTGAAACGACAACGCTGATGGGAGGAGCGTTTGAGAGTCGAACCCCGTGGAGCTTTTGGCTTTGAAATTGAACCAAGTCACCAGGCGGCCGTCTTTCTCTTGTCCGTAGGGATTGCTTTGCATGATCTCCAGAGTATCGTTAGCACTCCCAGTCACCGCGCCCCCCAGCAAGAACAATGTCACGTCAGCAACCGATCTTCCGATGCGATATTTCCATGCTCCGAGACTCGAGCCGATACCATAAAGGTCACGAACCTTCGCTCCTGTCCTCCGAGTTAAGGGATACTCCAGCGGAGTAATAATCGTTGTGTCTGATATGGGAAGTGGACCGACCAACAGTTCGGCAAGATACGGCCCCTCAGCGTCTTGATATCCAAGAACCGCCCGAGCATAACGCGATGGTGAGGGACGGCCATTTTGCAAAACATCCAGGGCGTCGGATTTGTTCGGGTGTTGCAGTGCGATAGAGAAACTAAGGAATCGTTATGTGTTAGAACTCATGGCAATCCGAATGTCGTGGTCAGATTACTGACATGCCGTTTGACGAAACACTTTGCGGTCCTGATGTGTTGGGTTCTGGATCTGGCTGCTCTCGCAACCAAGAAGCGATGCTTTGAAGTTCCTCCGCGCCCAATGGCTTCCAAAGATTTTGTGCAGAGTATTGGGTTGAACGTTGAGCTTGAACCAGAGCAAGGCAGCTCAAAACATGGACAAAGCACCGCATGGTCACTATCGCACTGCCTGGGGAAAGTGAGGAAATGTAGAATGGTCGAAACATAATTAAGAGTACCCGGTACGTTTGCTCTGAAGGTGGTGGACTCACAGCCGCAATCAAATAGACTTTGGTGAAAGCTGGGATCGCAGGCATACGCCAAGCAGCGGAAGCCAGCATATGTTAAATTTAGTGACCGGACGTTATGCTTCGTGATATTCACCCGAATCTGGATTGATGTAAGTTCCAAGATGCCGACAAGATCTTCGAGTGTTGTGCCTGCCGACTCCACAACACAAAAGGCTTTTCCAAGACCATGACACGAACTTACGTACGCAGAAGACCGCGAAGATCTGGAGTTCGTCTCGGTCATTTCAAGAAGGATCAATCAGTCCTCAATTGAGGTGCAATCAAGAAAGCGCCGGATGTGGGTGGGTTCATTATATAAAATGGAGGCTCTCGCTTTCATCCATCCGTTCGAGAGAGTACGAGAGCAACTTGGAAGTCTCATTGGACTGAGCGCACATGTTGGGCAAGTGGCTGATTCAACATCGTTCTGGAGCTCATTGCCTATGTCGGCACTGGACGTCGAGCCTCTTTTGCCAGGGAATACATAATCGGCGCAATGTTGAACATGAAATTTCGCTGCTAGTTGCGCTGATTGACGTACGACCAGTCTTGAGATTGCAGCGCAGTCGTGATCAGTGAGCCTCGCTAGTACACTAAGGATGGTAAAACGGGTCCTGGAAGTCGAGTGAAGCGCCTCGAGCAGTTAAGCATTAGCGTTCCCAGACACGATGTCTCCTGGAAATGATTACAGCTTCGCGCTGGGTGGACACTGCATCCCAAATGAGAGAGACATCTGAAAGTCAGATCTGTGCTTTGGAGGATTCTCCATGCCATCAATGCTCGAAGAAGGAATTCGCGTTGCCGTTTTCGAGAACACAGGAAGAGAAGAGAAGTGGAGGATGGAGCCGGCGGTCCTCTGCAGCCTTTGTGCTCAGTCGCGTTCACGCTGAAGGATACTCTACATGCAGTCGAGAGTTGGGCAGGATCTTGGAAGCAGCGATTTCCGTGACCAGTGGAAGAGAGAGAGAGAAACATGCCAAAGAGCGGCGCCGACTCGATGAATGCGCAACATTATGTGCTTCGCGATGTGACGACGACACTGCCGCGGAAGCCTTGCTCTTTCCCACCGCCTGCGCGCCGACACAAGCTCAACGGAACACCGTTTGCGCATTCGAAAGTCGATAATGCGCTGCAGGTGAATCGATGTGTCTGTGGCGCCGTCGAGCTTCACTCGACTCGTGTCTTGGCGACTTTCTTGACCGCAGTCAGCACCACCAGCAACCTTTACTTTTGTCTCGCTCTGTCTGCCTCTTTCACCGCATCACCTCACCATCTGCAAGTCTTCTCGCAGTCTGCAAACCCAATGGCTGCCGGTCGCCGCAAGCACAAGACCAACAACGGCAGCGCGCCTGGAAAGCGCCGCGCTCGCACTCGAAAATCCACATCCGCCAACAAACAGATTTCAAACACCGCCGACTCGATCACGAGTACGGTCGATCGACCCGAAGAGAAAACGTTTCGATTCCTGGACCTCCCAACGGAGATCAGACTTCTCGTGTACGAGCATCTGCTGGTTGCGAATACATCGTTGAAGCTGCGGCCCGAACGCAAGCCCTACACAAATGTTTCGTACACCAAGTACGGCTTGCAGCCCAGTATCATCGCGACTTGCCAACTTATCTACCTCGAAGCTGTTCCCATTCTGTACGGCCGCAATGAGTTCCAAGTGACGAATTGGATCGAGATCTGCGGTGTCTCCCCTCTCCTGAACCGCTACAGAGAACACGCCAACCGCATCACAGCAGTCCATCTCGACTTTGAGGCCCGAGAGGCTCACATCAGAGAGATGTTCTCACTACTGAAGGGGTGTAAAGCTTTGTCAAAGCTCACGATCGGCCGAGCCGTGTGGTCATATTACGAAGACGCCGAAGCATTCGCCAAAGCCATTGGTCCGTTGATACGCACACTTTACCGGAGTCAACAGAAGAAGCAGGACGTGAAGCCTCGTGACGTCCTGGATGGGCTGCATTTACAAGGATGGACTTTCCTGAGATCCGGCACCAACGTTTCGCCGGCGCTCAAGGATATGGATGCCCGAGAAACAGCCGATTTTGCAGACGAGGTGAAGAACCTGCTGCGCTCAACTTTCAAGTGACCGTCGACTAAACAGAGACACTCTCATACACATAATTCGAGCGAAGAAGGTAGGCTACGTCTCCATATCCGAACTATAGAGGTCCCCCAGTCTTTTGTGAAAGCTCATTCGCTGACAGAAGAAGCACCAGGCAGACATACGAAGCAAGGTATGACACTCAGCTTCAGCGAGGACTGACGACTGGTGACGACTAGCGAACGAGAATGAGAAGTGATTGGATGCTCAAGGAAAATCTGGCCACGGGGACGAAAGAGCGCTACAGGAGCATTGAAACACTCATTACCCCTGTGGAGAGCATTTTCATTGTATTGATCCCCTGCAAGCCAAACAGTAACTTGCTCAACATCAGCAGTAACTAGCAACGATACCACACAGCGAACAGAACTGCATCTTAGTCTTCTTCACGCAGTGCAGAAATTTTTTCGCTTTCTCTTTCCCAGAGCGTCACTTACCATCTACTCCTCAACCTGCGCTTCCACATCTGAGCGCAGACGGAACCCCGAAGTTCCCCTCGCTTTTGCTCTGCACTTTCAGGTCCTCGATCTCAACTCAATGCCCCTCACCGAAATCAGAGCTGGAAACAACTGCAACTGCACAAGCTATTTATACATTTGATAAATAAATGTAACCAGTTGCTTCACCGGCCATACGATGAAAGCCACTGCTGTATGCAGTCGCACTCCAGAACCAACATATATACGCAGAATCGACAATCAACTAAAAACTGGAAGAATCACAAAATGCTCGCATTACAGTAAAAACTAATTGTTGCTCGCTCAAAGAACTTAACAAATGCTCTGCTTCAACTCAATCAAATCGCATCGCACGCGCATCGCACTCGCATCGTCTGTCGCTATGTATCCCAACGCAAAAGGAGAAGAAAAACATAATAAGCACAAATAGATCATCACTCGCATCAGTTCCATCGTGTAAATTATCCTTCGTTGTTCCGCATCTCGTCACCATCGTTTTGTTCTGTTTGCCCTGCTTGCCTATCTGTCCATCAGTCTCTCTGTGTCATTTCGTTCCGACCAAGTCCCAAGTTCGTGATTTCGTATCGTATCTTTCGACGATTCATTGTCTTGATCACTTGAACTCGCCTGGCACGTGCAGTTTGCTGATACTCAAGTTCGTATCATGCCGAATCACCCGCGGGAAGAGCTGACCCGTCTCGTGCGCGCCTTGAGCTTCGTTACCGCTCAAAGGTGGGCTGGCGGGGCCACTGAGAGAATCGGTTGTGAGCTCTGAGGCGATAGCAGAAGCTGTAGGCAGAGGAGCAGACTTCTCGGTGGACGCGACAGCGGCAGGGTTGGCGATAGGAACAACTGCGGGGACAGCTTCCGCATGGAGCGGGGTGGTAGATTCGAGGGTCGGTTGGGCAGGGTTGGCGACGGCTGTGGGAGAGACAGCAGCAGGTGGTGATGAAGGAGGAGAGATAGGCTCATTGCCTAAAGCAATGGCGGCAATACTATTACCGATGGGCGAGGCACGAACAGATCGTTCGCGCGAAATGGTGCTCACGTTGCTCGGGGTGTGAGACAGTTGCGTCTGGTCCTGAGTTGCATCGATTGGCGACACGTCCTTGGTTTCAATGCTTGGAACGACAGAATCCTGCTGGTGGCGTCGGTATGCCTCAGCACCCACGACTCCGGCTCCGACTCCTGCAACACCGGCTGCGGCGGGTCCGATCAAGTTGCTCGAGTCTTTGCTGGACTGAGCCAGCGGAGCCTGTGACCCAGACTGAGCAGAGGGGCCCGCCGGCTCATTGCCTAAGAAAGGCTGTTTGAGCTTTTCATCGCTGAGTGGTGCTGTCAAAGGCGTCACGGGAGCCTGGTGCTGAGATGCAGGCAGCTGCTGAGTACCTGAAAGTGCATACGTCTGAGTCTGCAGAGGCTGCTGAGCTGGCACTGGCTGAACTGGTGCGACTGTCGACTGCTGCACTGGGACTGGCTGCGCAGGGAAGACTTGCGACTGCTGCAAGATGGCATTCTCCTTGTCTTGCTGGTGACGATTGTATGCTGCAGCACCGGCAGCACCAGCACCAACGCCCGCTGTGGCAGCAACAAGCTCGTCTTGATGCGGCGGAGTATATGCTCGACTCACGAATGGTTCTTCGTGAGCGGTCCCAGCATCAACGTTGTCCATGCGGTAAGGATCTTTGCCACCGTAATCATAGCTCGGCCCGCGGAAATGGCTTTGGGAAGAGCCAGGCACAGCACCAGCTGCGGCAATGATATTCGCGTCATCATCGTCCGAATTGTCGTCGATGGCGCCATCAGCGGCTGGGGTGTAAGCGCCGGCCTTTCGAATAACCATGTCAGACGGGAATCGACCGCCTAAGGTCATCAGTGACTGCAATACCAAATGCGATTGTGAGAACGAGGCAAGACAAACGCAAGGTATTCAGAGGTACGCACTCACTCACCTGGCTGTGGTCTCTTCGGTCTATCGTCCACAACGGGATGCTGTTCAGCCAAGCTGGTCACATCGGCAGAATAAGGCGCCTGATCAGCTTCATCATCTTCGAGGCCATCGCTGCTCACGGTGCCTTTGTCGCTGGTACCAGACACACTCCTAGCATGTTTGCGCACAAAGGCTTGACGCTGCTCGCCGGTGCCTTCAGTAAGCATTCGAATGTCCTGAAACCAGGCCATCATGGTATCGTAGCTCTCAGCGCGGAATACCCAGTTATGTCCCTTGTGCATGCCGCCAGACTGTTTGCCTTTGAGCATGAACTTGTGACTGGAAGAACCACGTTCCGAATGCGACCCAAGCTTCTGGTCGAACAAATACAGCGACATGACTGGCGGCTGCGAGTAGATCTTATCTGCGGACTTGAATTCGTGCAGATGTGTGGGCGACAGCACGTACCAGCCGGGTGTATAGGACTTGAGATATTTGCTCTTGCGTTCCAGCATGCCGGCCCGGATCTCGCTGGCAGCGGGTGCGTGCTTGCCCGGGTACTCGATGTCCTCGATGCGGCGGAGTGGTAAGCTTGGATCGACGAAGTGAGGATCGTGGGTGACGAATTGATACCATTCCTGGTCCTTTGGCATGGAAATCGGGCCACCTCGGAGGCTCTCCACAGCACTGTATGCATCATCGGCCTCGCGTTTGAGAATGCCCGCGAGAGCATTGTAAGCCTTTTGGATTTCGCCAACGACGATCGACTCGAGCTCACGTCCCGAGCTTTCGAGATTGAGGTAGGCCTGCGGATGGTTAGTGTAGTTCCGTCAACACAGATCTGGCGCAGCTTACCCTATGCAAATAATTCTCCTCATCGACCTGTCTCTCAATCTGCCTGTCGACCCCAAGACGAACCACATACGGATCGTTCTTGCCGATCGCGTTGCCGTCCTCATGCGCAGCGTGCTGGAGCGCCTCCTGCAACTTCTCAACCTCTTGTCTAGTAGCAGCCTTCTCT
Organism: Cercospora kikuchii; assembly: GCF_019650295.1. Lineage (NCBI taxonomy): Eukaryota > Fungi > Ascomycota > Dothideomycetes > Mycosphaerellales > Mycosphaerellaceae > Cercospora > Cercospora kikuchii. The sequence continues at coordinate 2,732,784 of NW_025408588.1, forward strand.
TTCTCGACGGAGTTCTTAAAATCGCCGCTCAGGCTCTTGATTTCCTTGATCTTCTGGCCCAAATCACTTCTCAGACCCGTCAATGCGCCAATTACGTCGTTTTCGATTTCCCTCGATTTTGCTGCTTCGGCGATCGATCGCTTGTGGTAGCCGTCAAGGATGCGGGTGGCTTCGCTGAGACCATCGTTGCTCATGAAGACTGCGGGGTGAGTGATGTTAGAAATGGTATTCTGCACCTTGTGCAATGCCTTGCCGCGAGTTTCGTAGGAGTTCTGGATTTCGCGAAAGTAGGCGATCAGCGACTTGAGCAGCTGTCTCCAGGCCTGGAAGCGATTGGCGAGGACTTCAGTCGGTGTTCCAGTTGTCGGCACGGGAGTGAAGGCATAGCTGTGGAAGTCCTCGCTGTCGGCATCGACGACACCCTTGATGCTGCCGGCTCTCAAGCTCCTTTTGCTGCTGCTCCGTCGCAAGCTGCCGCTTCTCTTCACGCTGCTCTTCTTCTTCAGCGTGTTGCTGCGACTGACTCCGCCGGTGCCTGAGGTGCTGGCGCGCGAGACTGATCGCTGGGGTCCGTCGATTATGGATGAGCCTCGCTGGCTCGCGTCGAAGTCCTCGTGGAAGACGCCGCCGCGTTCGACGGACTGGGCCAATGGCGAGCTCATGGCGGGATTGCCTGAGGTCGCGAAGTCGGTCTGCGAGGTGCCGTAGCCTCGCGCGGCGTGAGAGTCGCTCAGCGGAGGGACGGAGGAGTAGCTGTTCGACATGGCCGTGGCTGGGTTGTGCTCCCAGGTATGATGCTTGTTCGCCCCAGATTCCGTGCCGCGGCTGATGTACAGTGGCAGCTCCCCAGAACGGCGGCGGATGGGGGGAAGTGGTCTGCAGAAGCGCAGAATCTGCGTCGACGGGTCGAAGCAATGCAGACGGGCGAGGTCAGACGATTGCGTGGTATGTATGTTGAGGTGCTGCCTCTTCGTGTCTCTCTCGTTGCGCGGAACTCGGCCACAAGCCACACGCTGCCGCTACGTCACCACCGTCGTTCGCGGTGCATCCGGTGAAAGCTTGTCCCAAGCAATTTCACAAGAACTCGCCAACCTCAACGCAGCCTGCTCGTACAGCCGTCGAATACGGATGACGGTGATGGTGGATGTATTGAATGGTGAGTAGTCAGTCGTTCTCGAGGCCGCAGTCACACACCTCCTGAGCGTGGACTCGTCGATCCACAGGAGAGACAGAAACACCAGAATCCCTCTCGCCCAAAACCGATGAAATGAACGCGTCCGAGCGCAAGTTCATCACCGACGTCAGCTCGCAGCGCAGAAGCCGAGAAGTGGCAGTGGCTAAAACTCTCCCGCCAAGGTCTGGACAATAGTCACACGAACAAACGACCTGCCAACTGTCCGTCATCACCTTATTCTTGTTTGCATAACGTCCGCGGAAGCCTATCTTTGTGCAGCAGCAGTGATGACCTGTCACCATTCGACACCATGCTCGCACAATTCACAATGACGACGACAGCAAAGCGAGCGAGATGAACAGCAGCTCCCCTGCTCGTTTCGCTAACTACGGTATCTGCTGAGCCACAATTGGGCCCAGGCGCTAAACCATCCCAGCGATCATCCTAATTACCGGATCGGAAAGGTTGGCCTGTCAGTGCTTGTCAACATGTGACATGCCGTGTGGCTCACCCGTGCGACTTCAGCAGCAAGCACAAGCAGGTCTTGCAACATGAAACCCGCGTCGGGAACGGGTGGGGAGGCATTTTGAGAGCCAACGAGAGCACCATTGGCACTATCGAAACTGTAAATCGAGACACCTCACCTGCCAGTATGATGACGGCTCTACGGTATGAGCGTACACGTGCAAGCTGTCAGTCAAGCTCCAGTTCTTCACGACCCCCTCTTCCCCGATCTAGTCCCGCGACGACCCGGTTGCAACAGCAGCAGGCTCACAGACCTGCTTCAAACGACCTCCGCAGGCTCGCTGCTACCAACCACGTCTTCACAGAAACCGGGAAACGTCGAAGCACAGTACAAAAAAATCTGGGAATGCTGTACTCGAGAAGCACGTCTCAACCCGCGCACCAGGTTCAAGTCTTCTCGCCTTCCTCGCCAGTTTCTGGCGCAACAAGAAGTTTGGTACAGCTGCATTAGTGGGCAATGCCGATGATTCGTGCACATACCCCTCATCCCCAGATAACGACGAAGGTAGAGTGGTCGAACTGGGAAGAGCAAATGTATACTCATGGCGTGGCATTGAGATGAAATGAGATTCGTGTTGATCTGATCAACGCTTTGCCTTGCCTTGCTCTGCCTTGATTTCGATTACTGTTGTTACACTTTTCGCAAAGTAGTCCCGCGAGAGATGAGACTTTGCTCCCCCGCTCCCGTTTTGATGTATGCCATGCCATGAAACGCTCAGAACGCTGCAAAATGCCTTGAAAGCCACCACTCGCCTTCGCTCTACTCTGGATTGATCAATCCATGCTTCGCTTCCCGCTCTTCTTCTTTCTTCCTGTTCGCTGCTACTGCCAGCTTCTTTCCGACTTCGTAACTGGAGATCATGATCGCACAAGCAGGTGCAACCTTCATGGTTCGAGCGGCCCAGCCTTTGAACAGTCCAGACCAGCCTTCTGTGCGGTAGATGTGGTAGAGAAATTTGGGCATGGCTTTGCCCTCTGGCAGGGATGCACGTTTCTCCGCTGACATGCTCGAGTCCATGACAGTCTGCTGTCGAGTCTTGCCGACATCGAACGGCGTCGTGACGAATGCTGCAATCGCACCAGATCCAGCTCCAGCCAAGAACGAATCGTGGAGGAGTTGAGTGCTCGATAGCTGGGCGTTCGATGATGGTCCGGTCAGTGAGGTGTTGATTGCCCGGCTCTCATCCAGCTTCTTCCGGCCCCATTCGTAGCCCCACCAGTAGAATGCTGAAAACGGCACGTCTCTCCAAAACGTCAAGGTGATGCCTCGCCAGAGGGTATGCACTCCTTGGTCCCGCACCATATCGGAGAGTCCGCCAATCGTCGCTCGCATTACGCCTCTTCCGCCTGTGCCCTCTGACTGTACTGCCTGCATTCGTGTTCGCAACATCTCGATTGGACTGACCACACCTGCTGCAAGTACGCGCGCAATCGCTCCGTCTACCAGCGGCGCCATATCCTCGCTCACTCTGCTCTTCATCGGACTATTCGGGTTCCATCGTAGCCAATCGTATCCTGCGAAGTATATGACATTTGCAGGGATCGCCATAGCAAGAGTCGGGCTCAGCCCTCGCCATAATGTCCAGATTCCCTCGTTCCTTGCAATCTTTCGGAGTCCATCGAATGTCGAGTTGATCGTCCTTTTCTGAGTCTCTGCTGCAGCACAGTCAGAGATGACGGGTTCTACGATAGCCGCTTGCGATGGTGCCGCAACGCAAAATTGTGATTGATTCTGCACCCAGAACACCTCCCGACAACACGCCGTCACGCCGAGGTTGGGAGGAAGCTGCAGGAAGGAGGGAAGTTTCGCGGTGGGAGACGGACTTTTCTGTGCTTGCAGTCGTACGCGGACCACATCGAGCGGTGTGACTGTGATCTGGATTAGCTTGAATCATAAACAGGATGTCGTAGACTGTGCGCACCAACTAAAGAGGTCATAACGGAGCCAACGACTGCAGACATCAGCTTTTGCGACAGGGAGCTTTCTGGATCTGCCGTAGGCAGCGCCGGTGAGGGCGGAGTTCGCTGCTGTGTCGCATCATCGCCTATTCGGTCGTGCCGTTGGCCTTGTGTGTGTGTCCTCGCCGCCATCGTGTTCGTGTGTGCTCGTGTCCGTCGGTACTCGTGTGTGCTGTTGTCGCTCAATCGCGTCGCAATGCGCGGCGCTGGAAATTTGTCGCCACCACTTCTCCAAAGCGTGATGTATCCTTCCAACCAGTGTTTATCTCTCCTCCCAAGCCCCTTTGTCCCCGGCTGCAGTCCCGCGACACAAGAATGTCGTCAGGGCGATGGCGGTGATCGATGGCGGACAATGATGATTCCATGACCTTCTTAAACTTCCCGCCCTGTGCATGCTTCTGTCCGATCGCGGAGATAGGCGACCTCTTCCGTCGATAGCCGTCGCGCCACTTTCTCGGTGACTCGTTTTGGAATGCCTCAGGAACAAAACAACCACACCTTCCGTCATCACTTCCGACTTCATCTCTACCACACCTAGGAACAGACACAATGAGCACCACCAACAGGACTCTCAGCAACGATGCCGCGCCAGAGACCGAGGCCGAGTTGGAGGCGTTTCGACAGCAATGGCGCGAAGAAGTGTCAGCTAGGAACAAGCAGTCGAAGGCGGGCCCGTCGAGACCCAATCCGGTAGATACGACCAAGTCGAGGCAGACGCAAGCTGGACCTTCGCAAACTGTTGCGTCTGGGTCAGCTCTTCGTAATGACCGCTTTCACGAAGAGATTGCGCCCAAGGCCTACCATGATCTGCCAGACAAAGAGGAGCAGCTCAGACTAGGTGAGGAAGGCCAGGAGCTTAATAGGAACGTTGTTACAGAACCGACATCAGCACTGGAGCACTATGAGAGAGCAGTAGAGAAAGAGACGCAGGGTCATCTTAGCGAGAGTATGAGACACTACAGGAAAGCATTCAAAGTTCGACTTCCTGCATTTCCGCTTTCATGTTCACGTATGCTGAGGTAAGTCGCAGCTCGACGATGGCGTGCACGAAGCCTACAAACGAAAGCATTTCCCTCCGTCTGCCTTTCAGAAGCCCAAAGCAGCGAATCCCAACCCTTCAAATGCTTCGTCCACAGTGCCGCGTACCGACCATCACTCCCTGCATGGTAGTGCTGCCGGCGAAGGACTTCCCGCCACACTCAAGCAGATGGTGGAACAGTTCTCGGCTATGCGCATCGAGCCGCCAGACCCAGAAACGAGTCTTTCGCCGAATGAGAGATGCCCCCTCGCCGAGTTGCCAGAGGAGCTGCTTACGCATATTCTCATCGACTTGGCCGTGAATGATGTTGCCTCTTTCGCTCGGCTTGCACAAGTGTGCAAGAAGCTGGCTTACTTGGTGCTGACAGAAGACTCGATCTGGAGGCAAGTGGCTATGATTTCGAAGTATGGCTTCCCATCGATGCATTACGATTTTGCTGTCGAGATCGACGGCTCACCTGTGGACCAAAATGAGCAATTGGCCAAATACATGGCATCGACTGCTGAGGATGCGGACGAGGAGATCCCGCTGCCACCAACTCCTGAAGAACGCGCAGCCGCCTTCTCTACACTCACCGACAGACTGCTCGTATCGCACTACTCATCCTCCTGGCGCCAAATGTTCAGATCCCGTCCGCGAATCCGCTTCAACGGCTGCTACATCTCCACTGTCAACTACACACGCGCAGGAGCCACTTCGACCAACACTCTCACCTGGGGCGCTCCCGTTCACGTGGTCACATACTTCCGCTACCTCCGCTTCCTCCGTGATGGATCCTGCATTTCCCTACTCACGACCGCCGAACCCGCTGACGTGGTCCACCATCTCACACCCGAGAATCTTCACTCTGAACACTATGGAAATGTCCAATACGTCCCATCAGCAGTAATGAAAGATGCTCTTCGCGGCCGCTGGCGTCTTTCCGGGCCAGCATCAAGCCAAGCGAGTCATTACGACCCTACGACAGGCAGGTTCGAAGACGAGGAGGTCGAGGGCGATGTATTGATTGAGACGGAAGGCGTGGTGCCAAAGTACACATACCACATGTTCCTGGGGCTGGCTCATGCGGGTAAGGGAGCCAGGAATAATAAACTTGCTTGGAAGGGATTTTGGAGCTGGAACCGATTGACAGATGATTGGGCGAGATTTGAATTGAGGAATGATAAGGCGTTCTATTGGAGCAGAGTGAAGAGTTATGGTGATGGGGTATAGATGGTGCTTTGATGAGGCGAGAGCCGTGAGGATCGCATCTGAGATACTTCTCCTGAGGGAAGAGTGGATTTTTTGTTTTGCCAATTTATCACGATATTGCTCATTCATGAAGAAGCCCCTCAACAAGAGAGGCGTAAGATAGCCCTGACGACCCAGTCAAACTTCGCCACAGAGACAGCCACTTGCCCCTGCATCAATCATCAACATCACTCTCAGTCCCGGGCGCACTAAAGTCAAACGCCTGCAACGTCCTCGCAACCTCCAGAATACTGTCCGTATTGAGAATCTTTCTCTCCTTACCTCCAGCCAAAGTCATAGCAATGCTGACAGCATTCTTGATCTGTCGTCCATTATAATCCAAATCCGCAAGCTCACTCAACCCAGCACCATCAACATTGACCCTGTCAGCACCCAGCGAGACTTCAGCTTTCTCGATGAATTGCAACCAGACTTGTCTGCGAGCTCGCCAGTCGAGTGCTGGGTAGCGGTAGCAGAAGTGGATGCGGCCTATCAGGAAGAAAAGTCCTTGTCAGCAGGTCATGCACAACGTGTGTTACATGGTGTGTGAACTCACTTTGAAAAGCCGCATCAATGATCTCTGGCTGATTCGTCGTCAAAATCATGATGCCCGGATAATACTCCAATTCTCGCAAGAAGACGCTGACGATTGCATTCCGTTCCAAATCATATATGTTCCTCTTCGCGAGGAAGACGTCTGCTTCGTCGAGAAGAAGGACTGCCTGCCAATGCGCGCAAAGATTCATGATTTGGCGGAGATTGGTATTGATATCGTGAGCCGCGGATCCCAAAGCACCAGAGGAGATGGAATACAAAGGTTTTTCTGCCGTTTCGGCAATCGCTTCGGCTGTGAATGTCTTGCCCAGTCCTGGCTGGCCTGAGAAGAGGCCAATGAGACCTTGGCCTTTGCCAGGGACGAAATCGTCGAATGGGGAGCGGGAGCTATGGGATTGGATGAGCTGACGCATGGAAGTTAAGACGGGAGCGGAGATGACGAGCGAGGAGAGCATGTCTTTTCTCCAGATTACATCGGAGACGTTTGATGTGGAGAAAGCCGCCCAGCGGGCATCAGTGTGGCTGAAGCCGAAGAGGAGGCCGGAGAAGAGGATTTTGTCTGTGTCTCGGAGGGTTAAGAGGAGGATATCGATTTCTGGCTCGCTGAGGGGTTGGTTGCTAGGTCGCAGGTCGCCGGTGTGGAAGTTGAGGAATGGTGGTGGTGGTGGCGGAGGAAGACCCAGGCCACTGAAGGGATCGAATATGAGGTCAGGATCTTCGTGAATAGGGTTTTGAGGGTCTTCTACCCCGATGACAGCTTCTCCTGGGAGTAGGTCGATGGCCAAACGAGTCTATCAAACGTTAGAGGTCGTTGAATATCAGTCACAGCCAGGATGTTGCGCCATACCGCTCTGCCATCTGGATTGGCCATCGAAATTGCTTCATGAGAGAACTCGCGGAAGTGAGAAATCTGAGGTATCAGTGGCGCTTGTTCTACCGCTCTATACTTGACCGGATCAATCATGACACGTCCACGGAACTGCCGGCGAGGATCAGTCCAAACTCGTCAATGATGCATCACATACTCACATAAAAGCGCCGCGGTTCTTTCTGCTCCCAGGATGGCGTATCTGGAGTACCAAATACCACGCCCTCACCCTCATGCTCCTGGATTTTATAGGAGGACCGCAAGAATGACAACTGCTTATCCGCTCTTGCCAGGAGTGTATCCCAGATGTGTTCACACCGAGGCAGCAAGTGCAAAGGCCGGTAGGCCAATGTACTGATCGGCACACTACCCTCGTAGACCGGCATCGTCAGGACAGTGGACACCAAGCCGACCTTGAACCCATCCGCCTCAGCATATTCTGCTTCGATTCTGAATTCTCGTTTGCCGTCTTGTTTACATTCGCTGGCCGCTTTGATGACACGCCATACACGGTCTTGTTCAAGGGGATCTTTGCCGTAGATGAGTGTGTTGGGCGCATATATAGCCCACAAATCATGGTGCGAGATTGTCGTTTGGAGTGAAAGCTGGCTGAGCTCTGCGAGTATGATGGAGTGATGTTGTGCAATGAATAGCAAACCAGCTTCGATTTCGAAGAGGCTGTCATCCTTAACATCTCGGCAGTGCGCTGCAATATTTTGGAGATCGTCCAGCGCCCAGAAGAACCATTCTGGCTTTAGCTGTGAGGATATCAGCACCTCGGTTTCGAGAACACACTCCTAGAGACTTGACATACTGTACGCTTCCTTGCCGTCAGTGGGAATCCTGGACTATCGCGGAAAATGTTGATGAGAGTGCCACGAAGGACAGGACCATTCACATCGACTTCTGTGTGTGTCGGATTCATGTTCTTGTCGAAGACTCTGCGCACTAGTAACACGTGCGGCTGAAGCTCATCGTTGCCCTTCAATTCTACCTTCGGTTCGACCAGCTTCCAGCACATGTCTTTTCTGTGAATTGTTAGCCTCCTTCGCCTTGAGCGATTCGAAGCTCATACTTGTCCCAGCTAGATGCCGTCAGCATGGAGCCCCGATCTAGTCATGAAGATTGCACGACACTCACTATTCGTCGCGTTGGATAATCTGTTGTGGAGGCACGAAAATTATCTCGGCGACGTTGATATACTCATTCTCGGAGGAGCTGTCCTGAGCATTGGCCTGCCTGGCTGCGTTTTCGTCGGTCGGCGCCATTTTTGAGTTGGTTCTGACGGACCCTCTGCAACGCGCGGTTGGAAGGTGCTGGAAGCCGGAAAGTAGATGAAACGCAAAGGGAACGACAAAGGACGGTGACACTTCTTGTAGCTTGGAGCTCAGAAGCTCAAATATGCACAAGGTCAGAGAGCTATGGAGCTGTACACTGGTTGTGCAGCGCGTATTGACCAGTCATGGTGCGCGCCCTGTCTACTGTGCATGCTGCACCTTCAGTCAACGGACATCAGCTTGGGGTTATCTGCATTCCAAGGAAAGACGTGGCAGCACCTTGGGAGGCCGCTCACAACCAGATGCAGTGCGACCATCCCGTGCTTGCTACAGTGGGTCAGGCTGAGTGCAAGGCGTGCTCTCTATTGCAGATGGGTACATGTGGTCGAACAGAAGTGTCCAACTGTACAAGGAGCGAGAATTCGCACCAGAACGCATCTTGGAAATCGACAACCAGTATAGTGCTGCAGCTACTGAATTAACGAAGGTAGTGTTGAAAAGCTTGATGTACTCCCGACTACGCCATTATGTTCTTCCTGTTACAACTCATCGATCATGCTCTCAATTCTCGCCAGGCGCGAGATTCGACCCAGCTGCAGTGGTTCCAACAGCGTGATCGCCGGTGTTGAAGGCCACTGCCAGTCAGCATACTTGATCAAGCATGCCAACGAGAACGCGTCGTCAGACCGTATCTCAGTTCTTGCTCAAGGTGTAGATGATGTTCGCATTGTCACCGTCACCGTTCTCATACACAATCTTGTACGCACCATCTCCAACGCTAGCCGAGTAAGAGTTCGATCCAACAAAAGGATTGTTCCAGTGCAGAAAGATGGCGGCATCGTTGCCTGGACTGTCGAAGGAGAAATGGACATCGCCCTCAGTTCCCGTCATAAAGCCTTGGGACTCGGACATCCAACCCGCAGCTGCATCGCCTGGGATTGATGATGGTAGTGGCGAAGCTTGAGTCCAAAAGCCATGTTGAAGTGCAGAATGCTTGAGGTAGATAGTGCGGCCAGTGAGGTTGCGTAGGATCACTCCAACGCTGCGAGCGGAATTGGCGCCTTTGCGGGCCATGAGGGTGTTGTTGATGGACAGGATGGCGGAGACACCAACGCCAATGCCTGCGACAATGACTGCGGCCATTGCTGATTGAGGTCGAATATCGTAGCTTGAGAGGGATTGTTGCTGAAGGACCGTCGCCGATGAAGGACAGTCGCCGATGGTAAAAAGGCTGATGAGATCGCTGATTTTAGTGTTTGATGCAGGATAGCATTGAGACGAGCGAACAGCGGGCATTTATATTGCCAGATGTCGGATGGTCGCGAGTGACTTCTTTCAGGATACCGCATCAACGCACTAGCTCTGATAGCTGACCACATCGCCGACACGACTGCAAGTGACTGGATGCATGCCGTTTGCGGCTAGGTAAAAGGGCTGGGCGTAGATTGTGGGTGTAGTGGCGTCCATAGGCTGCACGAATCGAATGACCGCTGCTTGATCTCGGTGGATCATGCAACAAGACTCTGGGCGTTTCGAGCCATTACAGGCTGTTCTCCATACCTGTGGCATCTAGGGGCGGCCGAAAGGCTTCAGTGTACCGTTTGCCTATGCGAGGGTCTGACATGGCTGGTGTCATTGCAAAAGTTTGCGGCACAACTCCTAGAAGCAGATTGTTCGTTTTGCTCAGCACGAGCAGTAGTTAAAATGCATGTTCAGCGTCGATATCAGTATCTAGGCTGATACACGTGATAGTGCCAGCCCAAATACTGGTCAGAAGCCATGCGGGCCATCTCTGTCGCCGGACACGAAGCTTGTAAGCGTATCTGCAAGGCGACAATCTCCACAGGCGGTATCCTTGTCAAGCTGGAGTGATAGCTCTGCCCGCATTCAGCTCAACAGTTGGACGCTCAGGGAAGTCTGGATGCCGGTTAGGGCCACTGGACAAGGATGCCAAGCTGTTGTGGCCACTGCGTGACAAAGCCCATCTGGCCAGACAACCCTTTCACATCTGCCAACCACAGAGTACCAGATAAATTCCGCCGTACCTCGGAAGACCATGAGAATAGAAGCGGAGACCGCTGATGCTTGTTGGCAGTGGGAAACGGCGAGGCCGTAGCATGATTATAAGATGCGAAGGTAATCCAGCTGAAATCTCTTCTACGCATATCCAGTCATGGCTTGTGTCCTTGTCTTCACGACACACATTCAGTGGTGTAAAACAGCCAGCATTGCCTGGTTGGGGTGTATGTAGTGGCCGGTATACGGGATCCGCGCTAGTGCAAATCGGCTGGGGATAAGATCTTCCAAGCGATACAGGGCCAGGACGCCAGAGGAAGATTTGACGCATTTGGGCAGTGCATAATACTCTGGCCCATGTTAGGATATCGTGTGAGCTGCATCAGCAGCGGAGGCGCCGGCGGTGGCTGGCCATGTGCCCTGTTCAAGCCTAGGAGCGAGATGTGATCAAGCAGGAGTGCTCGTGCCGCTGAGTGGAGTCCATCAAGCGAGGCATGTTCGGATGAGACTCATGAGAGTCAGCAGAGTGCTGAAAGGTCGCTCGGAGAGCAAGAAAGACATTTCCGATAATGCGAAGGTGTTTCGTTGGAGTATGTGCGAGGATGGAAGTCGTGAGGTTGATTCCACAGTGACTGGTATTCTACTGCCTCTGCCAAGCATCCTCGGGCCGGTTCTCCCGACACTAACCGGGTCCTTCTCCTCCTCCTTGTTCTCCTCCTTCACTTCACGTCGGATGCCCATCATTCACCTGGATATGAGACGGCGCGCCACTACATTCAGTAACATGCCTCAGCGCGCGACAGTCGAGCCGTAGGACAGCGAGTCCTCGAGCTTCGATGTGGATCATCGCGTTGTCACGGCATAAGCTCTGAGCTTCAACGAGATCGAATCAGCACGCCATTCATTCAGAATTATCTACATCGCAGCTCTATGGGATCTCTGTGGGATCGAAAATGAATTCATATCTCAGGGCGAGCCATCATTGTGGTTCACTGGGCACCCAAAGTTCGACGCGAAAGGAGCCAGTCTGTCCGTGATCTGGTTCAAGACACTGATTGGCAAATTGATGGCCTCACCAAAGGTCGCTGGAAAGCCTGAGGCGATGGCTTGGTAGATCAGGCAAGCTGCTGCCCCAGGAGCAGTGTTCACAAGAGTCCCGTTCCGGATCGCCTCTCCCGAGTTGAGTCCATTGAAGTTATTTGGACCAATGTTACCGCCGAAGAGAACAGGCTGTATTACCAGTCAGTCACGACGCTCAATTTCAGGGACCCGAAACAACTCACATTGAGGAGATACATCTGGAGGATCTCGCTGGTGACCTCGCTATCGTAGGACTCGACTCTTGGGCGCCAGTTGGGCGGCACGCGCTCGCCACTGTTCTGGACGTAGTTTCCATTGGCATCTTTCGAGATGGCGAAGAAGGACATCATGGTCTGCAGCCAACATCAGTGAAATACGACAAGATCGGAGAATCTGCTACACCTACCGCCTCATTTGGAGAACCGCCTTCACCTGGGAACAGCTCGTACAGGAAAGTCGCAGCTCCGTAGAGGAGCAGACTGCCTGGGCCACTGCGAAGTGTCAGTCGACGACTTATCGCGAGTACGAATCGAGACCAGGACCTACAAGAAGAAGTTGCCATTCTCCCTCATGCTCTGCTGCCATCGCTGCTCACGATAAATGGAAAGCTCCTCTCGGCCACAGTTGCCTTGGCAGGTATCCATCATGTAGCCGAAGAGCTATCGAGACTTGTCAGCATAACGTCCGCATTCTTCTACCCTTGGACTACGTACCGTAGTGTTAACCCTGAAGTTGTCATTGCCTGGTCCGGTGAAGAAATCATTTCTGGAAGGCTATCAGCGGGAATTCCCTCTCACGCCAATGTCAAGGTTGCAGGTCGTACCGGGTGAGACTGGAGTCTGCCTCGAATTTGTTATGCCCGTTCAATCCAGGCTGGCTAGCAAGGAGACTCAAAGGAGAGCGAGTGCGAGACGTCGCATCACATCCGAGGGAAACCTTGTTGCTGAACAAATCTCCATCCTGGTCGAAACATGAGCAAAGATCTCCAAACTTCCGGAGCATTCTAACTCACGAGACCAACACCTGCAATGGCAAGGATATTGGCGAGAGTGAAGCCAACATTGTACATGTTTTGTTGAGCATCAACGAGCTCGGCGTCTGCGCACCAAAGTCAGTGATACCAAACGGTGAAAGGTGTCTGGACACCGTACAGGTCACAATGCCGTCTCTAGCGAGGAATCCATGATTGGCTGCGGCGTTCAACTGGATGACAGTTAGTCAACCATTGTTCTCCAAAGCATGTGGACGTTATTCGACCAACTTACACCAGGGCAAGGGCCACGAATGTCGATACCAGGGCGAGGAGCGCGAAACTCGTGCGCTGTATCACCAGGTGCGGGCACAGGATAGCCACCTCGTTGATTGCCTCGCGCGGGAAAGCGGGCATTGTTGTATGGAAATTGCGCTGTGAGTGGAGCGGCCGGCTCGTGGTTCGGGTTGAACGGGCAGTTTGGATCATCTCTTCGATATGCACCACTCTTGAGGATGGAAGAGTCAACGCCTGGAGCACTTGCTACCCATGGATAAGCAAGGACGCCTTGAATGGCGACAAGCGGAAGAACTGCGAGAGCTTTCAACGACATTCTGAGGTCTGGATATGTGGCCACGATGCCTTCACACTCTGGCAGGCTGGTCGCAGCAATTTATATCGCAGCTGCCGAACCAGCGATATCCTGATGCCTGCCATCTTTGTATGGCAAGATACATCGTGCCTCGGGATTATATTGTCGTGCACTGGATTGGCTGGCGAGTCGCGTTGCCAAAAGCATCAAGTCGACCACGCGCAGCGCTAATATCCAAAATGGACGCAGTCAGTCTGCTAACGCACTTGGGAGTGTCTTGGATGGAGTCTTGAGGTCGAAAGTTGACATGTCCAGCCGGTCTCTGGGGCTAAGGGTCAGCTGGTTCCTGCACGAACTATGCGTCGATCGCGAAAAGCTTATACATCGCGGTGATTGAAATGGTAGCTGCGAGGTGTCGAGCACCTGGGCCGAGGAAGTACGGTCGCACCCTGTGCAAGTCTGAAGTCAAGAAGAGGGCTATTTTGGAGTCGCATGCACGCTCTGTTTGCCGCCCAGTAATCAGAGCCGACAAAGCGCACGACACGCTTGTCCTTCTCGCGCGGCATGCAAACGACCTACCCAATTCGGTAAGTGTTGCGACCACTACTTGGCGAGAGACTGCAATCGTTGAAGGGAGAAGAGACCACGACGACCATCACTGCTGTCCTGAGCATCGACCTGATTCTTCTTGCATCGCTGGGACCAGATACAGCATTCTGTAAGCCCAATGCGCACGTGTGAGCCACGTTTCCTGAGCGGCATTTGCCTGATTGCTCGCAGCGTGAGTTACAGCTAGCCTGGCATTGGTCTTGCCAAGACCGGCTATTGAAGCCATGCGGCCGCGGCGCTGGTCTCCATGCTTATTCAGTCTGCACGCCTTCAGTAACTGTTGCGACCGAGCTGCAGCTGCCACGTTGCGCTTACTACTGAAGTGCATAGGACGGACTGATCACCAGACGTCGATGGGCGACCAGATTCGATGCGGCACGTGGGGACTGGAACATGCTGGACAGCTGCTGTAACCAATAACGATTAGCCCATGGCAGGAAATGTCACGCAAACAATATCAATTTGAAGTCTATTCAACAACCAAAGCCAAGTCCACCCATCACGGCATATCTGGCAAACAACCGAGGCAGTATTGCAGTAGCCTGGTGTCACCCATTCGTAATTCGTTACCATATCCACTGCAGCTTCTTGTCCCTCACGGTCACTCATGCTCGGTCGATCTCGGAACAACCTTAGAAGCTTGGTCATTCTGGTGCCTACTCTTCGTCTCCGTGGGCCTCGCGCTTCTCCTCCTCGCCATTGACGCCGTAGACAGGGTAGAATTGCGCATCACGCTTCTCCTCTTCCCCGTTGACGCCATAGACAGGGTAGAACTGGGCATCGCGCTTTTCCTCCTCACCATTCACGCCATAAACTGGGTAGAACTGGGCATCACGCTTCTCCTCCTCGCCATTGACCCCATAGACGGGGTAGAACTGGGCATCACGCTTCTCCTCCTCGCCATTGACCCCATAGACGGGGTAGAACTGCGCATCACGCTTCTCCTCCTCTCCGTTAACACCGTAAACCGGGTAGAACTGGGCTTCGCGCTTCTCCTCAGCACCGGCGCCATAAACTGGGTAGAACTGAGCATCGCGCTTCTCTTCAGCACCAGCACCATAAACTGGGTAGAATTGAGCATCGCGCTTCTCCTCAGCACCAGCACCATAAACTGGGTAGAATTGAGGCGCTCTCTTCTCGTTGGAGCTGACTCCATAAACTGGGTAGAATTGAGCATCGCGCTTCTCGTTGGCGTTCACGCCATACACTGGGTAGAACTGCGCGTCACGCTTCTCGTTCGAAGAAACGCCATACACCGGGTAGAACTGAGCGTCACGCTTCTCGTTGGCGTTGACGCCATACACCGGATAGAACTGGGCATCGCGCTTCTCATTGCTGTTCACGCCATATACTGGGTAAAACTGAGCATCACGCTTCTCGTTGGAGCTGGCGCCGTATACCGGGTAGAACTGGGCATCGCGCTTCTCGTTGCTGTTCACGCCGTACACGGGGTAGAACTGGCGCTTGCCAACCACCTTCACGTACTTGGCATCTGCATTTGCAACTGGTGCCTAGTGATGATCAGCTTTGCCCATCGATCCACAATGCGGGACATGCATACAGCTCCAGCCAAGTTGGCGGCTCCAAGAGCGAGGACGGCAGCGGAGGTGGAGAACTTCATTTTTGCTGTGGAAGAGGTGTGGGGAGATGTTGCTGATTGGAGTTGGAACGTCGGAGAGAAGTTATATGCCTCTGGTCACCAGTCTTCGCGCCATTCCGCCAGCTCTTCGGCCTTCCTCCACTTTCCACGAGGCATTTGAGGTGCTCGTGCTAGTTTTCACGCAATCCTTGGATCTGAGACTCGTCCACATCTCAACCATGGACCTTGCCTGGTATGGAAGACTGGCGGCGGTACCAGACTCGTACAGCGTCTCGCTAGAGCAGCACTATGCTATGGGGTACCGCAATGGCTCAACCAACGTCCTCATCGTCTGTCCAGGTAAGTCTGTCAACGCGTAGCTCTAGGACGACCGGTAGCTCAGGGGACGTGCATTGGCGTCCAAAGTGCGCATCAGAGGTGCAGAAGTCATCGCCGTAGCTCCGCGGCCGCTCTCGAGGTGTCATTACGAATGCAGGAGCTCAGCTGTCGATGGCGAAGGAAGATGCTCGGCACACAAAACGGAGCGTCTCATCGTGAGACTATTGCTCGATCGAGGCCGGAACTCATGCTTCCTCAGAGTTGCACCACTTCACTGTGCTGTGGAGCTCAGTTCTTTGGTCATCTGCATCTCCGTGTGGCAGGCTGTTGCTCTGGGCTTCGGATCCACCGACATCTCGATTGCAAAGCGAAGATACTCCATCGATGGCATGCCAGCGATGTCCCCTAGAGCGGCTCCGATCTATGCCGACAAACAGACCGCTTCGTCTTCACTGAACATTTGGATTTGCCGTGCCATGTGGAGGCCCCTTGGGGTCGTGCATATTCCGTATCGCGTCTAGCAGTCTGCCCGGCAGTGACGTAAACCTTTGCATCCTCACTTGAGCGATCCGTCTGGTCCATAGTCGGCGAGTGAAGGATCTTTCTTGAAGACATGCATTAGTCTCTTCTAGGGCTATGCGCGCCCACCTTAAGTGTGCTTATAGCTGCTGAGACAATACGGTGCAATTGTGGGGTAGGCCCGAAGGCCTGGCGTCTGCCCGACTTACGCTAACACACTAGCTCGGGGCCAGCGTCTCCGTGCATCGCCCGCGCCAGAGCTCGCGGGACCAATGCTTGAGTGTGCAGTTGACATTGCTGTTGCCCGTTGGTGATCGCTGCTCCTCTGAGCACTCTGCATTTACGATTCATCGTTCACTATGGTGGCGTTTCCGACAATTTCAAAACAATACGAGCGTCTTCGCCAGAGTGGCGACAGTCAAGAAGCGCTTCTGGAGAAAGATGGCGAGCCACCTCGAACAAGCAGATGGACAAAAGAAAGAATCATTATCGTGGTGGAGGCGACTGTGATAGCGATCTTGCTGGTTGTGGTCGTCGTACAGAGCGTTCGGATTGGAAAGGGACAAATATGGAAGCGCGGCTTCTCCACAGACTATGGTATGCTGCGCACTTGCTCTGGGAGAACTGCTTCTTAACTGGTTGTAGGCAATATTGGAGACATCATACCTTTCAAGAAGCAAGTCTTCATCAATCCTCTGCGGCCCACGGAAGACTATTCGGCTCTCAAGATGGAGTGGAGAGAGGGTGAACCACATTACACTGGCGAGCCAGGTCCGGAGATGGATGAAGCTTGGGATAAGTTGCTGTCAAGTGAGTATCCTCTGGGATGTTGAAGAAAGCACTGCTGACAATAACCGCAAGTGACCACTTTCAATATCACCGGTGAGGCGGCAAAGCCAGCGATCGGCAAGACGTACTCGTACGAAGAGGGAACATACGCCATGGGCTTCGAGGTCTTCCATGCCCTGCATTGCATCAACAACATCCGAATGATGATGTACCCGGACAATTACATCCTCAGGGAACCACCGGAGGAGACTGAGATGCATAAAGGTATGGCGATAGAGTGATCGTTTTGCGAATCACGCTGACTCGTGTCCAGCTCACTGTCTCGATTATCTGCGGCAATACGTCCAGTGCAATGCAGACTTGACACCATTCTGGGGCGACTGGGTCCCAAAGTATCGGCTGGTACTCCGACCATATACACCTCACACTTGTCGAGACTTCAGCCAACTTCAGAATTGGATCACCGAGAACTCTGCAAGCACAGAGGCGCTTTCGTCGTAGTGGCCAGTCCGCGGTTTGCAAGGTCCATTTTGCAATGAACACGAATTATGTCCTTCAACTTCACCCTCACCTTCATCATTCCGCGATTCGGCTCTACAGTTCTCCACCATAGCTTCACTGGCGTTGTACAGTCAGCGTGGAGCCGCGACTTGTCGCCTGAGACTAGCCCGGTCTCTGGTACTCATCGGATTCCCGCAGAATGTGGACCCGTGATTTACCGCACTTTCAACTGTCAGACGATGATTAGTATGAGGCACTGCGGTCGAGTGATGTCTCCACGTCTTTTTCAGCCTAAAAGACGTGCTAGACAAAGGCCGGGGAAAAAGCGGGCCACGGCCCGCGCTAAGATCCATGTCCCACATGCTTGACTGCACCGGCACATGCACATTTTTCTCACTACGAGATGCCGACTTCTTCAGCGAAAGACGGGAGTCCTATCAATGCCGGCAGTCGCCCACCGGCTGCATGTCAGACTCCTCGCTCTCAATGCCTCGAGTACGGCCCGTGAATACGGCCGATGGCATTCTCGATCACGATCACATAACCTGTCACCCTTGCTCGTGCTCAAGATCTGTGCGAGTGAAGCGTTGGCGGCTGACTAGTCTGTCATGACCGCAAAGACAGCTTCTTCTCGGCCGCAACGACTGTGTGGGGCGTCCATACCGCTATTTTGCTGAGTGGACAGACTACACAAGTGCATAAACGATGTTTCCCGGCTTCTCCATCGGACACTGACGATCGTCAGCCCTATAAGCCATTCGGAGGGCGCAGTGTGCCAGTGCCAATGGGTAAACCGGCTACAGCTTCACTATACACATCCTATGCTACCACTACGTGAAACATGCAGCAGTCTCTCACAGTCGGGCGACGACTACTGCAACTAGCACATAGCTTCGATGTCGTATGTATCCACATGTACCGAGAAGCTTGCTGAGCTATGTAGCTCCCCGAGTTGAGCAGCATCGATCAGTGTCCCATTGTCAATCGCAAACTGCTTGTCTCTCACTCCATTGTACAGAAGGTTCGACCAACTCCCACAATGTCACGAGTCAATATCCGAGACGGCGATGGAGACGACATCGAGAAGGAGCCTATGCTGGAATGGCAATCTGTCACCAAGACACGATGGCAGAAATACAAGCGGTCGATATTGATTGTGAGCTCAACGCTTGTGCTGTGCATAGCGGGGTTCACATTGTTGTATCACACATTCAACAAAGACCAACCAGCACCGTCTCGAACCAGTAGTAAATTGTTGGCGGGTGAAGTGAACGGACTTGTGCCTGAGTGTAAGTGTTCGTGATCCCACTCTTCCTGGTCCGCCGCTGACAGATATATAGTCTCAGTAACACCACAAGTGTGGTACAACAACTCGCTGTATGGCCCAGAGGAAGACATTCGAGATCTGCCACAAGAAGAGGTGCAACAATTGATGAAGCGTTGGCACGCACTTATGCCCCGTAAGTTGCACATGTTTGCGACCGAAGACACACCAACTCTGACACTTGCCAGGTGGTTATGGATTCGTGCCTGTCCATGAGCCCGAACAGTACGAGTTGGCACCGCCGCTGCAATATGATGGACTGCCCCCGCCAGATTACTACTATTCCATCACGGTCTTCCACCAACTTCACTGCTTGGTATGCAATGTCGTTCTATGTGCCAGACTACTCGCTGACAATACACTAGAACGCCATCTTGAAGACATTTGTCGAGGATCGCACAGGGTACTCGGTGGGCGGACATGCAAAACGACAAGAGCACTTCCACCACAGCCGACATATTCTGCACTGTTTCGACTACCTGCGCCAATGTAAGACTAAATTTCCTCGCTTTCTCTTCTAACCTTGCTCTTGCTAATACTATCGTCCAGCCATTCAATGCTACGGCGACACCGCCCTCGAAGGAGCAGATGAATTCTCGATCGCAGAAGGAAGGGACAAGGTATTGGTCGGCACGTCTGGCATTGGAACAACGCACATGTGCAAGAACTACGATCAGATTAAGAAATATGCGGAAGACAACGCAAACCCCAAGTGGAAAAGGCCGCTGGAGAAAGAACACTAGGATATCTGTACTATGATGTGTTGAGCTCAGGATATAGAGCCGCAAACCGACGATGTAATGAAACACTTCCTCGCGTTGCCTTTCACGACTGCAGGTCGTGTCATGTGGCTGCAATGTCTCATTCGACGCACAGTGGGGAGAAGAATGGCTCTGCTTCGTTGACCGTGCTGCTGGACTCATGCATGATGATCACTCATGTTTACTGATCATGGTATCGACTCCGGTGTCGTTGTCTTTTCCGCCATAAGTTTTGCGAACCTCTCGCCAGCCAGCTTGCAAGGCCGATTCATTGGATCGCATGCTATGGAAATGTCCAGAAGTCTGCATATCGCCGCTTACTAACAGTATCCGACTCCATGTTCTGGAAAAAACACCTGCCGACCGCAAGTATAATGCTCCGAGGAAGTAACTCATCGATCCTGACAGCCTGCGCAGTCTTGTCGGCAGATTGCTGTTCCGCGATGGCCACTGGACTACTAGCCTGCTACTGCCGCTGCGAAGCCCGATTACTAGAGAAAGGTGATCGATCGATGATTCGTCAAAATCGACTAAGCCATGCGTTACTAACCCTAGTACTCTGACCCGCTCCTCCACACTCCACCTATACCGACCGTTGCGGGACAAAAGGCCAAGCGCATGACGCGTGGGAACTAACGTCCATCCCGGCTCGTCAAGTCTTGTTTTGAGGTCTCGTGGTCGGCACAAATACGAGGAGCGCGAGGACTTTGAGGCTGCACTGCCCTTGCGTTGCCCTACATGACTTTCACAGAGGCTGCAATGTTCGGCAATGAGTGTCGCCTGTCAAGGATGAGACGAAGTAATCGGCCCTTCTCAATCGAAGAGCCACGACGAGGCGGAGTAGTCAGTTGAGGCCTTCAAGTCTCATGCTATGTTGCATGCATGTCTTTTGTAGGGTTTCTGATCGGTTTGCATTTCGTCCACCCACAGTGTGCACATGCTATAGTGTTCGCTGAGCTTACAGCCCGATGCGAACAACTTGATATAGATGGATATCTTTACTGGAAGTTCGATGAAGCAGCTGAAGGATGCCGATATGTCAGGCCAGGGTGGATTGCAGTAGCATCTCTCTCTGGTCCTGAGTAACATGCAAAACACTTCAATAGCATTCATCAACAGTTGACGAACCTCAACAAACCTCCCTTCAACTCTGGTGATATCTCTTGACAAAATGATATCTCTCCCACCCATCCACACTATCATACGTCGTCTCCCGATCCAACGTATACTTCCCAATCCTCGGCATAATCTGCACCCACACCAGGTAATACACTCCACCAGCACCAATGATCCCCCATCCAATCACCACGTGCAGCCAGTAAGGCAGCTCAAGGTAAACCGTCCTACCGCCAGTCGGCGGAATAAGAGGAGCGATAACGAGGTAAACATTCGCCAGGCCAAAGAAGAGAGCCACAGGCCAGGAACACTTGAATGGTGGGTTCCATTCCCGGCGGAAGAAGTACAAATAGACGAGACCTAGGCCGACGAATGTGTTGACTGCGTTGAGAGGATAGGAGACCATGTTGAGGATGAGCGAGTAAGCATCACCTGGAGGAGGGGCGAGGATGATGATGGAGGTGGTGAGCCATTGCCAGAAGAGGCCTGCGGCGGGGGCGTTGAAGGGGCGGTTTGAGGAGAAGAAGCGGTGGAAAGGTGTGATTCCTTCTCGTCCTGAGAGAGAAATGGATTAGTACGTGCATCTCTTGAACAGGATGGAGATTTGACTAACCAAGTTCTTGGACAATGCGAGCTTGTGAGAAAACCACGCTCAACACGTTGCCGAAGGCCGATAGAGCGACGAAGACAGAAAGTGCTCGTGCTGCTGGTCCGCCCATGACGTTGCGGAAGAAGTTTGCGGAGACCGCACTGCCGCTGGTGAGCAGCTGTTCGCGAGGCACACCAGCGAAGTAGGCAATGTTACAGAACTAGAGGAAGAGGTCAGAATTGATTTCCAGTTTAGTAATGCCGAGACACACCATATAAATGATAGAGATGCCCGCCAAAGCAGTAGGCGCAGCAATCTTCAGTGTTTTGACAGGGTCCTTGGTCTCCCGAAGTGCGTAGTTGGCATTGGAATAGCCGATGAAGGACCAAATGACCGAGTAGAGCGCTGCTACAACTGCATTGGCATCACTAGTAGTTCCAGCAAAAGCATTTGTGAAGTTGTCCGGCTTTGTCTCCAACTTTGTGACTCCAGCGAGCGCTGCCCATCCTGCAACGACAATGATGAGGACGATCAGCAGCTTGATGAATCCCAGAGCGTTCTGAAGCTTGAGGCCCAGCTTGACATTCGTGGCATGAATGGCGCAAGCCGTAGTGACGCAGGCCATGGCAATCCCTCTTTGATTCCAGCGAGTGACCTCAACTTCAGCTGCGAGGAGGATGTATTGACCAAAGATGACCGAGTTGCCGCCCGCCCAGCCGAGCAGCATAATGTAAGGAGTGTAGAACGCTGTGGCGATGAATTTGGGATGTCGGTAGACGTATTCGAGGTAGTTCTTCTCTCCGCCGTTCCTGAATTCGGTCAGCAATAGCCTACGCGTTGCTAAATGCGATCTTACTTTGGGATGCCTGTGCCAAATTCGAGATATACTGCCATGCCAGCACTCGCAATGCAGATGCCAATCACCCACAGCATGAGAGCCATTCCGGTGGACCCCGCAAGTCTGTAGATCGTGGCTGGAGTCGCAAAGATACCAGTACCGACGACGCGGTTGAAGATCAGGAAAGCTGCGGAGAAGGTACCAATAGTTCGCTTTTCATCTTGGAGTCTCTCAACCTCAGACGGAGTGCTGGTCTGAGATGCTTCATCAGTACGCTCGCTGCCATTGTAGGCTTGCGCATCGTATTTTTCCGACATGATGGGTCAGCTACCATGCAATGGTGGAGTCGTGTCAGACAGTCATGTTCAGGTGAATGCACTTAAGTAGTAGCAGAACAAAGGTTTCACAAGCCCGTGCAATGGTGTATGCTTATGGCGCCATGTGGCAATGTGGTTAGTGGCAGGATTCTCCAAGAAGCAGCGACAGTATACCAAGATCTGGCGAGGTCTTGTGCAGCGCGTCGATCTTGGTTTTTAGGCGCACGCTCACAGATTTGATTTGCATAGACGACGACGCATAGATGAGGATGACTGGCAACGGAGAACAGCTGCGTACCTGCGCATGGCGATCTCGTATTCTCCAATTTTGCTGCACTTTCCGCTGAGCGATATTAATGCTTGCGATGAAAGACGGACCTCAAGGGGTGAAGTCAAAGAATGCTAGTGTGGCGCACAAAGCTTGGGTGGTATGCGCGCCGAGCAATTCGTCTGGGCGGGAGATGGCGTGCTCGACTTCGTTCCCAGCGTATGGTTACTACCTTCCCAATGCAGGACTTATCCCATGATTCCGGCCGTGAGGATGCACAGTTGTGGTCGTTGATTGTCTTGGGCCGCTCTTTGCCATTGTCTTGTGCGGTTGATCCATCTTGGGCCGAGAGAGGCGAGGAGCATATACTGCATGTGAGTACGCGCCACCAGATCCTTCTTGATCACGACAACTTCGCTTCGCAGCTGAGCGAGAGTCTGCTTACATGGTAGACGTTCTATGGGAGGTCTCGAACTTCTCAGCGATTCCTCGGAGGCTCAAAAGCAGCTGAAGTTGACGCGCTCGCATCGGCAGTATTGGAAAGGTCTGAGCTGAGATGCCGAACACCTGTGACTTGCCTGATCCTCAGAATAAACGCTCTGAGCACGATGGAGACATCGGGCGAGCGCCATGGTTGATATCGCCGGCCTCGAGGTGAAGTCAACAATCCAGGTTCGCTCTCTTCCGTACCAGAGCATTTCTCACTTTCCTGCCAATCTGAACATGTGAGTCGCACTGTCCAGTGTTTGCTGACTGACCTCAAGAAAGCAGTGTATCAGCGTAGGATGATTGTGGTCTGTTATGTTTAGAGGATCGAGGAGAGAGTTGAGAACTCCAGACCAATGCCAAGAATGGAATGCTGACTCCGCCGTGATACCGCATTGAGCAAGCCGCGTCGTCCCTGCATGGGACATGAGTCGAGCGTCATCGCCCTCGTCGACGTTGCTGATGCTCATGCGACCACTTCGTCGATGTCTATGTTCATGTTCCTACGACCACTTAGTCTTGTGCCCAGCTTGCTGACCGAAGCGTAAGCTCCCCACCATAGCTGTCCATCCATCACTGCTGCTCTCCAAAGTCAACCTGTCCCGGCCTCCGCAGTCGTGAACTGGACAGTACGGCTAATCCAGGATGGCTACTCAAGCTCACTGTGCATTCTGCTTCGATACCCTTGCAGCGTCGTTCGAACGCAGGAAACCACTCCCTCTCGCCCAGACGGAAGAGCTGTGGGAGCGATATCACGCGAGCAACGATGAAGACCCCTCCGAAGTCGAGGATGATGACGACGACGAGATGACTGATGTAGACGGCGACGAGGGGGCGCCAAGTTCGACCAAACGGACTGCCATCTCACGATTGTTGAACAGAGAGCCCGCAAAGAGCGCCGGCAGCTCGAGCAGTAGCCTACCCAGCGCACAGAGTGGGAGTAGCGGAGGCAGCAGCAAGAATGCTTCTGGGACAGCGACACCAGCGAGCTCCATGAGCTCCACATCAGACGTGACGGGAGGCGCGAGGAAAGGCGAAGAGCATCCTCTGTTTATCACATGGAATACTGTCTCGAGAAGCGGCCACAAGAGCCTAAGGGGCTGCATTGGCACCTTCGAAGCGCAAGAACTGGAGTATGGGCTACGGTCATATGCTCTCACCTCGTAAGGCACATCCCAGTCCTTCCCTCGATTCAGCTGACTCAATCTCTCACTTGCTACAGAGCCTTCGAAGACACGCGATTCTCCCCGATTCCCTCCTCCCTCCTCCCGAGCCTATCCTGCGAGGTCACCCTCTTGACCAACTTCTCCTCTCCCTCGAGCGACCCTCTAGCCTGGACTCTCGGCAAACATGGTATCCGCATATCCTTCACATACCATGGGAGAAGATACGGCGCGACATATCTGCCATCAGTAGCTGTGGAGCAAGAATGGACGAAGGAGGAGACTTTGATATCCTTGATGCGCAAGGCGGGCTACAGTGGAAGCTCGAGCTCTTGGGAGCGGGTATGGCGAGATGGCAGGGGAGAATTGGTGACGTATGAGGGGAAGAAGGTCGCGTTGGGGTATAAGGAATGGAAGGAGTGGAGAGATTGGGCAGAAGAGAATCGATAGGACAAGTCGAGCTGCGTGGTAGACACAGAGAGAATTTGGGGTTTGCACGGGACATGACAGAGGGGCTGGAAAACCAAGGGCCAATCTACAGATCTTCCATACACTGGGCAAGGTAGTCCAGCAACGAGTCGTGACGGCATGATGAGAGACGATAGACGTGCAATGCGAGGACATTTCATGCAAGCCAGTCTGTAGACGATAAAAACCACCCGACTGAACAAAACCTTTCCGAAGACTGGACAGTTTCGAGCCGAGACGGCTGATTCAAAGTCCATCGGACCTTCCACAGTCGCTCGGAGAGATCACTAGCAATCTCTGGTGAAGGCACGACTCGACATGTTTGGGACCTCTAGCGCTCGAATAAATAACAAGTTTCACTTGCGCTCAGATGTCGGAGCGCGGGTTGAAAGGCAGTCGATGGAGTGGAGCTGCGGATTGAATCGTTCAGGCTCGTGAAAGAAGCCCAGAATCAGTTGCATCTTTGGTACACCTTTTTCTGCAGAATATGAAGAAGCGCAGAGCGAGGCCTCCTCGCAGTGCAGAATTCATTCTGCAGACAAAGTCAAGTAAGGAAGCTTGCTGACTTCTCTTCGCGAGGACTATCGCATCAGAGCAACCTCTGAAAAATGGATAGTGCTTTTGTCTGTCCTCGGTCGATCTTCAACCTCCAATGTGCCGTCGCACGGCTCCGGCATAGGCGACAGCCAAATGCTGTTGTTCACCTTCGTTCTCTGGTTTGATCTTGTACCCCTTCGTACACTCGCAGGGCAAATTCGCCTATCATCCTGTTCGTCTTGACGGAAGACCTGGCAAGCTCAATCGCTCTGGTTTGTTGTTGTACGTGATTACCTTCGATTTCAGCATAGTGCTTTCGATGATACTCCTACGAAACCACCGATCACTTGAAAGTTGCGCGAAGTAGATCTTTGACCTGTTCCTCGAACGTAGCTGCCCTCTCATCCTGCCGAGCTTGTTCTACAATCACAGCCTGTCCAAACCCGTAAATGTGTGGGGCCGAGAAGTTCAAGCCATCGAGCACATCACGGGGCTTTAGATCGTGTTTCTTCTGCTGACTTTTGTGAAGTAAGCGGACAAGGGGCCCAATGGCTTTTGCGAAAGCCTCAGCTTTGTAGGAGGTCCACACACCAACTCCTATTATAAGCGTTGATAGAGCCGCACACTTTTTCAGCAGCACGAATAGCCCTTTTATTTCCTTTTTCGTGGGCATCGTCAGGTCGATGTTGATTGAGCTAATGTGCTGCGCGGAGTGTGAAATGTTTTTCAGGAACTGGGTGCCAGCTCCAAGGACGAGTTCGTCGGTGAATTCGAACTGATTACAGCCGTACAGGACTGGAGTTGCTTCTTGTTGGACGAGTCGACAGGTCGCGATGATATTCGGATACAAATTCGATTTGTTCCTCAAAGCTGCCGCCAGTCGCCACGGCTCGTTCCCGACTAGTAAGTGCTCGTATACAAGCAACCTGAGTTCAGCTGGAAGATCCAGAAATGGAAAGTGCTGGTTCGCGTTCGCGCAGTTTCGCTTGCTGGAGCGTGCCATCGTTTCGGCAGTCTGTGAAGGTTCGTGTTGGCAGGCTAGAAGTACCGAGAGAGGCGCGTCGTCGCTCGCAATGCCGCTCTAGTGTTGATCTTCGTCGATTACAGCTGCAAGCTGCACTGATGGTCGATAATGGGGTGATGATAGAGTTGTGGTCAGGAGGGTGATAAAGCATGGAGGATTTGAGTGGTGGCACGACAATAGGGTCGAATAGGCAGCCACAATCGAAATGAAAGTGAAGTGGGAGCTGCGGCGATTCTAGATGTGGCAGGCACACTGCTTCGCATGCAGCTCAGCATCAGCTTTGGAAGCTACAAACGGGCATCCGCCAAATACGCGTTGGCACACAGTCGCGAGGAAAGAGTAAGATACTCAACTGCGGGTTCTTAACCACACTGCGAAACACTTGATGGTCTCCGCCTTTATCTTGTCACGTACGTTGCTGTTTCGTAGGCCCTGGTGGCTTCTTAACTGGACCTGGAATACTCTGTGACCTGATGTTCCCTCAAGAACACGCCTACGCACGCCCATGAGCTTGTAGTCTTCCATCCTCCCTTTCTGTTGGTTCCTCAGGAAAGACGAGGAAATGGGTCAGCCTCCTCGAACGATCACGGCGAGTAGAAGAAATCAGTTTCCTGCAGCTTTCAAGAGTCAATATCCTATTAGAGACTGAGCAAAACGAGTCAAACACAACAGCGCTACGATCTGAAGCCGAGCCGTACTTCAAGCAAGCTCAACTCCCAGAAAAACTCATGATGCAAGCAAGGACAGCACTCGCAAGGAACATCAATGAATGTTGATACACTTCTACCCCTGCCATAAATCATCTCGTCTAGGACAAACAATGCTTCGTTGGGATGAAGTTCGTCAGAACCTGGCTGTCGCTTCTCCAAGCACTTCTCTTGGCTGCTTCACCCAAGATCCCAGCGTCTCCGAGCTCATCAGTCTCAACCGCACTGAGTGCCACGGACCCAAGCTCGCGCCTGAACAGAAGACCAGCCTCTCCAGAATCCATTCTCCCTCTTCCCACTTTCCGCTAGCCAACGCTTCGTACGATCCTCATGCTTGAGGCTTCTTCCAATATGGGTTCTTGGTGTCCTCCACATGGGTATCTTTCCAATACGAATTCTCACCCGCAGTCTTGTTCTCGGCACGCTTGTCGTTCAGACTCACAGGTCCATTACCCGCCTCCCAATATGGAGTTTCTTTGGAGCCCGCGTGTGTATCGTTCCAGTAGCGATTTCCAGCCTCACCGCCATCCTTTCGCGAAATGAGCATCACAGCAGGCGACTTCCAATGTGGATTCTCCTTTGAGCCAGCGTGTGTATTGTTCCAATAACGATTTCCAGTCTCATTGCCATCGCCTCGAGAAACAAGTCCCGCAGGCGGTGACTTCCAGTACGGATTCTCCTTCGAGCCAGCATGTGGATCCTTCCAGTAGGGATTGCCCGAAGAAGAATTCGTCTTGCCCTCCTCACGTGTAATCAAAACCACAGGTTCGCTTCCAGACTTCCAGTATGAGTTTTCTTTGGGACCCTCGTTCGTATTATTCCAGTATGGATTACCAGCAGAAGCATTCTTGTTGTCATCGGACCGAGTGATCAACATAACTGGCTCGCTGGCAGCCTTCCAGTACGGATTCTCCTTCGATTCAACATGAGTGTTGTCCCAGTGCGTATTGTTTCGCCAGTATGGAGCAGCGGAAACGCTGATGGCGCTGGTGCCGAGCAAAGCGAGGGTTGTGAACTTCATGGCAACGACTGACGATGATCGAGGGCAGTGGTAAAGTTATGTGATCGACCTGCGACTCGCGGGATGAAACGATGGAGTGAAAGTGATGCTGACTGACTCTGAGCGGATGTGATCGAGCTCGTATTCGAGCTATATACCTTTTCCACGCCTCTATGACACATTCTACACGATACAGATGTGACCCACTTGGAACAGATCTGAAGTCTCCGACTCCATTTCGAGACCTCTATTCTCTCCTCTTGATTGGACTACGTCCTACAATGTCTCAATGTGTCTATCAGAACACCACGTCGAAAAGCCCGATATGAGGTCCATGGCAGCGTATAGATATTTAAGCGGTGGAACATTACCACACCGTTGCCATTCATCCCAGAGATCAAATTGGGCTAGTCTGCCAGACTGATCGTCCAGAAGCAGAGTCCTACAGTTCGGAGAGATGCTATCTACTTTGATGTCACCTAGCTTCCAGGATCAGCGTCTGCTCCCAGTGATGGTTGCCAAATTGCACACGCATGTTTTAATTGGGTTGATGGAATTTCACCGGCATTGCCTTCTGCACACGCTATGAAATCATGTCTTGCAGACATCGGAACATTCCGATACCAACCATGATCCCTTGACGCCTTGTCTATAGAGCTTCTGCTCAGCCAAGATGAACGCAACTATCAAAGCTCATTTCTGGCTCTATGAGATGACCGACCTTGTTGAACAATAATTGAGTGTGGCGGTCCTGAGAGCCCCATAGAAGCTGGGCTCATCTTTTCCTGAGGCATGGATCTGGCTCGCGGATTCTCGAGAAGGGCCGATGAAAACAAGATGAAAGAATGCCGGCGTCTTCGATTGCTTCATTGGCCGGATACTCCACCGTCGTGCTTCAGAATGATAGCCACTCATATCCGTACGCCGAACCCCCGGGTACCAAGTGACCTGGCCTCCAGTGTCACAGACAGTCAGGACGGTCAGTATCCTCGAACCACGTCTGGTGACACTAGGATCTTTGATTAGACAACTGGGCTCCATCAGTAGTACTCTCTTCTCACAGGGCCGAAGTGGTGTCAGTTCCTCAAGCGACTTTAACAACTCAGAAATGTGGAAGTTGCAGGTGACGTGCGACATCCTGCTCCGCAGAAGTGTCAAGCCATTATGTTGTTCCTTCCGTAACTTCAATCGGCCTCCGAAGGTGCAGTGTGAGATGACCCCACGTTGGTGAAGATTCTATGGTGCTATGTACGCTTCACATCGTGGAAGGACGGCATTGCGGTGGTTCCATAATTTTCTAGGCAAAAGTTCAATCCCTCGCTGCGAAC
The DNA here is from genome assembly GCF_019650295.1 of Cercospora kikuchii. Classification (NCBI taxonomy): domain Eukaryota; kingdom Fungi; phylum Ascomycota; class Dothideomycetes; order Mycosphaerellales; family Mycosphaerellaceae; genus Cercospora; species Cercospora kikuchii. The sequence continues at coordinate 2,762,331 of NW_025408588.1, forward strand.
GTGGTTTCCTCGACCTGGGTCCACGGCTCTATTCGAAGTCATACCTGCCTTTCACGCCCGTACCGCTCGCAGCAACGAGTCGTTTGTCGAATATTTCATGATGATATCGTGCCTCCAGCTGTGGAAACTGATTGAGTATCACGACCTCAGGTCTCATATTACCAACTTGGAGCGATTGCATAACTTTGCGGGAAATCGCCGATCCTGTTTCTCTTATAGCACCGTCCACAACACATTCTGCCACGATAAAGGATTGAAACCTTCATTGCTATACCCCTCCATTTACATGCCAGCATACATAGACTTCGAAGACGATGCCTAAGCAATTCGCCGCCTAACGCGAAAGGCTGCTAAACGAGCCAAGTCAGCCGGGATAAGACAATAGTCATTTTGTTACTAAGCTGGCTTCGTCTATAGATTATGCTAGAAATATACTCAGGTATCCTGCAACATCCCAGTGTCTGCAGGAGTGCTCATAGGGCGAATACACCCTTGCATACGTTCCGAGACCACAAGCCCAAGGGACAACATTGATGTAGCGGAATTTTCCAGGCGCTTGACGTAGGCTTACAGACCCCTGAAATGCTAGTTCTATGCAGCGGAAATAAGCTATACATCATTGCTTGTCTTGTCTTCCCTATCCACCGGGAGCTTTTATGCCAATAAGACATGGTCAGGCCCTCAACTACTCATCTTGTCTGTAGATTTCTATTGAATATCGGCAAAACACCGATACTCATCCATGCACTGATACTCGTCCATGTAGCTCGGACTAGCGCACCCAGTGGCTCAAGTTTGAAGAAAGACCTTTTCGGTCCCGGTGCGAGGTGCGGTCGTTGCATTACGGAAATCGTGAAGCACGCTTGTGCTTTCCAGAAAGAACAAGTAACGCGGCCGCGTTGTGAATGAAGAACATCGGTCCGACGTTGTGCCTCAAAACGTGATCAATGGCATGTTCGAAGCCTCGTCATACTTCCCAATCAGGCGAAATTTGGCCATTGACTTCACTAATCATACAGCGCAGTAGCATACTACCAAGAGCCACTTACTTTCTCGACGAAGTCATAACTGATACCTCTTCTCTGAGTGTGGCGTGGGAACGTCTTGAATGTGATGCAACGGGTATCAAGTATCACCAGGGATCATTAAACGACATTGTCTGCAGAACGTATATATCTTCGCATTACCACCATCATCATTCACGCCGGTATCACACCGTGGCGATTCCGAGTTCCTTCTTCCTTCTCTTCCTTGGTCCAGGTAAAAATACAAGTGGATTCAAGGGTGCAAATAATCTCCACCATTACCAACTCCATCTCATCGTGGAAATCAAGACCTCTTCCCCATCGACCGCTCATATCATCCCCCCTCCCATCACATCCCTTTCTTCTAGAAACCTTGTCCAGTAGAATTCGTCACCGTCCCATTCCACAACGAACCATGTCCGTGTCCGCCACCGCTTCGCCTCTCAAACTTCAAACTCGGTTTCTTCGTCGCTTTCCAGAACGAACTCCCATCCGAGCCAGCGCGCGTATCATTCCAGAATGGGTTGTTGGTTCCGTTATCGTCATGTCGAGTGAATAGGAAGGAGGAAGAGGTGGAATTCCATGGTCCTCCACTTGTGTTATTCCAGTGCCCGGAAGCATGTTTATTGTTGTCGTTAGAGCGAGTAAATAGCATTACTGGTTTCAGGGCAGGGTCTGGTTGTGAGTTGCCATTGGTGCTGTTCCAGTCGGTGGTGGTATTTGACCGAGAAGTCTCGTTCGAGTGGCGTTCATAAAGGCTCTGATAGGGAGCAGCCGAAACGCTGACAGCGCTCAAGCCCAGGAATGCCACAATGCTGGTCTTCATGGTGTGCGAATTGCTGTGGATGCCGTGGTGTCACAGTCGTGCGTGCCACTCGCGTCGGACTTTGCGAAAATTGATGTAGTTGGATGGCTGTGAAAGAAACCGTTGAAAGTCTTGGGGCCATTCTTCTTATACCTCGTTCCTTATCATCGAAGTTCTGCAAGATATGGTGGGATCTTTCGCCATTTGCAAATCCAATTCGATTGCCTCTCTGGCTCCATCTCGGTCGTTCTCCGCCTACTGATTTCGCACGTTTGATCCTCTATAGTAAGACATCTCCATCGCACACCGAATAGCAGAGAGAGGGAAAGAGCACCACGTCCAAATCTCGGTCTTGGAAAGATGCACAAACAGTGTCTGCTGCCAGAGAAGAAACACGGCGAATGGTATGTAGTGTCGATGTTCAATCAGTGTCCTTGCTCAGATGCTATCAGTTCGTCGTGAAGCAGCGTGCGATAGCTTGGAAGAAAAAAAGTCGTCATTGAAGTGATGTTTCACCATTTCCTCTTTCGAGGTCTGTTGTTGGTTGCAGTCGCTCCAAGAGGCGCTGGCATAACTTCGGAATTGACCACTTGAGTATGATCGGCATTGCCCCGAGCACTGGAGGTGTAGCGCCGTTGTGGGGAAGAAACCTACTGTGACGACACTGCTATCTTGCGCATGATGAAGGTGAGAATTCCGATTGGATAATTCTACTTGCTCGAAGTGGCAGCACCTACTTAGCAATGTTAGCAAGAACTGATGACGGTGTTGAGACACTAGCTACCGATAAGAAAGCATCGTAGCAGTGGTCCCGAGGTCGCGTTGGTCGTTCTACAGTTGCTTCTGATTGCTTGTCTCGCGGCTTGTCATGCTTATGTGAACATGTTTGCATCAATAATCGGCTCCGGAGAATTATCCGGCTCCCGATGCAACGTGCAACTTCATGGCCTGAGAACTAGTACCATGTATCTCGAGATCGTGTGACGTAGCCAGTCGTCAAGACAGTCGGGCAGGCTCAATGATGGAAACTCGGCAAGGACCTGAGCATAAAGTGCATATGGAAAGAACTCGCAGTGCTCGTATGCCTGAATGTTTCTCTACGGACGGGAACGGCGACGGCAATAGTCTTCTGGGTAGCCCAGAGAAGCAGCCGAGAACTGTGCTGATATGCCAGCGTTGGCCTCACGTCCGACTTGTTCTGCAAAATTGTGTGTTTCTGGTAGTCACTTGTCAAATTGCAGAGGGCCGAAATATCGGACTATCCGCCGAGGACCAGAGAGCCATCGCTCGTTGACTGTATGGAGGATCCAGTGGCTTTGGAAGACTCTGTGTTGAGCAGTCGCAAAAGGAGACTCCATAACATACGTGTTCATGGCCAGAATGATCATTCGATTTCGATTCGTAACAAATACTAGAAGCGTATTCAGATAATCGGTGACAAGCGGCAACCTTCCCAGGTCTTTTGTGTTTCTACCTGCCTCTCAGGCGCTTCGAAGAAAGCTACTTCAGTACGCAGTCGCGTCCCGTAGCCACCTTCCCACTTCGTAACTTCCGCGCCATCACTGCAGGTGCGTGCGGGCTCGCTTGCCTCAGAGGACGTCTCGTCCGGTGCAGAACGCGACACCGAGAGATACAGCCGTGCAATAGAAGCCCGCCTGGAACAGACACAGCTGGGTTCAAGCTGCAAGTTAGGTAGTGCCGATGGAATCTGTTCGATATCAGGCTCCTTTGGAAACAGTTTCGCGCCAGCAGGATGCTGGGGGACCATAGCGATTGTGAGCTGTTGTGAATGCTGTTTTCTCGATTGTTATTGAGAGCGTTGTACAGACCTTCCTTGGACTGTTACCATCGATGAGAGTTGCCTGCCAATTTGAATACCCCAAGACGTGATATCTTCAATTCTATAATCGCATCAACTTACTATTTAAGTCTAAACCATGACCGCGCCCCAGCAGGCGACGACGACGACGGCGGGAGGCCTCGAGGCCTCCCAACACGCGACAACACCCCCCGACCGATACCGCGACGCCGCGAGCGGAGGAGGGAGCCCGGGAGGAGGAGGTTGCGTCTCCAACTCCCAGGCGGCCCAAACCCGCCAGCAACCACCTATCTCTGGCCCACCAGGCCAGAGACAAACCACTAACGCTACACAGACACAGACCATAATCAGAAAGAACCTGAAAACACTTACTGAACAGATCCAGAGCCACCTCGACACCCAGTCGACCCTTTCTCCCTCCCCAACTCTCCTCCTCCTCCAACAGGCCCAACAGGCCCTCCTCCACCACGCCCTCCGCCAGGAAGAATCCTCGGCCATTCAGGCCATCCAGAAAACCCTCCAGAGCCGCCCAACACCCACTGCCACCACCCCCAAAACATGGGCCCAAACAGCCCAATTTGGACACACAATGCCAAGGCCCCAGCCTCAGGCATCCATGACCATCTCTGTGAAGATGGGAAACCAAGAAGAAAGAGAAGCAGCAAGGAAGATGAGCCATGACGAGCTCAGAAGGAAACTTGGAGTCCAGCAATTTAAGGCTGTGCAAAAACTCCCAAGTGGAGACCTCAAAGTCATCCTCCACAGAGAAGGAGAGAAAAGCCGGTTGGAAAAGGACCAATCATGGCTTAGGGCTACATACCCAGGAGCCCAGGTAGAATCACCTGTCACACAGGTAATTGTACACAGCATCAGGACTTCCTGGAAGCCTGAGGATGCGAACAGCTGGGTACAACTGGACCAGGACAATCTGACCTGGTTCCCAGATGGGCTCAAGATCAAGAAAGCCTTCTGGCTCAAGAACCAGAGGGCAAGGGAAGAGACCAACTTCTCATCAGTCGTGATGGCAGTGCAGGACAAGCAGACTGCAAGAGAGATGTGCAAGAGGGGCATAACTATTGGATCAATGTGGTGTGTAGTAGAACCATACCACCCACAGCAGAGGATAGTACAATGCCTCAAGTGCAACAGTTTTGGGCACATAACCACCCACTGTAGGGCTACAGAAGATATATGTGGAAAATGTGCAGGGAAGCACAGGACAGACAGCTGCAAGGAGAAGAAAGTCAAATGTTGCAACTGCAGGGGAGACCACAAGGCATACTCCCTCCAATGCAGCTACAAAGCTGCTGCAAAGACCAAAGCAAGAGCATTCTCAGAGTGGTTCAAAAAGCAATGGGAGGCAGCCTCAGGCCCAACACAAGGAGGCAATGCTACAGAACCCACAGCCCTCAAGAGGAAAGCCCCACCAGCTGAGCCTCCACAGAGGGATGTTAGGTACAAAGGCAGGCCCCTAGGCACCACAGCAACAGCAATGGCAGGCAGGAGGCAAGCAAGCAAGCTCCACTTCCCTCCTACACAGGAGAAAGAGGACACCCAAGGGGAAACAAGCACCCCCCAGGAAGACATGGACATCGACCCAATTGAGCTCCTCTCCCAAGTATCCCATGAGTAACCAAACTATGACAATCTACCAACACAATGTCAACAGGTCAAGCACCACCCAAACCCTACTGCTAGACAGCCAAGCAGCAAGAGAAGCTACAGTTATTGCACTACAAGAGCCATGGCTCAACACAACAAGTGGCAAGACCAAGGCCAAGAAGGGATACCACACAGTCCTCCCACCCCAGCAAAACCCAAGGGTCGCAATGCTGGTGTCAGACAAGATTGGAACCACCAACTGGAAGCCACTGTTCTACGGCACAGGAGACCTGGTCACCATCCAACTCCAGACACCTGCAGGACCCATCTCCATTCACAACTGCTACAATCCATCAGGACCAACAAGCCACAGACAAGATGGGACTTTACCTGCACTCCAAGAGGCACTTACGCAACCCCAAGAAGACATATCTACAAACCACATTGTCCTAGGAGACTTCAACCTCCACCACCCAAGATGGGGGGGAAACACAACCCAGGCCCAGCATATTATGGCAGACAAACTTATTGAAACGGTTGCAGAGGCCCATCTACAGCTGGCCCTTGAACCAGGAACAATCACATGGGAAAGACACATGGCCAGCTGCCAAACACTGGACCTGGTCTTTGTTAGCCTCTCCCTCCAGAACCTGATCCAGGAATGCAAAGCCCTCCCAGAGGAAACACACAGCTCTGACCACATCCCTATAAGGACAACCCTGTGTGTCAATCTCTATGGGCTACCAAAGCAGGGACAAAGGAAACAATGGAAAGCTGCTAACTGGACCCAGATCCAGAATCTCATTTCCCAGGAAACCAACCAACTCAATCAATTCCCAGTCAACACAAGGGAACACCTGGACACCTTAGCCAAGGGAATACAATCCTCTATCCAGAGGGTAGTAGAAGAGACAGTCCCAACAGCCAGACCATCAAGCTATGCCCAGATGGCCTGGACACAGGAGTGCAGAGATGCCACAAAGCTGGCAAGGAGAATGAGAAGAGAATGGAGGGAAAGCAGGACAGAATGGAGCCATGAACAATACCTTAAGGCCTCCCATGCAAGAAGCAAGGTTGTGAGGAGGGAACAGAACCTGGCCTGGAGAAGGCTTATAAGAGAAGTAACAGAGGACCCTAAGAAGATCTGGAAGATGGCCAAATGGGCGAGGGAGGGGCCAAATCAAGGGCACCAGTTGCCACATTTCCCAGACCTTGCTGACCCAGAGCACAATGGAGACACCAACGAAGGGAAAGCAGCAATCCTGGCTAAACACTTCTTCCCAAACCCAAGAGATGCAGACCTGAGTGACATCCAACACACCCAGCTGCCACCCCAGTTCCACATGGAAACTGAGGTAAACTCAGAGGAGGTGAAAGGGATCCTCAAGAAACTGCCTAGCAACAAAGCCCCAGGGCCTGACCAGATACCAAACCTCCTGCTCAAGGAATGCAGAGACCAACTTGCCCCAATTCTGGCCAAGCTCTTCACTGCATGCCTGAGGATAGCATACCACCCTAAGCCATTCAAGCACTCCACTACAGTGGTGCTCAGGAAGCCACAGAAGCCAGACTACACGAAGCCAGGAGCATACAGACCAATTGCCCTACTCAACACAATAGCAAAGGTCCTGGAGGCGGTAGTTGCAAGGAGGATATCCAAGGAAACTGAAGAAAGAAAGCTCCTCCCAGAAGAACAGATGGGTGCAAGGCCAGGCCGGTCTACAACCTCAGCACTGGACCTCATCACAGAACAAGTTAGGACTATCTGGAAAGCCAAGCCAGGAGCGGTTGCATCAATGCTCTGCCTAGACATTTCTGGTGCATTTGACAAAGTCTCCCACCAGAGGCTGCTCCACAACATCAGAATGAAGGGTTTCCCAGACCACATAGTTAGCTTTGTCCAATCCTTCCTTCAAGACAGGACCACCTGCCTCAGGTTGGGAGAGTTTATGGACCAACCAAGGCCTCAGAACACAGGGATTCCCCAAGGCTCCACCCTGTCCCCAATTCTCTTCCTCTTCTTTGCATCAACCCTGCTCCCAACACTACACGAAGGGAACACCTCAGCAATGGGTTTTGTGGATGACTCCAACATCCTGACATACAGCATGTCAACAGAGGAGAACTGCAGGCAACTGGAGAAAGCCCACCAAAAGTGTGAGCAATGGGCAAAAAAACATGGTGCAGAATTTGCACCACAGAAATACCAACTCATCCACTTCACCAGGAGCAGGAAGCACAACCTCAAGGCCACAGTCCAGATCCAAGGATTTGATGGGGAACCACTGCCCTCACTCAGGCTCCTTGGGGTATGGGTAGACACCAAACTCAAGTGGGGCCCACACATCAAGAAAGCAGCAGAGAAGGGGGCCAACCAGATGCAATCACTCCAGAGAATGTGCAAATCCACATGGGGAGCATCCTTCCAGAGAGCAAGGCACCTGTACACAGCAGTTGTCAGACCAGCCATTACATTTGGCTGCCAAGTCTGGTCCAACCCAGAAGGCACACAAGGCTACTGCAGAAACCTCACCAAACCCATTGAGAAGATCCAGAGAGAGGCAATGAAGAACATCACAGGAGCATACAGGTCAGTTGCAACAGCAGTCCTGGAAAAGGAAGCAAACATTGCTCCCCTTCACCTGTACACCCAGGACCTGGCCAGACAGGCAGCCAAGAAACAGGACAACCAGCCTGCATACCAATACATCAAAAACAGGTGCAGGGAGATCAGAAGACAGGCACAAGCAGGGAGGAGAACAAGGCACCCTGCTGCACCAACCCAAACCAGACAGGAGGAAATCCTCCAACTAGTACAGGGCCAAGAGACCACAATGCAGACACACCTGGGTCACAAGGCATGGTGGGCAAAACACCAGTGGAACAGGAAGTGGGAGAGAGAAAAGGAAGGGAGGAGAACCAGAGCAGGAGGAGAACAGCCACCTGCATGGACAACCACCACCTCCTCCACTGTAGGACTAGCTCTGCATAAAGGGCTCACCAGACCAGAGAGCACAATGGTCACACTCCTCAGAACAGGGCACATTGGGATGAGGCAATACCTCGCGAAGAGGAGAGTCCCAGGTTACACACCAGACTGTGACTGCGGGCAGGGACATGAAACACCAAAGCATGTATGCATGTTCTGCCCAAGATGGGCTGAGAGGAGACACCTCCTGTTCCAAGCAGGGGGATCTACAAACTGGAAGGATTTGGCAAACACAAAGAGGGGACTGCATGCAACAGCAAAGTGGCTTATCCAGGAAGGGGTCCTAGAACAGTTCTCGCTGGCAGGGAAAGAGGACTAGGAGGAAAGGAGGAGAGAAGAAGGGAGAGATAGGACCTGGTGAGAGGAGGACTCGCTAGACACCTAGTATTGTCCGAAGGAAAAACAGAGGCAAAGGAAGCGGCTACGCAGGCTGCAAAGTAAAGGGAAGGCGAGGGTTTTTCGAAGGCTTTTCCCTCGGTCGAAATCTATAGAGCGTGCTGCTTACTCTAGTAGTTAAGAGGTAGACCGGCGTATAAGAATTATCTATCTATCTATAATCGCATCAATATCGTAGCCTTTGACTCGTTTTCTTCTTTGTGAAAGTGGTTGTCAGACCATGTTCCGCGGGCGCAGACTGTTTCTACCTTCCCTTGAACTCCGGCTTCCTCTTCTCTCCAAATGCTTTCAAAGCTTCCGTCCTGTCACTTGTTGGAAGCACGAGATCATACGCGGCATTCTCACTGGCCTCACCCTTCTCCCATCCATTCACAGCCTGCATGGCCGCACGAATAGCGACGGGTCCACCTTCACAGATTGTCTTTGCCATTTCCACTGCCTGTTCAAAGACTTTTCCTCGTGCAACTCCCGCCCCGCCGTTGATCTCATCCTCTGTGATCTGCACGATCCTGTCTGCCAACCCGATGAAATATGCTTCCTCGCCCAAGATGCGTCTTCCCGTCAGAATCATGTCCCGCGCTCTGCTTGCTCCGATGAGTGCAGGCAGACGGTATGTCCCTCCTGCGCCGGGGATAATGGCCAAGCGCGTCTCCGGTAATCCCACCATGGCAGTTGAAGCCATGACACGGAAGTTGGTGCACAGAGCGAGCTCGAGGCCTCCGCCGAAAGCGGTGCTGCTGATGGCGGAGATAGTGGGAATGGGGAGGGTCGAGAGGCGGGAAAAGGTGTTTCGGAGAGTGGACAAGAATTGGCGAGTGCTGAATTGGTGAGTTCTCTACATTCTATCTCTCTGCATGCGGGACATACTCTTCCTCGGTGAAGGTGAGGCGTTCCTTCAAGTCTGCGCCGGCACAAAAGGCATCGTCGCTCTCGGAGGTCAGAATGAGCGCTCTCGTCGAACCCTTTGCGCCCTCGCTGTGCACCTGATCCACAACGCCCTTCAGCTCGGCGAGCAGCTGGCGGGAGATGGCATTGCGCGCTTTCGGCCGGTTCAGCGAGACGACGGTGATTTCGCCCGTGTGCGGCGCGGCGATGGAGGAGATCTTGACGGGCGAGGCCAACGAACTGTACTGGCGGCGACTACATGACAGCAGACGTTGGCATGGCCTCGCGGAGATGGCAAAGGACATGGCGGGCGGAGATGAATGATAGGAAGCTCCCCAAGCTGTTTCACTTCGGCCATCGCATGTCCACACAAGCCCTGCCAATCCCGCGACGCAGGAACGAACCGAGCCGTCGGAGATCGACAAGTCTTATCTCCAACTCAACCCAATCACTCACGCACGCCTCCCTGCTCCGCGCGTGCAAGGGACCGCGAAACATGGCGTCGGATGACTGTTGCCGCGCCGCCTGACGATGACTGGATGACCGACTGCCTCGGACTGCATCAACGGTGATCGAAATGCACATTACTGCGAGCCGATGCAACCTACCGACGCCAGCAGCAGCAGTCTAGGAGAGTAACGACGGACGCTGCTACCGAACAGGAAGGTTGTTCAGTGTCTGCGGCAAAATGGACAGCATATATGATGGCCTGGCCGGCCGCCTCGATGAATGGAAGGCCATCGCCGACAAGATGCCTTCCATTCGCACTGCCTCACGAGTGGCGCTCTCTGGTGTTGCTGCCGCTCAGTCTGTGCTGGGCTTTATGCAGAGTCCGGTCGAGAGACAAGATACATTTGCAGCTTCCGCCACTTGCAACAATCCACAACTGTCGTGCCAGAATACCACAGCGCAGAACGATCTCTGCTGCTTCAATTCTCCCGGTGGCGCTCTGCTGTTGACACAGTTCTGGGACACGGATCCAGTGGTTGGCCCTGCAGATAGTTGGACTGTGAGTGTTGCATGCGGGAGTTATGCATTGAACAGTGCTGACAGCAAATGCAGATTCATGGACTATGGCCTGACAACTGCGATGGCACATATGAAGCCAACTGCGATGATCGCCGCGCCTACACCAACATCACCCAGATCTTGCAGGCGGCGGGAAAGCAGGATCTGGTCGACTACATGAATACCTACTGGCAGAGCAACTCGGGATCCGCTGAGACGTTCTGGGAGCATGAATGGGGCAAGCACGGTATGGCAATCCCAACCCCCAAACATGTCCACGCGCTGATGAACTCCCAGGCACCTGCATTTCTACTCTAGATCCAGACTGCTACACCGACTACAAACCAACTGAAGAAGTCACAGAATTTTTCCAGAAGGTGGTCGATATTTTCAAGACTCTGCCTACCTACCAATGGCTCGGAGATGCTGGTGTCACACCCTCATCAAGCGCCACCTACAGCCTATCACAAATCCAGCAAGCACTCGCCAAAAACCATGGTGGCAAGACCCCATACATTGGCTGCCGATCTGGTGCAGTCAACGAGGTCTGGTACTTCTACAACATCCGCGGCTCAGTCCAGACTGGCGAGTTCGTGCCCATCGATACTCTGACCAAGTCCAACTGCCCAAGCAGTGGTATCAAGTACAAGCTGAAAGGAGGAAATGGAGGCTCGCCCACGTCGACTACAACAGGTGGAGGATCGCAGCCCACATCGTCTCCTGGCACACCCTTCGCCGGCTCAGGATTTCTCAATGTTGTCGCTGGAGGTAGTCAAAAAGGTTGCATCATCTCTGCTGGGACCTGGTACACCAGCGGCACCTGCGCGACCTTCACGGCTGCAGCTTCAGGAGATGGGTTCACTTTGAAGTCGTCGAAGGGAAGCTGCGGCATCGCTTCTGGAGTCTTCAGCTGCGGCTCGGGTGTGCCGAGCACAGTCTTCACTGCAGATGGGAATACTTTGCAGGCGAGCGGGTCTGGTGAGTTCTCAGCTGATTCTGTGCCCAGCGGGAGCACGCAGGTGAAGGTGTACACCGGCACCGATCACTCTGTGGATGTTACGATACAGTGGCAGGGGAAATAGAGCATCACCGCATAGAATCAATCGATAGATCGTGTTATCGCATATACCTGAGAGCCAAGGTGAATGTTCACCTCTTCAAGTCCCCAAAGAAGGTGGCTGAATTCGCAGCTTGAGTTGGCGATGTCCCGCTTGCGGCTCTGGCGCACAGCGTCACTACAACTTTCAGCACCGGTTCAATGATCAAGGCCAATCTCATTTCTCGATAGAGAACTCCCGGGTCTCAAAACCATTGACATCATCCAACTCGATATCATACTTCGTGAAGAAGTCGACACAGTACTCCAGGTCGCAAATCGGATTGGCCTCCAAGAAGTCGAGGGTATCTCTTAGACGGCAGCAGTGTGCAGGAATGGAACGATCGAAACAGAACAGCGAGTCCTTTTCAGATCTCAGACGGAGGTTCGAAAGCTTAAGGATAAAGCCTTTGCCGTCGTCTGTCCACCACTTCGTGGCCAGACCCAGTTCCTCCCGCACAGCATCACGCCACTGATACTCGTATGGATAGTCCCTCGGATCCGCAGTGACCGGGATGTCGGTAGGGAGCGGCAGCATTTCTTGCTCGAGGACTTTGAGACAGTGGTCGAAGTATTCCTTGTCAAGGGAACGGCGTCGGGAGTAGACTGTGTTCACGACATGTCGAAGTCCAGTTGCTGCAGTAGGACGTGGAGGGCTTTGGTGAGTTCCCGAGTGGGCCTGTCCTGCGGAAGGACCGTCAACTTGTGAGTGGATGCTGTCGTCCTTCGCTGCTTCATCCTCTGCTCTGCTGGTCCTCTTGGCCTCTGGCTTGCCCTACTGGAGTGTTAGCATGAGACTGGTCCCGCACAAAGGCAGAGGCCAAACTGACTTGTACTGAAATGTCCTCGTGGTCGCTCTCGATTGCCGCAGCGACCGAATCCGCATTTTCTCCAGCCTGGGAGATAGATGGAATGCCGAAGCTCGTGACGGAGTGATCACTGTTGGGCACGCCTACCACCTGGTCACGGCTCACGATTCCGTTAGATATTGCGCGAGTCCTTGGCGGCGATTTTCGAGTAGTCGGGCTGGAAGTAGTACTGGACAAGCTGCTGGCCGTTGGGATTTTCCAGCTCGTCTCGTGGGGGGAGCGTGGTGGATTCTCGTGCTGCCGCAAATTGACAAAATGAGTACTCCAGGCGTCGATGCCGATACTTGTGCCTCTGGGGAAGTGCCGTCTGGATCGACGATGAAGGATCACAAGTGAAGGGCAGATATGAGCGACGTTTGCGCCAAGCCCACTTTGCATGTGAAAGCGCCATCAGGGGCACTGACCGGCAAGGACAACAAACGCGAGGCTCATATTTGTCCTTCACTTCATGTTCTGTCCCAGACATCGCGGTGATCTACTTCCTGCGCGGCACTGGCCACGACACCGGCAACCTGCAGAAAGCATTCGGCGCACTTGCGAAAACGCTATGGGTCTATCTACTGGTGGCGCTTACGAACGTGAGCAGATTGCGCGCGTCAACTCCCACAGCAAACAATGATGGACCGGGCATACGCCCGATCCCTGCCGCGTTTGACGTAGAGATTCGCTGTTCTCGTGCCATCCATTGACGCAACAGTCCGAGTTGCTTGGCCCCGCACCAGCAACGCCATTTCTCGTTCCCACGCCTTACTCTGAGGTCCTTCCCTCACATCTTGGAAGACGGCGGTCACGCCTGGAAGCTCCCGCAAACGATGGCTTCCGCAAAGCGCAGAAGAGCAGCGAACGACGTCGATGGCGAAACGGGTGAAGCTTCCCATGGTGCTTTAGGGGGTCTCAACGCGGTGGGTGACTCCAGTCAGAGCAGATCTCACCGCGATTCAATCGAGCGTGTAAATCAATATGACACCGCGTTCGATGGTGAAGGAGAAGATGAAGATGAGGAATGGGTAATTGCGGAGGATATTGATATCATACAGGTCAGCTGCCTTCCTCATACCTGGCAGGATACGCCCATACTTACCACTCAGTAGAGCAAGGTGACAACAGGGTGCACCATATCGAAGGCGCAGATCGAGAAAGCTAACACAGCCGTACCTTGTCATGGGGACTTCGCAGCGAAACGCACCTACAAAGAGGCACACAGAAGCCGGCCTCGCATGGCGGCGTATCTCAGCTTTGATGATCTTGCCGATCAGAACCGTTTAATACTGTCAGCAGCCTTTCTGCCTGCATACGCTGTCTTCAAAGAGGTCGGTCTCGTTCCATTCAGGGAAATCGAGAGTTTCTTGCGTAAGCCCGCCGAATTGAAGAAGTGCGCAGAACTTGGTGACGATCTCCTCCAAGCTGTCGATGAGAGACGTGCAGATGGGGACGAAGCACCACAGCTGCTGGCTTATGCAGTATGGTGGCTCGTTCACAAGAGTATTGGGGTCAACGACTGGTCTCACGTAAAGCAAGACGTTGCCCTGGACAACGCCTATGAAGCGTTGAGGGCCCATTATCCAGCGATCGATGCTGTTCCCTCGACATACCGAGCTCTCGACTCAGCGTCACCGATTTGGCAGCATCCACAGGACCCTGAGCCTCAAGTAGAGCAGTACAGTCGTGCTCTGCAGCTTCTTAGATGCGTTGAGCGCGCAGAACATGTCCGCATAAACATGTCCACGACCAGAACGAGGGCGGAGAAATGGGTGGACGTCTACCGGAGTGCCAGAATTTTCGAGACTGCGCCCATCAGTAGCGAACTGGTCCCGGGCTGGATGAAGGAGCAAGTGGATGAGGACGATGTCGCAACGGACACGCAAGATAGTGATGAAGACGGCCAGGTGCGGCAAGAGGTGGCAGTGGCGGTCGAAGGGCCTACGGCACAGAGCCCTCAGCACCCGGTGAGCGAAGGAGATCATGTCCAACAACAGATGCAAGATGAGGAAGCCATGGAAGGCGTCGAGCAAAATCAGGGACAGGAACGTCTCGAGCATGACCCTGTCGCGCAACGAAAGAGTCCGCTCGGGCAACAAATCAAGGGCGAGAACTACGCAACGCCTATCGTGATCATTGACGATAGAGACATCAAAGTTGAAGATCACGACGCACCACCCGATACAATACAGCTTGGAAACCAGTCGCCTTCCAAGTCTGCCTGCAGCATTGTATACGTCACCAGCAGAAAATTCTCGAGGTTTCGCTGTAAAAACAAGAAATGGTTCGACGAGTGCTGGGAACAAATGGAGTATCTGGACGCACCTACCAACAACATGGCAGCCTCTACGGACCCTCGGGACTGGTCGACAAGCGAAGAGTGGCGTGATGCCGTGCGGAAGGAGCTGCATTTGGGCACACATTGGCGCAGAGGCGCAGACGAGGGTCTCGCTCTCAGACTGACAAGCCTTCGTCTTCAGGCTGACGGTGAGAAACTGGATTGCTATGACTGCAAGGCGGAACAGTTCAGCAGTTCCCCAAAGCGAGTCTGGGAGTTTGTCGAGAAGCATCAGCATTGCGAGCTGGAGTACTGCATCGATTTCTTCACTGATGAAGAAATGGCTGACGGCAGGGCGAATGACTTGGAGACATCGCAGCTGTTATGAACGGATGAAGACAGCCTTGCGGCGTTGCTTGGAAGGATGAGACGGATGTTTGAGATCAAATAGGCTTAAGGCCCCCTTTATGTTCCCAAAACTGCAGGCGCGGTAGCCGCGGAACGCGCGTCGCTGCATTGCTTCGAGAATTGCACTATTGCTGTGAGCGAGTTACAAGCAGCTTTGTACCTTGACCGCGATCGATAGCGGCTACCGTATCGAACTATTTTCTGGTTCTCGTTTGCTTCTCATCGATGAAGTCGAACCAATTTGACCGCATGAAACGAGAGCGATAGACGTACTCCTCCGGGACTTGCAGGAAGGCTCGTTGGCTTCCGGTCGCGTCACGTTCAATCAGTCGAGTTGTCCATCGACCGCGCATCAGTCTCACTCAGCGCATCAGAAGGTATCTGTGTAAGGCACTACTGCAGACCTGTGCCCCCTGGCGTCGATCCGACAAGACTCGCATTCAGTTGCCTTCGCAAAATTGAGGCTCCATGGTTAGGTTCTCGTCTACCTACTTCATTGGTCCAACCACGTGGTGCAAAAAGACTCTATGCTTATTCCGAAAGTAGAAAAGCATCTTTTCCACGCTACCATAGACCGAAACCATAGCGAGCGTGGTAGATGCTCGTGCTTAGAATAAGTATGTCCATCTATCATTCTAGCTCGATGGAGCTAGCATGCGTCATCGTCTGAAACTGCCGACAGAGGGTGTGGACCGAGAATAAGTTTAGGATCCTCCCAACGCCCTTCATCAGCACCTTCAACTTGTCTGCACTTGTGCGTTGCAACCACACGTTGTCCATCTTTGTTCCCTGTCAGCTCCGATCCTAAGCATCGAAGATGAAGTCTACGATCCTGATCATACTACTCCCCTTCATATCCAGTTGCAACGCAGCAGCCTGCTTCATGGCCGGCTGGAAGGAGAACGATTGTGTGGAACCGCAGGGGTGGACGTGGACTGTACGCAGCAACGATCGATCACATCACAACAGCAAACTCTTCTGACCGAGGCGTACATAGTGCGGACCGAGCGACGCGGATCCCTCCATGGCTAGGGGTCCTCCGGACAATAATTCCGAGTGGAAAGTGACACTTGGACCTTATCTGAAATCATACTGCGTATGTCGTTGCATCTGAGAAGCTTTTGCGGCACGGTCCTGATCTCCTCCTATAGTGCGAGTACAATGGGGAGTACACGGTCGACTAGGCGAGTCGCACAATGGACATGCAAGAGCGAGCGGCGTAGCATAAATCGGTGCGCCCTAATGGCACTCAAGGTTTCTGGAACTCGTAAGACTTTGGCATGTCTTTCACCTAGTGTTGGAGTCCAGACATCTGTCGTATTGGGGAAATCATCATGCCTTTGCTTCTCTTAAAAACTTGTAAGCATAGATACTCTCCGGCTTGACGAGTTCAGGCCGAAGGTCAAGCACTTCAAGCCTACAAACAACAGGAGAGCTAATGCGGATAGCTGAGTGCGGAACGAACTCGAGATGTCCGGCTAGACTGAATAGCAATCCTGCTTCAAAAATGGACAAGATGGGCTAGTGTATTTTATTGGAACATTGCAAGACCTCACCGCCAACCCCAAGAAAGATTGGTCTAGCCCTTCGACTCTGACTTCCTCAGATGGCTTGCTTATCTATAGCACGATCCGAGGCGTTTATTTGGTCTCTCCGGCCAGTAAGCAGTGAGTTTTCACAAAAGGTCTTGTGCCGGATGTGCAGCATCGGTAGTGTGGTCAGCTAGTTGACGCATTGGTCCTACGCGGGCAGAGATTGCGATCAAGTATCAATCGAACGACCCGTTTACCTCGGACTGCAGACGACATCGCGGACCACTTTGATGGCCCGGCCATTCTTGGAGATATTTGCGACCAGGCTGTCATTGTTGTCCAAATTTCAGAATGAAGAGATGGAAACGCGAGGTCCGGTGATCTCTTCGCGTAGGAAGATACTTGCCGGACTCTTATTGTCCGGCGAAATCTGGACATGGCGGATTTTGGATCCAGGACCAATGCTTCATCGATGAGCGATCCACCGGACCATAACCACGGACACTTTTACCTTGGCAATGCGACTTGCTTGTGAGTTTCCAATGGTTCGATCCAGGCCCAGGTTCAGTTGAATAGATTGACTGCACTTTCGAGGTCGCTAACACTGTCTGTAGCTACGAACACAGCGATATGCAATGACTTCACCACCCCTATCGTCCCGGCGAACGATTCGGGCGGAAATAGGAGTATGTGAAGTCGAGCAAGGTTTTGCTGGCCCCTTGTCAGCGATGGCGCTGCAGTAATCTCAGTGCGGACTTGGTCCGATGTTCAGCCGAATCTGAGAACAACGACTTGATGACCGCGCGTTGCACCTCACTTTTATACAGATTCATGTCTAGACTGTGCCCCTCAAGACTGCCATCTAGAGTTGTCTTGTCGTCGTGCTTCGCATACCCAGCACGCAAACGAACACCGTCCGGCACACGTCCAGAGCAGACTCACGTGGTAAGAGCCATCGTACCCCTAAGGGAAGGAGTAGCGTCCGGCGGCACTGAACAGATCCGAGACACGGCTCGGCATGGACATCTGGATTAATCTAGCAACACTCGGCCGCATGACTGCTAAGTTCCTTGTCCATAGGTAACTCGGAAGCTGCGTGCTCTGCCGGACCGCAGCGTGTATGCAAACATCAGCGCCGCCTGCCATAACGACGACTGCCTCTACTGGAACTGCATGTCTAGAGCCTCGGAGGTCCGTCCGATGAAGCCCGCCATCCAAGCTAGCTGTCGATTCGTACGTCCGGCGCTCTGGGCGTTGTTCCAAGCCTCGTGCTCGCGGCCCTCACTTTCTCGGTTCAATCTCGTAGTTCGAAGGAATTATGCAGACAACCAATGAACGCTGAAGCAAAGCTCATTGGCGGTAGCATAGGTCAAGACCATAGCACACCTTCCGAACGCCTGTGTGTATTAGCAGGCGCACAATGCGGATCTGCTCACTAATCCGATATAGGCAACGGGCATCAGTGTTCGAGACTCGAGCAGAGGCTGTGCACTCTCAAAAGCACGATGAGTGCAGCCATCTCCAGCTGTCTTGCAGCGCACTTACTCTTTCTTTCACTACCCCCTTGCGATCACCACTCGGCCGTTTTTGATTTCTACCAACCGCATACAAATCAGCAAAAATGAAGTCATCAGTTCTTGTGACGATAGTTGCCACCTACGTCTCCTGCACCAACGCAGCGGCCTGCTATTCTGCTGGACATTTGCAAAACGGTTGCCAGGAGCCACAATCTTGGTCATGGACTGTGCGTATCGCAGTCTGAGCACATGGCCGCGATTTCAAATTCTGACAAGGCGCTGCGTGTAGTGCTTGCCCAGCGAAGGAGATCCTTCCATGGCCAAGGGCCCTCCAAAGAATTCTTGTACACACAAAGCAACTCAAGGATCTTCTTATAAGCAATACTGCGTACGTGTCGACCCCTTGCGCTTTTTAGGGCTTAAATCTTACGTTGGCTTGCAGTGTGCGGAAGACGGACCATACAGTATCGAATAAAGGGCGGTCGAGAGGATCAAAAGCTGAGAAAGGCAACGTCGACGAGAAAGTCGCGACTGCTTTATGGTGACCACGGCTAGAAGGCATCCCGGTTTTGAAGACATTAAAGGTTGCAGAACTCCAACATGCCTAGTTTGGTTCCTTCCCCTGGGAAGCAAGGAACCAGCGAAAGTACAAATTGATTAGTGTATTTGAGCCGTCCAAAAGGATCTGTTTCGCAACTTGAAGCCTAGAGCCATACGACTCTATTGCTGGGCTTTGTATAACCCTAAGAGGAATGCGATGGGCCTGTTGAAGTGGTGACTGGTGCCGGCAATGTCTCGCCTTGCTCTCGTTTACCTTTGTCTTCGTGGCCCACTTAGGATGTCGTAAGTTTGGTCAAGTCTCCCCCCCGCTCACCTCAAATCACGCGTTGGCATTGATTTGAGCCCGAGCGACAAATATTCCATTCGGCTTGACCAACCCCCAGACAGCTTCTTCACTTGAATTCTGTACCCTCGAATACTTGTTCCTGGTGAAATTGGCCCCTTCCCGGCTTGGCATTTGCTGCTTGACGTTCGAACGTATAGTCTGTTGCGTAGCTGGGCGGCTCGATGGCTGGGCAGCATGCCTCGAAGCAATCACGATCCCCTTCGCGTTCTCAGGTTGTAGGCCTTGCAGCATCGGTGGCGGTATCAGCATGTCGATGCATTTGTCCCATCTAGGTGTAGAAGTGGAAGCGATGCGAGTCTCGTTGATGACCACCATCTCCCGATCCTGCTGTAGTACTGATCAGCTCACGTCACATCAGAAATTTGGATGTTGCAAGCACTCCTTTACAGACTTTGCGGAGCAAGATTTGAGGAACACAATGGACAGCTGGTGGAATTTTTGTGAAACGACATCAACACAGACCTGGGAGCAGGTTGTTCTCGGCGACTTCTATATCTCTCACAACAGTCTTGTCCAGTATTTATCGGCTCGTTCCACCTCAGATCCACATTGATGTCCAGCAGGTCCAAGTTTCGAAGTCCTATACAAGTTGAATCCACCACACGTGGACTTACTACAAATGATCTATTAAGGACATCGAGGAATAGGCGCAGTAGGGTCGAAAAGAACAAGGACGAGGGCTATTACGAAGATTCAAAAGAGTCTCGGTGAGTGGAGCTCTTTGTCGATGCCTCGTATCAAGCAAGGCCTCTAAGCAAAGCAAGCAGTATAGCGCCAGCCAATGGTATGGCTCCCATGCATGTCGCTCAGTAAAGCAAAGATGAGTAGGTCGTACTAAGACAATCCTTAGTGAGCAGATAACGACCTTCAAATTTGCCAATTTGAGAAAGCCGGAGGTCCAGTGGAGAGGCACTAGCATCAAGCCTGCGAACGCCAAGGGGCTGGATGCGTGAGATATAGGTGGCAAGTCATAAAAACATGACTTTCTATGAATCCGTCCACGTTGCAGGAATCGAAAAGATCGATCACTTAAATACCCAATTCCTGGGAGCAAGAGAGGCGTCTTTAGCTCTTCCTAGTGATCCGGGAAAGATCAGTCCAACAGAACATTTTTGAGACCGAAGTTTGGACTCCAGCTATCGTCCTACTCTTTGAATGACAGTACATACATTTGCCTATAAGCAGTCGTGTTTCAGAATGTTCGGTTGGGTCTCTTGCCTGTAAACCCTACTATCCTTCCTTGTACCTTATAGGGTTCCGTGAAATTCGTCACAAGCTTACGTTGAGCACATGGGTATGAGCTTTGGGCTGTACAATGAAAGTCTCCATACAACTCCATTGGTTAGCAACGCAAGTGACGGGCTTCTCCAAAGCATATTCGGAGATGGAAGTACGACGGCACTGCAGGGGCTGTCGCAAAAGGCCAAATGCCAAGAAGAAGTAGTAGACGTGTACCCTGCCTTTCGTGTCCCATATACAGATGACGGCTTGTATAGAGGCCGATTGTCCAACCAAAAATCTCATCAGAACATAAGCACTACTTTGGGTTACTTTGAGTCTCGCCGAAGTGAAGCATGTCTCTGCTGCAAACACGCCAAGAGGGAGCAAAACACCTACAGCCTCCACAAATCTGACCGTGGAAGTTTACATGATGTTGAGCGGTGATAGTAGTGGTTCTTTACTATACGCGAGCCATGAGAGAACCTTTCACGAGATATCGGCCCCTTCTCGAGATCAGTCCCATACGTATACGCAAAGAGAGCCACATTCAAGACAATTTGAACAACAAAACGGCCGCCGTGATGAAACCAGCCTGTGACTCCGCTTAGCAATAAAGATCACAATCCATGGGTAAGTATCCATGGGTAAGTACTATCTTTGTCGACATTCTCGTCATTCAACGTCTTCGGCTTGGCCTCGTCAGGGAGGCTCATCGAGCCATTGTTTGAATACTAGCAAGCATGAGCGTCAGCAATGCATGGTTGTACGGCCGTTTCACTCATCAGGAGATACACAATTGCCTCACGAGCAAGTCCCGCATTGGCCGCAGCACAGGTATTGCTCGTATTCTGCCGCCGGCAACGATGGAGTTCAGCGGCACAATCGGCTCTTGATCAATATATAAGACAATTCAACGATCGTCAAGTCGAAAGAAGCATCAGACACAACCACAAACACATCTCCAAACAACCACACTTCCACCATCACAATGGTCAACTTCATCTCTATCTTCGCTTCAGTCTTGGGATTGACCTCCCTCGCGGTATGATTCACGTTCTTGGAAAAGACAGGAATATCGCTAATCATTCCGAACAGATGGCTTGCAAGCAATCGGCCTGCTGCTACAGGGTGAACTTCGCTGCAAGGGATGCTTACAGTTGTGACGATAGCTGACCGATCTTCAGGATCAATGCAGCGGCGAGATCCTTCAAGACTGCGGCGCTAAGTGCTGCAGCACCAACCCAAGAATGGAAAACCGTGGTCAGGGCGAGCAGCTGTACTACTACGGTGTCGCCTGCGCCACATAGATGGCTGTATACGCACCTGTAATGGCGGAGGGGATCCCCCTGGGGGGAATGGGAGTGGTGGTAGCAGGCGTGCATCTTGGTGAATGTGGGCATGTTTGGCATGAGAAGGGAACGAAGCTGGAGGAAATCAAGCTATGTCTAGCAATCGAAAAGTTCAGGCTCACCTGGTCAGTACTTTTCAACCTACACAGAAATAACGTAGCAATCAACCAGAGACTTGCTACATCCTTTCGCTCGGAACGTTGTTACAGCCCTACCCCTTTTGTTGACCGTCGTAAGACAACAGCGGTCGACAAGGCTAGGATTGAATGGATCTGGTTCCACGTGAGAATCATGGTGGTCGATTAATGTACTCATATCATTTTCATTCATTAAGCTAGCTTTGCGTCGATCGTCGCCGCCCATATTTGGTCAATGTAAGAATGCCCGTGTACCGCCGCGGCCGTGAAGCCACTCGCTGACATACAGAACATCATCTCTTCTCGACCCAGCGAACTCGTCATATTGCCACAAGGCTAGTGCCTTCGATGCAGTATGCGAGTGAAACAATTCATGGGGCAGTGCAGCCTCGCTCAGTTGACTGAAGCTCCTCGATGTTGGGAGTACCACCCGTTATCGTCGAACGTCATGCGCAAGTCGAGCGAGCTTGAAGTGAGTGGAAAAGCAGATCGTTTAGGCCAACTCAGAATCAGTGAAGACCATCTGTTCGTTCGCCTCACGGCCGTCCTCGAGAGCGCGCTTGGCGTTGGATGGGTCGCCAGTCCACTGTTGATATGTCAGCTTAATTAATGTGCACTGGTGAAGGTGTCAACTTACGTAGTTGGGACGCGGGTACTCGCCCGAGTGGCAGATGCCCTCATGCCAGAACGGAACCGTCGGGAAGACGTGCTGAAGAGCGTTGACGAGCTGCTCGTTGTTGCGATCGTCCTTGCGCTGGTTGTCAAGGACGTCTGGGGTCTCGAACTGCAGAGAGGTCTGGTCGCCCTCGATGTGAGAGCAGGCGAAACCGGAGCCAGCGTTGATGAGAACGTAGACAATCATCTCGCGGAGCAGGTCGTGGCACTCGGGGTCAGCCGGTGGTAGGACGCCGACGTTGAGGACGTAGAAGCGCGAGTTGTCGATCTTGTAGCTCTTGCAGGTGGCGGTGTTGGGAGCGAGAGGGTCGCGCGGCAAGAGAGTGGCGGTGAGGGTGTTATTCGACTCGGCAGTGACAGTGTCGACAGCGGCGAATGGCTGGGCGACACGAGCAGTGACTGCGCTGATGGCGCCGAGAGCAGTGACGGCGATTTTGATGAGACCCATGTTGCAGGTTGGTGGGGATGTAGCTTGATTGTTTGAAGTTGAACTGGTATTGGAATGAGGTGAAGACGAGTGCGACTTGTGTTTGTGGTTGTCGGTGTGTTAGGTGGTCAGATTGATGGGAAGCGGTGGAAGTTGTTTTGTGCTCGACGTGCATGTGGTAAGGGGCCAGAAGTGAATGCCTCAGAGGTGAATAGCATGTGAAAGTGTGCACGTGGAGGTGTGGATGAACGGGGCGACGCACTGAGTCGGTAGATCTGCCGTACTGAGAATGTTATTCTCGCTGAACAGGCTCGGATCAGTTGGATGTCTTGAAGCCTTTTGAGAATATCATGATCTGCTGAATCAATGTGCGATCTACTTCAGTCTCCCCTCGCAATGCCATCTCGCAGGTCGGTCTTCAGAATTGGTTCATCATCGGGCTGTGATCGCCAATGCCCTTCATGCCATGATGAACGAAACACCTCCAGCAGCCCTCAACTTTCCTAAACTTGAACTCATTGATGAGAAACGTCTTGACCCCTTCTGGTGCTCCAGTGATTTCTGACTCCATATACACAGTCGCCTCTCCTCTCTCCTCCTTGACTTCAGAATTGACGTTCTTGACTTCAACATGATACGCCGGGAAAGCCTCAATGGTCTGCCGCAGGATACTGCTGTGCTCGAGCAGTGTCAATGGATGAGGAAAATTCTCGAAATGGGCTCTAAAATTTGGAGAAACGCATTTGTAAAGATCATTGGTCTCGTAGTCAAAGTCCCGGTCGTTAATCGCCAGTGCGCCACTAACGCATATTGACTCCAGGTATTGTGCCACACTTTGACCTGGTGCTGGAACGCCAGCAGAATGTGCTGTGGTTGCGGAAGAGACAGATCCGGAATCGCCACTCTGCTCGGAAGCTGGCGTTGCACTTGAAGAGTGTTCTGAAGACGACATCGCGTGCGTCAAATCAGACAAGGTAATGTCCGCTTGAAGCAAAGAGTTCCAAAGTTCACTCCAGCACACTCTGATCCTCGCTGTGCTGGTCGAAGTACCCTGAATACCGCAGTGCTCTCGTCGTATTCACAAGCTGACCACTGTCAAATCTAGGCATTGTCAGCGTCTCCCTGCTGACTTTTTCTGAACATCTATGCCTACAAACCACCGTCCTGGCTGAACACCGGCTCGAATCCCAAGTTCAAATCTCCAACGAGACTTCGGATAAGCTCAGCTTCGTCTCGTTCCGGCTGAGATCGGCCTTGTTGGTCGTTGCAAACTACAATCGCGAATTTTGCTGTCCTCTCTTTATGCCTTTCCTCATTTCGCTGCTGTGTATACTCGCTGCCCCATGTTATTCGTCGGCAAAAGAGAAGACATCTCGTGTTCTGCTATCGACGAGCAAATCCACGAAATAGAGTTCGTCCACGCCACCTGACTTGGCGCACAGGTGTCAAAGGTGCCCACTCTGTTCAACGGTTGTCCAACCATGGCGAGGTAAGCTTGATTGCTTCCTCGGACCTAAACGAGCTGCTTCACCGGTGAGGGGTGTCCGTGTTCATGCAGAGACATGGCGGAAGGTCGGAGAGTGTGAGAGTCGACGTGGAATCGCGTGTATATATGCTGTCGTCTTGGTAGGCATTGGCATTCCTGCCCTCGATCCTCCGGGCGAGGAAGTCGGGCCATGGAGCAGCTAGCTTGAGCACATCTGTTTGTTGGATCCGGCTGTACCAATGAGAGACACAATGGATTGGTAGATGCACGGTGACGGACGTGGAGGAAGGGTCAAGAGCGGTCAGATTTCACAGACGTGGATGCCTGAATTCCTGCCTCACCTTGGTGATACCAGGTGTATACCGTTCCTCCCAAATTTCAGCAAGGACAACTATGAAAGTTGATCAGAACTCTGCAGGCGACAGGAACCATCTACTCGAAGAGGGCACCGATTGAATCTTCACAGAAGTGCTCTCTGTTCCGAAAGCAGGTCTGCTTGACAGGAGGCCACTTATGACTTTGGCAGGTTACCATCGAGACAACTGCAGTAACATTAGCATAGAAGTGCCGACTGATGAGCACCGACAGGCCTGTTGAATGCAAAAGTCTCTTCAATTCGTGAGCAGGCCGCAGCCATGCCATGCGTCTATCGTCACGCAATCGCTGCACTATGCAAGGACGCTCATCATCAACTTCCACTCGCAGCACAACAAGATCCTTCGAGACAACCTCAGGCCTTTCCACCTTTCTTGCCTCCACGGCCACCACGTGCAGCCTTCTGTGCCTGTTGACGCTCGAGTCTCGCCATCTGCTCCTTTTTCTCCTTGTCAATCAATTCGCGCTCTTGCTTTTCAGCCTCTTTGCGTGCAGCAGCCTCGGCTCTCTGCTCTCGCACCAATTTCAGGCGCTCCAAATCTGCTCGGGCCTCTTCCGTCTTGCCCTCTGCATGCAGCTTCTGGTATCTCTCCTTCGCCTGCTGAGCTTGCAGTGCCTCTCGCTCGCGCCTCGACAGCTGTGAGAGGTCGCCAGTCTTCTTCGCCTTTGCCGTCTGCTTCTCCGCGTCTTCTGCGCTCGGTGGTGCTTTGTCCGCCTGCTTTCGAGCGGATGCACTGTGGTTCGGGTTTGCGGGCATGTCGTCGTCCTCGTCCTCGTCGCTATCACTTGGTGGCATATCACCAGCTTCAACAACGCCTTGCTTCTTCTTGATCGCAGCCTCCTTCTTTGCCTTTGCCGCGGCTCGTCGCTCCTCACGTGTCATCTCCTTTTGCTGGGAGGCTGGTCCACCTTCGTCCTCGCTTGACTCCTCCTCCGAAGAATCTTCCTCCTCTGAAGATTCGTCATCGTCTTGCTCGGCCGGGTCTGCCCACATGGAGCTTTCTGCTCCATCTGCATCGAGGGGAGCGAGGTTCTTGCTAAAGTGACGTCCTCCTGGAAATGTGTCAGTATCTGTATACGCTGACATATTGTGCTGTATCCTGACCTCCTCGCTTTGCCTTGCCGAACTTGCCAGCGCGGCCTCTCGTGGCGCCTCTCGACGACATGTTGTGTTCTCGTTGGCGGGGTATTCGAAAAGTGCTCGAGGGATTGGTGGGGTATTGTTGTCGGAGTCAAAGGACCTGGAAGGCCGTGGTGGTTTCTCGTCGCAGGTGAGTTTGAAGTTATGACTGACTGCTCCTGTAAGGCTAGAGGAGTAGGAGTAGTCTAAATAGTGAACGAGGATCGAGTCACAAATGCGTTGCTTTGTGGTGAATACGTAACTTGTGATAGGCCGGTCCCTTAGTCGCTGCTGCCCCAATTCCCCACTGTTGCCAAGAAAGGCACGTGGCCGCGGACATGACTTTGACGCGTTTTTTCCTTCACGCGGCTTTCTCTTTTCCTTCCATACATAAACTGAATTCCTTCCTATTCACTGTACCGACCAAACCACTGGTTGATTAGAGGGGAAAGGACGGATAGATGGATGGACACAACCCGTTGGCTTACCTCTGCCGCTTCGACTTACGTGGAGCGGGAGCAAATATATTTGACGGTACAAATCAGCAGTAGACTCGTGAGCCTGTGATGTGAGGCAATTTCGAACTGCAAGACCATGCTCTGGACAAGACCACGAATATCGGAGCCGTTAGCAGAAGTGGCCTGGTGAGCCCGAGATGGGTCTCAGTCCGCTCATTGCCAGTGTAATACTGCAGGCTCGTTTGACATGACTAGGCCTTCACTCTTCCTCGTTCGTTCTGGCCGATGGGATGAACTCGTAGTACCAGCCAGCATGTCGTCTTTCCCTGTTCACATTCAGCTGCCTCTGCCATCGACTTCGCGACAAACTTCTTTGTCAACTCAGACAGAGTGATTCACGCTCTGGCAATGAGAGCTCCCAACGAAGCAATCGTTGACATGCACTTGTGAGAGAGACAGATCTGTGCAAAGCAACTGTGGTCGATGGCATGCTGTTGAACATTTTTCTGGTTCTGCACACGACATAGCCAAACTATCACACCTCCACGGTACCACATAGTCGAGCTGCTAGAAGTCCAGATCTCCGCAGCTTCCCGCCTGTGACCAGCTCATTCGCCATTCAGTTCCTCTCCTGTATTTCCAAAACACCTGCATCATCAATCACAGCGCAGTAACCATGCCTCCCACCATGGCATCCTCTCCCGTACGTGTGATAAGAGACGCCCCAAAAGATGAAGTCAACTCTTCAGCTAACAGACTCAACAAAGCATCTGCCAAGAGACGACGATGCGACGTACTGGATCGGTCTCATGAACATTTCCTTCTTCGTTCTCTTCGCAACATTGCTGTTCCTGATGATTATATTCTTCGCCGTCTTTCTTCTCAGCTTCTGCAACGACACTTATCGAAACTGGAAGAAAGAAAGCGAGGAGAGCAAAACACGAAAGGTGATATACCCCAACCTGGCTACAGCACTCTGTTGCCTCCAGAATCACCCAAGGCTGACGAGATGTTGATAGCAACTTGAGTCGCTTGTCGCAGAAACGAGGAGATTGCTTCGGGCGATTCAAGATGCTCGCGTAGATCGAAGACTTGATGAATTGCAAGCAGACCTTGAAGAATCGAGTCGAAAACTGGAACATCTGGGGAAGGAACTCTAGGCCGGACAGGCCTGTGCAATACAGGTCCGGGCAGACAAGGACACGATGTTAGGCATATAATTGTCTGACTCGTGGGAGAAGGCGATGCACGAGCACATATGATGCTACTCGTGGTGCCCGTCGCACCAGAGAGGTCTGGAGCAGACAAATACAGAGGATCATATTCAGTAGTAGTACAAGCCAGAAGCAGGTAAAAGGTCATTGTGAAATTCTGTACACCATAGTATTCGGTATCATGCCTGTCTAACGCTGAACGCTCCACAAAAATGACATCGTGGTAGTCATGTCAGTAATCGCTTCGTCTCCAACTGGGTATCATGCATGCTTTTCTCTGTGCACATGTCGCTGCTGCACTGCTGCGTCTCTGCACTCTGCTGTGTCGCTGCTCAGCTAACAGATAGCTTCTCAATCAATCG
The DNA here is from genome assembly GCF_019650295.1 of Cercospora kikuchii. Taxonomy (NCBI): domain Eukaryota; kingdom Fungi; phylum Ascomycota; class Dothideomycetes; order Mycosphaerellales; family Mycosphaerellaceae; genus Cercospora; species Cercospora kikuchii. The sequence goes on from NW_025408588.1 coordinate 2,790,270, forward strand.
TCTTCTTCGAACAGAATCTCTCCACCTAACCTGCAAATGCGAACCGACTCAAGTTGAGAGGCGATTTCTTGCCCTCATCTGAAGCCTCGCTCGGGCTCTCTGGCACGAGCAGGTCTTCGCTGCCCTTAACCGGTGAATCGGACAATGCATGGCCGAATACAGCAGGCTCCTTCTCCACGTCCCGCCACTCGTCCTCGTTGATGACTGCGCTGTTGACTTCTGCCACATCGGAGCGGAAATCGACAGCTGGCAACCCTGCGGGCGACTCAAGCACAATGCCGCTATCGTCGATATCCGATGGGCTCTCCTCGACTTTCGGCCCCAGAAGCAGTGTCGAACGCTGCTTGACTGGCGTACGAGAGAACAGTGGGGCAGAAGCTGTGCGCGAGAGCGTCTTCTTCCCTATCGATGTCCCGTGGTATCTCATGGCCTCGAAGTCAAGGCGAACTCCCTTGCTGAAAACGCTGTGTTCTTGCGAGGTGCTACTGAAGGATGTCGCTGTTGTGCTGAAGGACGCTTGCGACTGCGTACTTGTCTCGCTGGTCTCCACTGTCGACTGTGAAGTTGTAGCCTCGTCACCATCTGCGAACACTTGTAGTTTCTTTCTCTTCCGGGGAGACGACAGCGTGGGGACGGGAGTCTTCACGGCAGAGTCCGCATCATTCTTGACATCAGTCTTCTCGATGGGGTCTGGGTCTTGGGTCACTGCCGCGAGAGCCTCAGCAACAGAATCATCCGACCACAAGTCGAACTCCTCCGTTACACGCCTGGACTTGCGACGCACTGACGGACTAGGCTGTGCTGCAGCTTTGGCAAAGAACTTGCTCGTGGCTGATTCGACGCCCTGGCCTCCTTTCATGGCGGCAGCGATGCTGGAGTCTGAGCACAAGCGCTGCCTCTTTGGAGAAGCTCGATGAGTCGGGAAAGGATCAGTGACAGTGCGGCGGGAGACCTGTGGTGCCGAAGAAGGAAACCCCACGTTGGCAGTGCGCATGCCACCAAAGAAACGCGGAGCTGGTATGCGTGAGGCAGACTGGGTCCCAGTCACAGGAGTAGTAGACCATGAGGTTGGCCCTTGTTCGTCGAGGAGGCGCAATTGGCTGGGCGTGAGCGAAAGGGAGTTGGGATCGAGCTCCGCAAGGGGGACGCGGCGTGCTTTGAAGAACTCATCGATGGGCCTACCGGCGTGCTTCTCGAGGGGAGCTGATACTGTGCGTCTCGGTGGTGGTTGCCAGAGTCTGTTGAATGTATTCGGGAGCACGATCGGCTTCTTAGTGTTGGGATCAAGGTCGCCACAAGCCACGCCTGCAGCTACATCGGACTCGACATAGCTGCCAATATATGGCATAGACTCTGCAGTCAGGCCTGTAGGGAGCGGATTGAGATTGACGAGACCATTGACTTCCGGGCAGAAGACCCATTGGTGCAGGAATGTCCTCTCCGCTCGGTAGAATTGCTCCAGATAGTCTTTGGGCACTCTCATCTTGCCATCGAACTGCACTGTCCGGACGATTCGCTCCACGGACTTATGCTTGCGGACTAGGCGGTAGGCAGTCTTCAGGCCCATCTTGTCAATACCTGCCAAGTAGTCGCAGCCACTGAGCATGGTCATCATGCGGAACTCCTTGTCAGTCCAGCCTACCAGGCTGACGTCGCGTACAGAAGTGAAGTCGGCGCGGTTGACCATGATGCATTCGCCGTACTGGTCGAGCTTGGTGAGAAGGCACTTGACGCCAAAGACCAGGAGATCGGAGTCTTCGCTGATGACACCATTGATGTGGCCCTGCTTCTCGAGATATGCCAGCTGGCTGTCGGCTTCGTACGGCGCGACGACGTATGTCACCCCCAGTTTCTTGAGCTCCTCGATGATCTCGCGCGCCATTGCCGGAGTCACGTCCACAGCTTTCTGCAGCTCCAATTGGGCCTGCGAAGGCCGGCCCATTCTCAACATCTCCAATCCCAGTCTCTTGCTCTCCTTCCGCCGCGCTGCCCGCTCCTTCTCGGTGTGTGACTTACTCGGTAGATAGTCGCCATCGAAGACCAGATATGGTTTCACGCCGAAGTGGATCAGCATCCGAACGCGGTGCAGCACAAAGTCGATGTGCTTGCGGGTTGGCTTCCCCTCGGCCAGCTCAATGGCACAGGCGACGGTGCCGCGGTGCAGCCAGCCATAGGCGTCGACTCCGAGCGTCTGCCCGGCGAAGTTGCGCAGGTGGGCGGGCTTATGGATGCTCTTGAGCAGCGGCAAGAGTCCTGTTGCGCGGCGTCAATGGGGAACAGGGGAGGGGAGGGGAGGGCGGAGGAGAGGAGGCGCTGACCTTGAATGCCCATGGTGTCTGTATTGTTAGTATCCCGTCGCGGTCATGTCGTATTGTCGTGCTATTGTCCTGCACTCTAGAGCTGCAGCGGTCATGGGTCGGGAAGTGCTGGTGGAGTTGCGGCGCGTCAAACGCCAGCAGGCACGCGTCGATCGGGCACGCCAAGAAACTCTCCGTGCGGGACGTGCGCAGCCTTGGAGCCTCAGCCAAAATTTCTAAAGGCAAGTCGCAAATCGACAATATCGAAAGACAGCAGCCAAGATGCCCTCAAAGCACAGCAAGATCGTCAAGCACGTTCACAAGAAGAAGGGTGCCAAGATAAATGCCCTCCACGAGAACAGTCGCGATGCCAAAAGGATCCGAAATGCTGGTGCCCGAGACGAGCGGGTCGCAAATATCAATGCTACCCGTCAGAAGCAGAATCGCCCTTGGTTAGACCGGGTAGCATTCTTCCAAGACAAACTCCCGGAGACTTTGCATCCATTTGATCTTGACCAGATCAAGTCCGATATTGCAGAGTATCTCAGTCGACACGACGAGGAATTGGCAGCTCTCAAAGCAGAGAGGCGGCCAGGCAGGCCTCCGAGCAACCGCCAACTTTTGCTGGAACAAGCAATCAAATCAGAGCAGCAGGAGTTCGAAAGCGGGTTCTGGGTACCGGATCTGCAGGACGAAGGAACGTTGATGAAGCTGGACGCCTGGAAAGGCAGCTGGCTTGAGTTGGGCGTGTTGCGCTTTGTGCGGGTTGAGAAGGATGGTGTGGTGAAGGAGAGCTCATTCCCGCCGAGAGGTGCCTCATGAAATGCGAATTGCCAAACAAATATATCTGGAAGACTATTCCAACACTGGAATCGACGGTCACAGCATCGCGGGCCGGGAAGCCAGTTCGCCTGTGTCAAGGCTGGTGCAACACTGGCCCTGGAAATACCTGGCTGTATTCGGGACACCTCTCTTATTGCAGAGTGCTTCGACCTGCCGCGAAGCCCCTGACTGCAGACAGATGACGCTGGTCTCCTTCAGTGGCTCGCAATTTGGTCTTTTCGAGGCGACTTCTTCCGGTACGACAATCCAGCTGCAACCTGGAGTTTATCCTGGCATAGAAGCTTGTCTGAACCGGAAGCCCTGCTTCTAAGCACATCACGATGCAGAGATTCCAGCCTTCAAGAACAACATTCTAGAAAATCGGCAAGATCACAATTCCAAGTTGCGGTGGTGGCCTTGGTCATGAGTACGCTACGACGTTGAGAGACCCGAGTATTGAGGAATTATCTGGACGCAGCCGAAGTCGATGTTCCCGTCAAGCGAGTAGGTGCACAGCTCATTGCAAGACCACTTTGAATCATTTCTCATGGCCACTTCGGCCATGTAAGCGGCCTGATGCACACCTCTCTGGCTGGATTTAAAAGGTTGAACAGGCTGGGTTCCATCAGCACGTTGATGGTTGTGGGTCGAGAAGCCGATGAGATGGTCTTTTCCAGCAAGACCGCCATGTCAATGCAACGCTGAGCATGTCTGCACCTTATCCTCAGCTTCAGATCAATTCTGTAAGGATCTATCGTATTGTCTATTCCTCTAACATGTAAAATCGTTCTGCAAATCGGCCACCAACTCTCCTCTATCGCAGTCATATCGGTCCTTCATCACAACTTCCCGTTCCCACTGAACAAATCATCCTCGGTACTCGTCGGCCCATACCCTCCCGCAACAGCAACCTCCTTGCCCTTCTGCTGCTTCAAGAAACATTCGTCCTTCTCCACCCACTCTGAATCGAAAGTGAATATTCTGACTTCAGCATTTCTCCAACCATAACCACTCGGTCCGTTGGCATCACAGGTCACTTCTCTCAAGATATCTCCGTGCCCAACCAGAACGATTGTCTCCTCAGGACGGTCTCGCAACCACTGTCGAACCCACTTTGCGCGCTTAGCGATCAGTCCTCGATCCGCGGACCAGAAGCCTTTCTTGGAGGTCCAGTCCTCCGGAAGATGAGAGAAATCAAAACCTTCGAGTTCGGGGTCTTTGGAAAGAGTGCTCGCGGAAGACCCCGTGTCGCAAGGGAAATCGTTACACTCCTGGAATTCAGGTACGAGAGCTACTTTTGACAGTCCGCCTAGACGGTCTATGGCAGGACCCCACCCCAGTTTTGTCGTCTGGAGTGTCCGCTTCAGAGGTGACGTGGCAACGAGGTCGACATCTTTTGCGATTTCGGAAATTTGTGGAACGAGAGCTTGGGCTTGTTTCTTGCCGAGGGCTGTGAGAGGGGCGTCGTGGACTGTTGGATCTCGTAAGTGTATGTCCGGCATTGAGACGTTAACGAACCGTACTGGTATAGTCGAGGTCTACATTGTGTTCTGCTTGTGCGTGCCGGGTGAGGATGACGCGAGAGTTCGGTGCCATTTTGAGATGCTTGCAATCTATGCTCTATTGTAAAATTGTATGTCTATGTATCGTGGAATAGTGAGTAGTTCGAATGAATCATGCCGCTACAAAAGTTTTGGGACAGCTGTGACGACACATCGCCCGGGTTGCCGTGTGAAGTCATGCCGAAAGGTGTCCAGGGTCCGATGCCAGGGTGAAGAACGTCCGAGATGACTCAGCATTAGAGCGAGCTCTCTCGTAGGACCTGGGGATACTTTTTGTCCCCCAGCTATGCTTCTTTGATGATATTGTATCAAAACTCTGTGGCTACCTCATTCACGGTTGTCTTTGCACAAGACTTTCCCGTGCGCAGTCGCGCATGATTGTGACTTCCACATACCTTTGCGACTTCCTCTGAACTTTCAGGTCTTCGATGCGTTTCACAATAGACTGTATATGGAAAACTCAGAACGATGGGCGGAAACGCTCCTAGTCTGTCCAGTACCGCATGCTCAAGAATGCGATCTTTCATTATCCATTGCATCTCTGTCACGTCAACAGATTTTCTCGAATGGAAGCCTCGCACTCACTTACTCACAGCCAAAGAACATCCCTCTTTGTCTTGCCGCCCGGCACAACCCAACCTCTCCTCCTGGCCACGGATGTGACAGACGTTCATCGACCACAGGCGTTTCGGATCTTTGATCAGTCATTGGAAAGGTCTTTGATGCGACATGTATCGATACGAGGGAAGCAAGCATGCGTGATGATCTGGAACATTGACATGGTCGTTAGCACATGCTAGAGGGTGCGCTAGACATGTAAGTGTAGTGTCAATCCTCACCTAAGCTTCGAAACTACTGCGGTCCCCACACCTCACTATCTTACTTCAACTACTGCGCACTCGCCGTCTTTGCTCACTTGAATTCCAATCCTTTCCAGTTCGCTCGCAGCTCGAGGATTCGAACACAAGTCAGAATGCTGGGCCACAGACTCTTTGGACTCTTCCTCCTGGCCGCTACTCCCGCCTTTGCATCTCTCGTAGGCTCACACTTGCTCTGAGGCAGTTCTCGCATTAACAGTCCACGACAGGATGACATCTTGTCCCGAATCAGAGCTCTGGAAGAGAACCTTCGAGACACAGTCCACGTGGGTAACGACGGAGTCGTCCGCGCCTTCGATGCAAAGGGGATCGTGATCAACTACTTTTCCCTTGCCAATGACGAATTGATGGAGCTGGAGTCTGATCGACCCGAAGAACAAAGACTGTGGACCACTGTCAATGGCCACGATGTCGCTGAAGAACATTGCCGGGATCCGCCTGAATACATTCTTCCTGCGAAATACTGGTATCAGGGCATGCCGTCAATCCTGAGAAGAAATACCGATCCCGCTTTGTTGAAACGACTTCAATTATGTTCGCGAGAGTACTGCGACGACAACAATCCTTGCAAAGGGACACCAGCAGCTCAGCAGCTTTGTCCATGTCAAGGCGGCAATTACAAGACGTGCGGCACTGCTTGAGTGAGTGTGGCCATGCAGGAAACGCCGGTGATCCCATGTGAGCATTGAGCAAATCGAAGTGGTGTGAGAATCTATTGCATTGGATAACACCTAGAATCAAAGCTGAGCGCCATTCGTACGGGCTGGTGTTATCGCAAAGAGCTTGTTGAACATATTCTTTGGATCATACTTCGCCTTGATGCTCTGCAGTCGTTCATAGTGAGCGCCAAAGATATCCCTTATGGCCTCATCGTATTGCTGTGAGTGTGGTCAGCCATGTAGGTGTTGACATAGTCGCTTGTGTATACACTCACATCGTAGTTACCATACAACATTGTCGCTCCCTTCTTACCACGTCGACTAGCACTTTCCACACCCTTATTGGTATGATGACCTTGGTTCTTCAGCTCCGCTTTGAACATATTCGACACATCGCGGGCCCACTGACGGCATGTTGAGTCGTTCACCTTATCCTGCCAGCTTGGAAGAGCCAGTCCATTGAGATGATAGCCTCTGTTTGCGAAGCTGCCACTATCGGACTCATTCACCTTGATCGCATCGTAGTACTCGAAAGCGACGATACTTGCTGCTGCGTCCGGAACGGCTGCTACAAACTTATCAAAAGAGGCCATGACTTCGAGCACGAATTCTAGCCTAAGTGGTGGGACAAACGCAGCGCCTTTCATGCTGCTCCGGTACCCAATCTGTGCTGGAACAAGATCGTTGACTTTGGGGTATGGTGCCATTGCCACAGTATTCACGACCGGACCAAGGTCTATGAAGGGCTTCAGGAGTTCTATGCCTTCTGCTTCGTTGGCGATATCCACTGCGGCAACGTTGAGAAGTAACATGGTACGACCTTCAGCGGGCGGCGGCTTTGTGATACCGAAGAAACAGCTCAGGCGTCCACCCGCTTCTGTTCGAGGACCATTGGCAGTTTCCTTGACCGCGAATAGGCCGTTCAAGGCCTTTACGACCTTTTCCACAATTTCGAGACTTGGTGGAAAGAGCATGGTGCCTGCGTAGGCTTGTCCGTGATCGTATGCTCTCAGCACAAATTCCGTTGCCACGCCAAAGTTCTGCCCTGCGCCTTTCAGAGCCCAGAACAGATCTGGATACTCATCCTCGCTAGCTCGGACAACATCGCCATTCGCAAGGACCGTAGTGATACTGACGAGATTGTCAATCACCAATCCGTACTTCCCGCTGAGATGACCATAGCCACCGCCAAGTGTCAGACCACCAACTCCTGTGTCGGCGACCGTGCCGCCTACGGTGGCCAGGCCATGCTTCCATGCAGCTGCGTCCACATCATGCCAGAGTGCGCCACCTTCAACATAGAGCAACTTCTTCTCTGGATCGACGCGGACGTTTCGCATGCGTGCGAGATCGATGTTTATTCCACCATCCGTACTGCTTGCGCCCGCTGTTGAATGGCCCCCACCCTTCACTGCAACATCGATCCTGTTCTGCGATGCATACTTGAGCGTGATGGAGACCTCCTCAGCTGTGGTAGGCTGAACCGATACTCCTGCTGGTTTCTCCGCAGCTCGACTCCATCGCTTTATCGTCGCAGCATATCCTTCGTCGTTTGGTCCGAAAATGTAGGCGCCAGTCTGGCCCAGTGCCGCCCGCAAGGCCTCTACATCTGCGCTTGTGGCACTGCGAAATGTCGCCATATCGAGGGCTGTTCCGTTGAGCTAGTTTTTGCGCCCTTCCAAGTCGCCTTGTTGAAGCTTGTGTTGAACTCAGAGTACGGTAGACGGGGGCAAGCCTCGGCTTTGTATGAAGTACTGTTGCTTCGCAGGAACCGGAACCTTATCAATGTCCGTAAGCCCTCAATCCCGACCTGAATCCTGCGATCGTCGTTAACTGCAAATGTGTCACCGTATTCGCTTCGTCGGGAGCCCGAAACGTGCGGAGCAGATGAAGACCTCACTCCCAGCTCGACGGCCCGTGTAAGATGATATATCTCTGCAGCTCAGAGAGGTAAGCAGCAGATGGCATGAGGTCCCTGGAGACTGGCAGACGCCGGGAAGTGTGTTACAAATGCTTTGCGGTCACAGCGGCCAGAAGCACCAACACAACTACGTGGATTTCTCATACGGGCGAATGATTCCTGCTGCTTCATTGGGCAGACCTCGAGGCAGGCTTGCAATCCTCGACGGCGGGTGAGGGGTGGCTCAATATTTGTGTGCATTGCGTATGTTACCGGGAACTGGAATGTCGATAATGATTTATGAACATTTGATCTTCTCTGATATGCGGACAACGACATCCTTGCGCTTTCGATGCTCTGTATCCACGTTCATGAAGAAAAGTGAACGGTAGGGATCTGAGCTCGATGCGACTTGCCCTGCGGGACTGGCATTCAAAAGTCGAGAGACTTTCACCTCCAAAACTGTCAGCACAGAGAGAACTAACTCGACGCTTCTGACTGAAATGTCAATGACTAGCCATGGACCATCTTCTCAGCCACCAGCTTCCTCTGCACCTTTCCAGTAGCCGTCTTTGGAATCTCTCCAGTAAGCCAAATCTTCTTCGGGACCTTGAAAGCAGCCACTCGCTCCGCGATCCACTTCTTCAGATCATCCTCCTTCAAGTCCTTTCCCTCGGCAGCTTTGACCGCGCAGCCTACATCTTGACCGTAAGCTTCGTCGTCGATCGCAAAGCTGACAGCCTCTACGATGTCTTCGTGCTTATTGATTACGTTGTCGAGCTCCACAGGGGAAATGTTTTCTCCACCCTTGTTGATCAGCTCTTTTAAGCGACCAGTGAGAAAGAGGAATCCGTTGTCGTCCAGTTTTCCTTGATCTCCGGTTCTAAAGAAACCGCTCTCGGTGAATGAGGATTTGTTAGCATCAGCATTGTTGAGGTATCCCTTCGTCACGTTCTCGCCACGAATGCAGACCTCGCCGACCTCTCCCTGCTCGACCTCGTCCTCGTGGTCCTGGCCCAATATCTTCACCTCAACGCCTTCGGCAGCTTGTCCGACGCTGCCTGGCATCTGCTTCCCGTACGTCAACGGATTGGAAGTCATAAGATGGCTAGCTTCTGTCATCGCGTACGACTCCACAATGGGAACTCCTTCAAACCTCTCACTCATTGATTTAAACAGACTTTCAGACAACTGAGAGCTGCATGATCGTATGAAGCGAATGCCTTGCACCACATGTTTCGCAGGCTCAGGAAAAGACAAGATAACACGGTGCATGGACGGCGTGGCTGTGACCCATGTTGCTCCATGCTCCTCGAAGCATTTCCAGAATTCTGGAGTAAGTCGTTGAGGCACTACTGCTGAGCCTCCTGAGTAGAGCAGGGAAAGAAACGATGCCAACAAGCCATGTACGTGGAAGAGTGGCATAATGAGCATCGTGCGGTCGTCAGGGCTCAAGGCGTATGTACTACAGATGTTGCGAATCGAGGCCAGTAGATTGGAATGCGTTAAAGGCACTGCTTTCGGCCTCCCAGTCGTGCCAGAAGTGTGTAACACCAGAGCTACATCGCCTTCCTGAGCAGTCAAGACTTCCGTCTCTTTGCCATCGTTGGACTCCAGTTTACCCTTTTCTTTAACGTCGAAGACAATTTTGTTGGAAGCTGCATCCCAGTAGACCTCCGCAATCGCAGCTTTGTACTTCCTCGCTGCATGTACTGCAGGCCCGTCCTGTTCGTAAGAGCTCCGAGGAATGACCACAACAGCAGAACCAAGGTCGTCAATGTAAAATTCGAACTCGTCTTGCTTGTAAGCTGGATTGAGAGGCGCTGCTATGGCACCTTGCCACGTTGCAGCTAAGAACGCAACGATCAACTCCATTGAGTTGGGTAGAGCGATTGAAACTGCTGACCCACGAGTCACACCCAAGTTTGCAAGCTCCTTCTGCATATCTCCCACGATTCGCTGAAGGTCCTGGTGCGAGAAAGTCCAGGACTCCTCGCCTGGTATGATGAGCGCTGGTGACTTTGAGGGTTGGCGAAAGATTCCTGCCAGGGTTGAAGGGGCATCTGTTGAGTCAAGTTCTGGTGCTTGACGATCATTCGAGGTGCGAATATGAGGGCAGATATCTGCAACGGTAACCTCACTCCAGTCATTGTTGTTTAAAGCTCCCAAAATTCTGCAGTATTTGTCCATGAGTTCTTCTACACGCTCTGGGCTGAGAAAGGTATCATCATACCGCACCCACATCTCAAGTTTGTCATCTTTGATGGGGTTCTGCATGAGGCAGAAGCCAAAGAAATTGCGGGTCTGGGTTGTTTCGCACATCTTCAGTGACAACTCTTCTCCATCTTCATCTTTCGTCTTCAGATCTGCGTCGAAGTTTGAGGTCTTTGGGGGCTGCATCATCGTCACAAATTGATAGAACCGACGATGACCAAAGTGTTGGAGCGTTGCTATTGAGCCGAAAGCTTCGTGAGGAATCGCCTGGTTGGCCTCTTCTGACACTTCTTCGAGGAGACTTTGCAAGGTGGTACCGGCTTTCAGTTTCCGCCGAATAGGACAAGGTGTCCATAGAGGTCCGATAATCCTGTCAATGCCGTCGATGGGCAGCTGTCGGCAGCTTCGAACTTGCATGAAAAAAACGTCGTCAAGACCAGACTCGTTGGCAAGCAACAGAGCAGACGCTACTGTATTGATTGCGTCAAGTCCCACTCGTCCTTTGGATTTCGGACATGCCACAATCCGCGTTCGCAATCGATCCGTCTTCGACGACAAGTAGTCGCGTTGCTTATTTTCTGGAAACAACAGGTCAAACTTTTCAACGCCCTTCAATCGAGCTTGCCAAAATTGCATGCTGACATCAGCATTCCCTGCTAATGTGCCATCGACGAAGCTTCGAAAGTCCGGTCGTGCTGAATTTTCCAGAAATGCTGCAGGGCCGAGGAATCCAGCCTCGAGATCATTCATGAGCTCATATCGACTCCAGCGATCATACGCAGCGTGGCTTTTCGTCCAGACAATGTAAAGACCGTGAGGACCGCGCACCACGGCTAGTCTGATCAAAGGATCCCCATAATGGATCCTTCGTGCTTCGTCCTGGACTTTATATGCCTCCAGTGTTCCATCAAACTCGACCCACTCAACCGGTCTCTTCACCACAACCTGGTAAAAGTCTTGTTCGTGCTGTACAATCCTGGTGCGAAAGATACTATTGCTCTGGACAATGCGATCAATGACTATTTTGGCTCTCGAGATGCTCTTCTCATTCCCAGCATTAAAAATTACTTGTATCATGAAAATGCCAGTGTCGTTCGTTGCACGCATCAGTTCTTGCTGGAAACCTGCACAAGGAGCAATGTCTTCTAATTCGTGATTTTCGATCCCGGTCTGCTCCAGACAAGTTTTAATGATGTCCCACTGTTGCATGAGTCCGGCTGCTCCCACTGCTTGCGATTTGTCGGGCTTTCCTTCGTCTGAATCGACACTTTTTTGCGTTGCAGCCTTGGCCATCCCAGAAAGCGTGGGGGAGTCGAAAACGGCTTGGTTGGACAATTGTATACCATCTTGGCTCGCCAGACTCACTAGCCTGATGGCGAGCACGCTGTCGCCTCCAATTTCGAACCAATTGCTCTCGCTGTTCAGATCTGAAGTTCCTCGGCCAAGGACTTCGGCCCATAGGCTTTTCAAACGTTCTTCTATGTCTGACATGGCTGAAGATCAAGGAACGGGTTGCAACTCTGCGAAAGAAAGTGAGAAATATGTGCACTGCAATCGACGCGTACCGACGACATGCACTGCATTTGGACAATGCAGTCAGAAATTCCAATGGGTCGGTGAGATTCAATGACGTGTATGGCTGCTCGATGTGTCGAAATATACGATAGCATTACACGGCTAGCAGCCTGTGGCACGGGCGCTAGATGCGCTGGACGCGATTTAAGGTACGGCATTCTGCACGTGAAGCACGCGCTACAGAATCTTATCTTGTCAACGTGTGTTGCTTGAGTGACGACATTGACGATCCCTTTCACGATCCCGCACAACTCTGAACTGTGCGTAACTCATCTTATGAGCTGGACACTTGAACGACATATGCTGTGCCGATAGCAATGGGGTCTGACTGGGATGCGGAAAAAGCCACGCCTCCCAAGAGTGCAAAAGATTGGGATGGCCCGCAGGATGAAGCAAATCCGCAGAACTGGTCGCTGACGAAGCGTCTGTATCACAGTCTGATACCAACAAGCATCGCATTCCTCTGGTCAGTTCTCCCTTCATGCTAAGGGCTTCGTCTTGATGTGCCGAGTCTAACTAAGCGGAAAGCCCTTTTGGATCATCGGTGTATACTCCTGGCCACATGGAGGTCATGTCAGACTTTGCCGTGAACCGAGAAGTCGCTCTGTTGCCATTCGTGTTCTACTTGTTGGGCTTGAGTTTCGGTCCCGTACTGGCAGCTCCGTTGAGTGAGACCTATGGCCGGAAACTAGTGTACCTCTCGGCATTGCCCATTGTAAGTTGAGGTTGCAATTGGTTTGGCGCAAAACCTAACATCCTGCTCTTAGTCGGCAGCTTTCACATTAGGTGCTGGATTCTCCGAGGGTATTGCCTCGTTGATTGTATGCCGCTTCTTTGCAGGTCTATTCTCAAGTCCTGGCCTCAGCATTGGAACTGGCACACTGTCCGACATTTGGCCTCCCGAGAAACGTGCTGTCCCGATGGCCATGTTCATCAGCATGGTCCAAGTCGGTCCAGCTCTGGGACCATTAATCGGTGGATATGTTACCATTGAGATGTCCTGGCGCTGGACACAATGGGTCATACTCTTCGGAATGGCTTTCGTCCTGGGTCTCACATTGGGAATGAAGGAAACCTACAAGGCAGTCATCCTGAGCCGTCGAGCAAAGGCTTTGGGCATCGAAGGGCCAGATTTGCCTCAAGCCAACAAGACAAGGATCGAGACGATCAAGTTCTTTGCAACGAAGACAATTGTCAGGCCGCTGCACATGCTCTGCACAGAGGTGATCGTGACCCTGTTCGATCTTTATGTTGCTTTCAACTTCGGGCTCCTCAATGCCTTCTTTGCAGCCTTCAGCTGGGTCTTCCAGAATGTCTATGGCTTCGGTCTGGGCAGCACCGGTCTGACGTACCTTGGCCAGCTTGTGGGAACAATCGTAGGGCTCTGCATCATGCTGTACATCTCAGTCGTCAAGTGGCCACGCGATTTGGAAGCATTGAAACGAGAAGGAGGTTCCAAATTGCCGCCTGAGCATCGACTACTGATCGCCAAAATCGGCGCTCCTTTGCTGCCAGCGTCTCTATTCTTCTTCGGCTGGACAGCTCGCCCCTCGGTTCACTGGATCGCACCAGTCATAGCAGAAGGGCTGTTTGGCTGTGGCAATCTGTTGATCTTCACAACAGCTAGCCTGTACTTGACAGACTGCTATGGTGCAAAATATGGAGCCTCAGCATGGTCGTCGAACACGTTCCTAAGGTATCTGTTTGCGTTCATATTTCCACTGTTTGCAGTTCAGGTAAGACATCTTCTCCCGCCATGTCGTTACAACATTAACGCCTGGGTGTCCAGATGTACGAAGGCTTGGGCACAGGTTGGGCAACTTCGCTGCTTGGATTTTGCTCGCTCGCTCTTGTTCCGATTCCCTTCGCCTTTGATCGGTATGGCGCGAAATTGAGGAGTAACACGGCATATCCTTCCGGAGAATGATAGTTGAGTGCCGTACGTCGACGGAGACGTGCCGCCTGGACAAACTACCAGGGCACTTGTGCATGACAATCCGTCTTTCTGGGCTACTCCTGCCGCAGATAGACGTCCCTCCGGTAACCAAGCTGATCAGCAATACTGCATTACGTAGCTGCTGAGTGTTGGATTGTGCGCAGCCCTCATTTGGGCCTGTCCTTCCGGGTCTTCAAGCGCTGCGATCCGAGCCTCTTCGGAGCACCTCGGTCGCATTGGACATCCAGGCACGCTCAAGACCTATTGTTGCGCCGAGGGTAAAGAGTCTAGATGAAGGGAAACGCGGTGTCGCTCCATTCAACCTGTCGCATGTTCGAAAAGTAGACGGTGGCCGTGGAAGAAATGGAGTATGCTCTTCTCCACCTGCCGTCAAAAGTCGAGACACGCCAACCACAAACATTGTCAAAACAAGAAGTTTCAACTCCCACATCAACAGGCATTTCTGTATTCTATCACGACGCCGTCGAAATCTGACGACATTTACGCACTGTCTTAACATCAAATCACTCGAAGGTTTCAGGCGGCCTCGCCAGACGCCTGCTTCGAACATATTCATTTTCTGCACTTCTTCAACAGCAAATCCAACACTCCACCCCCCTGATCACCACAATACAGGAAGACATCGCCTCAAGAGTCCTCCAATAGCTTCTGCCACGTTAACGGAAACTTGTTCTGCAGCGAGCATCTGAGCGCGTGAGCGGCCTTCATCAATTTCGGGTCGGTCGATATCGCAAGCTCCATGCCACCATCTACTTGTCCCTTGATATGACGAGGCTTCTTGGCTATGCCTCGAGTTGCTTGTCCAGCAACTCTTGACGCTGTTGGGCAATCGCTGGTTTGTTGAACCTGCTCGTCGTTGGAACTGGCACTGTCAATCGCTGTAAAGAGTAGGCTACCAAGTCGCAAGTCGTCTTCTGCCGTGGCGAGCATCGAGTCCGTGTCGTACATCTCAGCTTCAAGTGTGGAGATCGCTTCATGTGCTGGACCATTTTGCATGCGTCTGTGAATCGCGCTGTTCACTCGCGCAAGGCGAGCTATGGCCTTGGCGAAAGTCAGCGCCTGCTCGTGGCCGCTGGACTTGAATTCGTCCATGCTTGATTGGGGAGAAAAGAGATGTCCTGTTGGTGAGATGATCGAGACCTATCTGGAAGTTCAAGATTTGTGCGATGCCATTCCGGCTGTTTGGTCTTGTTTCTGCTTGCCATGATGAGCTGGTGAAACTGTCTCTCACGGTTGGCTGCAGCAAAACAAACTGCTCAAAGAACATGCTTTGCACCAATAAAGGCTTACAATACCCACCCACCAACAATGACCTTCACAAACAAGACCCTTTCGCCATTGGACATGATTTGTAGCAACGGCATGTCTTGCCGGTATCATTTCCGGGGACGAAGAGCACATTCTGGCATGTTCTGACATACGAAGCCCATAGCTCACCCTTCCAACTACGAGGAAAGATCAAGTAACGAAGGTGTCTGGTCTAAAAGTAGTCAGTCAACAAGCACCTCTCGACGCGTGGCACGACTTATCCGGAGCGGCTGATGCTTACGCTTTATACTTTGACCAGACAGGCATGCCTGACTCCAGCATCCTTGCCCGTCATCATCCGGCCACCGAGCCGGGGGCTCACAATTTCACGTTCTGGACACCGACTCACTTCATTCCGACTACAGAACGCGATCGCTCCAGCGAAGAAGGAAGGAGCTAGACAGTCTGACTCTCGTTGACTTCCACTGGGCTCACTGACCCATCCATTCGCTAAGCACACACAACACGATGCGCTTCTTCCTCCTCTCCGCCGCCCTGACGGCGCAAGTCCTCGCCCAAGGCAAACGCGGCTTCAACTATGGTGCACTCGGCCCCAGTGGCCCCAGAGCACAGCAAGATTTCGAAGCCGAGTTCAACAGAGCAAAGACTTTGCCAGGAACGGCACCTTTCACTTCTGCTCGTCTCTTTACCATGATCCAAGCGAACACGGCCAATGACCCCAGCAGTGCAATTCCTGCGGCAATTGCTACAAACACGAGCCTTCTGCTGGGACTGTGGGCGAGTGCGGGCCAGGATGCTTTCAACCAAGAATTGGAGGCGCTGAGGCGGGCTTTGGAACAGTTTGGTGAGATCTTCCTGTTCATGTGATTCCTTCTCTACCTCCTGCGGATTCAAGGGCGGTGTAATCAATGAAAACCATTCTTCATTACTAAACATATTCTTCCCTGACACTCTGCTGACTCCGCTCCTCCTCAGGCCAACCCTTCATCGACCTCATCGACGGAATCTCCGTCGGCTCCGAAGACCTCTACCGCATAACACCAACCGGCATAGCCAACAAAGCCGGCGTCGGCGCCAATCCCGACGTTTTAGTCAAATACATCCAACAAACCCGCGACAAACTCAACGGCCACGATAATCTCAAGTCCAAAATCGGCCACGTCGATACCTGGACCGCATGGGTGAATGAAACCAATTATCCTGTAACAACAGCCTGTGACTGGATCGGAATGGACAGCTATCCTTACTACCAAAAAGAAGTCACAAATTCGATTGATCAAGCTAAGGAACTCTTTTTCCAGTCGTATAATACGACGAAGAATGTCTCACAGGGGAAGAAAGTTTTAGTCACGGAAACGGGCTGGCCAGTCGCAGGACCAGATTTCGGACTTGCGGTTGCGAATGTTGATAATGCGAAGCGGTATTGGGATGAGGTTGGCTGTGCGTTGTTTTCGGAACCGGTTGATACGTGGTGGTTTACGTTGGATGACTCAAAGCAGCATCCAGAGGAAATTTCGTTCAGTGTTGTGAAGCCTGGGTTGGGGGATCCGATTTGGGATTTGAAGTGTCCGGGGCAGTAGAGTGGGTAGTGGACCAGAGTGGGTCGTGACGATTTGTTCGAGGTGGCATCAGAATGATAGAGATGGTATGTAACTTGTAATCTCCACTGGGCATATGATGGTGATGTAAAGCGGTGGCTGAGAGTATGTTTCTAGAATGAACTGAGCTGAGCTACACATGAGAGTGGGTATATAGTGTATATGACTGTACAGATCGTGAACAATTAATCATGGCTCATGTCCAGAACCAGCCTTTCTTCTCGGGCTTCTCCTGGGTTGGCTTTTCGTCTTGCGACTTGTTCGTGCCCTCGTTTCGCGTGTGCATGCTCTCTGTTGTCTCTTCCCTTCCATCAGCGAACCGCTGCTTGAGCACGACTTTGGTCGTGACTGTGCCATCCGGAAGTCGAGTTGTATGAGTTGTCGTCAAAGCCGACAAGACATCTGGGCGTTTTGCTTGAGGTTCAGTGCGTTGCTGCTCGTGGCTGGGTACCAGTACTCCCTGATGCGATTGTTCCACTGCTGCAGACCTCGTTTTTTCGAAATGGTCTTTGAGCGAGGCTTTGCCGGAACCCGTGGACTCCTCAATGCTGTCCCATTCCTGCTGCAGACGGAGCACCCTTTCGAGTAGCTTATCTATTCCTGGCAAGCTTGAAGCGAAGTCTTCGAATTCATCTCCCGCAAGCTCGTAGCCACGCCGTATCAACGCCTCTCGGAAGGATTTGTTTTGACCTCGTGTTGTATTATCGGCCTCGACTGAGGATTGTTCTGCAGCCTCCATCGCGTGGTCTTCACTGCTCGAACTGACACCAGGGAACAAATATTCTGAATCGTAGAGGTCCTGCTCTGTCTCAGGAGGAATGCGTACAGGCAAAGGGTCAGCTCCAGTATCTGGCGCTGCTTTGGTACCAACAGCGGATAGCAAGTCTCTAAGATCAGCTGAGATGGTCGGATTTGCAGTTCTCCCATTTTCTGTCGACGCAGCTTCATGGCGAAGGATTCCAGCCCATCGCGACCCTTTCAGCTCGGGAGCCATTCCAGGTATTGAGTATGTCCGAGGAAGTTGCATAGGCAAGATTCCGCGACACTGTAAGCTGAGCATCCAGTCTAAGCCAGGTCCGTAGTATGTGGACTGCGGATGTCTCCCAAAAGGCTCGCGCATGCCGACTCTTTCGATCGATCCCATAGGTTTGTCGAGAGAGACATCAAGGAGATCCTCGAACGCGGCTCGCCACTTTGCTCCATATTCTCGAAGCGCATGATGGCTTTCGAGCCTCACTGGCGAATATGGATCCCGCTTGAACCAGTCCACCGACAACCAGCGACAAGATCCCAACGACACATTCGACAAGTCCCCTAGGAGGTCGAGAATGCCCATATCGAGACCTTGGTCACGATATAGCGCTTCGAGCTTCGCGGGTGGAACATGCGCATTTCGCTCATTCGCAGTATCCAGCAATTCCAACATCGACTCTCGTACCTCCATCTTCTCCCGATCCGAACTCCTCGACGCCAACATCTGTATATGATCCGGCGAATCCGTACTTCCCGTCCATCGTTCCGAAACATCCTGCTCTTCAGCTCGCCGCCGTTCCTCTTCCCGCTGCATCCTCGACTTCAGCTCGGCGGTCGTAGAAGGTAAGTCCTGTAAAGCGCTGGAAAGTGAACTGAAACCGTCATCAATGAATCTTTTGAAAGCAGAAAATGGTCCAGCAACACCACTGCTGCTACTGCTGCTTTCGCGTGAAAGGTCTTGCTGTAAGCGCTTGCTCTCGTTTTCGAGTTCGCTGAGCAGTTGGTCGTGCTGGGCTTTCCAGCTATCGAACCATTCTTTATCGCTCCACGCGTCCGCTTTTTTTCTATCGTCGTCTTTCCCGCCCATGTTTGATGAAGAGAGAGTTCAAGACTGGTGCTGGTTGATAGAGAGACAGTCGCGACGGTGTTGGGTTTCACGCGCTGACGCCTTGAGCGCTTGCGTTGGAGCTGAGCTCCCCACTCACTGGTAGCGTGTGCGCTAGTCCATGGTCCGTGCGTACGATAACAAGATAGCATAGCATAGCACAGCACAGCGTAGCAGAACGAATTGTTGCTTGCCGTCATTCTGCTCGCGTATGTTGATTCCATCGCTGGTACACATGCAGTGTCACAAAATAGAAGCTTGAGAAGAAGGAAACGCTAGTTGAGAAGACCAGTTAAGGAGAGCTGACGGTGATGAGCCTGGCTTGGACATGGACTGCTTTGAACATTTCTTGGAGCCGTACATGTCGCATCCTCTGTATCACGACTCATCCTCCTCATCCTTCTCAGCTCCATCTTCAGCAATGTCCATCGCATCGTCTTCTTTGGCCTGCTCATCCTTCTCCTCCGCCTTGTCGTCCTCCTTCCCATTCTTGCCTTTCGCCTCTTCCTCAGCGCTTGGGAAGTGTAGATGCTTCCAATCTTCAATTTCCTCAATGACACTTCTCAGTCGATCCCGTACACTTTCAACAGCGTACGTCCCGAGCAGCAACCGCAAAGGAGGATACTTGCAATGACCCAGCTGCCACACTAGCTCAGATGACTTCACAGCGCTCGTCGGTTGCCGGTCTGAGAGCCACTGCACAATGCGTCGCGCATGTCCGGCAGGTGCAGTAGGCGTGTTGTATGGGGCTGATGGCGTTTTCACCAAGAAGTGGCCGTACTTCTTGATCGTCAAGCCTTCATCTGCAGCTTTGTCATCCAATCCCGTGGGCTCATCGATACGCATGTGTCCCGGTTCTACCAGACTGGCTTTGATGCCAAACGCATC
The DNA here is from genome assembly GCF_019650295.1 of Cercospora kikuchii. Lineage (NCBI taxonomy): Eukaryota > Fungi > Ascomycota > Dothideomycetes > Mycosphaerellales > Mycosphaerellaceae > Cercospora > Cercospora kikuchii. The sequence continues at coordinate 2,809,747 of NW_025408588.1, forward strand.
AATCTCATACAGCATGCTCTCGATCAAACCTTCCGTGGCATACTTGGTCGCGCAATACGGTCCGAGACCTGGCACTCCAAGAGCCCCGGATGTAGAAGAGAAGATGATGTATCGACCGGCATTCTCCTCGTCTTGTCGTTTCGCAGCCTGCTCGCGCAGATGCGGTAAAGAGAGTTGTATGATGTTTAATGTGCCCAGAAAGTTCGTTTCAAACTGTGATCGCAGATCGAAGTCGTCTTGGTCTTCGCAGGCGCCGATTACTCCGTATCCTGTGCAACTGCATCACACGTCAATACACAGCAGATTGCATGGCTTGAACGCGAGAAGCATACTTCACAATGATGTCGATGATGCCCCAGTGCTCGATGCTCTTTCGGATGACTTCGTCCACTGTTGATCTCACGCGCACATCGCATAGCAGGCCCAAGCATTGCTCATGCCAGCCTTGCATCTGCTGCATGCTATTCTCACCCGTTCTCCCCACGGCCGTTACCTTGTCTCCATGGCTCAACGCGCTCTTGACCAAACTCCGCCCAATATGCCCCGTCGCACCAAAGATCAGCCATGTTTTCTGCACTGCTGGGTTCGTGTCGCTGGGCGGGTCGGTGGTGGCGGGCAATCGGAGTTTGGCATTGTTGGCGAGCACTGATGATCGCACATTGTGTGGTGAGCTCGAGGCCATGGGATCAACATCATCACCACAATCCTACTGATCGGGCATGACCGAGGAGGAAGCCGTGGCGGTTCACGTACGAGATGTGGGCGACTCGCTCTTGGTGGGTTGTTCGTTCGGAGACATGATGACTGCTGGCCTCGACCTCACTGGGCGCCTCTTGCTCGCACCGCGAATAAGCTTTCACCTGTGAGTGCGCCGCGTGCGAGAGAGGAGCGACGGATAGAGTTGCAGGATCGCTCGGAGGACTTGCACCGCATCCTGGAGCATGTGGAGCCGGCAGCGCCAAGCTATTGTATTTCAGGAGGTTTTCTCATCTGCACGAATGGCGACAACATCCCTTCTCGCCTTCATGCGAACGGCAATCTCGCATCGTGAGAGGACTATGTTCCGGCGTGGTTCCTCCCACGGCGGTAGAAAGATCAGCATCGGCAGGAGGACCAGCAAAACAACGACCATGACTGGCGATGATCTGCGAAACTGGCCTGAAACGATGGCAACAGGCCAGGGTGAACACCGGAAATGGTCACGCAGGGAGCAGATCTGATTCATTTCGTTTCACGATCGACGTCATGTCGAAATGCGACGTCTCCAGAGGCAGATGCAATATTTCGATGGACAATCTGCTGCTTCCACGTTGATGCCTCCGCCCGCCGCGCAGTGCTATAGTAGGCATTGTGTACCCAGACCGCATATCGCTGGCACGAGCATCAGCTGCCACCTGCACATGTTCGGTAGGCGGCGCATGGAAGCTTGGGTGAAGATCCCCAAAGTGCACAAACTTCGCCTGACCGGGGTGCCCTTGAGCACAGCAGACGTTGGCTTCTCATCTTACATTCCAATCGCGTAACAGACCTCACTTCTCAAGTATGCCGCCGTCCGCTCTTCCTCCCTCACCTTCACCTGTCACGCCATGAGGCCCACAATCGGACTTCTCGCCTCCGCATGGCTGGTGATCTTCTCGGCTATCTTGCAAGTTGCCGCCGACTCATGCTGCGATCATGATACTGGCTTCGACCCAGCGGCGGCGGCGAACAGAGCACAACAGCAGGCGACTCACAGCTGGGAATACGGCACTGTCGCCCAGGCTCTTTTAGAGCTCTACAATCCGAGGCTTTCCGTCTTCTCCCCTCAAGCATTCCCGGCCGGAAATCCCCCAGATCCAGATTCGCACCTTGTTCCGGCACTAGCCTTCGCAAAACGACATATACGGCTTTCAGACGAGACTCTCGTCGGTGGAGATGGAGCTTCTGGAGACCCGGCATCTCTGGGCGTGTCGGCAGTCATGATTGGGCAGACAGATCAGAAGTTCGCCGATGCAGCAACTCGTCAATTTAAGCATCTGAACAAGGTCCCAAAGTGGGAGAATGGAGCCATTTCGCATCGAGAAGATTACGCAGAGCTGTGGGCAGACTTCATTTACATGGCCCCTCCATTCATGGCGTATCACGGTGTGGCAGTCGGCGACGTTGAGATTGTGAAGCAGGCGATTATGCAATGTCTCAAATACAGGCAAGTTCTGAAGCCGAACGTCTCGAGTGAAGCGATCAGCGCTGGGACATGGCAGCACATCATTGGACCCAAGAATGCGGATCTCGGACTCTGGTCGACTGGAAACGGATGGGCCGCTATGGGCATGGCACGTGTATTGGCCACATTGTTGCATTGGCCAAAGACAGCAGTCGAAGCCGATGCTCAAATCGCGCAAGCAGACTTGTTCACATGGATTGGGGAGATCCTTCAGGGTGCAATGAGCTCGCCTATGGAAGACGGTCTCCTGCGCAACTATCTCAACGACACGACCTGGTTTGGAGACCTCAGCGGAACGGCATTGTTGACTGCAACTGTATATCGAGTTGCCGTGATGCAGGAAGAGGCCAGTGCTCTCTTCAACGGACAGGCGCAAAAGGTTCGAGACACACATCCTGACATCAAGAAGCCGGTAAGTATAGGAAGGAACTATCGAACATGGCACGAACTGACTCTCACAAGGTATCCGACGAGATGCTCAGATGGGCAGACGACAATCGCAAGAATGTTGCAATGTACATCCAGAGTAATGGAAAAGCCAGTCCAGTTGTGAACCCGCTCGGGTGGAACGATGCCACTCCATACACAAAGGGAAGCCCCGAAGGTGAAGCATTCACCGTAATGCTGTACGCTGCCTGGAGAGATTGCGTTAAGGCTGGAGCTTGTGAGCACTTCTTCTATGATGTGAGCAAGAGTTACGGCCCTAACACCAGTCCAGACCGATGAAATGCGAGACCGAGAGAAGTACCGGATACAAACTTTTAGCTCGGAGCTATAGCTGAGGAGTCGACATCTCAAATGCCAGCTGCTGCGCACCCATGCGCAAATGATCGCCACTACAGACGCAAGAAGAATTCTCGTCCTCCCAAAGAATGCTGGACCGACTGAGAAAGATGAGCAAATCCAAGCCCTCTCGCTCAGAGTCAGTGGCCGAGTCTACGAGCTCATCACGCAAGACATTTTTCGACCTGCCAGCGGAGTTGCGGAACACGATCTATGAATTGGTCGCCGACTGTACATTGCGTCTCGATCCAAAACCAAATGAGCCTTCCATGATTCCTGGCCTGCTCATAGCCTCGCGAAGATGCCGCAACGAGTACACGTCCATCCTGCTCGCCACAGCCAGGATAGAGGCCAGCATCACGGATATGAACTTCGAGAGATTGATCTTAACACTGAAAGGCCTCGACCAGGCTTCGCGCAAGGCATTGATCAGCAACAAACAACTCCTCATCATCTTGCGTGTGCGGAAATGCGGGAGCGAAGTTTACGCCAATCTTCGGAAGTGGTGTGAGGAGTCTCAAAGGATATTCCAAGCCGACGACAGCGCGCCGCATTGGAACTATGTCATGGAGGAGAAGGTGCCGGCGAACGCAGCACAGCTAGATTGGTATTGTGGGCGGGTTCGTGTTCTGGAGCAGCGTGTTCCTGCAGAGATGGAGAACGTGAGAGCCGAAGCGAGGAAGATCCTGAAGGTCCTGGAGGATGAGCGAACCGGGGTCTCGGGGACAGCAAGCTGGAGCATGGGGTATGGTGATGCGTTTGCAATATATGCTGCAACTTCAGCGAGGAGGACGTAGGCATGATCCGAATGGACCTGCTGTTGGAAGTGCTGAACGAACGAGGAGAAAAACGTGACACCGAGGGTGGCGATTTCCTTTGTCCAAGCTCATCGAGGACGATTCCGCGATGGTCAGCACCACAACGGACCTTGCCGGTGAAGGTTCCATGCTGATCAGAACAAACAGCGCAAGCATTAAAGTCCTCTTCCCGGACTAATTCCATCCTCTGCTTAAGTCCAATACCTATCGGCGTGACATAGACGACTTTCTCGTATCACAAACAAAACAAACCAGACCAAGTCTATCAATCACATCGCAAAACCTTCTTCTCCCCGCCTCCCCATCCTCCACCGCCCCTCTCTGACTTCCTTCCCCCTCCACTCCTCCACCACCCCCTCATAATCCCTAATCGTATACCCCTCCCAAACCTCCCTCCACCAGCTCTTCTTCCTCCACCTCCTCAACCCCAAATCCCACAGCAACATATCAAAATACGGCACAGCATCATACACAAATTCCGGATACCATTGCGCAAAACCCCACGGGTACCTCCATTTTCCGAAACGAGAATGCAGTGCTGTTGAGAAGTAAATATCTTCCGAGGAAGAGGGGATTTTGAGCGGAAAATTGTTGAGGTATGCGAATGTCCAGAGGGATTGGATTTCGGCGAGGACGGTGTTTGAGGTGCAGTGGACTGTTTTTATGTAAATGAGGGAGTGGTCATTTGAGGCGGTGAGGTTTGGGGGCGCGAGGCCGCGGTAGAGGCGGTAGGGGGTTGTGGGTTGGGTGTAAGGGAGTTTTCGGGCTGGAGGGTTTGCGAGGCGGGGGAATTGGTGGAGGATTTGGGTGTCGGCTTTTGCGTCGAGGGTGGACCAGAGGGTTAGGTCGGATTGGGAGGGGTTCGTGCTGGGGACTCCGAGGGAGGAGGAGAGGCCTGCGGGGAGGTATTGGATTGTGGGATTGAGTTGCCAGCCTGTTATGGCGAGGAGGGCGTCGGTTGAGAGGGTGGTGGAGTCGGTGAAGGTTACTTTGCCGGGGGAGGAGAGGTGGGCGATGTCTTGGTGGTGGAGAGTGACTCGGCCGGATCTGATGAGGTCGTGGTGATCAGACGCGTAATTGTGGATTCCTACTCGTCCAGACCAGAAGAGAGACTCAGGTGGTTCCAGATGCTGCAGTGCTTTTTCTTTCCTGTAGCCTGCAAGATCAATCACATCCGAACGAATCCCCTCCCATAGGCCATCCATGAGCCATCGTCCAATCCGAGTCCTGTTCAGAAACCCACGAATCCAACCGAAACCATCATAGTCGCCCCAGCTGCAAGGTGAGAACCACGAAAAGAACCGCATACAAGCAATGTGCTCCAGCATAACCTTCCACGGCCCCATCTTAACCCAAGGCTGAGCCATCCACACCGCACCACCTCCCGACTTCCTCACAATCCAATCCACTTTCTTCCCATGACTCGCAAACAGGAAAACAGCATCATATCCAATCTTCGAAGCTCCTACCACAGTCACCCTCTTCACGTTCGAATCATTTGCCAATTCTTGCGCCCTGTCTTTCAAATCTCCATGATGCAGCACCGGCTTATCAAAATCCTCCACACCTGGTATCCTCACCGGATTAGGTTTCGATGCGAGTCCAGTGGCCATGATCAATTTCTTCGTTCTGTAAGGGCTGTTGACACGAATGAGAACTCCATCTTTGTCGCCCACGTCCGAGTCGGTGGTGAGACGCCAGCCATTTTCTAGCTTTTCCACCTCGCGAACTTCTGTACGAAACTGAATCCTGTCGAAAATATTGAAGTGCCGAGCATAGTCGTTCAAGTACTCAAACATGACTTTTCCGGGAATGTGCTTTCCAGGTTGGACATCGTACTTCTTGGGATCCATAGGCCAGTCACTGAATTCATATGTGGAGAGTAAATTGTTAGTTTTGAGGCCTTCGTAGAGATTCTGTTCGGACCAGACGCCGCCGAGAGTTGGTCTCTATGCTTTTGTTCAGTTCTTCGTTCCAGATCTCGCGAGGTCTGTCACTCACAGATTCGAGAATCAAGACATTCCCTTCTGGTGCTAGTTGCAAGTATGTTTTCGCGGCACATAGGCCACCGATGCCTGCCCGTAGACCATTAGTAGAAGGTTTTCGTGGTAGCTTCTCTCACTCCCACCTGCTCCAACGACAATGACATCGTATTCCGTCTCGCTCTCTCCCATGTTGTACGGACGCTCTGGTTGCTTCAATCGCGTTCATGAGTGGGCCGTTGGCGACTTGGAGTGGAACATGCAAAGCATGGATGTGTATTGTGAAAGAAAGTCACGAACATTCGTTGATCCATGCGATGTCTTCAGTACTTGTGTTGGTATTGCCGTCGATCTGCAGTCTTGCAGGTGCTATAGCCGGCCGGCAAAAGCACATGGCGAGGACTGGATCGACAAGGGAGCATACTTTGGACCCCGCACGGATGTGGGAAACAATCGTTTTGCAAGATGTTGCATGGCCGTGTTGTGAGGTGTGAAGATTGAATTGTGAAGTTGTCCGAGCTGTATTCCACAGTCGCTGCAATCCGACTTGCAATTAGACAGCAACTTCCTCAAAGACGCAAGAACATTGATCGACTAGGAAAGAGGACGCACTGCATGCATGATCATTCAATTCGTAGCTAACTGTTTTTCTTTCATCTGATTGTTCACTGAGCATCCCGCTCTTCGCGCTTTGGTTCGAGGTAGCATCTCGGTTTGGTCTTCACTTCGTCACTATGCTTACAAGTCTTTCCCTATCATCAAGTCCAGGAAAGCGCCATCGCTAAAACGCATTCAAACATCGACACCGTCAACGACGATGCCCTTCTTCCAGGTATAGCACATCTTGCGGGCGACTTCGTCAGCCGCATCGTCGGACACCAAAGCGCCGACCATGTAGAGAGCACCATCGATACCGGAAGAGATACCAGAGGTGGTGATAACGCGCATGCCACCCAGACGCAAGTTGGCGCGCTTGAGGACCGACTCGCGGCGGGCGTTGCTCTGCTTGAGACTGATGCTGCCTTTGCGGGCGTTGGATGGGCGACGGCCGCTTGTGCCGTTGCTCTTCTCCTCAATCGGAGGCATGCCACCAGAGCTCTTGCGACGCTTCTGCTCCTTGAGCTCCTTCCTGCTCAGGATGTATGGATTCTCATCTTCATTCTCGCCGAGGTCATAGCGAAGGTTGTTGACGACGTAGCGCTCTTCGACAACGTCAACGCGGTCAGACATGTCGCGCTGCACGGCGTTGGAGCAGAGGATCTCGAACTTGGTGATAAAGTCTGGGTGGGTGGTGGCAGTCAGACCGGCGAGAACGCCAGCCTCGCCGAGGATGAGCGAGCCGGTGCAGACGGACATGAGGGTGCGCTCGCGTGCGGGATTCTTCTTCTGCAGCTCGGTGTAGGCCTTGATCAGCGGAATTGGCTGAGCCTTGGTCTTGGTCACGTTCTCGTGGCTGCCTCCTGGGACAACGAGGACGTCAATCTCAGCAAGACGCTTCATGGCCTCCTCGAAGCTCATGTGAGGACGGATCGAGGCGCCTTGAGCAGTGGTGATGTGTTCGGCAGCACCGGCGAAGATGACGCGGAAAGCCTTGGTGTCTGTTTGGTCGCGTGGTCAGATGAGATGGAGCGTTCGAGACATTGGAGCGGCATACCTTTGTTCTGTGGGTCGTGCTGGGCCTGGCTGAAGACCTCGAGCGGACCTGCGTCGTGTCAGCGAGTCGCGTTCGTGATTCAAGAGAACAGCTTCATCGCGTACCCATTGCATCCAACGTGTCCATTCCCTCGTGCTGACGCGGCCATTAGCATTCCACGTGAGAAGTACTTCGCATTGTGAAGACTCACGAGGGTGATGAGAACCCTCACCGGCTCGAAGTCGGTGGGGTCTTCCATGATTGCACTCATTGTGGCGGTATTGTGTGGGTAGGAGATGGATTGAAATTGTGGTAGATGGATGAAGAAGGAAGAGTCAGAGGCTGAAGAAGCTGTTTAATGCTGCGGGAGCGGGGTGGCCTGACGGTCCGGTCGGTGGTGATAGGTCTCGTGTTCACGCTGAAGCTCGCTCGTGACTTCACATCTGCAGGGATTCCACTCGCGCCTGCCCCCTCCCCCGCGTTCTTGCTTAGTTTGTGGAGTGCATTAGCGTCCGTGCGCTGTGGGACCAATTCCTGAGCCATTGAGTGACAACTCGCGTGACCAGAGGGACTGTGACAACTCGTCGTCTAGGCCTCAATTCATTGTCAGATCTTCGTGAATCGCCCCTGAGCAACGATCTCTCATCAGGGTCAAGAAAACGGTTTTCGAATGTACTGCAGTTCTTGTACCAGTGTACATGACAAGTCATCGCGGACGCTCGGCTCCACTCCCGCCCAATGCCAGGGCCTCGATGGGCATCGTGAGATCACTTGCATACCAATCGCGAGGAAGACCCAAACATGCGAAAGGACACGCGTGTGTAGCACGGTGATTGTCAATATGTGTCTTCTATCGTGTTGCTTGCATGGCCACGAAGCAGATACCGCCAGCTCAGCTGTTTCTTGCAACCTGGTCTAGTTCTCACGGCCCTCCAGCTATCCGCATCGTGCCGCAAACGTAGCCCAAGGACGAAATACATTGCATGTGCAGCGAATATGCGGAGCTTACGTTCCATGCGTAGCGCCATGTTCTCTGCCTGCTCTTACTCTTGTTGTACCTGAAAGATGCACAAAACGAGTCAGCTTCGCGTGCAACCCATGAACAGAGTTCTACGGGCCAAGAAACTCGCAGCTCAGGTACTCTGCGCACATCTGACAACGAGCAGTAAGCCAATCAGCGGTATGCACTGACCTTGCAACAAACGCTACACATCTCTCCAGTGCAGATCAAACGCCATCCAGCAGTGAGCTTGACTCTGGATTGGACTCTGCCTCCTTGTACTTCTCGCTATAGCTGGCCGTTCGGAGATGTATGTGCCACAGATAAAGCCCAGTGAAGACTCCGCCTCCGACAATGTTGCCCAGTGTCAGTGGTAGCAAACACTTCCAGAAGTAGCCGCCCCAGCTCAACGGTGCGCCGAGAATGATGCCAACGCTGGACAAGTACATGTATTCGACTGTGTGTGGAAAGCGAGCAGTCGCCGAGATCATGAATGGAAAATGTATGAACAGAAGCTTGCTGATCCCATCTTGATTCTGCGTTCCCAGAAACATGGCCATGGTGACGAGCCAGCCACATGCGATCGCTCGTATGAAAATGACATGCCAGGGGAGATTGATGATGTCGTTCTCAATTTGTTCGACGATGGAAGTGTGCCATGGATCTTCAGCGAGAACCTTCGTAGCCTTGGTGAACAGTCCAGCAAACAGAAGGGAACCAGCCAGATTGCCCAGCCAGCTTGCAACGGCTCCGTTCAAATACTGCAATGGTCTGCCGCGGCGTTCGAGCGCTGTCATCGCATACCACATCGGGTAACCTGTAAAGAGCTCTGCGCCGACGAGGTAGACCAAAACGAGACCGAACGGGAAAGCCACTCCGTGCAGAAGTCGTTCGATGCCCACGTTGTCATCGGACAAGGCTCGGACACCACCTCCTAGCAGGATCGAGAAGAGACCACCTGCGGAGAGCAGTAGAGCTCCGTAGACATTCTGGATAAAGGTCTTGATCTGTGGCTCAGCCAAATGTTCCAGTCCTGTTTGAAGCACGCGAATGCTTGCTTCTCGAGCCGACAGAGCACCGGTCGACATGTTCGTCAAGTCCCGCAATCAGTTCTGAGTGTGTTCTTGACCAAGAGCAGGTCCAAACGGAAGTATCGACAGCTTGACGTACTAAGATCGACAGACTGAGTTACATTTGCGACACCTTGATTTGCGGCGGTCAAAGTGCTCTGTGATTCTCCTCATAGCAGCGTTGTGACGTAACGGAGCGTGTCTCCGTGCCAAGCACTGCCTGCTCAGTTTGCCGACAGGCTGCTCAAGTGCAGTAGCCGCTTCCTCCGCATCCATTGTTTACAAAATCATTCCAGATTCCGGACTCTCGAGCCTCACCGCTCCATTGGAACCCGCACTGGTTCTGCTCATGATCAGCTTTGCATGGACACCACAAGACCAGTCAGCGGGAGACTGTTCTTACACTTGAAGCCCTACTCCAATAGGCACCATTCGGTCTCGCAGCCCATGTAGCCAAGATAGCTGCAGTGCACGCGTTGTAGGTGTCGGGAACGTTGTCGCATTGGCATACTTGTACTCCCAGCGTGCTGCGAACGATTAGCTTGATGTAACACAGAGATCGAGTGCAGGATGGCTACGCTGGGAGAATGATGAGCACCAAGCCGACGGTCCGAGCTATCATATTCATGTTTGGGTGAGGACGAATAGGGATTCTCTTGAAGCCTGTGTCTCAATTGTTCAAAACGAGCGTAAATTCGCGCCTGGAATCAGTCACAGATCCGAGTACGTAGACGGCGAACATATAATTGGAAAGAATGAATGGAAAACACTTTGGGGCATGCTGAGAACGAGCGAGAGTTGAGTCTAATACCTTCGCGCTGATGAGTGATAGCGCGTATACGGATTGCTAGGTCTTACTAATGAGACACATAACTATGCTGTATGCGGGATCGACCTAGGAAAGTACCTTGCTAGGAGACTGAGGCTTCGTTGATTACCTCTATCTAGTGGCATCGTAGTGGCATACTGTATCATACCCGAGCTCGTCTTGCTCGATGGTTCCTGCTGTTCGATTTCGACACTGGGGGCGCATGATCTTCTCGATGGCATACTTGCTCACGCAACTATGTCACTGTTTTCAGAGCACGACGTTGTGGTCGGACTGATCTCCTTCGAGCAGTGCGGTGGTGAGCGAGATCGGAAGCGGCGGAAGTGCGTGAGAACCACTGCAGATGGACGGGCCTTCTTCGCACGACCGGTCTATCGAGCAGACGAGACCATGCTGTGCTGGTCTCGCAGTTGCAAAGGCGAAACGCAGTCACCGTCAGCTCAGAAGGCGTGTTACTGGCACAACAATGCTGCGAATGCATGCTCAGTCAGCAGCCCATGCTTCGTCGCTGGGCAAGCACGCGTCGGGCTGATACCCGCCATACCCGCTCGCTTTTCTCCTCAGCTTCCTCTCCCACCCTTGTACCACGACCATGTCTGCAAATGGCACGAATGGTGTCGCTACGAACATCGCCGCGGGCACAAAGCGGTCCTTGAGCCCGGAAGATGAAGATAACCACACCCCACCTGTCGGCAGACAGCGAAGTCGCGTCGCCTGCACGCCCTGCAGACTGCGAAAGCGCAGGTGTGACGGAAAACTGCCTTGCGCTACTTGCGTTCGATATGAGTATCAATGCGAATATGACCAGAAGGCAAAACGCCCTTCGATGCCTCAAGACGCAGACGTCGCGGCGCCGCCGCCTCCTGTGCAAGAAATGGGACGCACTCCACCCAGCATAATCCAGCTCCAGAAGCATCCATTGACTGCTCCGGGAGCACGATTCCACCACCGTGGTATTCTGGACCCGGTCAAAACGCGGTTTGTGAGGGCGAACTCTGCCATTGCCTTCCCACGTATTCTTGGTATGGACCTTGAGTCGGAGAGCATACCTCGACTGCACTCTTTCGCATGGCATCTTGGAATTCGAGCAGAGCCTAACGAACCTCCGACCAATGTCACAGAGCACATGACGTGGGCAGAATTTCAAACATTAGCTGCTGCGTACTTCAAATTCGTCAAGCCGCAATTCGGTCTCTTGGACGAGGCAGACTTCATGGAGCAGGTGGCTCCGAGATTCGCAGATCCGGCCGGAGTCAAAGACATCGACTGTGTTCTGCTTGGAGTCGCCGCCTTAGGCTCGTTCTTCTCTGCCACGCCTCATCCAAAAGAGGTGGCGTTCATGTTCGATGCGCGCAGAGTTCTCGTAGAGCGGAGTGTGAGCAACTCGCCCACGCCGAACCACATAGCTGGCTGGATCCTCCGGACGCTGTATCTCCGGCTTACTTCACGACCACATGGTGCTTGGATATCGAGTTGCATAACGATGCATCAGGTTGAAGCCGGAGGACTGCACAAGGAAATACAAACCATTGCGGTCGTCTATCCTCAAATCCCCACCAATGACCACAAGTTAGCAAAGAATAGGCGAAGGCTTTTCTGGGTTGCACGTGCGCTCAACACCATTCTCTCCTTCGAGTATGGACGCACGAGGGTCAATTTCGATGTTGTGACTACCAAGAAGTTTGCGCCTGAGAACGGAAGTTATGCACATCAGTATGTGGAGCTGGCGGATCTCTTGCCAAATGACTTTGTGGACCGAGATCGTGAGCCAGATCCTCCTGCGGCTCTAGGGAAAGCCCTTGACAAGATTGAGGCTATGCAGACGGACTCCAGCTTCATATCGCTTCTCAAAGCAGATCTCTCGTTCGCCATCTATCGAAGATTGTGGTTGATGAGTTTGACTGATGCCAAAGATCGCGCCGACACGGTCATTGGTATTGGCAAGGCAGCACTACCAGCTGCAGCGAAACTTCTAGCCACCAGGACGCCGTGGTGGAATGTCATTTGCACGCCGTTCCAATTGGTCTGTGTCGTCATTTCTGTCAGCACACCTCGAAGCCTTTCGCACATCCAAGAGATCATGAACCTGATGCACAACATTGCGGAAGTATATGACACGCACATGGTGCGAGAGGCATATACCCAAGCGACAGCTCTTATCAACATGGCCAAGAAGCGGAAGCAAAAAGAGCTTGATGCACTCAATGCGATACCAGAGAACCCGCCCTTTCCTATCGACTACCCTTCGACGGGTGCCCATAGCACCCTTTCCGACGCTCCGAACATTGATTGGGCTATGGAGCTGCCGTTTGAGTGGGACATCTTCCTCAACCCGGAGCTTGTGGTGTCCAGTCAGCAACCGATGCCTCCTATCGATAATTCCTATGCAAGCCAGTTCAAGTTTCCACCGGCTCCATGAGATAAAATAGTCAATGGCAATTTCCGTGCTGCCCAGAAACGCGAGCTGTGTTGTGCCATGCAATACGGGTGGTACAACCCCGGAATCCAGCGATAGTCCACGCGCTCTACGGCCGGCGATTCGTCCAACTCGGAGAGGAACCTGTTTCAGCTGCCGACCCGAAACACCACTGCACTTATTTTCTTGGGTGCATAAAGAATGTAGATCGCTAAGTTTGCATGTACAGGTCGCGGCGAAAGTGGCGAATCAGAGGTCTACAATCAGACATCACCTTTCTTGATCGGCATACGTGCAGCTTGGCGACCTTTACGACCACTCCCAAAGGGTTCTGTGCTACCGCTCAGCTGCTTAGCTGCAAATGGCAGGACCACGAGAGTCCTTATCGTCAGCACGTGCAGCGGCTGTTCTATGCACGTTCGCAAGGCAATGCAGCGCTACACTTCAACCTGCCTAATACAGGTGATTGTCGCCAAGTGCTGACTTCGGACGTCGCCTTCGTACTGGTGCTACATATAAAAGCTGCTTGGTGTAACTTGGAAACTTGCGACAGCACCGGCATCACTTTCGCTTCGACAATCACTCAACGACCAAGCTCACATCACAAAAAATGAAGTCCGTCTTCGTTGTCGCGCTGGCCGCCGGCGCCATTGCCGCTCCGTCTCACTTCGAAGTCGTCAAGAGAGGCAACCTGCCAACTCCAGTCTCTGCTGCAACTGCCAGGTCGTACTTGAGCCAAATTCCAACAGAAGCCGAGAACAACAGCCCAGCATACAACCGTGATCTCTTCAACCACTGGATCACTATTTCCGGCCGATGCAACACCCGCGAGGAGGTGCTCAAGCGTGATGGATCCAACGTTGTAGTCGACAGCGAGTGCCGCGCAACTTCGGGATCGTGGTACTCCGACTACGATGGTGCAACCTGGAGTCTTGCATCTGATGTCGATATCGACCACGTTGTTCCACTCAGAGAGGCGTGGGTCTCTGGTGCCCGCAACTGGGACTCTGCGAAGCGACAGCAGTTCGCTAACGAGTATGTCTGCTTCATATGTTGAAAACGAGAGTATTTACTGACACCTTGCAGTCTCACTCGTCCTCAGCTTTTGGCTGTGACCGACACTGTCAACCAAGGAAAGGGCGACCAGGATCCAGCCGAGTGGCTTCCAAGCAGAACTGCTTACCGATGCACGTATGTTCGTGCCTGGACACAAGTCAAGTATTACTACGGCTTGAGCATGGACAGCGCAGAGAAGTCGGCAGTCAGCAACATCCTGAATGGATGCTAGATGTTTTGATAGGAACTGCCCGAATCGAAAAGCATTTACCAATTCACGCAAATGTGTCGCCTTGTTCTGCCGTGCTCATGCTTATGACATGCTAATCGTACATCTCAAGGCCGTTTCATCATCATCGATAGCAGCAATACGTTCTCGAACGTACCCAAACCAGGGATCCGAAACCTTGGTCATCCCACTACCCCATCACCTGCCCTCACAATCCCAACGGATTCTCCCCCGTCTGCTCCTTCCCTCCAATCCTCTCTCCTCCTGGCAACTCCGCATCTGGTTTCCCATTATCGCGATCAGGCAGATACTTGGGCTCTCCGTCTGCGATGCCCTCGTGCTGAGCGACACGTTGGACGCGTTCGAGAGCTTCGCCATGTGGGTTGCCAATTGCGCCGGTTACGTGGCCAAGAGGTTTGAGTGAGTAGTTGAGGACTTGGCCTAGGGGGTCGCCGACTGCGGAGAGGGGGCCTATGGTTGGGGTGAAGGGGATTAGTGTGTGTGATTGTGTGTGGGCGGAGAGGGGAAGGAAAGTTGTACCTTTAGTTTGAGTACCTAGAGGTCCTTCGGGGGACATGTTTGGGACTTTGTTGAGTAGTTTATCCATGCCTTTGGTGTTCGATGTATTTTGGTCTTGTGACTTTTGTTGATCTGAAGTTTCGCTATTCTGTTGCTGATTTTCTTGTTCCTGTTCGTTCTTCGACTCTTGCTCTGAGCTTCTGTTCTCGGTCTCGGTCTCACTCATTCTCTTATGAAATATCGTACAAATGTTCGACCTGAGATGATGATAATATGCCAAAGTCAAGGAAATCAAAGTCACACAAAAGTCCTACATTTCCTTGTTCGAGCTGCAGCACACAACCCACATAAAAGTGTCGACGATGACGAAGTTTGGGTGGAGGGATCGGCCACCTTGTGACTAGCTGGTACGTGGTGGAGCAGGGGGGAGAATGCAAGAATCTCTCCGGTTGGTACGACTTGGAGAGTGCGTGTGAAGTACACGATGTACGCGTGAGAGAAGTATGGTTCTGATGATGTTTTTGCACGAAGCAGCTGAGTGTGTTGTGTGATCGCTGCCTGTCAAGCGGTGGCGGAAGGCCTTGGCAACAGGGTGCTTCCCACTGGTTTTGCAAGCGCGATGGAGCACGATCGAAACTTGTCTTTTAAGTAGTCGCTTCATGCATTCGCTTCTCGATGATTTTGGAACGTCGATCACCGCGTCTCACGAGCTCAATGACCCATCCCAACGAGTCCAGACTGTACAAATGCAGTGCGAGACTGCCCAGCCGTTCCGAGTGGAGACTCTCGTCGCAATTTGCTTCTGGAAGGCTTCCACGACTCTCTGTCTTCTGGTCGCCACTGTAAGCATGTATTCGCGCGGAGAATAGACGCCATCCTTCTGTCGAGCGGATCCGTGGACAAGTGCTGCTGGAAACACCTTAAGGTCAACATGCCCTGGGGGGTCGATTGCTCCACGCTGTGGGAAGGCCTCGAGACCTGCGCGACCCGCACTGGCGCAGCCAGTCACTCCATCTCAAAGTCTACTTGTTCACAGCGTCGGAAATGAGCGTCGACGAGGTCATGAGAATTCTAAGATCACAGATCACGAGCTTGGCCTGAGGGCGGTGAGTCTCCATACCCAGCGACCTAAGTTCCGAGGAAGTGAGGACTGCGCACCAGTCTACTGGCTTGTCGTTACTCTGATCATTCGACTTCTCCGCGATCTGGCCTTAAGAGCAAGAGTAGGCGGGTCACGATGGCCGTCTGTGATAGATGGCTACAAGGTAAGACGCCCACGGCGCAATATAGCCCAGAAATGGATTAGAAGTGCCATTTCCAGAGCGCCAACTGCCAGAAATCGACGAACTACACCTCGTTACAGCCTTGTGGCTTCTTGGTATCTCCTTTCTAGCACACCGAGTCTATACGAGGCTTGGCCATGACTACCGGATCGACGCACTACCGTGGAGACAAAGCTTAACGCCACTATACATCGCCAGACAGACTGCAATCCCGATACTCGCGGTGATTCGTGGTATCTCAGGATGCCTCGAGCCCGGCGCTCGATCCCTCAGACGGGCCACACAAATCCACGACTCGATCGAGTTCAGCGGAAGGACTAACGGCGAGACCATGAAATGACGGGTGTCTCTTTTTCACATTACACTTTTGGACCACTGAGCGTGGCATATATTGGCAAAGCCTGTATCAACTGTGGACAACAGTAGGCCCGAAATATCCGTGTCTTGACTCTGCACTTGCTCGATCAGGATGCAGTTAGGCTCGAGCCTCCTGGAATCAAGACCACGGCTTGCAGAATGCACTATTCGCACTCGACCTGCCCTACTTCAATTAACAGCGCCTGTTCCGCGGACTGAGCAACAACATCGCGATCAATAGGGCACGGAAAGATCATATAAGGACAATGGTTCTGCACGAGATACTTGGTAGGTTGTAGCACTCAAGTGCTCCATCTGCACCTTTTCCGCCTGCGAACTATCACATTCCTTTTCTCTTTCTACTCATCCTTTCTCCATCATGCTTCTATTGAAACTTATGCCCTTTGCGGCACTACTTATACCAGGACAGTGTCAGATGGGCGACGTCCCGGACAATGAGGACTACGCAATGCAGAAGACTACTCCGGATGCCCCCAAACCGAAGATTCATATGGGATGCTACCAGGAAACTGCACGTGGTCGGTCGCTGGGTACATACGCACCTCTGAACCAAGCCCAGATGTCTCCGCAGCGGTGCGAGACTCACTGCAAGCAATACAATTCGCAGATGTTCGGCGTCAGCCGTACTTGGTGCTTTTGCGGCGATACACTTGGAACAGGAACCAAAGGTGCTCCGCTTAGTCAATGCAACATTCCGTGCGCAGGTGACAGCGAGGAGTTTTGCGGCGCAACGCTCCGAGTCAACATCTATGGCCCGGAAGAGCTTTTGACTGAGCCTCTTGTGCCTAGCACTGTGAAACCAGCAGGCTGCTGGCAGGAACCAACGGGCGCAAATCGAAAGGCGCTGAACGACTACCCCAGTCTCTCGAATGCCGGTATGACGGTCCAGATGTGTCAGGACCACTGCTCCGCGTATCAAGCTCACCTGTTCGGGGTGGAAAATGGAAGAGAATGCTACTGTGGTATGATGACCAAGAACAACCCGGTCCGCAAGCCCAACACTGCGTGCAACCGACCATGCGCAGGCAACGACGGTAAGTTCTGCGGCGCGACAAACCACTTCAACCTGTACGAGCTGGACTTTTCACAATACAAGAGCATCGGACAATGGGGCGACCTGATTCAATTTCCAGTCATTCCAGTGGCAATTGCTCTTATGCCCGAGAGCGGTAACCTCCTCGCTTGGTCTGCAGGCTGGGCCAACAGGTGGACCTTTGCTGGGAATGGTAGAACCCATAGCGCAATTTACGATGCAAAGTCCAAGACTGTTAGTGAGCAAATCGTCACTAATACCCAACACGA
Organism: Cercospora kikuchii; assembly: GCF_019650295.1. Taxonomy (NCBI): domain Eukaryota; kingdom Fungi; phylum Ascomycota; class Dothideomycetes; order Mycosphaerellales; family Mycosphaerellaceae; genus Cercospora; species Cercospora kikuchii. The sequence goes on from NW_025408588.1 coordinate 2,827,248, forward strand.
CATGTTCTGCCCTGGAATTACCATGGACGCGAATGGCAAGATCATTGTCACAGGCGGCTCCACCCACCAGAAGACCAGCGTCTTCGATACTATTGGCAACACTTGGTCCAGAGCCGCCGACATGGCCATTCCTCGTGCCTATCAGTCCTCGACGCTCACATCCGATGGCCTTGTCTTCTCCATCGGTGGCGACTTCCGCGGCGCGGGCGCGAAGAACGGCGAAGTCTACAATACCATGAACAATACTGCTCGTGCCCTGTCAGGCGCACCCGTTGCACCTATGCTTATGGCCACTGGACGTGGCTCCTTCCGCGCAGACTCTCATGCCTGGCTTTTTGGCTGGAAAGCCGGCAGTGTCTTCCAAGCCGGTCCTTCGCGGGCGATGAACTGGTACGGAACGCGTGGAGCCGGTTCGTATAAAGGTGTCGGCAATCGTGGCAGTGATCCGGACAGCATGTGCGGCGTGTTCGTCATGTACGACGCTACTCAAGGCAAGATCTTGACACTTGGAGGAAGTCCCACGTATGATGGTTCGCCATCAACAAGCAACGCACACATCATCACGATCGGAGAGCCTAATCAGCCTGTGAATGTGGAGAGAATCCAGGACGGTGCTTACAGACGTGGATATGCGAATGGCGTTGTGCTACCTGATGGCAAAGTCTTCATCGTCGGTGGACAGACGCAAACACTGCTTTTCTCAGACTCGAATCCTGTTCTGTTCCCTGAGATCTTCGATCCGGCAACCAAGTCTTTCTCGAAGCTAAGGGCGCACATGATTCCGAGGAACTACCACTCGACTGCTATCCTCATGCCTGATGCGACTGTCTTCTCTGGCGGAGGTGGTTTGTGCAATGGATGCTCGGCTAACCACTTCGACGGACAAATGTTCAGTCCTCCCTACCTGTTCGAAGCGGACGGTATCACACTTGCAAAGCGACCAACCATCTCTTCTGTCAACGGAGCCGGCAACGTGGCGAAGATTCCTCTTGGCGGCAGCCTGGACATCCAGATGGAAGGCGCCGGCAATTATAGCTTTTCACTGATCAGAATGGGCAGTTCGACTCACGCTGTGAACACTGATCAGAGACGCATCCCATTGCAGGCTACTGGGAGTGGGAACAGATATCAGGCGAGCATTCCAAAGGATGCAGGTGTGGCGCTCCCAGGTTACTGGATGCTCTTTGCCGTCGATGGCAATGGAGTCCCAAGTGTGGCCAAGACCGTGCATATTCCGTTGCCATAGATCGCGTAACAGATGACGGTGTAGCAATTGCTGGCATAGCCATGGCTACGGAGCGTCCGTGGCCTACTGCAGAAGCTGTGCCCGGGAGGCCGAAGTTGCGCTGAGAAGGCCGAACCTGGAAGCTGACCGTCCTCTAATCACTTGTTTGCGATCGCTCGATATTGAGGTTCAGCGGTCCGAGCATGGGTAATATGTCTTCGTGATCCGCGATCGCCGAAGGTCGTGCGGAGGTATACACGACAAGCATGCAAGGTCACTAGCGATCTCCTGTTCGGATCAGATCTTTTTCCTGCCATTTCTTTCTGTACATCGAAGTCAGTACGAATCGCGTTTTCCATCCACTTTAATCACAGCATCGCGGCCGAAACAGGCGTGAAAAACCAGGTAGCAATGGGCTGCACTTTTCCTCGCAAATCGTCGTCCTCCGTAGAAACGAAAATTCACGACTCGACAACAGACTGTCAGTTCCAGTCAGCTCGTCACTTGTGGGGATGGCGCACATTGCGGAGAACCCAGCAGAAGCACCAGGATTTGCTTGCTCGTTCACATGCGGTCGAAGATCTGTAGCCATGGATATCAGTGAAGTCGCGGCTACGGACCAGCCTGTGCGACGGCCCGACAACGTGCCATAGCCGCATTTGCCGCGTAACAACACCATGACGAACTGTCTCACCACACATCGTAGCCGGGAATAACACCTTTCTGATGCACTGGTTCCTGGATATAAAGTCGGGTTGGACGCGAGAGTAAACGAAGCGACGTCGAGGATTCCGCTGACGACGCAGGAGGCAGAAATGAGCATGCCGTTTGGTGCACGAGAAATTATCATGAAAGAACACATCCAGGCGAACGAACCGAGAATTGATGGAGTTGAGGGAACACGCAGATGGGTTTCAGGCTCACAAAGAAGAGATCAACTTCGAGCACACTTTCACATGAAATGAGGCTCTGCTGGAGAGTTGTGCAAACTATTCAAGCAACGTCGATCTATTCACAAGCTCGATATCTTTCGGTTATACATGCTGCTTTGCTCTTTCCCGTGCTGTGATCATCTTGAGCCGGCTAGGTCATCAGCGTATTCCCTAGTACATACGACAGCATCAAGATCTCACGCACGTCGATACGACATCAATCTCATGCCCTCCACCACACAGGCAGCATCGTTGCTGTCCAGACCATCCGCAGCCGACCAGATGATGGTAATAAGGTTCAGCCCAGCATGGGTAAACTTTCCACACGCGTTCGGCAAAGGTCAAACTAGGCCGCATTCAATGGCGAAAGTGTGCTTCCAGATGCGGGGATGTTTTAGTGGGGTCTGGAGCAACGCGTTGGACGAAAGGCCATGCACACAGTATAAGGACCTCATGCCAGCCACGAGCGAGCTCAAGTGTGCTTGACCTCAGCCCGTGCACACCTTCTTGACGACTACAGCATCACCTTCATCATGGCCATCACAGGCGGCCTTGCTGGCCTGGTTGTTGGCTCAGCCAGCTACTGGTTGTACTTCCATCGGGTTGAAGTTCACATGTATGGCTTGCGAATACTTAACACGATTTTGGGATCCAGTCTCGTCCTCGCAGTTACCTTGGCCAAAGCATACTCCTACAGTGTGTCTGACGCTATTTCGACAACCTTTACTTTGACCACTGCTTTCCTTGTGGGCGTCTTTGCGAACTGCCTCTACTTCCGACTCTTCCTCAATCCACTGAACAAGTTTCCCGGCCCATTCCCTGCTAGAATCACAAGCATGTGGTGGCCTACGCAATTGGGCAACTCAGATGGATACTACTGGCTCCAGAACCAACACAAGAAGCACGGCAAGATTGTGCGAGTGGGCTCCAATGACATTTCGGTCATCGATCCCGATATCATGGAAATGGCATACGGACCAAAGTCGCGAGTGACCAAGGCGAACTGGTATGACAACGATTACCCACTCACATCCATGCACACGACTCGCGACAAGGGCCTTCATGATCGACGACGACGCGTGTGGGCGCCAGCATTTTCCGACAAGGCACTCCGCGACTACGAAATCGAGATTCAGAAATTCAACGACAAGCTCGTGCAAAAGCTCGCCGAGCACAATGGTGGCCCAGCAAATGTCACAAAATGGTTCAACCTTTTTTCCTTCGACGCAATGGGATTGTTGGCCTTCGGAAGAGACTACGGCATGCTGGACAAGGGCGAGAAGCCCCACGAACTTGAAATGCTGGACGAGGGAATGCAACCTTTGGCATTCCGTCTTCCTGCCTGGTTCTTCCGTATCCTCACAGCAATCCCTGGTCTGTCAGCTGGATACCAAAAGTTCGTCAACTTCTGTATCAGCGAGCTGACATGGCGCGTGAAGAATGAAGGCAAGACGAAGCGAGAGAATGATATTATGGGTTGGCTGTTGAAAGCATACAAAGATGTCAAGAATCCCGAGAAGGATACCATGTTGCAAGCCGATGCTCGATTGATCATCGTTGCTGGAAGCGATACCACTGCAGGCACTCTCACCTGTTTACACTACTACATTGCCAAGGACAAGGAAGTTCAAAGGAAGTTGCGAGAGGAATTGGATCCCTTGATGCAAGGCGACTGGTCCGAGGCGAATATTCGAGGCGCGAACTATCTCAATGGCTGCATCAACGAGGCCCTTCGCTTGCACCCTCCTGTCCCATCTGGACTGAACCGCCTCACACCCCCAGAAGGTCTCACAGTCAATGGCGTGTATATCCCCGGCAACGTCACGTTCTTCACACCACAATATGTCATGGGACGAGGTAAGTCCAGCTCCTCCTTCCGTCCTCCCCATCCCAAATCTCCAACTAACCTTTCCCCTCCTCTTCCAGACTCCTCCATCTACGCCGAACCCGACTCCTTCATCCCCGAACGCTGGTACAGCCAAGAAGAAAAGATCAAGCACAAAGACGCTTTCGCACCCTTCTCCATGGGCCCCATGGGCTGCATTGGAAAGAACTTGGCAATGATGGAACTCCGTACTTTGACCGCGAAATTGATTACAAGATTTGATATGAAATTGGCGCCGCATGAGGATGGTTCGAGATTGATGACCAAGACGAAGGATCATTTCACTGTTGATTTGGGGGATGTGGAGATTTGTTTTGATGAGAGGAAGAGGTGAGGGAAGACGGGGAGGGGGGCACTTGAATGAGTTGATGAACGACGGTTGGCGTGTGGTCACTTCTTTTGATCATAGGATGCTACTGCTGCTCCCGAGACTGTGTAGTGGAGTTCATCATGATGACTGATGTACATACTTGAACGAACCGACTTGCATGCAAGTTGATACCACGAATGCGAAGCCACCACGAGTGAGGCGTCTTTTCATATATTTACAGATCAATTTGTACACGTGCACAATCTTGTGCGTCGGGTGGCATTCCTACCGACTCTTCTTCTCGTAGGCCTCCGCTCGTCGCTTGAATTCGGCCCTCTGCGCATCTGCTTTCTGCCGTGCGTCCTTTGCCGTCGCCTGCCTTTGCTTGACTTTATCCGCTAGTGCCTGGCCTTGTTTAAAACCCTCCTTCGCTCGTGCAAAGACGCTCTTGGGCGGCGGGTTGGGCTGTACCATATCTATCTTATCGACCAGTTTCGTATCGATTGTCGTTGTTGAGCCTGTAGTCCGCACATTGGGAGATTGATATTGCGGTCTCATGTACGCAGCATTTTTGCCGCCGGAATGTGGAGAGGTTGGAGCACTTTTCGCTGGTTCAAATTGTTTCATCATTGATTCGAGGATGTTGGGGCCAGCTTCGCCAGGCTTGGGTTTGTAAAGTGGTGCTAGGCCAAAGAACTCTCGCACAGCTGGTCGTTGGAGGAGCAGAGATTGCGGGATACCGATTACACCTGATCCGCAGAACCACAGAGCTACGGCGCCAGGTTGGAAGGCGGTGACGGCGAAGATGATGGTCGGCATTCCCCACATCATGAACTTCTTGAAGCCAGGTGGCATGGTCGCGGTACCGGCTTCGCCTCCTATGCGGATGATGGTATGCATGGTGGCCGCCATGATGAGTGGCAGTAGCAGATAGCCGTCGGTGATGGTGAGATCTTGTAGCCAGAGCAGGCCGCCGTTCTTGAAGCCGGGTACCGGGAAGGTTGCGAGGTAATGCATCAGTCTGTAACCACAAAATCCCAGCACACCTTGCAATAAGATGGGTGTGAACATTGTGACATTGCTGATACCAGCGCGTTTTTTGATCGCGCCCATCTGCTGATAGGCTTGCAAGGCACCTGCTGTGTTGCCTCTCCGCTGCTCCTCCATCACCTTCTCGTTGAACGGTTTGAGTACCGGAGCCAAAGCTGTTGAGCGTGCTTGCATATCGGACATCTTGAGCAAAAAAGGCGCCAAAGCAACGCGTAGAGTGGCGGCAGTGAAGAGAATGGAAGCCCACCAAGGCAAGCCCAGCCAGACGTGAGCGTGTTCCAGAGTCCATTGGATCATGGATGTTGGGCCGTAGCCATAATCGACACCAATAGAGTGAAGATAGCCGATCTGCTCGGGTATCGAATTGGGGTCGACAGCAGCGGCCGCGGAGACGTCGTCTAATGTGATGGTATCGATGTTGGAGATGGAGGATGTCGTTTCGTGGACGGGCGGTGGTGTCCCGGCGGGAGGTGATGGTTGCGTCGAGGCATAGCGGAAAGCGGCGATGGACGGGATGGCTATTCGTGAGGTACGGAAAATGGGTATCGTAGTGCGCGATAAGGGAGAAGAGGTGGAAGATGCGATTCGGAGACTCGTGGGTCGTATACTGGTCGATGAGAGCTGGAGCACGTGTCAGTTGTCGCATGGCAGTTGCGTGAGCTGAGATGAGTGTACATTTCGATACTGTGACTGGTATATGCGAGGGAGCTTCCCCCGAAGGGCGTGCAATCCCCTACTGGGCATCATGATGGGCGGTGTTGCGGTGATCAATTGAAGATGGCCGACATTTTTGTCGGGGGTCTACTCCACAAACTCGCTAACGTGCAGCTTGCACATGACACGTGCATAAGTGCACGCATGCATAAATGCATATTCATTTACTGCGCATCAAATCGTCTTCATCACGAACGTTTCCATCTCTATGATCTTATCTGCAGCCGTCTGGCCTCGTCTACGACAGTGGCATGAATCTCATTCTCAAGTGCTGAACCGCTAGCACTCCATCCCAAGACCTGCTGTGCCTTCTTGCTCAAAGTCCGCGCATTCGTTCCGACAATAGCTGAAGCATGTGGTGACAGAGCATCTGCTTCTGCAGCCGTGATCTTCTCAGTCTGCGAGTCCGAGAACAGCCCTGCCTTTTGCGCAGCATCTGAGATCAACCCCGCGACTTGACCAAAACTGATGCCTGGGTTCGCCCCAGCGAAGAACATTCCATTCGGGCCCCATGCCTGGTCATCAGTGGTCTGAGAGACAGCATCCTTAACGAGCTTCAGCAACATGGAGCTCAGATCGGAGATATGGATGTTGCTCCAGATGTTCTCACCGGCACCAACTTGTACCGCGTGCTTTTTCTCAAGAGCTATCCGTGCCAGTTCCGGCACCTGAATGCTGCGCTGATTGATCGGGCCACGGCCTCGGCCGTAGATCAGAGATGGAATAACCAGCGCACTTTTGACCGAAGATGATTGCTCCACTACATCTAAAAACTGGTTGTCTACGAGCCGATTCTGGTGCTTGCGAATGATTTGGCGGAGCTTTTCCTGATCGTTGACATCGTCGTACTGGTCGGGCGAAGAATTGCCAAAATTGCCGGCTTTGATTTCGTCTTGGGAGACCATTGTAGCTCCAGAGATCTGAATGAAGTGGGCTGGCATAGCACAGTCAGTCTCGGACGCGGGCCGGTTCGCCAGGAAAGCGATTTGCACTCACCAAGTTTCCTCTTTGAAGCACCGCTATGCAGAGCCTTGAAGCCTGCGAGGTGGTTTGTGGCTGCAAGATCTACAGTTTTGCTTAGCTTCACAATCCGCACGTGTATTACTGACTGTGACTCACTCAAGACAACATCGGCCTCAGCAGCAGCTGCTGCTAATCTCTCCCCGTCATCCAGGTCTCCCTCGACAATTTCGATCCTGGGATACGATTCCTTGATCCTCGAGATGGTCTCCTCACGACGCACGAGTACGGAGATGTCATATTCTGGATGCGTCTGGGAGACTGTGTACAAAAAATCTCCGCCAATGTAGCCTGTGGCTCCGGTTCTGTTAAGACAGGGAAGGTTAGTGGAAAGAAGGCACTTGAAAAATGCCAGAAAAATCATGGAAGTACGCACATGAATAAGTTGACCATGACGGTTGTGACCTTTGCACTTCAGTCGAATAGAATGTGGTCTTGTTTTGTAAGTGAAAAATGGCCACTGTCAACGCGTATGTTGATCTAGGGCAGCGTGAAGCGCCGCGTCTTGTAGGCGGCCTTCACCTCTTGAGGGTCTCGGGTGACTGCTCGAGGTTTGTAAACTTCGAACTGAGATGACGAAGCCATGGCTGTCATTGGAACTCCGCAATTGATAATACAAGTGTTGCAGCAGAGCGAATGGGAGAAGGTCAAGCCGTAGCGGAAGGTGCGATCTCCAGGTCGGGAAAGCGACCACGACGTGCCAAGATGAGTGCTGACTGTTCCGACAGCCGCGCTTCCCATAACAGCACAACGACATTAGCAAGTCAGAAAGTCGGTGGAATTGCATGGAACGTGTCGTTGGCATCGAAGACCGTCAATGGCATCGACATGATCTTCTCATGAAACATGATGAGTCCTAAGTTGCAGCTTTCGCCATCTTCTGCTGTCCAGTACGGCTCGTGAGCTTTTCTAACTTCAGGCTTTAGCCTTGTTCAGCCTTGCTGCATAGCGAGACAACCGTGACGATTGTTGTCCGAGGATACCATGTGTATCTCGCTGACGGTTGTAGCATTATGCCCAGGATCTGCTACTGGCTTTGATTGTATCGAGACGCAGTCTCTTCTGCGAGTGGTGTCGTCGTGGTCTCTCGTGTCTTGTCGAGTAATTTTAGGCAGAGACTCTACTGCTCTATATGTACACCCAGGCCTCAATTTTGCAGTACGGGGTCATTTGCAACCCATCGTCCGTCTATTCTAGTGAAGTGTATGCGTCCATTTCTTGCCCACTTCTCCGTCTTCTCTCGATCGGGTCATCTCGCATTTCCACGCCGGGTCCGACTTTGTGACCTATCCTATGGCTGGGAAATATCTGTTCATCCGTCAATAATGTGCCCTGGCATCTCATGCCATCTTGCAAGTGTATGCCTCGGCTCATTAAGAGCGCTGCAAATGTGCTTCATACCTTTGTCCCACTCCATCCTAACCGGAATGCCGCCTCATGTGCAAACAGCTCTCCAAATCCCAGCATCAGTCCGTTAACAAAAGGCAAGAGTAAGTTGATCGCCGCGCCTCGCAATATGCTCCAGAAAGTGGGCGGCGAGTAGAGGATCATGGGGCTTGACGTGTCTGATATGGGCTCCTCGGAAGAGTCTTGATTCGAGTGGTTCGCATCGTAGTTTTCGCTATCAGACGGGAATGTGGTCTGCGATTCGGAGAGGTCCATGATTGCAGGGGGTGTTTAGCGTGCTTAGCAGTCGCCGAGTCACTGTGGTGGTTGTGGGTGACAGAGTGGCACGTGAATTCGTTGACGGAACGAGTGAATGTGTTCTTCGATGGGCGATCTGTGCGTGACGGTGGTGAATGGGTGGGCAGTGTATGGCCGCGGAATCGGTACATAAAGCCGAGCTCGTTCTCTCTCACAAGCTCTCCCGCGTCTCCATCAACACGGACTCCAGCGCCAAGCGTCGATGTCATAGGTTCTAACTTACTTGTCTCAAAGACCCTCTCCACTACTGTGCTCTCACTCACCAACCTTGCCCTCAGACACTGCAAGATGGCCGACACCAGCGACGAAAAGGTCGCGCAATTCGCCGCCATCACCGGCGCCAGTCCCGCAGTGGTATGCTTCCCCATCTTACTTCTTATGCCGCGAATGCCGTACTGACTGATCGCTCAGGCACAAAACACGCTTGGCGCATCTAACTGGGACCTCGAGGCTGCGGTCAGCCTCTTCTTTGCCGCCGGCGACGAGCAAGCCTCTGCCGACGAAGACGACGACGACGAACCTCTGCCCACGGCCACCCAACCCAGACAGCCTGCGGCCGCGACCAACAAGTCAGGCAGCAACAAGAAGCCCAAGGGTCCCACAACCCTGCGCGATTTGCAAGGTGGCGGGGATGCCTCCTCAGATGATGACAAGAAGCGCGACTTGTTCGCTGGTGGTGAGAAGAGTGGGCTCGCAGTTACAGATCCGAGTCAAGGCGACGGACCTGTCGACCATTTTCGGAATATAATGAATCAGGCCCGCTCGAACCGCGACCGTCCTGGTGCAGCAGGCGAGGAAGATGAGGAACCACGAAGCAGCCACTTTACGGGACGTGCGCAGACATTGGGAGGCGACGATGCTCCTAGTCGAGTTATCGAGGATCCAAACGCTGTTCGAGGACAACCACCTCCACGAGTCACTCGCACTCTCCACTTGTGGGCAGACGGTGTAAGCATCGACGACGGACCACTCCTGCGCTTCGACGATCCTGCCAACGAGCACATTATGACTGAGATAAACCAAGGCCGAGCACCTAAGGCACTGCTCGATGTCCAGCCAGACCAAGAGGTCGATCTCAATCTTGATCCACACAAGGGCGAGAACTACGTCGCACCTAAACCGAAGTACAAGCCATTTGGCGGGTCAGGACAACGTCTTGGTTCCCCTACACCAGGTCTCGTATCGTCGTCTTCGGCATCGGCATCGACATCGAGAGCCCCCGCTGCCGCTGCCTCGTCGCAGGCGAAGCCAGAGGAGATGACTGTCGATGAGTCGCAACCAACTCTCCAATTGCAAATCCGACTCGGTGACGGTACTCGGCTGGCGTCGCGTTTCAACACCACCCACACGATCGGCGACGTCTACGACTTTGTAAACCGCGCTTCGCCTGCATCGCAGCAGCGCTCATATGTGCTGCAGACCACATTCCCTTCAAAGGAACTTTCCGACAAGTCGCAGGTTCTTGGCGATATGTCCGACTTCAAGCGTGGTGGTGTCGTCGTACAGAAGTGGACTTGAACATATCATACCTTCTTCCTTCGTCTTCAATGGCGTACCACGCAACGTACTGTCTGTAATGCAAGGATATTGTTTCTACAGCAGGGAATAGAGTCGACAAGGGAGGTCACGCAGCGCTGTGAGCATCGGAGGTCTGCAATTGCTGCATTTGCTTGGCGTCTGGAGCGTTGACTAGAAGTACAAAAAGGCCTGGCCATTGCCGCCACTATCAGGTTTGGCGCGCGAGCTGGGGACATTGCAAATGGGCGATACCCCAATGTGATATGAGTTATAAATGATACGAACGATGCATAGGTAGCTATGAAAAGTTGTCTTGCGGCAGTGCTGCGACACGCTAGCTGCTGGATCATGATTTTGTTCCGATTCTCATCTGCTGAAGTACGAGACCCTGTGATCACTTCCTCTCGCCTCTCAGGATATCCTCGATCACCTTCGCAGCGGCAAGTACTTTCTCTTCCTCCAACCTCCTACCAACAATCTGTATACCTATCGGCAACCCCACCATATTCCCTTTGTCCTTTGTCCATAAGCCCCAGTTCCAACTATCTAATTCGCTTCTTGGCTCATGAGCGTCATCTTCTCCTTTCACGTCTTCCTCCTCCACTCTCCCAGCTGGCAAAACCGCCACACTCCAATCTAGCAAATTCCACACTTTCGTGTACCCCACCCATTTACATTCTCGATGTCGGACTGCACTGTGTGGCATGACCGGCATGATCAATACATCGCATTCTCTATCTGTCCTGGGATCTCGGATGGAGTTCCAGAGTTCAAGATACTTCGCTTGGACAGCACGTTTGCGGAGATTGAGAGCCCAGTATTCGGGAACTGTGAAGGGAGCACCTTTGGAAGGTGATGCGAGAGCTTGTGCAAGAAGGTCTGATACTCTAGAAATTGGGGGCTCGTTGGCTAAAGCGAGGGAGGTCCTGAGATCTAGACAGCCGTCGGAGAGGTAGTAGGTGTCCATTATGGAGATGGCTTCGCGATGGAGAGGGGTGTGGTTTTCTGGCAGCCAGGGGCGGATTGTGTGGCCGGATGATTGGAGTTTTCCTGAGAGGTTGGTCAGGATGCGAGTATTTGGCGGGTGTGGACGGACGAGGCCGTCTTCGAGGAGGAGGCCGATTGTGAGGGGCCGGTTTTGGGTTTCGCTGTAGAGGGATTGGTCCCAAGGAATGCGGTGGCAGGTCGGATCATGGAGCCATGGGGAGGAGGCAAGGAGCGTGCGGGTGACAGTGGAGAGGGAGGAGAGAGAGCGGGATAGGGGCCCGACGACAGAGGGGACGTGTTCTTGGCCAGCGGTCGTGACTTGACAGCCTAAGTATGGGAGACGTCCGCTGCTGGGTTTGAGGGAGTAGAGGCCACACATGTGGGCGGGTATGCGTACTGAGCCGCCGATGTCTGTTCCCCAACCTAATATGCTGCCATGGTCGTGAAGGAGAGCACCTTCGCCGCCGGTGGAACCTCCAGGTGTGAGATCTAGATTCATAGGATGTGTTGTTAGGCCGAAGAGAGGATTTTCTGTTTCACACCACTAGACGCATCGTCAGCTCTTTCTCAATCCCTCTTCGCAACATTCAACTTGGATGGTACTGACCATAATACTCTGCGGGAGGTTTGTCTTCGCAATGAACACAACGCCTGCCTCTTTCAGAACTTTCACCAGCAAAGCATCTTTCTTCGCAGGTTGAAACGACATGCCAACATATCCAAGCGTGGTATCGTGGCCGGTAACATCGAATTGATCTTTCAGTGTCATGCATACGCCGTGCAGGGGGCCTTTGGTCTTTCCGGTCGTCTGTAGGTATGAATCCAGTTCGCGGGCTTGCTTTACTGCTTCAGCGAAGAGAACCTCCGTAAGGCAATTCGTCTTCTTGTGTGCGGCAATCGCTCTAACAAGTTCTGTAAGCACATTTCTGGGACGATACACAAAGTCGCTCATGAGGCGGAAGAGACTCACTTCTGTATATACGCCTTCGTGGCTGCAACAGCTGTGAACTCTTTGGCAGCGATTCTGGTCGCGAGGTCTTCTACCGCATCGATAGAGGTAATCGCCTCAATTTGTGAATCTTGCAATGGTTCCGAGATATAGATCTGCTCATATTCCGAAATCCTTTTCGATTGATCCGCTCGCTTTTGCTTGACTATCTCGGTCCAAGGCACTCTAGGTGTTAGTGACGATTGATCAGCCATGGCGGATCCTGCCTCGATGCCAAGTATGTAGATACTGAAACTGCGGCTCAAGTTGTCGCACAAACTCGCTGATCTATACTGACGCTCGAAGCTGCAAGTCAAGGTCGGCAGCAAGCGAACTGGTGGGCCTGGTTGTCGAGTTTTGGCGGTCAAAAGAAAGTGGGGCACGAGCAAGCTTATCTATGGCCTTGTCAGCTGCTCAAACATCGAGTTCTTTTGGTGCAGTCTTGATATAGGGAAGCCAATCGCGAGGAAAGGCGCCGCTTCTCAGCTGGCACCTAATAAATTGTACAAGGTATTCAGGCCACTTCGTAAACTCCCCAAACAATTACTTTTTCAGCAGCGACTTCACTGCTTTGCTCTTGGACGCCTTTGGATTTATGCCCTTCTTTTTCAATGTCTTCCGCTGCGCTCTCTCGATGATCTTGTTATCCTCTTCACTGTCAAAGCCGCCGAAGTCGTCGCCTTCGCCATTTTGCGTTTCGTCATCAACGATGTCTTCGTCTTCCACGATTTCTTCTTCCTGTGCACCTCCGTTGGCTTGTTGCTTCTTTTCTTCGGCACTGCCTTGCGCCCTCACAGCATTGAGTGGCGTCACTGCGATCTTCTTGAACTTCGCAACGAAGAAGCCATCCACGTTGTAAGCATGTGGGTAGTACCGCCGCGTCTCCTTCATGCTGGGGTGGAAGCGTTTCGACTGGAATTTAGTGAACCCCTCCTTGCCAAACACCAGGCCGGTGGGCACAAGCTTGACGTTAGGTCGCTTGTTGAGAACGTACTGCACGACCTGCTCGTTCTCTTCGACTGTGACTGAACACGTCGAATAGACAATATAGCCCCCTGTCTTCGACGCATGATCAACGGAGTCTACAGCCGCAAGCAGAAGCTGCTTCTGAAGGTGAGGCAGTCGAAGGAAATCAGCCTCAGTCTTGTTCGTCTTCACACTCGCATCCTTGGCAATGACTCCAGTACCAGAGCAAGGCGCATCCAGCAAGACGCGATCGAAACCACCCATGACTTTTGGGAACTCCAGAGCTGAATAGTTGCAGACAACAGTATTCTTCACACCCAATCTGTGAATGTTACCAATGAGACCCTTTGCACGGTCTTTGTTGGAGTCGTTTGAGAAGATGACACCAGTGTTCCGCATCAATGCTGCCAGATGTGTCGTCTTTCCTCCTGGAGCAGCTGCCATGTCCAGAACTCTTTCGTGTTCTTGCGGTGCCAATGCCATGACAGGAAGGAAAGAGGAAGCAGCCTGAAGGATGTAATGTCCAGCGAGGTATTCGGGCGTAGCTCCCAGTGGCACTTGCGATTCGAAGATCTGCAAGCCGACCTTCGACCATTTTCCGACTGGTTCCAGGGTCACACCGCGATTAATCAATGAGTGAGCGAGATCTCGTCGATGTGTTCGGAGCGTATTAGTGCGGATCACCATCGGACGCGGCGTCTCGTTGGCGTCGAAAAACTGCAGTGCTTCCTGCGGCGGGAAGAGAGAGAAGAGCTTCTCTGCCAAAAAGGGCGAATAGCCGTAGTAGGTGCAAATGTCCTTGAGCAGGGACTGGGTGTACTCTGCTCTGCTCTTGCCAGGCTCGCCCAATTCCTTGAAATTGGTCAAGACACGCACGATTTCTGTGATCCTCGTGCGGAGCAATTGTAAATCTGGCGCCAACCCGGTGCCCGGCCCATCCTCATCGTCTGACAGATGTGCCGCAGCAATGTTCGTTTGGAGCGCATCGTCCTGCAACTCTTCTTCTGCCTCCGCTGCTTCCTGTGCTCTTTGTTCGTCCAGCTTTCGAGACAGTCCAGCAATATTCGCAGCTGTCAACGTCTCTTCCGCATCAGAATCCTCGTCGTCTGACCACATCTTGCTCTTGGGCATCTCGCTGTCGGACAGCTCAACATCGTCGTCGTCGTCGTCGTCGCTAGGCGCATCGGCAAAGTCGTCCGCATCGCTGCCGAAGGAGTCATCGTCGAAGTCCAAATCTTCCGCCATCCCGCCAGCCTCGTCTCCAAGCACATCGCTATTCAGGTCTTCCACATCGTCGTCTGCATCTGATTCGGGCGGCGTGGGAGCAGTCTTCTTGGACTTCTTCACCTTTGCCGGCTTCGCAACAGGCGCCTGCTGATGGCCATTTGTCGTCGCTTGCTTTGTAGGCTTTGCAGGTTTCTGCTCGACGACTTTTTGCTTCTTGATAGCTCCCTTCGCAGGCGCGGCAGACTTGCGCTTCCTGGTGATCAATGCCTCATCCAGAGGCTCAGGAGCACCCTGCTTCTTTCCCATACGGCGTCCGACACCCATTGTTGCAGTACTTTGTCAAGGCGGTAAAGGTGCAGCTCTTCCTCTCTGGGCATTCTCGAACGGACGAAGCTGAACTTTTTCCAGCTGTCGGCATCTGCAACCTCCGACGGCAGCCCGTATCTACGCTTGACTCGTACTCGGCAGGCACATCCGACAAACCCTCCTTCTTCGACTTCACTTTCCACTGGGTCATCACGGCTTTCGTGCTGCCTTCTGACATGTGTACCAGATGTCATATCGATTCGCATTACGCCTGTATCGCGCGCTCTAGAAGTTCCGCCTCCTAAGGCGTCTCCCTCAAGTCATCGCGTAGTACACCGCTTTGAGTCCCAGCATGGACACAACATGCTCTAGTCAGCTGATGGTGGTCGACCATTGGCAATGTGCATTGTGAAACCAGGAGATTATCATTCACCATGCGCTGCCACATGGAACACAGCGCCACTTTCTCGCTTCTTCTGACACGGCGTGCAGCGTTCCTCCGCGCACATTCGGGACAAGTGTGCCGAGGCGGTCAATTGACCCGAGGATACGCACGCAGGCAGGCGGGGCAGGGATCCGAACGACATACAATGCTGCAATAATGCTGCAACGCTGCGACTGTCGGGCATGTTGTAGCTAAGCAGAGTTCGCCTAGACTTTGTCAGCTATACCACCTGCTTCCGTGCTCTGCTGATCATCACCATCACCATTCTGTTGGTCGCCAGACTCAATAGCCAAGACATTCTCGCCTTCACACCTGCGCTTCGGATTCAGTAACACTATCGATGGCATTGGGTGAGCGAGATTTTGTCCCTTCTGCGGCTTCAATCACTGACAGTCATTACAGCCGCAGCAACGGCGGCAGCAGCTGCTGCTACCGCTTACCTTAATGGCAAATACCAGATAGGCCGCGATGTCAAGGCTATATTGAAAAGCAAGAATGCAGAGCGTGTATACGCACAAGCAGGCATGGCCAACGGAACCTGTGACCAAGTTGCCACGCTAACAGCCTGCAGTGAAGGACGACAAAGTTTCGCCGTGGTACGTCCTGGCGGAGACATGTGCTCGTCAGCCCAATGACCGCGCCATCTGGACTCGCGAGCGGAGCTGGACGTTCAAGGAGATGCACGATCAAATCACGCGCTACGCCCAATGGATGCTGGACCAAGGTATCAAGCCCGGCGATCTTGTTGCCATGTACTTGCACAATTCGGACCAATTCATCATGATCATGTTCGCCACACTGAGCATCGGGGCCGGACCCGCACTCATCAATTACAACCTGGAAGGCGCAGCTTTGATGCACTGTTTGTCAGTCTGCGATAGCAAGCTGTTGCTTATCGACCAAGATGCTGGATGTCAGCAACGAATTGCCGCTAGTCAGCAGGACATCGAAGTTGCAGGCACTAAAATCGTTACTCTGGATCAAGATCTCAGAAGTCAAATAGATTCACGCAAAGCCGTTGTGCCCCCAGATTCCTTGCGGAGTGGCATGAAAGGCGAGCAGCCATACGCTCTGCTCTACACGTCGGGAACCACCGGCCTGCCCAAAGGCTGCCCATTCACCATTTCTCGAACTCACCTGCTCGGAAGTCATATTGACCCTCCTTTCGGCTCGGTACGCGGTAGAGACTGCTGGTATAGCCCTATGCCTCTGTATCACGGGACCGGACTCATCACAACAACCAGTGCTCTACTCACGGGAATTGGCGTTGCCATCGCTCCGCGCTTCTCTGTGAAGAACTTTTGGCCGGACATTCATGATAGCGAGGCGACGATGTTCATATACGTGGGCGAGACCGCACGATACCTTCTAGCAGCACCTACGCATCCGCTCGAAAGATCTCACAAGCTTCGGTTAGCCTACGGCAACGGCCTCCGCCCCGATGTCTGGTCCAGACTTCAGTCGCGATTCAACATCCCCGAGATAGCCGAATTCTTCAACTCTTCCGAGGGCATGTTGAGTACAGTCGTCTGGTCTCGCAACAACCACTACAACAACTGCGTCGGACATCATGGACTAGTTCTCAGAGCACTCTATCAGAATGTCTACATTCCTGTTCGCATCGATCCTGACACAGGCGACATCTTTCGTGATCCCAAGACCGGCTTCGCACAGCGGACACCTTACGAGGAGGGTGGCGAAATCCTTGTGGCTGTTCCAAACAAGGAAGCTTTTGGAGGATATTGGAGGAACCCCGAAGCGACCAACAAACGATTTGCCACTGACGTGTTCCAGAAGGGAGACTTGTACTACCGCTCTGGCGATGCTTTGCGCCGCAGTTCCGAGGGACACTGGTATTTCCTCGATCGGCTCGGTGATACATTTCGCTGGAAATCTGAAAACGTTTCGACAGCCGAAGTAGCCGAAGTGCTCGGACGCTATCCTGGCATTGACGAAGCGAACGTGTACGGAGTCTCAATACCTGGCTACGAAGGTCGGGCAGGCTGTGCAGCACTGCAACTGACGAACCGCTCAGACGCACTGTCTGAGTCCTGGCGCAGAGAAGTCCTGGCGCATTGCAGGAAAGCTCTTCCTCGATATGCTGTTCCGGTTTTCCTCCGAGTGCAGCAGAAGAGCAGCCACATTCACAACCATAAGCAGAATAAGGTGGGGTTGAGACAGGAAGGTGTTGATCCGGATCTTCTGGGAATACACGAGAAAGAAGGGAGCGAGGACACATTTCTGTGGGTGAAGCCGGGAGGTGATGTGTACGTTGAATATCGGAGAAGTGATTGGGATGATATCAAGGCGGAGAGAGCGAAGTTGTAGAGTGCTGAGATTTTCCGAATGCTGACGCTCCCAGACGACGATAGAACAAGATAATGTGGCATGTGGCCTGAACATTACAGCTACGGAACGCCTGAGAAGCTTACAGCCAGCCAAGATGTTCCAAGATACTTCAGTGCTTCCTCCGCTAGGGTTTCTCCGTCTTTCATCCCGGCTGCGTCGAAGATCGATTTTAAAGTCATAGCTTTTGCGGAACTACAGGCCTGCAAATGTTTTCAGGTGACATGCAGGAATACACGCATGGCGCCGTTGATCGTTCAATGGGGCCCAGTATTGCCCTACATGGTTGCTGACAGCCGGATTGGCTAGGATAAACTGTAATCCTTCCAGAATTCTACCAGCGACTGCCAAGAGCAGCGTTACACATCATGCAGCGACGACTTGGTGCCATGAAGTGGCATGCACTTGACACAGGCATCCATGTTCAGCTGCTTCAGCTTTGCACTACCTTCCTTTGGGGCTGAGAATCCTGCTGAGAATACGACGCTCTCTGCCGATCCCTTTGAGCAGGCTGACATATATCATCAGCCTCCTTTAACCTCTTGTCCTCTAATCATGTAGTTGTCTCTGAGCACGATTTTCCGACCGCCAACATGACTACTTTGCAAAGCGCTGGCATTCTGCTAGTGGCAGTCGCCGCTACCTGCTATTTCCTCCGCCGCCTTTGCCTCCCGAAACCAATTCCCGGCATTCCTTACAACCCAGCGTCAGCTAATCGTATTCTCGGCGACGTTCCCGATGCTCTTGCCTGGAAAGAAAAGACCGGCTCTCTATACAACATCCTCCACGAACGAGCGAAAGAACTCGACAGCCCCATTTTTCAAATCTTTCTGCAACCTCTTGGGCGTCCATGGGTCGTCGTCGTTGATCCATATGAAGCTCAGGCGATCCGGACTTATCGAATGCAAGATTTCGATCGTTCTCGGTTCTTCGAGCAAATCTTTAAAGTCATGTTGCCCGAGTTTCACGGGCATATGCCAACGGGCGAGGAGTGGAAATCGCATCGGAGACTGTTGAGTGATACGATGAGTCCAAGGTTCTTGCAAGATGTCGCTGCGCCGAAGATGTGGGATTCTGCCATGCGGTTGATTGAGCTGTGGAAGTTGAAGGCGAAGCTGGCAGATGGGAGGAGTTGGAGTGCGAGTACGGACGTGTATAAAGGGGCGTTGGATATCGTTTGGGCAGCGACTTTCGGCGAAGAGATGGGCTCTGCGAAGGCGCAGATTGCGCATTTATCCAAGTACGAAAAGCTTGATGGCGGTGAGGGACCTGCTGTCACGTTTCCAACTGCAAAGGATCCAGAAGATTTTACGTGCATTTTGGATCTTGGAGAGGGTATGGAGTATCCGATCAACTCGATGTGGCCGAAGATGGCGCACTGGTTGGTCTTGAATTTCTTTCCTATCCAGCGCAAAGCACGGAGCCGAAAGGACAAGATGATTACGAAGCAGCTTCAGGACGCTCATGCCAAATTTTCGAAGTTGGCGGAAGCAGGTGATCTCGAGTCGAACAAGCACTTTCGTAGTGCGTTGGATCTGGTGGTGGCGAGGGAAGTGCAGATGGCGAACAAAGAGGGCCGTGCATTCGACCCTACAAGCAGAGTGCTGAACGACGAGTTGTTCGCATTCATGATTGCTGGCCACGATGTGAGTTTCGCAGTGATACTCTGCAGGAGAAATATGCTAACGAACACTCACAGACTTCTTCGACCTTCATCTTATGGGGACTGAAATTCCTCACGGACAACCAGGAAGTACAACGCAAGCTCCAAGCCGCTCTGCGTGAGGCTTTTCCCGAGCATGATAACGATGACAGTGTACCATCGGTGGGAGACATCAACAGAGCTTCATTGCCTTACCTGGAAGCCATCATGGAAGAGATCGGACGTTGCGGCCACACAGCTCCTGCGACATTCAGGCTTACCAAGAATGACACTCAGATCCTCGGTCATCACGTACCAAAGGGTATAGACGTTGTCTTCCCGGTCCAAGGTACTGGTTATGTCTCTCCACTCGTCGGAAAGCTCGAAGACGATCAACGTGAGAAGGCCTCTCTAGCACAGAAGCAGAAATGGGGAATGTGGGACACAAAGGGTATAGAGCGATTCGATCCTGAACGATGGTTGAAGAAAGATGCGCAAGGTCATCTCTATTGTGACCGAGATGCCGGTCCGGCAAATGCATTCGGGAGTGGTCCAAGAGCTTGCTTTGGTAAGATCAACGTTGTAGTCGAGGAAATCCGGACATTTTGCTAATACTCATTTGTGTTCTAGGCAAGAAGTGGGCATTGATGGAGATCAAAATCATCTTGACATTGGTTTTCTGGCACTTCGAGTTGCTGCCCACTCCTCCCGAGCTGTCGAGCCACAGAGCATCGGATGGTATCACCCACAGGCCGATACAGAATTACATAAGGTTGAAGGAGATCAGATAATTGGTGCGCGGTGTGACTTCTGTGTCTGGGTCAATCGCTGCAATACCGTATGATGTGGTCTGAAGCAACCAGTACCCGCCTCTTTCGGGAGTGATTTCGTATGGCTCGGGTAGATTTCCACGATCACCTTTTCCGTGCTACCCACGTCACCATCTCTGAATCTACGAGACTTCTCCTGTTTAGCTGCAGGCATTCTTCGTAAGCAGCATCCGCAAGCTGCTCAAACTGCGCTGCGTGCTCACTGCTCGAGTTATTGATCCGAAGTTCTCTACTTCCCAAATAACCGCTGTCCTGCTTCAGCATGATGGCCTCTTTTGCGGTCCACTTCCGATCATACTCGATGAGTTCGATCTCAGGACCGTCTAAGAATGTGTGAAGCTCTTTGATCCATTTTGTTTGGGCTCCGAAGGCGCTTACTGCCTTCACTAATGCATTCATTCTTGGAGCGATAGTCTCTGGTGAATCTTCTGCATCAACGACGACCAGCCTGCTCGAGCTCAAATCAAACTCTTGCCATTGAAGATATCCTCCAGGCTTGAGTAGCTTGACCAGAGCCGTGATCAGTTTCGTAGGGTCTCCAGACTGCACCACGCAGATGAAGTGTCTGATGTTTACGACATCAAAGCGGCCAACAAGTTGCTCAGTGAGTGGGGCAAAGATATCCAGCTCGCTGAATGTTACGTTACTTGGCCACCATCCGCGAGGTGGACATTGTGCGAGACTGATGTCTGATGACTCAATCTTTGCTCCAGTAGGGAGCTGCTTTGCGAGTTCGACGGACCAGATTCCATTGCCGCATCCGATGTCTGCGATGATTGTGTTGTCCGAGATGGGGATTGAAGGGTGTAGATGGTAGCCTAGAGACGCGATCCATGCCTGATGTTGTAGGTGTAATCGAGAAGAGGCTAGGAAGTCTCGACTCAGTGGGTAGCTGTCGTTCTTGTTGTCTTTATCCATAATGGGTTGAACAGGTTGAGTTGATGCGAGTGTTAGAGCTCACTTAACATTTTATTTTGACAATGTGCTCAGCGGAAGTCTTCTGTGAAGATCGCCAGTCTCTGCGTTTTCCCAATCCGTTTGAGCTTCTTGACTTGTGGCGCGCTAACTGAGTCAGTTGCTCGAACACCTACACACCGCCTGGCTCTGGTGCAATTATTATCATCTGAAAGACTGTAACCTTGACGATGGAATTGAGCGAATGAGTTTTACCCACGTATCGTCGAACAAAATTCCCAAAAAGAATATTTTAAGAGTACACTGCAGCAGGTCGTTTCATTCGAGATACTTTCCTTCTTCCAGTTTACCTAGCAACTCCTTCGCAGCAAGACTAGCCACAAATTCCACAACTTTCACAATCTTCTCCCCAGCTTCATCGAACGTGAGGAACCACACATACTCATTCTTGTATGGGCCTACTGGAGTCAGAGCCTTGACCGAAGACCGGGCCACTGCTCTTCTTTCCTCGGGAACGCCGACATAATCCTCGAGCGTCATCTGTTCTGCAGATTAGCGCGTAGTCCTCGGCGGTCAGCTCGTCTGGGCTACCATACAGTAGCCTCTGTGATCAAAGACGCTATCTTGGCAACGTTGCTCGCGAAAGAAGCATTGGTCTGGGGTTCCCAGCCCACAGAAGAGGGCAGAATGATGTGGGAGCATTCAGGAGCACGCAGTGCCAAGTTTAGCTTCAGACCAT
This sequence comes from Cercospora kikuchii, assembly GCF_019650295.1. Taxonomy (NCBI): domain Eukaryota; kingdom Fungi; phylum Ascomycota; class Dothideomycetes; order Mycosphaerellales; family Mycosphaerellaceae; genus Cercospora; species Cercospora kikuchii. Next base: position 2,848,997 of record NW_025408588.1, read on the forward strand.
CCGCCCAATTGCCTGTCCAAGTTTGCAAGAAGGCTTCGGTCGTTGCACGCATGCGCTGTGCGATTGCTTGGTTGGTATTGGCCATAATGTTACGAGAACTCGTCGTGCAGGCAGAGCGTATGGAAATCTCACAAGAAGTGGTTGCGAGGGGCAAGATATAGATGTCTCACCATATCAAGGATTAGGCATGTTGCCCACGAAACGTCCGTTAAATCCGATGAGTGAACAGTAAGTAAGCTTTAAACCCAGCTCCATGTCAAGGGGGAAATGGAGCAATTTGTAATCGTCGCTATGCATAACTATGCACTTGAGGTCTATCTTACAATTCTCTCTTCATTACAGTCCGCCATCATGTACCATATCTACTTCAAGAAAGATGGTGCCAATTTGTGATCCATAATCTTTCGTAACATCTTCTTCTGCTTTGCTTCTTTGTCGTCGGCCCAGCGATTTCCTCCATCCTGGCTCATTCGATGCATGTCATACGAGCCTCTTGATCGACTTCGGCTCCGGCTTGAACTTGGTGTGGCAGAGGCGGAAAGGTTTCGGTCATGGTCGTATGCGCTCAATTCCGCAGGCTCCGTATTGGTGTTGTTGGCATATGTAAGGGAACGCCCGTTGACGCCGCCTTCGTTAGAGGATGTGGAATTGCGAGGAGTTGACCCGTGTAGCTCTTTCTCGTCGACGCTCAGAGAGTTCCTCGACGACTGGTCTGGGAATGATTGGGCTTCAGACATTGTCAGGTCCCGATCTGATATGCTGTTGTTGTCTTGCTGCTGTGGGTGAATTGGCTGTGAAAGCTCTGGAACATGCAATGAATTTTGTGTGTTGCTCATGGTGTTGGTAGATTGATGAATGTTTCTCGAGGTTCGATGCTTCGGTGTCTTTCGAGTTGTTCGAAATTATGGTTGTCTGGTACTGCTAATGTTGGATCGACTGGGGGGTCAAGAGAACTATATATCTTCCTGCTCAAATGTTGACGTACTCGCCTTTGGGTCAAGCCTTGGTGGAGAGAACACCGCCACCGCATTGCATGGCCATCGACCTCATCTCAACGGGACGACGTGCTGCACAGCACATGGAAACTAACGCCCAAGCCCTGGCGAAGTCTTGTTCGTTTCGTTTGCGTCACATGAATGTGGTTCATAGTGGTAAATTGAGCCCTACCAAGAAAAGTTGCCACCTTGGCAGACCCTGAAACGTGGTGAACGACATCATGTTCGCTTGGCTCCGCGGATGAGCCACGTGTGTTGAGTATCTCTCGGCGGTATTATGCATTCTGTGCACTGAAGAGCGTTCTTGCAGGCGCCGTTCACCTACCTTGGGGAGCGGATGCTCGGATAACAACTTCGAATACATGTCATCCTGGCTTGGCAAGAGAGAAGGCGCGAAGCTCTTTGCATTCCGGTTTACCTTACTCGAATGTGACAGTACAGATGCGGACGGCCGGTATGAGATTTCAATTGCGGTGAGAAGTTGTTCAGCCCTGGGCATGTGAACGGCAGAAGGGCCATTCGAGGGTAGGGCAATCGCTGGACCACAGCACTGGGCGGTATATGAATTTCTCCTTCACCTGTCAGGCAGGCGAGGCGTCCTCGTCCAGTGCGCGTCGCCCTGGTCAGTTTCCCACATGGTCGGTCTCGACGGGCAATCTTCAGGATGATTGCAAGTGGGATTCGATCTATGTTGATGGAAGAAGATTGACTGTCTTTGAGAAAGAGGTGAAGTTCGCCAGCTGATGTCATCGATTGATCACGTGTTCCTCCCTCTCCTAAGCTCCAACTAAACGACGCACAACCGGAACATGATTGCTTCCAACAACGCTTCTTCCCGTCTGTTCTGCGACCGTTGCGACTGCTACCGCATCCAGACGAGCTCGTTTGGGCAGCTGGAGCTCACCTCCTGATCCGCGTCCGAGAGGCGTGCGGAGAGATGTTTCTGCTTCTCCTCTTCTGAGACTGTCCTCGGATGTTTCGAGGCTGCACGGCGTGCAAATCATCACAACGCTAGGGCACGTGCTGTCTTGTGGTACGCCAAAGATCTATCACTCCCGCGGATGGCCATGCAGCGCTCGCTCTCAAAGTGAACACGTGCAGAGCATGGGTGATGGCCTTCGAGAATGATGTTGTTGGAGTGACAACAAGCTTCAGTATGCACCTGTGAATGCCCGTCACCATTGCCTCGATCAATTTGAAGCTGGGACATTCAAAGTAGGTCGGGTAAGCTCTCTGGAGGTCGGATCGAGCGGTAAAGGTGGAAGTGGGAGCCGTTCTTTCAGCTCACCATGCACAAGGTTACAGATCTACAATGTCACTGCGTGCCGATCGAATCAGAGAAGCCCAGGTTGTGCATGGCGCGTGAAGTCAACCTGCCAATATAGGCCGCGGAAGGCCACCGGCATGAAGCTTGAGACGCTTAAGAGCGTGGTTGTTGCGCCACCTGCCAAGAGCAGCGTCTGTTCGACAATGAACGGGCGATGCTTCCTGTGCAAGCTGGAATGCGATTCGTTGCCAGCTACCTCACAAGGTTCCCCGCCAGGAGAGCTACATGCACTGCAGCTTGTCGGCCTCATGTCAGCAAGACAGCGAGCCATATTGAGCCAATGACGGGGATACCACATGCCACATAGCCTGTTAGCTACCAAGACGCTTCGATTACTGCAACATATACCAGCAGCGGGGTACAATCTATTCGCCGGTCGAGATGTATCCAGATACGACCTACGAACACAGTCACTGGTCGCTACCTGCCACATATGTGACGCGTAGCCCTGTCCAACCTACACTCTTAAGGTTCAGCGCTTCCAGCTGGGGAGCGTTGTCAAATATCGTTGTCAGAGTAGGGCACAGCTGGAATTGAGTGTGTACTCTATTCAGACTTCAGATCTACACAAAGCCGCCATCTGCGCCATCGCACAAATATCAACATTGACTGGTTTCAACAGAGCCTTGCAGGCCTCGGACACATACCGCAGCGACTTCCCCGACCATTTATCGTCCAAGGCGCACGGCGAGCCATATTGAGCACTCATTGCATAACACATCGAAAACACAACTGGAAGACGTCTGCCCAGCATGTCCGCACTCAAGAGGTTGATGGGCAAGGCGTCGAACGATGTGCGGACCGATCACAATTGGAACCGCATTGCTCAGGTTGGCAAGACTGGCGCACGAGCCTTACCATCAGGTTCATTGCAATACGTCCTGAACAAAGCTCCGATCGTCTCTTGGCTGCCCAGGTACAACTGGCGATGGCTGGTCAACGACCTGATTGCTGGAATTACCGTGGGTTTGATGCTCATTCCTCAGAGTCTTTCCTACGCCAAACTCGCCAAGATCCCGGTTGAAAATGGGCTTGCGGCGTCATGGTTTCCAGGAGTACTGTACGCCATTATGGGCACCACCAAAGGTTTGTATCAGCAAAACACAGCAACCTCGACGCTGTCGCTAATTCTCTCAGATCTAAGCACTGGTCCTACCTCGCTCATTGGTCTTCTTACATCGGAGCAGGTCGATCATTTCGCCCCCGAGGACGGAGACTCATCCGTCACTCCTGCACAAGTCGCCTCTGCCATGGCCTTATGGATGGTATCGTTTTCCCTCGCTCCTCGTATGCGCACGACGTTTACTGACCACTTGCCTCGCAGGGAGTGTTCGGTATGATTCTTGGATTCCTCAACCTCGGCTTCCTGCTGGACTTCATATCGCTGCCGGTCCTCTCTGGCTTCATTTCAGCCGTAGCTATGACCATCATACTCTCCCAGATACCCTCCCTGCTCGGCGAAGCAAAGGGTACTGCAGACGACACTGCAGGGAAGATTCACGACGTCTTTGCTAAGCTTCCGACCGCCAACGGCTACGCCTGTGCGATTGGCTTCACCGGGCTTCTCTTCCTCACTGTCATTGAGAAGTGCGGCAAGCGTTGGTCAGACAAGAACAAGTTCGTATGGTTCATGACAATCACTCGGGCATTCACCTGCTTGGTGCTATACACCGGCATCAGCTACGCCGTCAACAAGAAGTATGACGACAATGACGACTATCTCTTCAATGTCGCTCAGGTCTCAGCCTCGGGAATACCAAAGCCTGAGCTGCCTCCTAGCAGCTTGATTACTGTGAGTCTGCCCTCAAGATTGGCGCCCACCGGAAATGTTTCAGCAAAGGCTAACATCAGCGCAGGCTCTTCCTGGACGTAGCATCGCCGTATTCATCGGAGCTGCGATAGAGGTGCGATCATTACTGTTAAGCGTGATCATTGCTTTACTGACACACATTGCAGAGTACTGCCATCGCTCGAGGCTTCGCCGTGAGGAACAACTACAGCTGCGACCAGACCCAAGAGCTAGTAAGGACTGAGCCCAGCTTCCCGCGTTCAACGCTGTATCGCTGATTCTTTTCAGGTGTATTTTGGAATCGTCAACTTCGCAAACTCGTGGTTTCACGCTATGGGAGTTGGTGGAGCTATGTACGAACGACATGAATTTTCACTGCTTTGATATTATGCTGATATTTACAAGGTCACGCACAGCAGTAAACTCCGCTTGCAAGGTCAAGTCTCCTCTGTCGGGCATGTGAGTGCAAGAGGCATCCTGCTGCGTGCCTATTTGACACTAATGCTCCACAGCTTCACCACCGCCGTGGTCTTGATCACGCTCTACTTTATCTCAGGGGCACTCTACTGGGTTCCCAGCTCCACTCTGGCAGCTATCATCATTTGCGCTGTCTGGCCTCTCATCAGCTCACCGAAAGTGTTCTATACCTACTGGAAGACTTCTTTGGCCGACTTCATTGCCTCAATGATTGCTCTCTGGGTCTGTCTGTTCGAAAGCACTGAAATCGGAATTGCCGCAGCAGTAGGCTTCAACATCGTGTACATTCTTCTTCGCCAAGTCTTCACGCGCGTCACTCACGCCAGTGATGATTCTCCTCTGGAACTGCAACATCAGCTCGTCCCTGGCAACTCTGCAGCTGGTACAGACGGCATACCCGAAGGCATCAGAGTATTCCGCTTCAATGAGTCTTTCTTTTTCGCGAATGCTTACCGCGTGGCCAACTCGATGACTGATGCTATCAAGACTTATCATTCTCCGCATCACAGCTCATCTTTTGGCTCTGAAGCCGACAGAAACTGGTCCGTGGCAGGCGAGAAGCGCATCGCACGACTTCGCCGCCGCGCTGGCATCACAAATCCTTCCGAACTGCCCCCGGTGCAAGCTGTCATTCTCGACTTCACGAAATGCAACCATATCGACGCTACAGCTGTCACACAACTCAAAACTTTCCTCAAAGAGCTTTCAAAGTATGGCGGACCTAGCACGCAATGCAGATTCGTCGGCATGACAAAGTATGTGCGCGAGAGATTCGAAAGAGCGGGATTCCTCATCTTGGATGAAGAGGGTGGTGTCTCCCCAGCGCAAGCAACTGCTGCTGGAGAGGGTGCTGTTGCCGTGCGAGTCTATCCCTCTGTGGCACAAGCTATTGCAGTCAGGCCAGAATCACCAGATGTCATCGACTTTGATGAGAAAGAGAAGATGGACGTTGATGTCGAGGAAGTTGAGAACAGGTCAAGGTAGTTCGCAGGCACGACTTGAATGTTCATACGAAGCTATGAATCAACTTGACACTCTTTTGACATGATTGGTAGTCATCGGTATCAGTGTTTTATTCATCACTACTGCTGGCTCCTTCGTCTAAACATCACTTCTTTCTCCCTATCAGGCAGGATATTCCAGTCTATGGCTGCACTCTCCGGCCTGCTTTCGCCATCTTTCCAGCAGAACTCGTAGTTCTGAAGCAGATAAGCTAACATGAGCTTGATTTCATTGCTCGCAAAGAAGCGACCTGGACAAGCATGACCACCAGCACCCCAGTTCTGGTATTCCTGCGTCGCAGTCACAAACTGGTACTTAGTCTCATTCGTAGATGCGGCTCCGTTTCCAGTATCCGCACTTGCGGTGCGCAGCTTGTGGAATCTAAAGCCATCAAAGACATCCGGAGAAGGATAAATCTCAGGATCTCGATTGACAGCATCCGATGTGAAAGCCACATGTGAGCCACGAGGTAAGACGAGGCCGTCATGCAGAGCGAAGTCTTGCATCACTTTTCGCTTGCAGGTGATTGGCGTTGATGGATTCATGCGCTGGCTTTCTTTCATGAAGCTGTCCATCTTTCGCATTTTGGTCAAGGCTTGTTTCGTCCAACCTTGCTCTTCAGTGAGCACAGTGTTGACTTCTTCTCGTAGGATTTTGATGTACTCTGGATGTTCGATCAGGTCGAATAGATCATTCGTGACGCTCATGGTAGTGTTGTGTATGGCGGCCATGGTGAGACGAAGCTGGCTCTTCACGACTTCGTCTGCTGACTCGCCGCTGATGGAATGGCTGTCGAGTAGCCATTGGATGCCGTCGTCTGGTTTCTTCCAATCAAGGTTATTCTTCAGGCGCAGTCTCTCCTCGCATATGGGTTTGATCAAGGCTTCCGCTTCTCGTCGTCGCTTCAAGATCCCTTTCACGGCGGGCTCGGTGAAGGACGCTAGCCGCATCGACCATGGCCACTTATTGCCACTTCGAAGAGTTCGTGCTGCACCGAAAGCGTGAGTTGAGAATTCCATGCTCAATCTGATCCAGTCCTCGTCTCTGCATAACTCTTGCCCAACCAGGACACGACCTGAGATCAATGCGACTATCCTGGCAAAGATGTGATATGGCTTGATCGTTTGCCATTCGTTGCTCACAGGCATGTATTTCTCAAAGCCGTAGACGCACTCTTCGTTCATTGCTTGGACAAAGTTTCCTAGATTCCTTGTCATGTCTACGCGGACGACTTTTGTGCCAGAATCACTGGTCTCTCTTGTTAGTGAGTAACGAAATTGGGGCAGCACACAAGACTTACGTTCGCTGAGGTACACCAGTATACTTCATTAGCAGTAACTCTTCCATCTCATCTGGAAGGCTAACAGCGCTCTGTGGAGCATTCTTGATTTCGATCATATACTTGAATGGAAGAATAATTCGTTCGCCCCCTGCGCTTGTCTTCACCCTATACGGTAGTGACTTCTGTATGAACCTCTTATAGCCTGCATAATGCAGTTGTCGAGTCGATCTGACATAGTTCTCGTACGTATCTGGTCGGTCCTCAAAGGTGTGAAGAGGTATACGACTCCGGAGCTGACTTGTTCTCTGCTTGGGTAGAAGGACATAAATGATGAGGTAGTACAAGAGTAGGGCTGTCGTTCCAGCCAGAACGAACAGCAAATCGAACATGGTCAAACGCTGTAACACAGACCCGTGCCGCATCATCACGGACATGCAATCCTTCATCAGCAATAATCTCCTACTGTGAGCAATGATGTGCTAGTAGGTAGGTCCCACTCAGACGTGTCCGGCTGTGATTGGTCACAGAACATAGCTATCATTGCAACAGAAGATCGAGCACACTTGATGCAGAAAATTGCATTGTCGTCGTTCACTTGTAGACGCGGCATTGTGTGTCTGACATGCTGCGTAGGGATCAGCTGCGCTTTTGCTCAAGACGCTTCCTAGTATCAATGCTTGGTCTGACGGATATTGGCAACGCAGTTTCGGATGGGACATACAACAGGACGATGGGATCCATCGGGCTCGACTGACGGAACAGTATCGTTTTACTCTACAAGACTCCCCTTAGATTAAAGCATCTCGACTGGTTTCTTACATTTTCAACATATGCTGAGAGAAAAACAGGCTTGAATTCAAGGCAGTTTGCTCCACTCCTGGAGATTCAGGCATTCCTGGCGAGGAATCTGTCTAACACTTCAGCCTCGAAATCCCGTCTGCTGGTGGTAGAACACCCATTCACAAGGAGTCGCTCTACTCCCAAGCAACTGTCGTTTTCTTCACCTGTTTGCTTTCGACCTCTGGAGCTTCTCAGCCTGGGCGGAGGAACAGACGTCGAGGCCGGAGATGAGCCGTGAAGTTCGTTGATAGACCGGGGCTGCCTGTTAGCGTCGTCAACAGCGTACCTGTCGCCAGTCTGCGCCTCAGTGTATACGATCAGTGGTGGTGGATCCGCAATTGATACGTGTTTTTCCCCTTCCACTGTGATACTCCGAGGAATTTTCGAACTAGGATTCGTCGAGGGTTTTGGAGGCCGAAGAGACTCATTGAACCTGTCCAGTTTCACGCGGCACTCGCAGAACTCCTCATGTGGACCTTGAATGTCTGATTTGGGTCCCTGAAGAGCCGACTTAGGCATATGGGTGGAAGTCATTGCGTCGTCATCTAAGCTGGCTGGACCCTTCGATTCAATCCCGAGTGCAGCAAGTTGCGCTCGTAAGTGCTCGACTGAAAGCTCCTCATCGTCAATGCATGATTTTGGAAGGCTTTCTTGGTTTGTGCTGTGTCGTGTAAAGTTGTCCGACAATGACTGTTCAGGTACACCCTGAGAGGAAGCTGCTTCAGCGTCACTCATCTGTGCGAGGCATCCGCTGGCTTTTCCGGCCCATACTGCACCATTAAGAATAGCGTGGCGCTCTCTCGTAACAGCCTGACACGTCTGAGCAGCAGCATTCGTCTCCTTTGGTCTTTCGCGATGGAGCTCCCATTTCCTGGTCGCCAATTCCTTCTCTACCATGGATAGACTCTGCTTCTCCGCGCATCTGGCCAACACGCTCTTCTCGCTGGCGTCCTTCGTCCATGTCAAGCTGTGGACAGCATCTGATTCGCTCAGCACATAGTCAATGTACCTCAGCACGTCGAAGCTGAGACACTCCACCTCCCGAGGGCAGAGCGGATGCACCAGCTTGACTGCTTTGATGCCTTCGAAGCCGAGCACTGCGATGTCAATAAATTGGTGGGGCTGGAAGAGCTCATTCGTGCTGTGTCCAATTTGTGCCGTAGTACATGGATCCGCATCGGAACCCAGAGTCTTTGCTGAAGTGAAGCAATGTTCGACGAAAGCATCATAATCGTCTAGTCCGATGTGACTCTGAAGACGGGGTCCAGAAAGGGTAGTCGGAGCGTGATGAGTATTGAGGGATGCTGGACGAAGAGTACGAGGATGAGATCGTTCGACTGGCGTTGTGGAGCCGTTGGCTGATGTCGACACAGCTTGGGAAGGGGTGTCAAGGTCAACGTTGAAGCTTGCTGGCTCGCCAGTACGGCAATTTGTACAGTTTGGCACACTGTTCGTATGCAAAAGCGTTTGTAGTAGCTTCGCATGCTCGCCATTTCGTACTTCTCCGACCTCGGGCTGGCAGATAGGAGCTGGTGGTGCTGAGGCCTGCTCTGAGGCCGTCTGGACCATTGTCGCTTTCCCATCAGAGCTTTCAGGTATTGGCCTAGCCGCTCCTATGATGGGTGTTTGTGAAGCAGGATGATCTTGACGAACAGGTAGCGGGTGTGCTAGACCATCCCCGTATACCTTCGATTCGAGGAGCGACGTGGTATACTCCTTTGCAAACCTCAGGTCGCTAGCGAGGGAGTTCTCGGTGCCGCTCGAGAGGCCGCAAGTATCGAGATCGTGGGCTTTACGCTGCAAGAATGCAGCTAGCTGGCCCATGCTCTGAGCAGCAGTAGTTGTGGAAAGTGTTGTGCTCTGCCCAGGTCGGGTAAGAAAGTTTACAGATTTCTCGACCACTAGACTGAAGGCATAAGAGTACAGTCTATTCGATAGGTGTTTCATCGTCTTGAAGATGGGCAGGTCGATCATGAGATTTCCGGTGCAATAGCCTTTGTAGACGAAAGCTGAGAGGTCCTCGAAAAGCTCAGCGACCTCTGAGGCACTGGCATGATCGAGTTGCCAGTCGGATTCGTTTGGGGCCGTGGTGTCGTCCAAGTGACTGTTCACAAGCTTTTGCCTGGCCATCGTCCAAGGAGGCTGGATAGAGGACATAGTTGCTGGATCGCTGCCAACTCGATTCGATGTGAGAGACTTATTCTGCAACAGCTCGCGATTTACATGTCGGCCATATGCAGGCCTATGCTTTAGTGAATGCGACTTCTGACCGAGCAAACAGCGATTGGGACATTGTTTGTATTACTGAGCGACAAGTATGTGAACGTGCGGGCCATACGTACAACTCTCTGTGTGCGAGCCGGATAATGTGTTTGGTAGCGCAATTTCTGGGTATCATCAACAAATTCATCGTGTGCGGCATCTGGGTTTGGTCCATCAGTAGATCCAAGGAATGAACTTGTGAGGCGTCCTCCGCTCGTATGCCTTGAACTTATCGCCATACTGCAGAACATTAGCATAAACAGTGCCCAACTATTGCAATCACGCACCTTCTCCTCTATGTACTTCTGGTGACCGGGAATTGTCGCCATCACGAATTGAGCAGTGAAAACCGCAGCCACGGTTCCAGCCCACACCCATCCTCCACCAGCAAGAGCGTAGCCTGTTCGCCAAAGTGTATATCCAAAGTAGTTGATATGTCTGCTCAAGCCCCACAGCCCGCCGCCATACACTTCTCCCTTGTTCTTCGGGTCCTTCTTCCATGCATGTCTCTGCTCCTCGCTCAACCATTCTATCCCAAGGCCTAAGACGTATAGTGCAGTCCCGACCTGCAAAGGCGTCTGGGGGAAGTGCTCTCCATTCGTGCTTGCGCTCGTTTGCGCGCTTACGAAGAACAGAGTGTTCAAGCTATTCATGGCCGCGTTGAACACGCCCACCATGACTCCCAGCGCTGGTGTCATGCGCTCTCTCCGAATCACAGTGAGCCAATAGTTCTGTTTTACCATGCTTCCTACAGACATGCCAAAGAGAATGGTACGATAGGGCGAGAGACCGAGGTGGCTCATGAAGGACGGCGTGCTCAGAGGAGGGCCTGGAGGTAGAGGTATGCCTCCGAGACGGCGGATGAGTGAATACCCATAGCCATGAGCTAGGATTTGATACTGGAGATACGGCTCTATAAGGCGGGAGAGGAAGAAGGCGAGAGATCCGACTTGGTCGTCTGTGTAGTCGCCTCGTTGTATGTCGGCCGCTGGTGGTTTGTCTGACGCGTTTGGGGGCATAATTTCTGCTGTTGCTGCAGTTACTACTAATGTCAGGACACAGAGAAGAGGCTGCACGCGATCTCACGCGCGCTGCTGCTGTCGTCGATCATCACAGCTTTGAGCTCGGTTGTGATGACGATGCCGACTTGGCTTTTTGTTTCTTTCTGCCACTTCCATCCTTGGGAGATCGACTGCCATCGCGCCGGCTTTAGGCCCATCCTATGATCATCAGAAGTACGTGAAGATGGAGAATGCCGTCGAATACTTTTTGAGAGATGTGGAAGTGATGTGGTGTGGGACGATGACGGAATGGCCGGATCTTCGTGGAGAAGCACCGAACTTCTGGTCGAGATTCTGCTCCGGACTACATTCCTCACGCCCACGCAGCGTCACGTTACCTTATCTCTGAATCACATTATGTTCACTGCAACAAGAAATCAAGCCAGCTCAGTATTGACTCCCGGCGACTGGACGTCTCGAATTGCCAGGTCCATTGCATTGTGACATTGGGCGTGGAAGCAGGAGCCCAACATGGGAAGCACTTGTGAAATTCGTCTCTTCACCTGGGTATATATGTTCTACATGTAGACGAGATACAGAACAGGTTTGCTAAATGGGGAAACGTTCAATTCTGTTCAACCTTCTTCTCCATCTCATTCTCATGAGACTTTCCAAAATTCTTCTCTTGCTTCATGGTGTGCAGGTTGCCTGCAACATAGTTCTCAGTGCTCTGATCGTTCTCGGTCGTGAAGCACGCGAGAATGATAGCAGTACCGGTGAAGGCGAGCGTAACGAGGAAGACCGTGCTGGCTGCTTGGCTGAATGCCTGTCGGAAAGGTTCTTGCACGGCAGCTTGGATCTCTGGGGTCATGCCTGCGATCGAGTCGTATGGTGCTTTGCCCTGCACAGCGACTGCCAGGTCGGCCAACGAACTTTCGGGAAGCCCAAGACCGGTCGCGACAGGGTTAATGTTCGCGGGGATTGTGACAGCAAGGCGGTTGCCGAGAGTGGCAGTAAAGACGGCGACGGCGATAGCAGAGGTGAAGTTACGGATACTGCCACTCAAACCACCACCTTGACCGATTTCTTCTTGAGAACGGAGAGGGAAGGTGGATGTTGTGATCGAGACAGCTTCGACAATGCCGATCGCGAAAGAACCTGGAATGAGCAGGCCGAGTGTAAGCGTCTTGTTATTGAGGTCGGTCGCGCAAGCGGTGATCAGGCCTGCTGCAATGATGGCAGAACCAATCATCGACCACTTTGGACCGAAGAAGTAGACCACAAATCCGTGGCACATCTGTGCGAAGACAAAGGCCATGTTGATCAGTCCAGCGAGAGTGCCCACGTCGTACTCGCTGATTTGGCCTCTTCCGCGGTAGAGGATTGTGACGACCTGTGGGAATACAATGGCACCGCCGTAGTACACGCAAGCACCGATACCAGTGTTCCATGCAGCCGACTGGAAGCGAATGTTCTTGAACAAGTGGAGTGGCAGATATGGCTCCTTGCCCTTCTTAGAGATGAAGATTTCGTACGCAGGCAGGAAGCCGAATAGAGTGATGCCGCCAACAACCATGGTGGAGATGACCTGACCAGAGGACCATGGGTAAAGCTGACCTCCCCAGTTGAGACCGAAGATCAAGATACATAGACCTCCGCTGTAAAGAACAAGACCGATCCAGTCAAAGTTGACCAGCAGATCTCTAGCGAGCTTCTTTCGGTGCAACATGCTGAAGGTCGGTGGGTGGTAGAAGAGATACCACGAAATAACGCTGGTAGCATTGATCGCCGTGAGGAACCAGAAGCTGTTTCTCCATGCTCCAGGATAGCCCTGAAAGCTGTATGCGACTCTTGCGGCCAAAGGACTCGTCGGTGTTGTCATCAGATAGCAGTACGAGTTTGCGAGGTAGCGCCATTTCATTGGCACGATTTCGGCAACAACCCAGAAGAAGGACTGCTGGAATGCGACTGCGATACCGATGAAGACTTGCGCACCGATGAGGGTGTTGATGTTCTGCGCAGTAGCTCCAATGATGGATCCGATCAGTGCGATGACTGAGCCGATGATGAAGAACCATCGTCTTCCGAAGATGTCTGACAGCTGACCGACCATCAAGAAAAAGATGGCACCACCAGCGAGATTGACCAGTGGAACCCAGTTGATGTTTGGATCTGGGCCGAGCTCTTCGTTGATCTGGGTGAGGACAGGTGCGATCAGACCGTAACCTGTAATGTCTCGTCAGCTGTGCCATCACCCAGATACCCTCGAAGCAGCTACTCACCACCGATGCCCCCCATGAAGGCCATTCCGATGGCGAACATGGTTCCGATGAAGTTGACGGAGAACCAGTAGCTCTTGTCAATTTTGTCGGAGTTGCGTCCCTTGGCTTCATCTGCTCGATCATCGTCGGCGCGATGGTCGACATATGAAGGGTCGCTAATGTCGCTGCCAGATGCGTTGGCAGCTCTCTCGACGTGATCGCCATCCCGGCTAGCATCTGTGGACTTGTGATCGATATCCATCTTCAGTGACGGCGTTCCTGTGGCATAGGAGAAGAGAAAGAAGCTGAAGATCTCGAGAGGATAGCATCAGCAATATAAGTTCACAAAAACAATCACTTCTCCTCACCTGGATGGCTAGGGCTAGCGAGCTGATGGCTTGCGATCAACCAATTCAGCATAGCTTTTCTCCTCCCCACAAACGTTGTTCCCTTTCTCCATGCACAGTTCCATGCTCACCGTCTCGGGGAGTTTGATTATTGCTGTTGTGGCTTGCCGCTCTCGCTTACCGCAAATAGTAGTTGATGTTCTTCTGTAGCGCGTACCGCTCCGCCCTGCTCAGAACAGGCTAGCGGGGGCTTCCACATGCACGGCTTTAACGCGAGATCCATGAACATGACTGGATACCAAAGGGAGGTACGTCAGATCTCGGTCGGAATGCATGCCAACCGCTTCGATATGCTTTATATGCTTGTCGACAAGTGGTTGTCTAGATTCGATTGCTGGGGCCATATGGTCTTGGAATCTGACCGAACGTACGCTACCCCATGGGGTCTGCTGCACCCCGCATGGCACGAACATCGCAAGGGCTTGAACGGGGCTTTGCGTATGGATGAAGCTTTGTTCGATAAGGGTCGAGATCTTGAAGAACAGAAAAAGGAGCGAGCACAGGGCGACGTTCAGAGACTGGCGGACGCCAAGCATGACGTCGGCTCCATCTGCCCAAAGCACGCGACTGCATCTGGATGCGAGACAGGTGTACACAGTACATGCTCTTCACGAGGGCAGATACTACCCATCGATACCTGCAAGGGCATTCCTCTGCCAATGGCCAAGTCACCAGCGTTTGGAAAGATCAGCTGAGAAGCCGACGCTGCTTGTCGCCAAGCTGGAACAGCTCAGCTCTTGCTGCCAACAAGCAGAATGGGCTTCGCAGACAACACCTTCCACCGCTGAAGTCTAGCGTATACTCATGGGGATAAGCCTTAGACAGTAAGATCGTGCTGCTTCTGCTGTCCGTCCGACAAGCCACTTTCATGGAGCAGAAGCATCCCTCTTGGAACGGAAAATTGCCTGTTCGAAGATCATCAATGCGTGGGCGGCTACCAAAACAGAGAGCGAAGACCGTGTACACCTGCGCCGCTCATGTGCCTGAATAAACTACGGCAGAGACGTGTGAGCCTGTAGTACCTCTATAATAGTACGGCACAATGATTTCTCAGTCTCCAGGAAGGCACGATGCCACAGCGTCCTGAGTATGAAGCGCATTTTCAGGAGCTGCGACGAGCCTGCAGCAATGATGAGCTTGCGCAAGTGCAGCGGCTCCTCAATATGGCACATATCGAGAAGAGCGAAGCTTCTGCGCTGCTGGATCATTCGCTCGACAACCTCGACATCCTGAGATGTCTGCTTGACTACGGAGCGGATGCGAACGAGATTGACTTAAGAGACGTGCAATCGCGCGATTTGCTTATATTGTTGCTCGAATTCGGCTATGATGTCGCAAAGACCGGACACACCATTCTGCAGTGCGTGGAATATTATCGGCAGCCGATGAACACCGCTGAATCCTGACAGAGACTTCGCTGGCGACCGACAAGTCCTTGATCTGCTACTTGACCGCGGGGTCGACATCAAGAAAATCGAGACAGGAAGGACCGCGGACGGCCTGGCACTCTACCCGGGTGGCTACGACAACTCGGTCAAAGTCCTCAATGTTGTGGCGGCGAATGCAGACATAGAGCTATTTGATCATCTGGTATCGAGAGGCGCAGAGCCATCCAAAAGCCTGGCTTTACACTACACTTCAAAGTGCAAGGTCCCTGAACGCGCTGTCGCAATGCTCCCGCATCTCTTGGATGTATATGAAATGGACATCCATGCCGACACCGATGATCTACGGAACTTCTTCCACGATTCGCCTGATTCCGGCACACCCCTGTGTAGTGCCGTCTATTACAAGAACCTGGCCGTCGTTGAGGAACTGCTCAAAAGAGGTGCTGATCCAGATCGGTGTGGAGCCACGGGTCATTTGCCAACCTCCAAAGCCATGGGTGACGCGCTTTTCGAAGGCTTCTTGCCTGCACTTGCACCATTATTGGAGGCAGGTGCTGACCCTACGCTTGCGCTGCGCCATGCCGTCAGGAGAGGAAACGTCGATTATGCTAAGACCTGTCTTGGCTACGGTGGGGATGTGAAAGCTGGGTTACAGATAGCCCATGAAAGAGAAGCCAGGCGATCGAGAGAGTGGGCGAATATGCCAGCAGATGTTGCCGACGATGAGGCGCCGCGATATGAGGCACAACGAGAACGAAACATTGCTATGATTGACTTTTTGAAGAGCTGGAAAGGCGAGTGAACAGTGAAACACTTCGCTCGCAAGCTGCGCACACGATTCTACAGCTTCGACCATGATCATGCAGAGCTACCAAAATGAGTGGCCACAGTATCTCACACAAGAGCATGCAGCATGCGGTCTGCTCGGCGCTAATATCAGTTCAGCAGTATGAGACAAGGCTGTGCCACCCGCGGCGGCTAAGGCACGTGACTGCGTTGAAGGCATGAGTAGCAGCTACTTCCCCAGCATACGAATTGTATTCTGCTCACTGCTCTCCAATATGGGACTCCTGGCCGTTCCGGACGCCGTCGTCAGGCTGTGAGTACATTCTAATTCTTCGACCGCCGCCAAATGCGAACTAAGTCCATATCCCCACAGCGCTCTCCTCATCCTTACTATAGCATCATTCATACCACAATATCGAACAACCCAAGAGCGCAAAAACTGCGATGGCGTCTCCCTGACATATCTCCTCGCAAACATCTACATCACGAACTACATGCTCGCCATGATCATAGCAAGCATGGGACCTTTCAGCGTCGAAGATTACGAACAGTTCTTCCTAGGCCGTTCCATCGACCTGCGAGATCTATACGATCTTCTTCAATTCGCAGTGCCTGTGTTCGGATTCGCTACGCAGTAAGTTGAACCAATTGAAGTACTCCAAGCCTCTTTGCAAACATGGGAGAAACTGATCCAATTTTCTTTCAGCTTCTACCAAACCCTCACACTCCCACCAAAACGGCCCAAGGTCAAATTCCTCGCCGTCGTCATTCGACAATTCATCCTCCTGACCACGATGCTCCCAGCCATCGGCATCGTATTCACTGCAGATCAGTGGGGCCAACTAGTCTTTATGCTACCCCTCGTCTACGCACACCCCATAGTCCTAATCGCCGCCATCCTCGGTCCCATCAGACAAATTTTCAAAATGCGTCACCAGCCTCGTCCTGACGAACTCAGAGCTCTCTGCCCGCAAGGCCTGCTTCTACAAGCCCCCGCTTTCAGCCTCGTGGGCCTATCGCTTCTCTGGAGATTCTATCCAGGATCTTGGCTCTGGGAGAGTCACCCTGAGTGGCGGGAGAACAACACAATATTCGTGAGAATCTTCGTCGGTCTGAGGGAGTGGTATCGGATGACGGGTTGGTTCACGGTAGACTTTTTGATCATTGCGTTTGGACAAGCGCTTGTAGGATATGTTGCATGGAAGAAACAGAAACAGAAGAAAGCCACGAGCGCAGATGAAGAAGTGGAGAGGCAGCCCCTGTTATAAAGGCTCACTGTTGAAGTCTTCATATCTTCAGTTGCATTTCTATCAATACGGGAGCATACTTTTTACCTACAGGTCCGTCTTTCCTGTCGTCGCTTTCCCAAACGTAATCTTCCACTCACTCTGTATCTTGACCTGAGGGTTCTTCAAGACGGCCCAAGGAGCCTTGCCGTCTTCTTTCGCGTGGAACTCCAACGTCGCATGGCGTGCAGGCTCCGACTTGCCAGCATGCGACTCAGTGACCTCCACTTGGGTCTTGCCTTTCCAAGATTCTGGCGCACCTACGACGATGATCTTCTCGACACGAACCTTCTCCATAGTCTTGAGGTATGCTTTAGCACTCTTGCTGCTTGCACCATGGTTCAGGTCTTCGGATGTCAGACTTTGCGACTTGCCATCGAAGTGGAACTTGCGATGGATGTAAGCGCCATCTTGGTAGTCGAACGACTCTCCGTCGTCAAGGTACAGTGTTCCTTGCGCGTCACCAAAATTGCCAATGACCACGACAAGCGTCAAAGGATCATACTTCATCAGACCTGAGCTTCGTCGAGGGCGGTCACGACGAGGGATGATGTGGCCACCTTGCATCAGAAGAGGAATGGTCTCGAGAGGTGACGAGACTGCGACCTCACCAGGTCCTTCATAGGTCCAGAAATCGAAGTAGTCGTAGTATTTCTCCTTGTCCGCGAGGTAGACGGTCGTCCCGGGCTGCTCAGCCTTGGTAACAGGCTTGGCAAGCAGACCAGTGCTACCGAGGTAGAGCTGATCATCAATGGTGAAACCCTTCTCATCACCTGGAAAGACGTAGTAGTTGGGGCGGACGATGGGCGCTCCAGAGACGTGTGATTCGTGGAAGGCTGTGTACCAAGCGGGCAGCAAGCTATAGCGGAGGCGAAGAACTTGTGTGATGATCTCCTGGTATGGCTGTCCTACAAGGTATGGCTCGCGGCGACGGGTATCAATGTGTGCGTGGCCTCGGAAGAATGGATACCAGATACCAGCTTGGTACCAGCGGGTGAGCAGGTCCTTCTCTGGGTTGCCGAAAAAACCTCCAACATCGGCACCCGCGAATGGGAAGCCGCTGATACCCATGCTCAGGACCATAGGAATGGAGGCCTCGAGGTGTTCCCAGTTGGCCTGGTTGTCACCAGTCCACATTGCGCCAAGTCGCTGGCTGCCGGAGAAGAATGAGCGGGTAAGGACGAATGGTCGAACGTTGTGCTTGGCCTCTTCCTTGTCACGGGCAAGCAGACCTTCATAGGTGGCGTTGATGAGAGTCAGACCGTTCAAGTTGTGCACATCGCGATGTTCCCAATTGCCGTGATGGACGTTGTCTTTTGGCATAGTCGTCTCTGGTCCGTTGAAGACGGAAGGCTCATTCATATCGTTCCAGAGCCACAAGTTCTTCGCCGAGCCGGTGAACTTGCTGTATTGGAAGAGGCCCGCCCACCATTTTCGTGCAGCTGGACTGAAACAATCGACCCAGTGACTGCTTCCTGGCCAGCACCAACCTTCGTAGATGTTGCCATCTTTGTTGTGGACCGCCAGGTCTTTCGATTTCAGCTCATCCACGATTGGGTAGTTGGCCTCGTTCTTGATGTGCGGGTCGATGATCGCAACGAGTTTGCGCTCATGTTCGTCGAGCTGCTTCTGCATGCTCAGAGGATCCTTGAAGGTCAGCGGGTCCCAGGTGAAGTACTTCTTGCCCTCAGTGTACTCAATGTCAAGCCAGATGACATCGTATGGAATGTTGTTCTTGTCGAACTTCTTGTCGACATCTTTGACATCCTCATCCGTGACATAGTTCCAGCGACATTGGTGGTAGGCGATGGAGAAGTGTTGTGGAAGTTGCTGTGTGCCAGTGAGCTCGGTGTAGGCGCCTACGACATCTTGAGGTGTTGGCCCAAGGAAGACGAACACATCGAGCAAGCCAGACTCGCTGATAAAGTGACTGTCAGTGCTGGCACCGGAGCCTAGTCCGACCTTGTTGGCTAAGCTGGAGCGTTTGGTGATGTCCACCCACGTCTCGGCAGCGTTCAGCCAGAAGACGCCGACAGTGGAGTCCTTTTTGTGGGCTTGGAGAAGTGGGATCGAGCCATACAGTGTCATGGGGCTGTCCATCTCATACTCGAAGACGTCGCTGTTGTACAGCCTGTACGGCTCCTTGTATTTGCCGTCGCCGCCACGAGTCTCTCTGAGGCTGAGGGGGCTTGCGTGCTCGGCCAAGCCGTAGACGTGGTCGTAGCCTGGGAAGGAGATGTCCAAAGCGACAGATTCTGGGCCGCGTGGTTTGGTGTCTGTGTTTCCACCAAAGGCTTCGTCCCACCAGGTGCTCTCATCTTCCGCGTGGTCGTCCTTCTTCTCTGCAGCCTCCTCGCCTTCCTTCTTTTCTGGCTCTGGCTTGTCCACCTTCTTGCGCCAGTGCTCCACATTCAACAGTCCACGTTCATTGAAGTTGACCTGAGTCTCGCCATCGCGCTTCCACTCGATGGCAAAGGGCGAGTGTTGGATGATGGCCTCGAACTTGCTGGCTGGACCGTAGACCACCTTTGTCGTACCCTTTACTGCATCGTTCGAAAGTGCAGCACCCTTGCTGGGGGTGGTGCCTCCAACAATGACCCATGACTCCGCCTCGTTGTATCTCTCCTTGCGGATCTTGCTGTCGTGACGAAGCTCAATTTGGCCCTTCTGCCTTTTCTCCTCGTCGATGGTCACGCGAGCGACTCCAGATTCGTAGAATGCAATTTTGATAGGTAGACGAACAGACTCGTCGCTGTGCGCCAGCTTCTTGTATACAGTGCCGGTGAGCAGGCCATCGTTGAACTTGATGCTCGATCGGTCTAGAGAGTAGGGAGCTTCCCACTTGGAAGCAGCGAGGGCGGTGTCGGCGTACAATCGATTGCGTTTGCAGAAGCCCGACTGGTCACAGGTCTTGAAGTTTTCATGTTTGACGCTCACTGAGGGTTGGACGTTAGCTGTGACGATTGACGCTACAGCATTGGTGTATGCAGCATACCGGCCGGCGTGATGAAAGTGAAGGCGGCTAGGAGCAACACCAAGCAGGAGTGCCACGAGGCATTGAAACCCTTCATACCGTTTCCCTGCCGTTGCTCGCCTGGAACAAGACTTGTAGGACACGCGACAGAATAGGTGGAATAGACAATGTTCAGGAGGACTGTGCGGTGCTCCAGCTGTTCGCTTCACAACACCAGCATCTCGGCGCTTGGGGTTTTTCCATGCCGATGCTCGAGAAGGTGCAATGCCTCCAACAAGAAGTCGTGACACGCCAACACATCACAACGGCAGCAGCATCCTCTCTGTGCCGCCGGTGGGAAGGCGTGGACGACACTCACGTCTCTTCCACTCACTCTGTATCTTCCTTGCGCCCATTCTCGCCACTGCATCTCTCCCGACTCCTCTCACACCCTCGACCTCGTTTCAACATCTCCACGACTTCTGACACTCCCACTGCGTTTCCCCTGCATAGCGCTGCCCCTCCAGCCCACTTCGCTGGCGGTGTGCGGAAAGATTTCGAAGCTTGAATGTCTGGAGATCAACAACCGCCCATCTTCAAACACCTCAATCCCAAAGACCGTTCCCGCCTCACAACCGTCCTCAAACACAAACAAGAGGAAGCCGCCACCATGTCTGCCAACGAGCAAACGTATGTCCAGACCCCACCCAATGGCTGCGTGCAGCATCTGACACTCCCGCCAGCTTCATCGCCATCAAGCCAGATGGTGTCCAGCGTGGACTCATCGGAGACATCATCTCCCGCTTTGAGAAGCGTGGCTTCAAGCTCGCTGCCATCAAGCTCGTCTCACCATCCCAGGAGCACCTCGAGAAGCACTACGAGGACTTGAGCTCCAAGCCTTTCTTCAAGGGCTTGGTCACCTGTATGCAATTCCGATGAAAGAGAGGCAACACAGAGAGACTGACAATTGTCAGACATGGGTTCCGGCCCAATCTGCGCCATGATCTGGGAGGGACGTGATGTCGTCAAGACCGGCCGTGTCCTCCTCGGTGCCACCAACCCAGCTGCTTCCAGCCCAGGCACCATCCGTGGTGACTACGCTATTGTACGTTCTTTCCACCTGTTCATTAAAGCACCTGCTGATCAGTTCTGCCCAGGACGTCGGCCGAAACGTCTGCCACGGCTCCGATGCCGTCGAGTCCGCCCAGAAGGAGATTGCTCTTTGGTTCAAGCCAGAGGAGATCCAGAGCTGGAAGCAGGCCCAGCACGACTGGATCTACGAGAAATAGATGATAAGCGCTAGGAATGAGATCATGACCATCATGTGGAAAGGATGAAAAAAGCTTCGGAGACTAGAGGTTGATTCATATACACCGCCGAGGACATCACGTCCGGAGGCAAAGATAGCTATCAAAGCCAAGTCCATCTACATGATGGCAGGCGAATGAAGAGCTGAAGAACATCCCCTTCCAGTTCGAGATGGCGCTTCACTGACAATGATGGCACCCAGCCCGGCAGCTTCGCACTAGAGAGCCAAATGCTGGCTTCCCATCTGGCACCGGACAATCACCTGGAGGCTCAGCAGAGAGTTCTGGTCATCAGCAGACATGTTTGTTCCGATGTCTCAGTCTGCGTTGGGCTCAGCCCTCTGCGTCAAACATGCCCTACAACGTTACAATAATCAACAGCAGGACAAGGCGTTCCAGGACGCGAAACTCGAAGTTTCCAGTTTCCACCACACCCATGGCACAAACATCCCATGCCGGAGCACATGATACTCAGAGTCAAAAGGGACCGTGTTCTCACTCGGCGGAGTGCCTGGTCTGATCCCGACGACACAGCATCACACTTCATCACTTGTCCTTGGGGCTTCCATACAAGCACCTTCACTCGTCCGCTGTCCCTCACTTCGACAACCTTCTGTGCCGTCTCTTAACTTGCTACAGCTCGATCCGTCACTTTCCTCACTCACAACTCCCCGGCCTCTTCTCAGGTTCATCTTCGACCCCAAACCGACGCAACGAGTAAGTCCCTCACCAGCACAACTCCTGCCCCTACCGAAAACACCCCAAATCAAGCACTCCCCACCCTACCCAAAACACTCAAAATCAAGAAATCATGCCCGAGCCAAAACCACAACACATCTGCCGCAAAGAAAAATGCGGAGCGTTCTTCGAATCAAGAGAAGCTCTCACGGCTCACAAGATCCAAGGACAAATTGACCTAGATCAATATGACACTCAGCCACATTGGTGCAAGTACTGCGGCGAAGTTTTTGAAGGCGTGGAAACTTTTGTTAGCCACACTGAGACTTGCTGGAGTGAGCATGGTGATAGCAGACATAAATGGGGACATCTAGGGAGGAAGGAGGGGTAGTGAAGGGAAATCGAGAGTTACTTGGAGATGGACGACGGATGTTACGGGGAACAGGGTGGATCGAGCTTCGATAGGACGCTTTGGCAGCAGCTCGCCGAATGAAAGCGGAGCGAGATCATGTACAGAAGGACATTGAGGCGATGGAGCGTGGGAGAGCTGCGGCGACGGTATTGTTGTCCAGGCGCTGTGCAATAGCAAAGGAATGCAGGCTGTAGATTGCACGTCCGTTGTTGGGTGTTCACTGTACACAAATTGAAGCCGCAACCTGTAAAAGAACTCAGTTGGTGATTAAATTCACCGGTTCCATTCTATGTCTTTCAGATTTGTCCGATGGTCGCGCCTATTGCTTCACTTTCTTCTTCTCCGGCCCTTCTTCTTCCTCATCATCGCTAAGTTCTCGATATATCGTTTGCGGTTGCGTCGTCTTCCACGCATTTGTGAACATGGTATCATTCTTCGCCTTGTCCGCATACTTCAGCAACGCCTCCCGAGGATCCTCATCTCGCAGACTGCTGAGCGGGATTTGACTCTTGATGTACTCTTCGTCAGGATTGCCTTTGGCAAAAGGCGTCTGTTGGGGAATGTGAGGACGTCGGGGATCGCGAGAGCGGCCTGAAGCTGTGAGGCCCACATTAGGATGACGAGCAGCGAAAGAAGCGGCACTGGGAAGAGCAGCACCGCCGGGTGTGATGATGGCATCGCCAGAAATGCCGGATGAAAGGTCCGTGGTGAAATTCGGGTCATCGTCAATGTGGCGACGCTTGGGCGCACGAGACATGACCGTTTTGGCGCCTGCGGTGGAGGTGTTGGGGTTGTAGAGGATGTGAGTCTCCGCATTCGCAGACCCGGTCACGATCTGGTTGAGTTTGGGATGCCAGAGGACCGTGATGAGAGGAGATCCTGGCGTGACTGGAGTGACGAGTTCCGGTTTGAGAGTGCCAGGGTTGAGGATGTGGAGGTTGCCTTCTTGTGATCCGGTCAGAATACTGGTTGATGTCGGAGAGAAGCGAATGTTCGTCGTGGCGTATTGAGATGATGTCGAGGTGTGAGATATGGTCGTGACAGGCTGCTTGAATTTGCGCGTATCCCACAACTTGATTGTATCATCGCCGCCTCGCGTGACAACCATGCGGCCAGCCGAGTCGATGTCAAGCCCACTGGTCCATGTGTCGGGTGTATGTGCGTCTCTGATTTCTGCTGCTGGTCGAGTATGTGGTCCCTCGCCACTCCACATCACCAGTGATCCATCCAGCGCAGCACTGACCAGCAAATTGTTCCCTCCCTGCATCGGCGAACCCCATGCCACAGCTGTCATTCTCGTGCGCCCTGCTGAGCCTGCAGCCCGCGACTTGTGCACGATGACCTCCTTCTGCTGTCGTGGGTTGTTGATGTCCCAAATACGAAGCGTGCTGTCCGTTCCCGCCGTGACACACAAATTGCGATCTGTAGGATGCCAGCATCCTGTCGTGACCTCACTGATATGTCCCTTGGTATTGTGCATGTCTCGCAAGTACATGTCGCCTTTCACGAATTCGCATATCGTGTCTCCATCTCTACTCAAGATCTTCGCTTGTGGAAGTGCTGTCGCGACCAAGACGTGGCCTGCTGAGAGTGGGTTGAATACAACCTGGCTAACAGGGTGGTTCTCGACGTTGGCCGAGTTCTTCGAGGCATTTGGATCGACTGATTTAAATGCGCGGATTGTGGTGGGTGTCATGGACGCGAAGTCGTGGAACTTGAGCGTGCAGTCCATGGATCCAGTGATTAGACGTCCTCCAGATGGATCTATAGTCGCCGCTGTCACCGCGCGCTCGTGTGTCTTGAGGACCATCTCATGCGACACTGGATACTCGTCATCCTCATCGTCGCTATCGTCCTCGTCGTCATTGTCCGAATCGTCATCTTTCTCGTCGTCGGAGTCTTTCGCTGCGCCGATGCGCTGCTCTTGTGCGCCACCATTGACCGGTCGCTTGCTCAGATCCACCTGCTTCTGCACATTCGCCTCTCGCGATTGCTTCCCGAAGGATGTCGTTCCCAGAAATTTCTGTAGCTCGTCGTCCTGCTCGATCTCAGGCTCGTGGTCGTCCATGGTGGAAGCTGTGCGCGTGAAGACGAGAAGCGGAAAGCGCGAAGAGAGACGGCACTTACGCTGACGCGGACTTCTACGTCTACAGGCTCACTCGCGGGAATTGTTCCTTCCCCTTCGGCGATGATGCTTGCGAGCCAGAAAGTGCGTTGGTCGCGAAAGTGAAGTCACTGAATGCCAAGACCAGGTCCTGCCGCTTGACTCGCATGTGCTAAAAGTTGTCTCTCGATCGCGTCTCATCTTTCGCGAACCCATCATCTCTGCATAACCACACCGACCACCACAATGACCGACGTCGCCGAAGCGTCCACCGCGCCTCTATTCGAGGATACCACCGCGCCCGCCGCCGAGACATCGACTGCTCTCACAACGACCAACAGCGATGGCACTGTCACGCAGAAAGTGAAGAGGACGAAGATCATCAAGCGCAAGCGTCGGCCAGCGCGACCCCAGCAAGATCCCTCGACATTCAAAACCGAGCCACCTCCTCAGACTGGAACGATTTTCAACATCTGGTACAACAAATGGTCAGGCGGCGATCGCGAAGATGCGCTTTCCTCAAAACAACAGGCAAAAGGACGATGCAATGTCGCACTGGATTCTGGTTACACACGAGCGGACAAAGTGCCGGGCTCCTACTTCTGCCTCTTCTTCGCGCGCGGGTTGTGTCCAAAGGGTCAGGATTGCGAATACCTGCACAGGCTTCCCAACAGCAGGATAGGCAAGGATGGGCCAGGTGGTGGGCTGGGCGACATCTTCCCCAGCAACGTGGACTGCTTTGGACGAGACAAATTCAGCGACTATCGAGATGACATGGGAGGTGTGGGTTCTTTCATGCGAATCAACAGGACGCTGTACGTGGGGCGGATACATGTCTCTGACGATATCGAGGAGATCGTGGCACGGCATTTTCAAGAGTGGGGACAGGTGGAGAGGATAAGAGTGTTGCCTTCGAGAGGCGTTGCCTTTGTGACATATGTGCATCTTGCAAACTCGGAATTCGCGAAAGAGGCCATGGCGCACCAGAGTCTGGATCATAACGAGACGCTGAATGTGAGGTGGGCGACCGTGGATCCGAACCCCGTAGCACAGAAGAGAGAGGCGGCGAGAATTGAGGAGCAGGCAGCAGAGGCAATCCGACGAGCACTGCCTGCCAGCCACGTTGCAGAACTTGAAGGGCGAAAGTATGAAGGTGCAGATGGAGAAGAGGAGAGGAAGAGGAGAAAGATTGAAGGCACATTTGGATTGCAAGGCTACGATGCTCCAGATCATGTCTGGTGTGCCAGCGAAAAGGCGCGCATCGAATCCGGAGAACAGCAAAAGCAGATCGAGGCAGCTCCTGCAGAGGATGACGACGAGGACGATGCGCCGTTACAGATCACTGGCGGTAACGCGCAGCAAGTCTCGAACGGGGGTTTACTTGGAGGAAGCACACTTGCAGCGCTGCAGGGGCTCAGAGCAGGTGGCGATGGCGCAAGCAAAGCGCCGGATAAGCCTGCCGGGCCGCTGGTGGGCTATGGAAGCGACAGCGACGACGACTAAACAATCTTGCAAATATAGGGCCACCAGCGAGATAATCATTATGAGACCACTTACCCAGTAGCATTGGGGTAATTGGGGTAGAAGAGCTCACAGAATAGCAGTCGGCTCTACTCCGAACCTCGGACCAAGCATCCCCACCTTGACTTCACCTCATCAATGACCTCCATTTCGAGTTCTTTCGATTTTACTGATATGCTATAGGAGTAACTTCCATTCTTACATTGAATTAGATCAGATCTTCTCAACATCCACTGGAAACACCTGATTCGCCCGACATGCCTCTCGAATCCGACCTCAAGCTCGATCAATCCAAATTCCACCCCTCGGCTGTCAGTCAACAAACCCAGGACTACAATGCCAACCTCATGAAAATCGGAAACGCAGGCCCCAAATGGTACGAAGTCGGAGCCGAAAAATATCGTCAAATGCGCTGGAATGGAGAGACTCCAATGCCCAAACCTACTGTCCTATCCGAAGGCGAGAACATCGAATTGCCTTCTCGCGACTCTGGCCGGAATATTCCTTGTCGCGTATTCAAACCTGCTGATGGGAAGAAGCCCAATGGCGTGTTCTATCATATTCATGGTGGGGGATGGGTATTGCAAAGCGAGCAATTTCAGGATCTCATGCTGAAGCGGTATTCCGATGAGGCGGATCTGGTGGTTGTGTCTGTTGGGTATCGACTCGCGCCGGAACATCCTTACCCGGCGGGGAATGAGGATTGTTTCGATATTGGAGAGTATCTGGTTGATCATGCGGAAGAGAAATTTGGTGCAGAACTGAAGTTTGTGGGTGGAGATAGTGCAGGCGCTCATCTGAGTGTTTTGACGGCGATGAAGTTGCTGGAGACCAGGAAGGAGTGGAAGGGATTCAAGGGACTGGTGTTGAATTTTGGGTGTTACGATTTGACGGAGAGTATGCCGCAGATTCGGCATTTTGATTTGCCTCTAGTGCTGGACTATGATATTATGCTGAAGTTCATAGGTCTCCCTTTTTCTTTTGTTGTGTTTGGAGATCGATTATGCTGACTTGTGTTTTGTCAGATACTTCGAGGCGTACCTACCTGGCAAGTCCAAAGAAGATCGAAGAGATCCTTGGATCAGTCCCCTTTATGCCAAGCTGAACGAGTATAAGGTTGGTGTTTTTGCTCGCTCTTGTTCCGACACATACTGACTGGGCGTACAGCTCCCATCTGCTCTCTTCACTTGCGGGACGTCAGACCTATTACTGGACGACAGCGTCATGATGTCTACGAAGTGGGCGATGAGCGGCGCTGAGAGCATTTTGAAGATTTATCCTGGCGCGCCACATGGCTTCTCATTCTTCCCTGTCGGCGGTACAGAGCGGACCGATGAGTGTCTGAAGGACATCGGCATGTACATGAGGGAGAGGCTGTGAAAGTCGCGGATGCGAATTCTAAGTCGGAGCTGCGAACCTCGAGAAGTTCAAGTGACAGTCGTGTGTTGATGGAAGTAGCAAATGCGGTGTGGAGGTTCTCGAAAAACTTGCAGAATGTCAACTATGCTGATCTCACGTACAGATCACACGGGCTTCCGGTCTGAGAAGCAATAAAACTGTTCACTCTAATGAAGATCCGAAATCAAAAGCACGTCGAGCTACATCTCGCACCTCCTCAGAATTCTCAGGCCTCTCTGCGATAGCCTTGAATCGCTGCAACCAGAACTCCCACCTCGCCGGGTTGAAAGCATGTTGGCCATCCCACAAGACGCCTTTACTCCACGGTAACCTGTTCGTACCGGGGCCATTATCATAGTATGCATATGGGAAGTCATTCTGCTTGAGCTCTTCCCCGGCATAAATGATCCAATAGGCTGCGGGGGGAGCCGCATCCTCAAGTTCGGCTGGCGACAAAGGCTGCTCCAGAGCTTCGATCATGGCGAATAGGCCCCAGAGGTCCAGTTGCTCTACATCTGGGGCTGCCGTGTGTAATTTGGCCATGAAGGCATTCAAATTGGCCCAGCTCGTGGCCGAAAGATATTGACCGCGCTGTTGTCGCCACGGCGGCCGGTCGGTCTCAAAGTCGATGTTTTTTGGCCGGTCGTGAAGGCGTGGATGTAGAGGTGCATCGAACTCAAAAGCCCCCCAAACATGGATGAAGTTGTCGAGATTCCGATTCATGTCCTCACTGTCAAGGTCATGCTGATCGATCGTTTGAGTGACAGAAGTTGGCACTGGCGAGTCCCGCAACTTCAGTACGAGTCTAATCAAATGATCTTGCTGCACAGCATCGGGGTCTAGTTGTTGAACAACGACGAGTAGAATTGCGAATAGATATCGGGATTCTGTCCTGTACTGGTCCACCGTGGGCTGTTGGGTGCCAGCTGAGCTAAGCTCTATCGATGCATCGACAACCAGCTCTTCTATCCTTTCAGGGCTCGCAGCGGTTTCGTCCAGAAAAGTGACAAGTCTGTTGAAGATGAAGTGGTTGCTCGGATCAGAAGCGATCCAGTCTGGTTCATTGAGCGGCATAGTGTCGATTTAGTCGTGTGACTACAGTGGCTTGATGAAATCAGAATCTACACGCAAAGCGCTGGGGTCGTTCAATTGAAGGAAGTGAGAGAGCAAGACTGTCTATGGACATGTACTGCTGCACTTGCCGCCCGCCATCGGCCCGGAGCCTTGGCGTGCTCCTTCTTCGAGACCTCATCCTCTGCTCATCGCCTTCGACATCGTGGACAGTATCTAACATCGCTTTGCCGCCTGCTGCACTCATGCGCACACGCCGAATGTCTTTTTCGAGCGATCTCAGGCGCTTCAAACGCCGTCATACCTTGCGCTCACGTCGGGTCGCCCCGAGGTTCAGTACTCAAGTGGCACAGCAAACCTTCCTATGCACACGGAGCGAAAATAGCACTTTGCCTTTCTCTGGAGCCAGGAACTCCTTAACATAACCCCATATTCTTGGACGATCTGGGTCCGCATCTATGCCGCGCGCTTGCGATGCTTTGAACATGCAGCTTACTGACGGCGGAACGAATCTGGATAACTCCTTCGCTAACAAATCGGACAGCATACTGATCGTAGCGGCCACGTCGCAGGACTGTATCATTCTGTTTGAGCCTCAGCGATGCTGTGGAAAACAGTCCCAAGACCCTTTAACGTTTGTCTTCAATGGTGAACGCCAAAGACACTACCATGATGCATGGCAGTGCACAGCGCCTGTGGCACGAAGTTGAAGGGTTACAGCTGCGGATCTACGACATTCAATGTACAACCTCGCTGTGCCTAGCTTTGTGCTGCACTCTACTGTGCCGCTGCAGATGCTATGTTTAGTGCACATCTGTCAAGCAGCCCGTAGTCGCCATGCAATATCTTGCGTTTTAGTCTGACCTGCCCGCTAATGGCGTCTTCAAGCGAGTAACCGGGCGTTGGAATCTTCATTGCGCGCTTGATGAGACCTGTGCCTCTGCTGCGCAGGAACAACACCGTGGCAGTGATCTGCCACCACCCCCACGATTGGATGGCAAGCTTAGCCATACGACTCGGGGATCTCATGCTCTAGGCCTAGGAATAGCATTCATGATGCAGCTCGTTTCAGGACTGATCCTACGATGTGTTGGCTTTGCGCTCAGCTGGAAGGGTATTGCGATATAAGATGGAAGTTACTCGCAAGCAGAACAGTAGCGACCCAGCAGTACAACATTCTACGTTCCAGGACACCACGAAAATTACAATCAAGGCAGGCGTACTTCATCATTGAACGAAGCACTATTTCAATTGTTACACAGAGACGCAGTAGATGATGAGGCGAACTTTCTTCTTGAGCGTCATTGCTCTACCGTGGGCGATCCAGGTATGAGCTTCTGCGTAACGGCTAATTTAGACAGATGGACTAAGAGCGTACAGGCTTTATTGATCAACCGAGACGATTGTGCTGGCATCAAATGCGACGCTCCGGGATGTGATGGCACGAACAACTTCTTGAAAGATGGCCAGGGCCAGTGTTTCGATGGCCCGTGTGCAGGACAACCATGCTCTTCTGTATGCCCTTCGACCAAAGTATCGTGCAACAAGTCCGACTGTAAGTCTATTGATCACAATTCTGTGGTTGCATGTATTGGCCACGGCCCAAGCTGATCTCTGCGTAGGTACTGCACTCTTTGGCGGTGATGATTCTTCTTGGACGTGTTCAACCGGTCAATACACTGGCTGCCCATGTGAAAATAGCTGTCCTGTGGAACTTCCAAAATGCAGTGATAATGTATGCCAGGGCTCTTCCAACCTTGCAGATCAGTACGGCATATGTGGCTCGCCCGAGCTGTCTGATTGCGCATGCATCAACAGCTGTCCGTCTTCCCCACCGGCCTGTTCCGCAGACGACTGTAACGGAGGGAACAACCCAGACGGCAGTGAATCGGTTTGCACGAGTGGCTCCAAACTGGGCTGTCCGTGTCAGTCGATTTGCCCTGAGGAAGTGGATTGTAGCGACCCACAATGTGATGGCTACAACAACAGACACGAACCGGAGAATTCTTACTGCTCGGAGGGGTCACACATGGGATGTCGTTGCAAGTCGCAAAGTCTGAGAGGCGCTTATTCCTGCTCTCTGCCGGATTGTTTGGGGGTACACAACCTCAATGAGGATGAATTCTGCACTGCTGGACAATACCGTGGATGCGGGTGCCTATCAGACTGCCCTTCCCAGCCGCTCGCTTGTTCTGACATTAGCAAATGTGATGGCGTCGACGGAAAATGCACGCTGGGTCCAGCGATGAATTGTGACTGCACAGGCACTTCGCCAACAAGGAAGAGACGGCCAACGAGGACTACCGTTCCGCGCGCAGAGACTCCGAGGTACGTGTTCAAGTTGTTAGGCCGATATCAGTCTTTCAGTCGTGCGTCACTGGAGCGTACCTGAAAGAGATCGGTTTTGGCATGGCTGCGGCTGCTTAGTCCTACCCTGCGTGGAATGTTGGCGCGCTAACTAATCCCATACTAGGCCGGACTATGGTATACCTTCAGCCTTTTACGTTTGTGAGCCGCGAGCGGGGTCTTCCAGGAATGCAAATCAGAACGCTCGCTCCTATCCTCGTACGCAGATCGCAGAGGCTTTAGATATAGCGTATCCACTCGCATTGCTGCGCAGGAACATTACAGCTGCGAACGGCAGAGTCTACCCAACGCGGTTCTACGCCAGAGGACCCGACGCAGCAAATTTCCAGATTCCCGAGAACGACCGGCGAATTAATGTCAACAGACTCATGGAGTTTCCCCTCCTCAGGAACGAATTTGGAGTATTTGTAGGGTTCAGGTAAGTACGAAAGTCCAGCGACCACAATCCGCGATCCCATTGCAGGATCGATTGAGAGAACATCACATTACATATTGCAAGTGCTGAAACCTCGAGTAGGGAAGGACTGGAACAAGGACCGGATCGCGTCGTCTTCGACGGACGTACCGGCCGATTTGCAGGCGTCTTCACTCATCGTGGTGAAGAGGACAATCGCTTTCACCGTGCACTAGGACACGACGCAGAAGTTAACAGACCAACAATACCGCTCGACTTCCCGCCCACGATCGTCGTCGCGGATCCCTTCGGATACCCCTGGTTTGGCGGAGGCATAGATAGCTTTCCCAGCAAGCGAAGTGGCCCGGCCAACGACAGTGGCAGCGCAGCATCAGCACCAGCTCCCGCAAACTTCCCACTATCCAAAGACGGCTGCCCGACAGAAAGCGGACAATGCTACTGTTATAACACAGTAACGATCTTAGGCTGGTTCCCGCGCGAAGCAGGTCTCCAAGCTATCGACCAAGCCTGCAACGACTGGAAAAGTCAAAGAGTCCCTTACACGAAATCGCTAAATGACATCAAAACTCTCTCAGCAACGAAGAAAATCAACTACAATGGTAAGGACTGGACGATCGATATGTCTTTCTGGACGGAAGTGCCAAAGAAGCTTCCTCTGGGAGAATTCCCAGTCAAGCAAAAGGATTGCGTGACAGCGCTTAGGAGTGCGATGGATAATTGTCAGACTGCGGATGTTGAGAGGAAGATTGGAGGGCAGTATTTATTGAAGGTCGGGAATTTGGGGACTCGGCAGTTTGTGATTCATCCTGGGGTTGGTAATCCTGGGCTGTGAGGAGGATACCTGGAGAGCGACTGGAATGGCTGGAGCTGGATCTCCGCCAAAGTCGGTGTACACGAAGAACTAATGACGGCAGCGGTGCAATTCCGAAGCGAGCTTGCGATGGACAATATGTACTTGGCGGCGTATTCGCCACAAATGCGCGGATCTTAGTGTCTCAATATTTGGCAAACTTGTTCATAGACTTCAGACAAATGTTCTTTTTCAGATGATTAACCGAATGACTGAATGTAAAAGCCCTTGCAAGCTCGATCCGCTGCTCCTTCGTCGTGCAGCCAAATGCGTCGCCGGGGTCTCTCGAAGCGATCGTAGGTACGATATTCATGCTGGATCAGGCAGAAACTTATCTGGCAATATGTATACGTGCAATAGGTATGCTCATCAACAGGTCAGTCTCTACCTCAGCGGTTGTACAAGAACAAGACCCCATGGCTCGCTGCTCTGTTCATTACATTCTTCGGGCCGCGCTTCATCATCACACACCACCGAAGTCCTTCACGCCCACCGACCCCGCAGTCTCGCTGTTTTGTCTGATCTCCTTTCTGATCAGAACATCTCCGTCACCGCGGCTCTGTGAGCGAATGTGAGATGCCATGGTCGGCGACACAGGCTCAGCTACGACATTCGACTGCACATTTTGCGGCGTAGAGATCTGTGAAAGGACAAAGTGGTCGTTGCTGTTCGACCTCATTGCTGGTGATCGATCTTTCTTGAAGTGGGCTGTGAGTCTGTTCCAGGGCTTCTCTTTCGTTGGTGGTGAAGTTGTCGCAGTGTATTGATTCTGCTGGTTGCTTCCTCTGCCTTCGTTGATAGTCTCGAGAAAAGACATCTTCTTCGGACTGGGCTCGCTGTCGGTGACAGACTTGCTTGCACTGTCGAAGCTGCCCAGCGTGGTTGGGCTGGTCGACATGCTGTCTTTGCGGTTTTTGCTGAAGAACATGCGTGCTTTGCTGCCGACTGAGCTCATGGTGGTGGCAGGACTGGCGCGTGGACTGCCCTCCTTGAGGCTTGGCCAAATCTTGCCAAAGCCACAAGCCAAGAGGACATCGCGATACATGCGTACGGCGTCTTTGCCAAAGCCGAAAATCATGAAGATGACGATACCTCCAGCGAGCCAGATGTAGCGGTCCCACAGAATGTTGCCATCGCTTGGTACCATGACCACCGCGTCCCAGCTGTATGCAGTTGGGTGGTGAACATCGTTCCAGCTGAATGGACCGAGGCCGTCGTTGCCGATGGTAGCGTAGAAGGTATAGACATGCAGTGGAAAGTAGGCCAGTGTGCAGAGTGCACAGAGGGCGTAGAGTCTGAGAAACCGAGATCGCGTAGTTTGATTGTTGGCGAGGATGGACCGGAACTGCAAGCGGTACTTCATCAGTCGGTACAGGATGAGCACTGTAGGGATTGTCAGTCGAAGTCGCTAAAGAAAGAATTGGCAATCGATGCCTACCACTGTAGTACACGTCCAGCAGAGTCCAGAGGAGCGGTGGCATCAGAATGAGCACGACCATAGGCCAGCTGATGGAGAGGGAGGCGTAGCAGCCCGTGATGCCAAAGACGTAGTAGCGGAATGGCTGCACGATCCAGTGGAATGGCATTTGCAGAAGCGGAATGCCAACGCAGCAGAGCAGGTCGATGGCATATCCTCTGCGTCTCTGAGCTCTGGTGATGCCCCATGACGATCTCTCGGTGTCCATGACTTTGGCCAAAGCCCTCAAGATGCAGCTGATGGCGGCAGGCAGTGCATTCTGCAGAACGACTTGTAGCTTGACTTCGACGTCGCAGAGGCCCTCGCCAGTGTACCAGGAGCTCACATCGTCGTGAGACCAGATGATGGCGTTGACGAAGGATTGGAGGTTGGCGTAGAGAGCGCAGGCCACGAGGACTGTTGCCCCAATGTTGCGGTTCTTGAAGTGCCAAGTAAGCGGCGGGCAGATGAGGAGAGCGATCAGGAGGGAGAAGGCGCTGAAGACGATTGCTCGAGAGTGAATGAGGTTGCCGCTGTCAAGAGGCGGTGGTGGAGGTGGTGCGCTCATTTTGAGGACGTCTGATTTGGCACAGCTTTGGAGTTCAGTCGACGAAGAGACCGGTCGGGTTGATGTTCGCTTGACCTGGCTGCGCTGAAGTTGTGGCAGGTGAGTTGGGGTCGAGTGGTGGTGGTTCTTCGTCGATACCAAGCGATAGGTCTCTGTAGTTGATGGCAGCAATGCCGGCGATGATTGAGAAGGCAAGCAGACAGCTGAAGAATGAGAGTCGACGAAGATGTCTGAAGCTGTCAACGAAGGCACCAGAAAACCTCAATAGCAGAAATATCAATAGCACAGTTTTAATGAGAATGAATAGCAGCAGAAGGGTATCTTCAATAAAGACGGGCCGCAGCCTGGCTATTGAAGAGGCGAGTGGTGATGAGATGAGGTCCGTGAAAGCGACCATATCGTAATGGCGCGGCACATAGTGGGTATGAAGCAGGTTCGAAGACAGAGTGTACCATGTAGTGACACCGCGCGACATGCGCTTCGGCGGCCGAAGTAGGTGTTGTTTGAGGACGTTGGAGTTCTTTGAAGCCATATGTCTTGGCGGCGTCGCTGGAAGTGGTCGTCAATAGGCTTTTGTCAAGAGCACTTTCGAAACCTCTATTGACGGCACATCAGCGACAACAGCAACACCGCGCCATGGTTTCGCACGTCTGGGACATGCGTTGCGGGTATTGGGGGAGGGTTGGGAAATCGGCAGTCGCGTTCAGCAGCAGGCGATTGTCCTGACTTCTACGCTGCGAGCCACTTCCGGCTTTTGACAGCGTGACGGCGAGCGCTGAACAACGGCTGAGCTTGGTTTAGTCGCATCTGTGCCTTCCTGTCGCTGTGCACAGTAGGCCGGTTTTGGTGGCGGAGGCAATGTAGATGGAGGACGCAGTTCGCGGATATGGCCGGTCCGAGTGAAGACGAAGGCAAAGCGCATCAGACACAGCACAGCAGCAAGGATACCATCGGAGGCCGACCACATTCTCGTCTCGGCCATCAGCGTTGCTCCTCGCCCGCCAACTCATTGTCGCGTGGAATGCAGAGACTGCGGACGGTGACGACCTCGGGCGGCATCGTGATCAACCGCGGCTGATCTACGCGGATGGCGGTGATGTCTTGCAGATGGCGATGCGGCGGGCGCGACGGAAGCGGTCATGTTGTCCAGAGCGAGGTGTGTACATGGTGGAAGTCAGGTTGGTGGTGTTATGCTCATCGCGCGCGCGGTCGGCCAATCAGCGGCGCGCGTTGCAGGTCGTGCCTTCTCCCACTCCGCAGAACGGTCGACGGCAGCAACAAAGACGACCGACAAAGAGAGCTGCTGTCGACCTCGTGCGCCCGTTCTCACCCCAGAGCCTTCCCGCAGACTCTCCGAACCAGCGCCAGACGTGCTGCAGCGGCAATGCGTGCCCCTCGCTGCCCTCTGCTAAAGCCATGTCGCCCACCGCGTTGACGAGCGCGTCCGCCTCTTCGCGCTCCTCATATTGCCCTCGCTCGTGCCTGTCGTGACTGCTCCGACTGCTCTCGCTTCATTGCTCACCTCCCTCACAGCAGAACGACTTCTCCGCAGCGAAATTCACCTTTGCCACTCCAGCGACCAACCACGTCACAATCACGAGCACGAACCCGCGACAAGCATGTGGTGAATACAGCCATCCTCCGTGATCATCTACAGCCTCTTGCTCTTTGCTTGTCTCCCCCGACCTCGGATACGACGCGCCAAAGGTAGACTGGAAACGACAATACCAAAATGTCAGATACGGAGTCACAGCCGCTGTCTCGCCACGACAGTCTGATCTCTGTTGGATCAGCAGGTAAACCAGAGTTTCCAGCTGAGCTGGTTGGGAAGAAAGTATTGCTCGCCACCGAATCACTCGGACCCGTCAACGGCGTCTCGAGGACCACGCAGAGCCTCGTGGACTATCTCCGAAATCATGGCGTCCATGTCGCTACCTGCGCCCCCTACTACAAAGGCCAGCCGATCACAGCCGACTCGAAGCCGGAGAGGTTACCCATCGTCAACAAAGACTGGACGAGATCGATCGAAGCGAAGGCAGCCTCATTAGGATCGAGGGCGATTGGAGGCGCGTGGTCCTGGCACTTCGATCGTGATGATCCCAAAAGGGAGGCCCAGCCGCTGCTTCAGACCCAGCAGAAGCCACCGATGCTGAACCGACAGAGGAGCGAGGACGCCCGACGGAAAATTCAACAGGCTCGCAAGGAGAGGGCAAACCCTGAATTCCGCCTCCAAGGCACGCCTCTGCCCTACAATCCGGACCTCACAGTCGCCTACCCATTCCGTCTCGGCAAGGTGTACGACAACACCTTCAAGCCAGACATCATCTACCTAGCAAGTCCCGCTTCCGTCGGCTTTCAATTCCTGGTCCAACTCCGCCAGCTCGATGATGCCCCTCCGACGCTGCTCAACTTCCAGACTGACCTCGCTGCATATGCTGGAATTCTGTTCGCATCTCCTCTTGATCGCTACGGCGCCTGGCTACTTCATGTCGTACAAGGCTTCCTTTTCCGCGCTGCTTGTGTGCATACCATCTTCTATCCTTCTGCATACGTACGAAAGTACATGGAGGGAACCGGCGCTCCATCAGAGAAGATGATTCAGCTTGGGCGTGGCGTTGATACGCAACTCTTTAACCCAAACAAGCGCGATGACGAGTACAGGCGCTCCATTGCCCCGGACGGAGAGATTATTTTCTGCTGCATCTCACGCATCGCGCCCGAGAAGGGATTCGAATTTCTCGCACAAGCTGCCATGAAGCTCAAGGAGACCGGACTCAAATTCAAGCTCCTCATCGTGGGCGGCAACAAAAATCCAGCAGTCATGAACGAGGTGAGTGGTCATTTCACAAGCGATAGGATGTGGCTAACAGCTACTTCAGGTGCAAAGCTATTTCAAAGAAATGCAAGATCAGGTGGTCTTCACCGGCATGCTTCGCGGCGTCGAGCTTGCGAAAGCATACGCTGCGGCCGACGTGTTCCTGCACTGCTCCATTACCGAAACATTTGGACTCGTGGTGCTGGAGTCGATGGCTTCTGGTGTGCCAGTCGTTGCTCGCGATGAAGGTGGCCCTAGCGAGACTGTCAAGCATGGACGATCCGGCTATCTCGTGCCACCGCAAGACCTCGACACTTTCGTCCACTATGCCTACGAGCTTGGGACCAATCACGAACTCCGCGAAGAGATGATTGGTAACGCCCGCGAGCAAGCATTGAACACTACGTGGGATAAAATCAACAACCAAGTCGCGATGCGGCTCACGGAGGCGTTGCGTGAGTCCAAAGACCAGCCACCAAACGATGGCTACTATGGCACATGGGCAGCCATGTTCCGTGTCTACCTGGCTGTTGGGCTGGTTTGGGTCTTCTGGTTCATTGCGGTTATTCCTATGTTGATGTGCGGATTCGTGCATGGGCTGTTCAAGTAGGTAACAGCAGTGGAGGTAGTCACAGCGCATGCACGAGGATGAAGACTGGCCAAGACTACTTTTTGGATATGTCATGTAGACGATGGGAATTTCTGGGAGGATGATTTGATATTAGCACTATACCCGACAGATCGTGCGCTGTAGCGGCCGAATGGAATTGAAGCTTCATTGAATGCATCCTGCTCTTCCATACCACGAAAGCTGACAGTGACTTCTGAAGGACGATGAGGGTCGCGGCTTGCTGCCGTTCCAGCAGCTGTGAATACGCTGAGCAAACGGCGAGCTAGCGAAATCGCAAGATGCAAGACGAGGTTGGAGCACTCATTCGCATCCTTCACGATCGCAAGCTCCATGCAGCACTTCTTCCATGGTGCTTCCAGCGCAAGCCATTCTCAGGTATAAGTTCCCTCCTGGAAGACTGTGGATGTGCACAGTCCATACCAGACTACCAAGAAGAACACCCTCCCCGAGTGCTCAATCGATCAAACCAGCAACGACACTACTCCACCGAGCACACTTGCAAATCACTGTCAAGCCAAATCAAACCAAGACTATCAAAGACCAATCATCATTAACGACAATGCCCCACAAATCCTTCAACTCCTACGACGGCAAAAAACGCTGGACCTGTTGCGGTG
This sequence comes from Cercospora kikuchii, assembly GCF_019650295.1. NCBI lineage: Eukaryota > Fungi > Ascomycota > Dothideomycetes > Mycosphaerellales > Mycosphaerellaceae > Cercospora > Cercospora kikuchii. The sequence goes on from NW_025408588.1 coordinate 2,887,263, forward strand.
CTCGTTCTCGTGGTCCGCTTTGTCTGATGGGCTTGTGCGTGAAGTCTAGCAAGAAGGACCCGCCTGAGATGGGTTTGGGGAAGAAGGCGGCGATTGGGGTTGCGGCTGTGGGGGCCGCGGTTTACGTGGGGAATGAGTATAGGCGGAGTAGGAAGGAGGAGAGGAGAAGGGGGTATTATTGATGGAGTGAGATGAGGATGAGTGGTGAGATGGAGTGGCGGAGAAATGTGATGGGCGGTGGCGGGGAGAGGAGTGTTGTCATTTGTTGGTGTCTCATTTGTATCATGATCTCGAGAAGCAAGCTGAGTGAGGATTGAAGCTTGGTATGAGATTCTGCAATGGTCCCAAATCCTCGCGCTCGAGTGTAGCTCAGCCACACTACTTTTACAGCTTTGTATCTATGAGGTGTCCGGAAAGGAAGAAGAAAAACATCCTGGTACTTCTAATCCCTTCTGCACTCCTCATGTATGTAGCTCCTGTCCGCGGCGAGCATTGATCGCCCTCTAAGCACAAGTCACAGCAACTCGAGTCACTGCATCGTTACCATGAAGAAAGTAGCCTGGGTTGCCTGGGTTCGTGGAGTTGAAAGTGTAGCCGAGCTGGCCACTGCCGCGGTTGATGTACCAGATTGGCTGGCAGTTGATCTTGTCAACATCGACCGACTAGATGGAATGTCAGCACAAGCAGTTCCCCTACTTTCGATCACACTTACCGCATCGGCGCCCTTGATCTCAACACTCGTAATATTCTTTCCGCGAAGATCTGCTGCTTGTCCGACATGAATCGAAGCAGTGCTGTTCTTGCCTTTGGAATCATGCGCCGTAATGTCGAGGGTAGGAGTGGCATCGCGAGGCTTCATTGATGAGACGTCGCAGAATACTTCAACTCGAGTGACCTTTGGGCGGTCTTTGGTCATAATGGCATAGCCGGCCTTGGTGTCACTCAGAAATGCAGCGCGGTCCTTCTTCAACGGAGATCCGGCTTGGCTTGCGCCAGTGTCGAAGAACCAGACCGGGAGACAGACGACTTTGCTAGACTGGATCTGTGCACGACATCAGTATGGCTTGAGACTGAGAACGGAATCGAGATTTGAACTTACGCCGTGCCCTGTGCCGAGTTCGAGCGTGATTATGTCCTTGCCAGTTGCGTTGACGCCCGCACCGACACCCACTGGCGCAGTGACGGAGCCGGACTTGCCATCGCTCTCTCGAAACACGATATCCACTGAGGGCTTTGAGTCGTCGGCGCGAGCAAGAAGTTGTGGTGAGCGGCTGCATTTGATGGAGACTTTGAGACAGTGGCCATTGCCGAAAGTCTGGGCAGGAGAGCCAGGCTCGGACGGCGTAATAGTAGGGCCCACGATGGGGCCGGTGTCGTTGAAGTACCAAGTTGGCTGGCAGGTTACACCATCGGAGTCCTACGAAGAGCATTAGTACAGTGCGGGTGGAAACCGGGCGAGAGTTGCCATACCGGATCTGTGGAATCGATCTGGACGCTGTCAAGTGTATCCTTGAAAGCGAAAGCATTGTACTCCCGAACTTGGCCAAGAACACTCCAGTCGACCCTCTTGATATCGTGACCACCGAAGACATTGATCGTGATATACCCATCCTTGTCTTCGCGAGTGCTAAGCGATGGGGAGGAGCTGCAGCGGAGACCGACAGTGTCGACTCTACCGTTGCCGAACACTCTATCAGGAGTACCAGCTCCATTTCCAGCGAAGTCGAGACCAACGATTGGTCCACTGTCGGTGAAGTGCCAGGTGGGTTGGCAGTGGATGTTGAGCAGATTGAGGCCCTGGGTAAGCATCGTCAGCGAAGGCAGAAGGCAACGCAGTCACGGCAACATACCTGAGACCAGCCACCGATGGAAACTTCCGCAATGTCTCTGCTAGAGAACTCTTTGTACTCGTCGAGGATCAGAGGGCCAGATTTGATGGTTCCGTCGACATTGGTAACCTTGATCAAGAGCGATGAGGCTTCGTCGTCACGAGCAGAGAGTGGCACTGGCGAGCAGCTGCAAGTCAGTCCGACGGAGTTGACTTGGCCATTGCCAAAGGTGGAACGAGGATAGCCAGGTTCAGAAGATGTGAAGCTTAGTCCAACGATAGGACCACTGTAAGAGAAGTACCAGGTTGGTTGGCAGGTTAGAAATCCGTCCTGACGAGCGATGTTAGTGAGTAGTGAATGCAGGGAAAAGTGGACGTCAAACGTACAGTGCAGCTGGCGGAAGAAGTGAGGTCGATGCGGTCAATGTCTTTGCCCTCGACTTGCACATACTCTCCGAGGGTCACAGAGTGGGTGCTTTCAGTGCCGTCAGAGTTGTGGACTCGAACCGAAACTGCTTTGGAGTCGCCCGTGGCGGCTGGTGCGGCCAAAGCGGCGCCGATGGCCGGGATGGCAGCAAGCAGAGAGACCTTCATGCTAGGCGTTCGTGAAGCAGCTGGTAGTTGAGTGTCTTTGTTGTAGTCGAGCTTAGGCTGGAGGTGGCTGTCGTGTTGTTGGTGTTGATTGTTGGGGAGTGGGTAGGTGCTGCCCTTTTTTGTGCTCAATACTGCGGCCCAATGCGAGCACATGTGAGCAGATGTTGGTCTATCTGCTGAATATACCTGTGACGCAGCTGAGGTGAATGTGTGGAGTTGTTGCCTCAGACACCAAGTGAAGACAGGCAGGGGCGGAAGGTCCGGTCAATTTGTACTCACTTGTGAAGCGCTTGCCTCCTTCCTTTTGTCGCCACATAAAGACATACGAGTACGAGGAGAGTGCACTGCTTCAGATGATTTCATCATATGGAATGATTCAAGTGCAAATTTCAAGCTTCGACTTTCTTCGCGCGTTCGCGACAGCACTAATGCTGCAACGAAGTACTCGGTCGGGATATTGGGAAGCGGACAACCGTTGTTCATTATATGAGCTACACTATCCAGAACTTTTCATGCTTCGCATCTGAGTCATTGAGCTCGTTTAGAGCGTCCGATGCTTCTCGTGAAACACAACTCACCAACCCTACTAATCGTACTGCACGAGCGGTATCGGTGTCGAGCGGTCCATCGAGGAGAAAGACATCGTGGCCAGGGTCATCGACAGCCCGCAAGACTATGAAGAATACTCTCTGTGGATAGCGATGTTTTTTGTACGTATGCTGACAAATATGATCTCCTTGCTTCAGCAGAGTCTCTGCTGCACGGGAAGTTCCCTTCGCACTCCGGTATGGCTTGAAATTGCGCACGTGCAGAGAGTAGGAATAGCCATCGTTGTGCGTAGTATCTGAAGTGAGCACACGCCCGAAACAGAGAAGTCTAATGCTGAGGCGTTTCGCAGAATCATTGAAGGAGACAAAGTCGCGGTCATTGGCCTCCTTTTCTTGTTGCCGTGGCATAACTGAGAAAAGGCGGCTACAAAACAAAGGTGGTGGCTTGCACAACATTTCGTCGGCTTCAGATTGTGGCTTGTGTGATTCCTTCCTCCAGTCCAGGATCCAAGAAGGAAGATCAGGATCTCGCGGGACACCCATGACATGCTGACTGGCAGCGACAAGAAGCATGTCATCTGTGTAGATGATCTTTGCGAGATTGTGATAAACTTGCGCACAGTCGATTGTGTAGTCCACCGCAACCATGGTCTTGGTTTCATTGGAAAGACTCATTGTGGCGTAGATACGATCTCTTTCGTCGGAGCAGGTGAGATGCTGAAGCTCATACAACACTTCGCTGAATTTGGTGCAGGATATGCGCAGCTTTTCTGCTTGATTGGGCTCGGAATCCCTCGACAGATCAGGCAATGGCGTAGAGCGTCTCCTCGCTGTACGGGTGTCGTCTATGCTTCGCACAAGCTGAAGGCATTGCAACACGCTCGATGAGGGACTGTGGTATCGCAACGCAGTTGACGATCGATAGCTGTACCTTGATATGCCAGACCAGGAAGTTCCTGCACCAAGCGCCAGACGCATCCCATCTAGCAGAGTCGCAATTTCTATTTCGGCAGAGCCGCAGATGAACTTGATTTTGCCCGCGTGTACTAGCTCCTGCACAATCCATAGCCGAGTGAAGTATCTTCTGCCCGCAAACACTTCCCACAAAGCATCGTTATTTCGCGTGAACACGCCACATCGCGGATGATGTGGACCACACAATGTTTCGGTCTCGCCGTACTCAAGTACCTAACAAAGCTCAAAAATGTGCTTCCCATCCTGCATGGATGAATCTTCACCAATCCATGCCACTACTTTGTGTGCAGAGGAGTAGATCTCAGCCATGTGCTGTACTTATTGTGCCTGCTCTTCGGAATCCTGCTGGTCTATGCATATGGCGTCGATCCACACAATGTGAAACCACTTGTATTGGAAGCGCAGGCGCCTCAAAGCCCGACCCAAGTTGCCAGTGATGGGGACGTTGACTCCATTTTGCACTTCGATGAAATCATCCTCGAGGACTTGATCATCGAATGGTGCCTGCCAGGTATAGGAGAGGGCGTCGAATTTACCATGCCACTCGGTCAGTAGACTTGCCTCGAATTCGCCAAAAAGCGGGTCGTCCAGATTCCAGGCTGGCTCCAGATAGAGGACTCGAATGCGTAAAGGCGTTTGCTCTCCGTCCACGACCGAGCGCTTGAGGGCTGAAAATCGCTTGTAGATGCGAGCAGAGTCCCACGCTTTGGCAGCATGTCGGCGTCGTCTTCTCGGCATGAGCTAGGCCCACTCCCGAAATTTTCAGTTTTGGAACTCTAGACTACGTGTGCGTGAGCGAAGCAAGTGATCAGTCTGCAAGAATGAGAAGGAGCTGGGCTGTTCTAAGCCACTGCCAAGGCAGGGCTGGCAGCGGAAGCGCTTCAGACCAAAGGATGTGCTGTGTGCTGTGCGCCTGAAACGAGCTTGGGCCTCGTTTCATTAGGAACGTCGCATCCTTGTCCGGCCTCACTCTGCATCACTACCATCATCCTCCTCCAACCACTTGCTCATGTATGGGCCATCCAACCAGTACCCGAGCCTTCTGTAATACCCTCGCACACCAACACCAGAGATGATGGCAATCTTCTTGCTCCCATGCTCATCCCTGGCAATGCGCTCGGCCTCCTGCATGAGGAGCGTTCCATAACCTTGATGCTGCGACTTTCCCTTCACTCTCTCGTGAATTGGCACAGCAGAGCCGTAGACGTGCAGTTCCCGGACCAGACTCGACTGCTGCCCGGTCAACTCTTCTCGGAAGGTGTACTTTTCTGTGCACTTTCGCAACCGCAGCAGAGCGATCAAGATGTCTTGCTTCGGGTCTTCGTATGCCAGGAATGTTTCCCAACCGCCGTTCGCAACATAGTCTCTTCGCACGAGCTCGACCTGATTTGGACGAATCTTGTGCTTGACCTCGTTGATTCCCACCTCTCGCGTTCGTACATCCCGACATGTGGTCCCAAAGTCCTTCATTCGTGCCAGCGCCAATTCGCGAAGGTTGCCGTTCTCCACTCCCGACGTCACCAGTGGCATTGGAATGTCTCGTTGCACACGGTAGATTCTCGTCCACGGTGGAATGAGAGCCAGTATTCGCGCCATGATATCGATCAGCACGTTCGGCGTGTAGTTCTTGTACCGACCTGTCCGCCACAGCTCGTACAAACCTGTGCCGCGAATCACAAGTGTAGGATAGATCTTCAGCCCATCTGTTCGAAAGGCTGGATTGGAAAAGTATTCTTGAAATTGAAAGAGATCGCGTTCGAGACCTACGTTGGGCAAGTCGGGCATCATGTGCGAGACAACTTTGAAGCCGGCGTCTTTGGATTGGCAAAACGTCTCGCAGACCGCCTTGACGGTGTGTCCTCGATTTGTGTCTCTTGCCACGTCTTCATACAAGCTTTGTACGCCGACTTCCAGTCTCGTGCAGCCGTAGCGAAGCATGTCGGAGAGGTGCGGTGGCAGACAGTAATCCGGCCGGGTCTCAATGGTGATACCTACGCACTTTGTTGTACTCTGCTCTCCTGCCAGTACTGCCTCATCCACTTGCGACGTGGAGTAGCCAGACAGAGCATTGTGTAGCTGCGAGATGAAGGTCTCGCGGTACTTGGGCGACAGCGACATGAACGTGCCACCCATGATGATGTACTCCACCTTGTCTACGCTGTGTCCAAGATTTCGTATCTGATCTACCCGCCCCCTGGCCTGTTCAAAGGGATCGTATCGTGCTCTTATCGCGCGCATACTCGTTGGCTCGTAGCCGGTGTATGACTGTGTGCTGTACTCGAAATCGGAGTCTGGTCCACCAGGGCAATACACGCAGATGTTGCCGGTGTATGCGATGTGTGGACATCGGTGTGGTTTGCACATGACGGCGACCACAGCAATACCTGAAGCACTACGGATCGGCTTGGCTATGAGTTTGGGAAGGATGTACTTTTTGTACTGCTCGGGCACGGCGGCGATGATGTCTGTGAGAGGCGGCTGTCGTGACAGATAGTGCTTCTTGGAGAATGACCCCCGCAGCGTGTTCAGGTTGAGGTCCTTCTTCTTCGCATTGGGCTCTTGTGACCGAATCCAGTCTTCGACCAAGTAATTGGCAATGTCGGCGCATGCTCGCACGTATCGCTCGTTCTCGGGTGGCAGTTTGGCTTTGATCGCGGCGGGCAATCGTTTGTGCCGCACGTCAGTCTGCGTTTCCGTCATGGTGGCCATCTTCAATGTCGTGTTGACGGAGGTGACATGCCGAGAATAATTGATGGAGTCGCCTGGCTTCGCGTCAAATGTGCAACTAGCGCGGTCTTGGCGGCAGGAGCCGTCGGGTAGAGACGGAGGTGAAAGGCTATTGGAGCTCTGAGCTTCAGCAAAACAACAGACAGCACCACCACCGCCAACCCTCCACTCCTCCTCCTCCTGTTCCCACGCTGCGCAGAGCTGCGACGGCGCGAAACCACCTCCACCATGCAGTCCATTCGCCAGCCCCTCACGCGCGCCCTGCGAAACGCCCCGGCCGGCCTGACCAAATCCGTTGCGCCTGCCAGCTACGCTACCATCTCCGCGCAAGATGCTCCTGGCCAGCCCTCGGGCTATGCAAAGACCGGCCTGAACCTGCGCATCACCAAGGACACCAAGGTGCTGTTTCAGGGCTTCACCGGCAAGCAGGGAACCTTCCACGCCCAGCAAGCGATCGAGTATGGCACAAATGTGGTCGGAGGGACAAACCCGAAGAAGGCTGGCAGCACACATCTCGACCGCCCTGTGTTCGCGACAGTGGAAGATGCACGGAAACAGACGGGCGCTGACGCCAGTGTCATCTTCGTCCCACCTCCGCTTGCTGCTGCTGGTATCGAGGAGGCACTCAAGGCGGAAATCCCGCTCGCCGTGTGTATCACCGAGGGTATCCCACAGCACGACATGGTCCGAATTACAGATATGTTGAAGACTCAGGACAAGACGAGGCTTGTCGGTCCCAACTGCCCTGGTATCATTGCTCCGGTGAGTCGATTTCTTACAGCATCTCTTCACTTCCCTGATGAGCCATTTTACATACAAAACATATGATAGGAAGAGTCTGACCTGCCTTTGCGCGGGATTGATTATGTTATACGGATCTGATACTGCTTGCACCTCTTCTCACTCTGCATCCGGTCGCCTGTCTCTCAAGTGCTAACGCAAAGTAGGGTCAATGCAAAATGGGCATCATGCCCGGATTCATCCACAAGCGTGGCCGCATCGGTATCGTCTCTCGTTCTGGAACCCTCACCTACGAAGCCGTCAACCAAACCACGCAAGCTGGCCTCGGACAATCGCTCGTCATCGGTATCGGCGGTGACCCATTCTCCGGCACCAACTTCATCGACTGCCTGCGCGTCTTCCTCGCCGACGAGGACACTGACGGTATCATCATGATTGGTGAGATTGGTGGTAGCGCGGAAGAGGATGCGGCAGAGTTCTTGAAGGAGTACAACATTGGCGGAAAGGATGGCCGAGGCAAGCCGGTCGTGTCGTTCATCGCTGGTATCTCTGCTCCTCCTGGGAGACGTATGGGACACGCAGGTGCGATTGTTTCTGGCGGCAAGGGAGGTGCGGACAGCAAGATTTCTGCGCTGGAGGGTGCCGGTGTGACTGTGGAGAAGAGCCCGGCGAGCTTGGGCAAGACATTGAGGGATCAGTTCATTCAGAGGGATCTCTTGTAGGGGCTGAGATGGAGATGTAAGACGTGGAGCATCGGAGTGGGAGGATATACCTCGTTTCCTACTGGTTCGGTTTGACCGTCGTCACGGCCGGCGAAGGCGCTCTTGTATAGCTTTTCCTGTTGTGCGTGTCTGTATCTGTCTATGTAGAAGCATATGTTGCATGGCATTTGTTGTTGCAGTACTGTTTGGTGAAGCAGGACGAGTTTGGTCGTCGCGTCGCATCGTCGCAATTTGGTCTCGTCGCCTCGCTACGTGTCGTCGCGTCGCTGTATCGCTCTATTCGTCGCGATGCTATATCGCTTTAACCTACCTCTGCCTCTGCCTCTGCCTCTACCTCTGCCTCTGCCTCTACCTCTATCTCTATCTCTATAGCTACTATCGCTATATTTAAAGTCCGATTAGCGAGCTCTACCTATTATTTTCAACTGAACTCGACTCGAGTTCATTTATACCCGAACCCGAATAGGCTAGGGTCTAAACCCGCAAAGAGTCGAGTTTATTTAGTCGAGTTTATTTAGTTCCCGACGAGTAGTCGGGTTATAGTTAAGATATATAAGAGAGCGTATCGCGCTAACTAAACCGAAGAGGTTTCTAGTACGAAAAGTTATAGTTTATATATCGTCGCTATCTGTCACGGGCGGAGGCTAGCAGGAAGGTAGGTATGGTTGACACAGGTACAGTTGCTACGGACAGGGCTCAGGTGCTCTGCGCTACCATATGGGTAGCCCGAATTGACAGGACGTAGCTCGAAGAGAGGAAGGGAGAGCTTTCTCTCTTCGAGCGTACAAGTGTGCAGGCGCTCCCGTGCTTCCCGCGCACGTGAGCCGGGGCCGGCGTTACTAACTTCCGCCGACTTCCAGGCAGTCTTATGTCTACGGGCCCAGCCCGTGACAATTAGTAGAGTTTTGTTACGTCCTGCCGGTCCGCTGGCAGCCTAACCCTAATCTGATATGGGGTTGGCCTAGGAAGTGTCGATCCTCGCAATGTCCTCGTGGTATATCAGAGAAGGTCCTGAAAGGTTTATAACATAACCCTTAGAGAGTTGTATTGAGTTGAGCACGAAGCTCCTTATCCTACGGTAAAGAGCGTCGTCTATATAGCACCTAGTCTCCTGCACGCTCACCTTGATCACTGTGACCACCGTGATCAGTGATGTTAGGTTTTAATCAACGGGAGCTGATGACCTAAGATCTCACTAAGCAGAAGCTTAAGCTCGATCGGGATTTGAGCTTGTCGGGTAGTCTAGAGGGAGGCAACGAAGTAGGAAGGTTCACTTGATTCCAATCAGTGAGATAGAACAGTGAGTTGTACGCGATGACTATCTAGAGAGGCGATACTCATCGCTGCTAAATACAAAGGAGATGTTCCCTTAGGACAGAGCATCGCTCTGTCCTGCCTCTGTCTCAAGAGAGAGACCCTCTGCAGAGGCATCCTCCTCTGTTTCTGGTGGTTCTCACCAAACAGAGTAGGTCACGTGGGTGGGTGTCTTGGTCCCAGGCGCTGTCTCCACCAGGGTCATCCCGGGTGTGATTGGTCCGTGGTGTTCCTGCGGAACCAGACCGTAACAAGTGATCGCTGATCGCTCTGCTGCTCAGTGATCACTCACGTGATCCTCAAACTGATCGCAGCCACTCTGCCTGATCAGTTCTTGGCTGTGTCGTCCAATCAAACCGTAACAAGTTTATAGTTCTATTTATCGAGTTATATAGTTAGTTTCCTACCCAGTATCCCGTGGTCTCGGATGCCCATTCGATCATTTGCGGCTCTGCTTCTCCCATACAAAAATTCCCCAGGGTCTCCCATCCGATCATTTGATTTTGACCCTAAATCTCGGATGGTGAGATGGCCCTCGAACACGCTGATTTCGGGACATGTAGAAGAGTCGCGCAATCGCTACCCAGCATGCCGGGGTCTCGGATGCCCATTCGATCATTTGCGGCTCTGCTGCTCCCATACAAAAATTCCCCAGGGTCTCCCATCCGATCATTTGATTTCGACCCCAAATCTCGGATGGTGAGATGGCCCTCGAACACGCTGATTTCGGGACATGTAGAAGAGTCGCGCAATCGCTGAGGACCATTGAAAGAAAATCCGCAGCCGCTACCCAGTATCCCGTGGTCTCGGATGCCCATTCGATCATTTGCGGCTCTGCTTCTCCCATACAAAAATTCCCCAGGGTCTCCCATCCGATCATTTGATTTTGACCCTAAATCTCGGATGGTGAGATGGCCCTCGAACACGCTGATTTCGGGACATGTAGAAGAGTCGCGCAATCGCTGAGGACCATTGAAAGAAAATCCGCAGCCGCTGGCGCCGTTCGCGAGATATCGTCGCCGGAAGAAAGCCATGGGACCGAGTAAAGTTCCGCCAAGGCCAGCGAACCGCGACCGCCGCAGGCGCCGCAGGGGCGGCAGATGCGTACGCAGCACACATCGCATATGCAGCAGCACGTCGAAGCGGTCGTCGCCATCGCGCGAACAGACCCCATAGATCCCCCGACACGTCGGCGGCGGTAGAGAGTGTGCGAGAAGTTGTCGAGAGGTCGCACATGCACGTCAAGAGTCGCGTCGTCGAGTTTCAGGGCCACGCGCCCGGGCGCCGAGGAGTGTAAGACACCGCACAGTCCAAAATTCCACCCGGCCACCATAGAGATAATCGATTCACGTAAAGTTTCAGGGAGGCAGGTCGGAGGATATAGATGCCCGTCCGCAAGTTTGGAGTGCAGTCCGCAGGGCGTTCGGGAGATATCGTCGTCGCCAGTCGCGGCATTTCCGCACGTCGAGCATCGCGTGTCCCGAAACATCCCACCCGCCAGAGGACGTGTACGTTCGCGCAAAGATCCGGGGAGGGAGGGCGGATAATATAGACGTCCATCCGCAAGTTTGGAGCCCATTAGCAGCGCCGGTAGAGAGATGTCGACGTCGCCAGGTCCGCCATTCCCGAGACCACCGACCGACCACGGATTACAAAAATTCATACCGTCCGCCAGAGGACGCCAAAATTCGAGCGGCGTTGCACAAAATTGCATTAGATAGCAAAGTCGCCCGTCCGGAAGTTTGACGCCCATCCGCAGCGCCGTTTCCAAGATGTCGACGTCGCGCGTTCCGCCCCCAGCCGTACGCAAAAGACCACGAATTGCAAAAATTATGCAACCCGCCACAGGATGCCACAATTCGAGCAATGTTGTGCAAAATTATATTCGATCGTAAGGTCGCCCGTCCCCAAGTTTGGAGTTGATTCGCATTGCCATTTGTGAGATATCGTCGTCGCCAGTAGCGCCCGTTGTCGTATGCAATACACCACGAATTGCAAAAATTATGCCACCCGCAAGGGGACGCGAAAATTCGAGCAGCGTCGCACAAAATTACATTCGATAGCAAGGTCGCCCGTCCGCGAGTTTAGGGTCCATTGCACAGGTAGTTCGGGACATGTCGATGTCGCCAGTCGTACCGTTTTCGCATACACACCGCGTGTTTACCATCCGCCAGGGGGTGTTCCATATAAAGTCGCGCAAAAGTTCCGGCAGGTAGATAAAAAGATATAGAAACCCGTCCGCAGATTTAGAGCGCATTCGCAGTACATTTCGAGAGGTATCGATGTCGTTAGTTGCGCCCATTGCCGTACGCACGAGACCACAGATTGCAAAAATTACGCCAGCCGGCAGAGGGCACCAAAATTCGCGCGACGTTGCACAAAATTACATGAGATAGGAATATCGCCCGTCCCCAAGTTCGAAGTCCATTCGCATTGCCGTTCGAGAGATATTATCGTTGCCAGTGGCGCCAGTTTAGCACGTAGAAGGCCGCGGGTTGCGAAAACAATACCACACGCATACGGATAGTAAAGATCGCGCGACGTTGCACGATATTCCATTTAAGATTAACGTCGCCCGTCCCCAATTTTCGGGTCCATTCGCAGCCCCGTTCGAGAGGCATCGACGTCGTCCGTGGCGCCCATAGCACAACGCAAGAGTCCGCGGATTACAAAAATTATGCCATCCGCCGCAGGGCGCCACAATTCCAGCGACGTTGCACAAAATTACGTTCGATAGTCAGGTCACCCGTCCGCGAGTTTAAAGGCCATTCGTCGTGTCAGTCGAGAGAAATCGTCGTCGCCAGTCCCATTAGGGTTAGGGTAGCCCCGACGAAGCATTCGACCACGAGTATATTGGCGTCCCGGAGGGCAAGGTAGAGTTGTATCGGACGCATCCACCAGTTCCAGAGCGTCCGCGTCCAGCGAGAAGCGTTCCGGACAAGGAGCGAGCGTAGTACGTGTCGGACACGCGAGGCCAATACGGCGGGGGGGAGAAAGGAAATTTGTGATGCGCATTTACAACGTCAAAAATCGACCGTGTTTCCACGACGCATCCGATTGTCCCCAAATATTGCATAGGTTTTGCGGATCGACCATGGCCCGCCCGTCCACGAGTTGGGAGTCCATTCGGAGGGCCGTTCGAGCGGTATCGACGTCGTCAGTAGTGCCCGTAGTAATACGCAAGAGACCACGGATTGCAAAAGTTTTAGCACCAGGCAGAGGCCACCGAAATTCGAGCGACGTCGCACAAAATTACATTGGACAGTACAGTCGCCCGTCCCCAGGTTTTGTGTCCATTCGCGTTGCCGTTGGAGATGTATCGACGTCGCCAGTTCCGCCCGCAGCCGTACGCGAGAGACCACGGATTGCAAAAATTATGCCACCCGCCAGAGGACGCGAAAATTCGAGTTACCGTCCACAAAATTACATTCGATGGCCAAGTTAGTTATCCCCAAGTGTGAGGTCCATTGGCAGTGTCGTTCGGGAGGTATCGTCGTTGCCAGTAGCGCCATTGTTATACGTAGGAGACCACGAATAGCAAAAATTATTCCGCCCGCCAGAGGACGCCAAAATTCGAGCAACGTTGCACAAAATTCCATCGAATAGTAAAGTCGCCCGTCCGTGAGTTTAAAGCCGGTTCGACGTGCCATTCGAGAGGAATCGTCGTCGCCAGGTCCATTAGGGTTAGGGTACCCCGACGAAGCATTCGATCACGAGCATATCGGTGTCCCGGAGGGCAAGGTATCACCGTATCGTATAGGGTTGCACAATCCCGAGCATTAGCGACCACGTCGAAGCGTTTTCCATAAGTAGCGAGCGTGTTGCGTATTCGTCGTAGCAGTTAATGCCGAGGACGGATCGCAAGAGTATTCATATAACGTATTGATTTGCCCCAAAATCGGCCATGTTTCCACCATGGGCCCGATTGCCCCCAAATTTCGCACACATTTTACAGACCGACCATCGATGCCGCGCGCCCAGTTTCGCGAATTGAAGAGCCCCGCGTCGAGCAGAGGAAATTGTTCCATCGTCCACATATACGATTAAAGTTGAGCCGCATACGAATCGGGAGACCGGGTCAGGGGAGAGTTTGACATCACGTCGCGGCGGGGGCGAACGTGTTGATTCCCATCCATGAATGGGAAGAAGCGCGATCGGATGGAGACATTCATCGAGGTGTTTGCCCATTTGCCCGAGTACGGCGTCGTGATATGTAAGCCATGCGGATTCGCGATTATTCCCCACGAGTTTGCAGGCCATTTACGGCGTGCGCATCGCCAATGGGATCGCGAGATGCAACAGCGCGTCCACGAGGTGTTCGCCGGTTTGTCCGACGTTGCCCAGGCACCAGAAGAAGTCACATATCCCGAAGCAGGCGCGCGCCCCATCGAATGGTTGCCCGTATACACCGATGGATTCCGGTGTCGAGGCGTCGATGCCGCGGGACAGCCATGTCCGTATATGTGTCGCGGAGCAAAGACCGCCCACATCGCAGCACATTGCCGCCAGGCGCATGCATGGTCGTCGAACCAGGCGCGAGGTCGGTCGCGGAACGGGCGAGGTGGCCCCCCCACGGACCGCATATGGGAGGAGGGCCAGCATTGCCAGCGATTTTTCAAGTTTCGAGGATGGCAGCGGTATTTCGTCGTGTCCCATGCCGTCGAGGCCCCCGCCAGCGATGCGATGCGCGCGTTGTTGGGCCAGATCCAAGAGCGGCGGGAAGAGTTGCGAAAGGAGAGCACCATCCCCGCCGAGAATGCGCGGAGCGTCGCCGACCCGTGGTTAGATTTTACCGGGTGGTCGGCCCATTTGGCAGGATTCACGTCCGAGGAGTTGTTGGCGACCATCCGGCCCGCCGAGGGCGAAGAGGGAGACGAGGATGAGCCCGTCCCCCCGGCCGAGGAGGACGGCGAGATGGTCGGGTTGGCGGAGGCATGCCACGCCACGCGACGGTTGATCCGACAGGCGTTCCGCGTGTGTCGTCCGGCCGTAGTCGGACGCGCCGCGTTGGAGCACATCAATCGCCGCGAGTGCGGCGCGGACGACAACGAGCGGCCGTTTTACGCCGAGCAGCAGGTGAAGACGATTCGCAAGTATAGCGGGCATTGGGTCCAGATATTGCGGTACATTTGGCGCACGCACGCCCGCGACCGGCGTCCCCCGTACGTGTTGTTGGAGGGCCAGCACCAGGCGTTGGCCCGCGTCCAGAGCGGCGCCGTGGCCGTCATCGAGTCCGAGGGCGACGCGCAGAAGGCCCGGGCGAAGCGGCAGTTGGTGCGCCGCAGTTTGCAGTTTTGGTTGTCCATGTTCGACCACCCGTTGAAGGACAGCGAGTTCCAGAGCGCCATCGTCAGCGGGTTGGCCGTGTTGGGGTTGAACAGCGAGAAGGGGGGGTGGGTGCCCGCCATCAATTACACCCCCATTTTGTCCGGAATCATCGCGCCGTTGCGGGCGATGGTCGTGTACCACGCCCACGGGCAGCGCGTCAGCGCCATTCGCGCGCGCACCGCGGGCGGGAGCAGCGTCGTGGCCGCGCAGATGGCCGCGCCGGCCGTGTTGGAGGGCGTGCAGCCGTACGCGCAGCGATGCATGACGTTGACGCAATACGGAGGCCGCCCCACGCCGTTGGACCGGATATTCCACCAGAAGACGTACGGGATGAAGATCCGGTACACCACCAAGGCGCCCGGGCAGGTGTTGTGGGAGGGAGCGCGCATCACGGTCGGCAAGGCGCGATTCACCATCGACATGGTCCGCGCCGTCGTGCACGGGTTGAACGAGAGCGTGCGGCGGCGTTTGGTGCACCAGTTGATGTGGTTCCCGGCGGACGGAGTCGTCCGCGCGCGCGATTGGAGGCCCGTCCAGATGCCGGACGTCGATGTGGCATCATTGTACGACGACGCGAGCGAGATGAGCCCCCGGTGGTGTTTTATCGACGACCACCGCAACACGTGGTCGGTCCCCGGGGAGCGGTGGATGTGGGAGCGATTGGCGGACGAGCACCCCGGGCAGTTGATCGAGAGCAGCGGCGGCGGGCGCGTCGTGTGGAAGCAGAGCGGCGTCGAGGCGTATTTCCGGCAGGTGCGGCAGTTCAAGGAGGAGTTGATGGCGTTGGTCCATTTTTCGGGCGGCGCGCCCGCGCGCGCGACCGAGTTGATCAGCATCCGGCACCGCAATGGGGAGCAGAGTCGCGGCCAGCGCGGAGTGTTCATCCAGGACGGGATGGTCGCGTTCGTCACCAATTATCACAAGGGATACAGCGCCAGCAAGCGGGTCAAGATCGTGCACCGGTACGTGCCCACGGAGGTGGGAGAGGTCGTCGTGTATTTTTTGTGGTTGATCGAGCCATTCGTCCAGCAGTTGCGCGAAGCGGTGCGGGACCAGTTCGAGCGTGGTGCGCATGTGTGGGAGCCCAAGCCCGAGGAGCAGTGGGCGGACGGCGAAGTCGACGACGAGGGCGAGGATAGAGTCGAGGAGGTGGTCCGCGGGGGCCCGGCCGAACAGAGCGACGACGAGGACGACGAGGACGACGAGGACGACGAGGACGACGAGTGGTTGGCGGATGTGCCCCCGTCCCAGGACGAGCGGGCGCCGTTGAACACCGACGGGTTTTGGGACACCGACCGCGTCCGGAGGGTCATGTATCGCGAGACCGAGAGCCGCATCGGCGTGCGGATCGGCGTCGCGGTGTGGAGGAACGC
Source organism: Cercospora kikuchii (assembly GCF_019650295.1). Classification (NCBI taxonomy): domain Eukaryota; kingdom Fungi; phylum Ascomycota; class Dothideomycetes; order Mycosphaerellales; family Mycosphaerellaceae; genus Cercospora; species Cercospora kikuchii. Next base: position 2,903,413 of record NW_025408588.1, read on the forward strand.
ATATCCCGCCATCCAGCGCGAGTTGTGTCGCAATAGTAGCGTCCGGGACACGTTGGACCGGATTTACGACGGCAGTCCGCAGCGGTCGGCCATTGGCGCCGTGATCGAGCAGATGCGGAACGTGCAGGCGACCCAGTCCGGGCACAGCCCCGAGATGGAGGAGATGATATATGGGTTGTTGATGACCGAGTCGCCGTTCATCACCATGTCCGAGCGGGAGCAGTTCCGGCAGGTGAGCGTCAATTGGCACCGCATTTTACAGTTCCCGTCCGCGGAAGCGCAGCATCAGGGGGTCGCAGATGTCGGCGCGCGGATCCAGCAGGAGCAGGAGCAGGTCGACGCCGCACGCACGCGGCGGATCCGGAGCGTCGACGTCGCGGGCGAGTTGGCGAGGATGTACGGGCCCGACGCGGCGTTCCGTGGAGTGCAGCGGCCAGCGTTGGACGCCATCGTCGCGGGGACGCCGTACGTCGTCGCCGTCATGCGCACCGGCGGCGGGAAGAGCATGTTGTTCATGTTGCCCGCCGCCGGTTCCCCGCAATGGTTGACCGTCGTCGTGGTGCCCGTCGTGTCGTTGCGCCAGGATTTGCACGAGCGGTGCAGCGCCGCCGGAATCCGATGCAGCGAGTGGAACGGCGAGCGGCCCCCGTATGATAGTCAGATCGTGTTCGTGACGCCCGAGTCGGCCGTGTCGGTCGCGTTCGGCCAGTTTTTGGCGATGAAGCGTGCGAACGGGCAATTGGAACGCATCGTCATCGACGAGTGCCACACCGTTTTGGAGAGCACGGCGGATTGGAGGCCGAAGGTGTTGGAGTTGCGAGAGATGACCGGGTACGGGGTGCAGGTGTTGTTTTTGACCGCCACATTGCCGCCCAGCGAGGAAAGCATGTTTTTGCACGCGATCGGGGTCGAGGAGCAGGATGTGCGGATGATTCGCGACGTCACGGGTCGACCCAACATTGCGTATTCCGTCGTCCAGTATGCCCGCGAGGAGGAGGATGGGGCGGTGCGGGAGTTGGTCGAGCGGAAGAAGGAGCAGTACCCCGAGGGCCAGATCGTCGTGTATTGCAGGCGCGTCGAACAGGCGAAGCGTTTGGCCGGCGTGTTGGGGTGCAGCGTGTATCACCGCGGAGTAGGCGACGCCGCGGCGAAGAAGACGATTTTGCGACGATTGACCGGGGAGACGGAGCGCGTGTTCACCGCCACCAACGCATTGGGGTTGGGCGTCGACGCCCCCCGCATCCGCGTCGTGATTCACGTCGGCGTTCGCGAGCAGATCAAGCAGTACGCCCAGGAGAGCGGGCGTGCCGGGCGAGACGGGCGCCCCAGCGAGGCCATCATGTTGCAGGGCACGTCCGTCGACGAGCGGACCGGGCAGGAGAAGGAGGAGCAGGGGTGGGGCACCGACGCGGCCATGAAGGCGTTCATCCGCGGGGAGCAGTGTCGCCGGGTCCCGTTGGACCGACACATGGATGGTCGAGTGGATCGCAGTGCGTGCCAGGTCGACGAGGAACGATGCGACGTGTGTCGCGGGTTGCCGCGGGGTCGAAAGCGGCGCAGGATCGCCGTCCCCCGGCCCGAAGGGGAACGCGAGCATGTCGGAGACGTCGCCGTCGAGCAGCGCGAGACCGATCGTGAGCAAGAGGAGGAGCAGGGGCGGATCCGCAGGCGACGAGAAGTCGAGCGCGAAGCGCAGGCCCGCGCGTTCGCGTTCGTCGAGCAGCGCCAACGACATCGTCGGCAGATGGAGCACGTCAGCGTCGAGTCCATCGCGTCGACGTTGCAGCAGTGGACGGGGCGGTGCAGCATATGTTTTGTGCGTGGGGAAGCCGATGGGGGGCATTCGTGGCAGCAGTGCCCATGGGACATGCGAGATGCCGTCCAGCGGGCGTACGACATTGTTAGCAAGATTCGTTTCGATGCACACACCGGTTGTTTCGGATGTCACGTCCCCCAAGCGGTGTGCCACCAATGGCAGGACATCAGCCATGGCGGACGACGGCGGTTTCGACGCGTCCGCCAGCGGAGTTGTCAATTTCCGGGTGTAGTTCGACCCGCCGTCGCGGCGATGTTGGTTGTAGGAGGCGAACGGATGGTGTCGTGGATGGAAGAAGAGGCGCAGAAGGTGGGCATCGTCGCGGATGACGAGTCCGATGAAAGATAGTGTCCCAGGGCATCGAAATGTCGGGGTTGTTTCGATTGTTTTGGGAGTTTGGACAAGTGCACGGCACCGAGGGCGTCGGGGTAGGATCGGATTCGCATATGCATTATAGTATTAGTAAGGAGTGATGTTCCGTTCCAGCCGTGCGAAAGGGCATTGCGAGCAGACCGTAAGGATCGTTCGTCGGCAGTAGAGAGGCATTGTCCCGCCGTTAATCCACCGTGGTAGCATCCCACGATGTCGGGTCGCCGGCAGAGAAGAGGTCCATTTTGTTCGCATGTCCGTCCGATTTCGAGGGTGACCAGATCAGAATGGCCAAGTGAGGTGCGGTGGATGATTACGTCAGCGCGAAAGTGGTGGGCGTAGAGCATGGCGATGCGGCGGATTCCAAAATTCGTCGTCGTCGCCACAGTGCCCCAAAATTCGGGCAAAAATTCGGAGAGCACGAGGGCGGTCCATTTTCGATGTCGTGTGGGTTCGGAGGGCAGAGACGATGGCGTGGGTGTGATATCGTCGTTGCCGTCCGGGCAGTTTTGGTGGTTTTCGACATTCCGATCGAAAAGCGGGCCCGTAAATTGCACCACGACGGCAATCATGGTCCCCATTCGCGACGAGGGGGAAGAAGTAGCGTGAAATGGTTCCGGTTATCGTTCGGGCGCCGAATGTGTGTTTCGTCGTCGTCGCCAATGTTCGAATAGCAGAGTGGCCACAACACGATGTTTTTTGACGTCGGTTTCGCAAGATTTCATCCGTACGATTCGGACACGAGCCCGATTCCGCGGATTCCATGTCGCAGGATTATTGCCGTGCGTCGTAGCATCGCATCGCCGCGACATCAGGCGTTCCCGTCGCATGTCGTCGGCGGCAGATGGTCGTCGATCCGTTAGGGTTAGGGTTGGCAGAAGTTGGTGTTCGTGTAGGAAGGGAGAGGGTTCGTCGTTGTAGAGTATATCGGTGATCCCATATGCGCGGTGCGACATAGCGAGGAGAGAAGGCGGTTATTGGGTCATTCGTAGTCATAAGATGCCCGTCCCCGCGTGCAGGATAGATCGTCGCGGCACGGTAGGGTTGGTGCAGCAGGTCGATATACAGGAACGTATGTCGGAGGGCGAAGCCGGTCGCGATCGGACATGTTTCCATTTTCCGGCGATGGTACGACGATGGCGGAGTTTTCAGAGGGGCGGCCAGGAGCGTAGCAGCGCCGTAGACCAGTAGATTCCCCGTGGCCGTTGTCATCCGCCCGCCACGGTCGCACCACATCGGGCATGCGGGGCGAGGGGAATGCAGGGCGTCATCCGGATGTCGCACATGGCCGATATGGATTCCCATAGAGACATAGGCGATGCAGTGTCACGTCGGGGGCATGGAGTGGTGTTCGGAGAGGGAGGGTTCCCGTAGATATATAGATAGGTTCGATGTCGGTCCGTGTCGTTCGCGTCGTCGAGGCGGGGGGATGGATTTGGGAGCAGATGGCAGGGTGGTTGTAGCGGCGAGTTCGGCAGAGGCGAAGGGTTCGAGATTAGGGTTAGGTGGAGAGCAGGGTTATAGGATTCGTAATTCGTCGGGGTTCGGTTCGAGGCCGGGACAGTATAGATAGGAGTTAGGATGGATTTTATAGCGGGTGGAGGTACAGGGTTCGGGTGTGTTGGTGGAGGTACAGGGTTAGGGTGTGTTGAAGTTGTGGTTCGGAGTTGGAGGTTAGGGGATTTCGGAGGGATAGTCGGGCGGTTTTGGATCGGAGAGAGGCGGATTTCGGAGATGGAAGGGAAGGCGGATTTGGAGTATAGGAAGGAAAACAGAGAGAGGAGGAAGGGGAGGGAAGGAGAGAGGGTGAGAGAGAGAGAGAGAGAGGAGGAAGGGGAGGGAAGGGGAGAGGGTGAGAGGGTGAGAGAGAGAGAGGAGGAAGGAGAGGGAAGGGGAGAGGGTGAGAGAGAGAGAGAGAGAGAGGAGGAAGGAGAGGGAAGGGGAATGGGCAGAGGGTTAGGGTTAGGGTTAGGGTTAGGGTTAGGGTTAGGGTTAGGGTTAGGGTTAGGGTTAGGGTTAGGGTTAGGGTTAGGGTTAGGGTTAGGGTTAGGGTTAGGGTTAGGGTTAGG